>NC_090449.1:565015119-565638787 GCF_031143425.1 Pleurodeles waltl
GTTTTAGGAGTATGTTTTATGTGACTGCTTATCTTGTTTTATTTTTAGATAGGGTTGGCTGTGGTATAGGAGCTACATGCAATATTTACCAGTATCTTCCATTTTCATCTATCTATGCCTGTGTTAAAGCATATTTGGTGAATGAACTAGCATTTTTGGTTCCTTTTACACTACTTCCTGTAATTTATTTAACAGGTACATATCACAAAATAAATTAGCTTATGGGGATATCGCCTGTGTATACCTATGACTTTAAAGTTATCTGGATAAACATGTGTGTCCATCTGCATATGTTGTGTGTTTATGTGTGCAAGTAACTTTGGCATGAGTGCAATATATCTATTCTCTCTTGTGTGCTTGTTGGATTGGCTGTCTGTGCATGGCTAACAGGAAATCTAGGGTTATTGACTTTGTCAATGCTTGCTTTTAGGTCTCATCAAAAGACATCTTTTTGTTGTCTGTTCTTGAAGATTTATTTTGAACAGCACCATGTACACACAGTGAGCCTTTGTTCAGACCATTACTTCCCTTGGTTGGTTTTCTTCAGTCTTCGTCAGTCTTACATCCTCCGTGCTAAAAGCTTTCCTGTCTGTTGTATTCTATTTTACTGCAGCATTTATATTGTGCTTACTACCCCTATGTGGGGCGTAATGCTTACCTACATCAGCATCATGCTTCAAACAGGCAGGGCGTGTGTTTGGAAGGATGGAGTTTTTGTTTTGATCCTATTTGGAAATTGTTTCCATGCCATGCGTGATGACCCTTGAGGTGAGGTTATCATGTTATGAGATGAAGCACGTAGCAGTATGTTGGATGATGAAGTCTAAGAGACAGATATGTAGTTTTATGGTTTTCAGTATGCTAGTAGCTTTGAACACCTCTGTAGTCCCCTTTGTAGTATTTCATGTGATATAGTTTGCATAAATGGTTATTGCACTGGGTTGTCCAGTCTGAGATTTTGAGTATAGTTGTGTTCCTGAGCTGACATGGTTTGAGGGAGAGAAAAGTGGAGTGATCTGTTGTGATGGACATATTGATTTATTATCTCATATCTGAGTGTCTTTGTGAAATATAAAGAAGTGGTCAGATTGTAAAGATATTTTGGACCTGCTGTAAATGGCCTATAATAAAATCCTCCAAATTGCCCAGCAATGTGTGACAGATCTCATTCAGTTATTCCATGTCTGTTCATTTAGTATTGTTTGTTTTTTGGCCATACAGTTCTGGTGGTTGACAACCCTCATGGCAGATATGCTTAAGTGAATTTAAGAAGTATAAGTCACAGTTTGTTGCTGACCGCTACACATTATGGTTTTAGTATTACTGTGGGTCATAACTGTTATACATGGAAATATATAATTATTTAATGCCACAGTGAACCATAGGTCAGTTCTTTTGGTCACATGCTTAATTAAAGCAGTTTTCTGGTCGAGTTATTTGCAGTTTATGAGTTCCAGGCTGAGGATTGTGCTTGAGGGTACAGCTGTTTTCTGGGCTCTTTTCCTGGGATGCGGGGGAAAATTCTCTAGAAAATAGACAAGTTTTAAACTGTCTTCAGAAGTGTATACGCTCTTGGGTGCCTCTAATGCTGGCTAACAGTGGTTTTCAGAGATTAGTGGCTTGTACTGAGAAAGCAGTGCTTCCTATGGATTTCATATGGTAAGGTGGTATGATGACGTGTGGTGCAAGCCTGGCCCACAGAAAGTGTTCTGTTAAGTTTGTATTGCTTGAATTTAACTTGTAGGCATAGTGGTCCTATTATTCTGTTTATCCCCTGAAGCATAGTTTCTTTACCATCCTTTTGATTCAATGGCTTGTTTTCTTTCCACGACTTCACAATGAGGAGCTGCTTTTGTTGTCAAGAGTCCATGGCCATGGGAGTGTATATGTTTTCCTACCCCCCAACACTGTCCCTGTTTTCCCTCTGCCTCCCCAACTCATCCATTACTTGCCCTGCCTGGTATATTTATTAAACTCTCTCTGAGCACTTCAGTTTCTTCTCTGCCCCCTCCCATGTTGCTCCCACCACAGGGTTTAATTATCCTGCACTTCTCCATTCAATCATTCTTTCGTCCCTGTAGTTAAATTCTTTTTTAAACAAAGTAGTTTGTTTTTTTCGGAGGGCCCAGCAGCTGCAGTTATAACTGGGTCTTCCCTTTATCTTTCAAATGCTTTTGCCCATTTGTTTTTAATTTAGGTCTCTAAAATTGACATGCACATATCTTTTTTAGAAATGGGGTTTCTAGTTGGCAATGGTTTGCACCATATCCAAGTTGGGAACCTCACTCTAGTCTGGGTTAGGGAGTCACACAGCTAAGGTAACTCTTGCTCACCCCCTTGGCAGCTTGGCACGAGCAGTCTGGCTTATCTCAGAGGCAATGTGTAACCCACACACACACACAGTAACATAGTGAAAACACTACAAAAGGCTCCGCATCAGTTTAAAAAAGGGTCCAATAATTATCTGAGTAAAACAAGACCGAAATGACAAAAATCCAACATACACAAGTCAAAATATCTCTTTTTAAAGGTTTGAGCAAGTCTTAATCCACGGGAATCAATGGATGTATATCTTTAGCAGAAAGTACGTGGGATGCAACTAAAACAAAGATGATGTGGGCCACAGGGGACGGGAGTCGCAATCTCTCCTATAGCATCCAGCTCTTCTTCCTGAAAGAATGGCCTCAGACCAGAAGTGTTCTAACTATGTGAGATCACATTTGTATACCCATTTATGTCTTTAAAGTAGGCAAACTTCAAAGAGATTCCTTTGTAGTGCACAAGACCCTACCTTTCCCTCCCCTGGCCCCAGGCATACTCCAGGGGGTTGGAGACTGCTTTGTGTGAGGACAGGATTAGCCCTATTCAGGTGCAAGTGTCAGCTTCTCCCACCACACTAGTTCAGAAGAACTCATCAGGATAGGCAGGGCACACCTAGTGAATGCACTAACAGCCCAACCATCCTCAAGACCCAGATATGTATTCAGCAGACAGGCAGAGGCCCAGAATGCTTAAGCAAGAAAAGCCCACTTTGTAAAAGTGGCTTTTTCAAAATCACAGCTCAGAAACCAACTTCACCAAAAGATGTGAGTTCTGAAACCCCAAACACAATGTCTCTATCTGTTCCCAATGGGGAAATACACCTAAAAGATATGTCAAAGCAATCCCCATGTTACCCTATGGGAGAGATAGGCCTTGCAGTAGTGAAAAACAAGTTTAGAAGTATTTCACTATTAGGCTATATAAAGCACACCAGTACATGTCCTACCTTTTAAATACCCTGCACCTGGCTCATGTGAATGCCTTTAGCCTAATTTAGGGGTGACTTAAATGTAGTAAATGGGAAGCTTTGGGCATGGCAAGGTCGAAATGGTAGTTTAGAACTGCACACACAGACACTGCAGTGGCAGGTCTGAGACATGTTTACAGGGCTACTCATGTGGGTGGCACAATAAGTGCTGCAGGCCCACTAGTAGCCTTTGATTTACAGGCCCTGGGCACACATAGTACACTTTACTAGGGGCTTACTAGTAAATCATATACATCAATCATGGATAAAGCAATCACCAATACAATTTAGACAGGGGGCACTTGCAGTTTAGCCCTGGTCAGATGTGGTAAAGTGCACAGAGTCCTAAAACCAGCAAAAACAGGTCAGAACAAATAGGAGGAAAAAGGCAAAATATCTAGGGATAACAAAGCAGAAAGGGCCATTCCCAACAATCTTGTAATTATGATTTATATGTCAAAGTAAATGTCCACCATGCCATGACCATGTCTGCATGCATGGTGAAATGTGCATGTTTATGTGTCATTATGTGGTGGCTTTTTTATGTTTTGCTGATGCTGTTGCTCATGAGCAAGCAAACATATTTTTTCTGTTTGGCTGATGCTGAACTGCATGGGCAGACATTAGCAAAGCCAGAAGGTCAGGTAATGTCTACAGGTATTTATTTATATAACTGTTGTTAGAGTGTGAAACTAATAATAAAATTGTGTGGCTAACTAAAAGAAAAATGTGCATTTAAAAGTGCAAGGCTGAAATGTAAAATAAGGCCTACACTGAAAACAAACACAGATATTTTGAAAGTAATAATAATAAAATCACTGTCTAATTAAATGTATTTTATGTTTTACTGACTGTAGGTAATGAAGAAATAATAATTCAGAGTTTAGAAAATGAATAGTTTCAGTTTTATGAAATATTATACTGCATTCCACAATTTACCGTGTGTTTTTAAAAAGGCCTCAGAATGAAATAATGTGATGCTTAGAAATGTTAATGGCAATGGAAAGTTTTCTGACCTTCCTGAAACATTCTGTTGATATGGAAGTTAATGTTCTAATATGGAAACATTAATGTAGTTCCTGCCAAGATTGAACCTGCACAGCAGAGAACAATGGCTTTCAGTAGTTTTGTGTAGTTTGAAATGTTACATTCCTCAACAGAACTGGTGATGTTCGTGAGAGATGCTGAACCAACGAGAAGGAGAAAACTATAAAATGTGCAAAGAAGAAACGTTCTTTTAATGTATTTGGTTCTTGCCCTAACCACCCCATAGTCTGACCAATGGTAGAATAGCTAATTATTTTCTGGAGCCTTAATATAGCAGCAATGTTTAGGTGATGTGAGTTTCAGATTGTATTCTTTCTTGCCCTGAGAGATTTTATTATTTCTTGCCCAAGTGCACACTTACTTTCTTTCTTGCCGAAGAGAGACTTATTTCAGCTGCAGTTACTGTCTGCTGTGTTCAGATGTGCATTCATTTCTACTAGTAAATAATGTTCTATGTGCCACTTACAGCTGAGATGCATTAAGACCAAATATTACTGAACTGTTTCCATATATGTCACTGCCCACTGAAGATGACCAGAAGATGCTCAACTGATGAAGATTTTGCTGCCTGCTGAACCCATTAAGGAGAGGTATAACCTAATGTGCGCATTTGCTTTTCTTGCAGATTTACATGTTTTCATGTTTTTCTCTTCTAGAAACCCAACCGTTATTTTTGCTAGCGCCATAGATAGATGTTTTCCAAATTAGTTTTTGTCTTCTTTTTTGGTTTTGCATGAAGCCCAGCATGTTTAATCTAATTAGGGTAATAGTCAGAATGTCACATTCTGAATTTGGTTGTGTATAATAACTGATTGTGAATAATTACATCTGTGTTAATTCAACCATTCAATTTTAACTGTGCATCTGATATTGGTGTTATTCTGTATTGTGATTCTTGAGTGCCAAATAATTCATATTCCATCAAAGCTGAGATTCTTTAGAAGGTCTGGCCACCTGTGTTATTTATGTATCTTTGTAATTTGGTTTTGTGCTTGATTTACTTGATGTTAGCATTGTTAATCTAAAGGGCCATAAATGTTTGAACTTTACTAAACTGATGTGGTGATTCATGACTAAAAAAGGTCATGGGGTGTTTAAATTACTGACTCAAATGTTGATTAATGATGGGAGCCAAACACTCACACCTATCTGAGTCCAAAGGTTCATTCGACCTCATGAGGGTAGATGTTTATTTACCCTTACATGCCCCCTTATCATTAAAATATCAATACAAATATAAAGTGGGACATGCCCACACTGTCCATGTTTTCTTGGTTGCTCTAAATCAATACTCATCACAGGGGCTGTTCATGCAGATCTTGTTTCAGAGGACAAACAACAGCTACTGCTGCAAATACCATGACAAGTCACTTGTTTGCAAATCATGAATGAAGCGAGAGAGGTATTAAAATGCCTCTTTCCAGTTTCTCCAAAAGAGAATAATTTACAGTCCTGGCAGAAATGAAGTGTTATCTTCTTGGCATAACATCAGTAAGGAAAATCAATTATGCTGCTGTCACTTCGGTTTATTAGCATAGGCTGATCGTGAAACATATTGTAAGTGGCTCAGAAGCAGTGCACAGGCGTCTAAGTTACATGATCGCCATAAAATGGACAAGTCAGCTACGAGCAGCTATAAAAATGATGGAATAGAGAAATAAATGTGCAGGCACAACGTCTTCCCCAGAAATAATGTTTTTTTCCGTGAAGGGAAGAAGTTAATGGGGAAAGATCCTAATGTTATATTTTTATATGAATAATATGTGAATCATAGACGGATATCCCACCAAATAAGGTCTTCACAAGTCTCCTGCGCTCTGCTCTCAGCTTCTAGCAGCTCCTGTTTATCTCAAGAGCTGCTTCTGTTCTGTGTACTACGAAGTTTCCAAGCTCGGAGTTAGGTGTCTGCAAACTTAGGGGCATTTTTTTGTTGCTAAGCAGGCGACAAGGAGGCCTTTTCCCAATGTCATATTTACTGATTGGCACAATGCTTGCATTGCACCACTTTGCAACCCCTTACACCTCATTATGCCTGCGCCAGGCATATTGTATGCAAGGAGGGCATTCCCCCGTTAGGAGGCCAAGAAAAGTGGGGCAGTAAAATTCACAAGATTTCGATGCACCATTTTTCCCATCATTTTTTATTTCTGCCTAAGGCAGGTGTTAAAGTGACGCTCCCATTGTTTACAATGGGCCTCCCCATGCACTGCGGGACTATCACCATACTTTTTGGCGCTAGTCAACCAATGCACCACAATAGAGTCAAAAATGTTGGTGCCATTGTGCTAACGTGCGACATGGTGCCCTGTATTGTGAATACGGCACTACCATGGTGATGTTAGGGGGCGCAAGAAAAGTGGCATATGATAGCTGATGCGCCACTTTCTTATAATTATGCCCCTCAGGGGCATATTTACAAGAAAGTGCCTAAGGGGCATATTTACAAGAAAGTGGCGCATCGGTCCCAATGCACCACTTTTCTTGCATCTCCCTGCTCCCCCTAATGACACTATGGTTTGCACCGTATTCACAATATGGTGCATCATGCCGGTCGTTACAACAGTGTCTACATTTTTGATGCAATTGTGGCACTTTGCTGCATAGCTCCAAACATTTGGGGGCTAGTGCAGCAAATCACAGTAAGGCCCATAGGCCAATACAGGAGCTTCTCTTTAACGCCTGCCTTGGGCAGGCATTAAAAATGATTGAAAAAAAGGCACAGTGAAATCTTGAAAATTTCACTGCACTGCTTTTTCGAGACTCCCTGCAGGGGAATGCCCCCCTTGCATATATTATACATGGTGCAGGCATAACACTTTGTGAATATGGCGCAGGGGAATGGCCTACTTAGCGCTGCCTTAGCGTAAAAAAAATGACACCAGGGCAGTGCTAAAAGGTGCTACTGGCTTGTAAATCTGTCCCTTAAGCCTATTTTCATAACACAGAAGATTCTGATTTTTTCCTTTTCAGAAGGTGCCCGTAAGACTTTTCTCTACATGTTCAATTTCTGCTGAGTTTTTTACGCACAATGGCAATTCTTTACATATTTTTTCACTTCAGTGTAATCTTTTGCAACATAATTTGTATCAAAAGTCAAAATTATATGCAAATTTGGGGGAAGCTCAAACTTTGCAACTCTATGAAATACTGAAGATTTTTATAGACCTTTCTGAAAGTTCTGAAAAAAAAATTGTTCTCAACTTTACACAGCCCTACATGGAATTAACTACTCAGCTAAGATAATTCACTGCATTTGTCACGAAGGCCTTTGCACATGAGCTCTCTTGCACATGATGAGGCAGCTAGAAAAGAAGTAGCGTCAGCAAAATGATAAAAAGGAGGGCAGGACAAGCAATTGGCAGAAAAGGAGAGAATGATAGAACAAACAGCAAATAATGACAGGACAGCAAACAATTGCAGAAAAAAGCAAAAAGAAAGAACAGAGTTTTTTTTTTAAAAATGCAAAAAACAACTTACTCGCAAAAAGCGTGGAAAAGTAAAGAAATGAGAAAACAAAACAACTAGTAAAACAATAGCGGGAAACCGCACAAAGATTGAGAGATAAAAGGAGACTGAGAATGGAAAACAAAAGGCACAGAACCAGAAAGTGAAACGAAAAATATCAGAACAATAGGAAAAAGAATTAAATGAGAGCCACAACAAAATAAGATAAATATTAAGCAAGGTAAAAAACAATGAAAAATGAAATTGCAAAAAAAAAAAAAAAAAACTAAAGCTTCAAAAGAGGTCTCAGAAGAATAGAAAAATGAAAGAAAAATTTGAAAAATGAGGGGGGACTGTTTGTTGCATGTTAACATGTACGCACGATACCATAGTGCATTAATGTACCTGTTACAGGTACATCAATATGCAGGTAACTGCTCCGGGAAGCACTAGTGAGTGTGAAGGTAACAAAACCAAAATTTGAATACACTTGTATATTTGTAATGATAAAAATATTGTTCCTTTCTGTCTTTTTGCGATCTCTCTTCGGACCATCTGTGCCTTCTGTTGCAGGCAGCATTGTATTCTGTACTTTGGGATGTACTTTTGACTGTTTTCATTGGATGGCTCTCTTGTCTGTTTTATTGTTGTGCTTGGGTCTGGCTGCTTTCCTCCATATTCTGTTGTTGTATCACCACTGGACTTATGTATCGTTCCACTGCTGCTGTCATTTAACTCCTTTTTACTTATTTATTGTTTTGAGTTTTCCAACTCTTTCTGGACACCCCTCTCTCACTTCATGGAGGCTGCCGCTTTTGGTTCTGCCAGTACCAGAAGCTTGTAAACTCTTACAGCACTGTCAAGCCCAATAACAGAGAACAGCTTTGTCAAGAGAACAAAAAACAAAATATTGTTTTCGATACTTTCAAAATGCCCTCCCTATTGCTTGACGCAATATGAGTTGCATCGTCATGTCACATCATACAATGCTGCAGCCATCCCGAACTTATAGAAAGTAATGGGCTTCATTTTTTGTGCCCCGGGTTCAGCGTAGCAAATCACTTTGCTGCGCTGCCCTGCGTCAAAAGGACAGGGCAGGAATGTGCTGTATTAATGAAATATGGTGCATTCCTGTCCCTTCTGCCTGTAGACAAACTGGTGCCTAGTGCCAACACAGGCACCCTTGCACCTTGGTGCAAGGGTGTCTTCGTTGTTGGCACCATTGTTTTTGAGGAGTAAAGGACACCTCCTGCACAAAAACAATCAGGTGAGACATTTTCCTCTTCCCATGTGTGCACTTGGAAAGAGGAAACAAGCATTGGCATAGCCAATAGCCAATAGGTCTCGCCTTTTGGTCCTTATACTGTTTAGACATGCAGCACATTATCCTGAGTCTCTTGCTTCCCTCGATTAACTCAGGCAGGCGGAGACGTAATGTGGTTAATAAAAAACATTTGCCAATCAGAAAATCTTTTCTGTATGGCTAAATGGGGTTAGGACATTGGAAAAATGGATTCTGCAGTCACAAACCCTGTAATTTTGCGAATTGTCGTTGTGACCATGAAATTCCTTTGTACACGAGGTCCACTGTTTGAACCTGCCAACTACTTTCAAAACCTGTTAAACAAACTACTAGATATAGACATGTGGGTGCTTTCAGTACTTTAGGAGGAGGGCAGGTATGCTTTAGAGTTAGCCAATTAATTATGAAAGTGGGCCGATGGGAATACCTCATAGAAGTTACTGATAAGAGTGTGTCCTACTTAGGAAAGCATGTTGAAAAGTGAAGGGGTTTCTAAAGAAGTTGGAGACCGAACGATAATGGGACTATTTTAATTCAGAGGAGCGATGGGATTTTGTTACTTTTTACACTGCTGTGCATTAACAGGCCGCAGCTCCGTGGACTACACTAACTGCACGAGAAATGGGTGTGAGTCATAATTAAAGGATTGATGTGTAAAATGTTACTGATGTATCAACCTACTCTGCTGCTGCGCGGCAGGCAGTATATGCTAATAAGGAGAAGTGCAGCAGGCTAGCAGTCCCGAAAGCGCGGAAGATCAACAAGTGTTACTCATTGGACCAAGTGGAGGCCTACTGGCACAGAAGGGGTGAAGGAAGCAGTTGCAGGGTGACTGGCACAGTCTGGGGGACGGGACAGCTTGAGGGGTGGGGGGCAGGGCACACCAGTAAATGACTGGCACAGGAACTGCTGGACAACAGTGGGATGACTGACACAGCAATTAGGAAACACGTTTAGCTGTGTATGAGTGCACAGTGGTAAGTGGGTAGCAGAGCAGTGAGTGATTGGCCCACCAATCAGTGGGATGGCTTAGCTGGGCATAACAGCTACAGTGGTGAGTGGCGCACATCAGGTAATTGGTACAGCTGGGTTTTGTTCTGCAGTTGTTGGATAACTGGCAAAGCACCGTGGATGGATAGTGCTTGCATGGTGCCCTCCTCCCTTGCATGCTACAGCACAATGGACCTTGTTACTTGGAGTCTTTGTATGTACTTGTACACAGAACGCACCTGTAATTAGCTGACCTGGGGAGTGGGAGTGTGCACACAGACATGCATGCTTCAGAAACCTTGTGGAGCTCTCACCAACCCCGGCACATTGGATTCCCGACTAACGTCACATCAGACTGCTAGATTTCAAAATCGGGGTCAGGTCAGGATGGCAAATTACTGTATGTCACAAAAGGAATCACATGTGTGATTTCCTTGGCATCTTGGAGAAATGCCATTTTGGTGTTTTTATATGTGCCTCAAGCTGTGAGCATAGAAATAGGACAGTTGTAATTAATAGGGTTGTCAGAGGAAACAAAAAGGGACAAACAAAATATTTAAATTGTTGCTTTTTCACATGGTGGCAACTTACATAAGCTCAAGTTTATTGATAAATCCAAACACATGTTCAAATAACTTTTTAGGTGGGAGATGGTAACCAAGTTAACATATGAAGTAGAAAATGTTAACCAGAGTAAACGAATGACTTGGTGGCCATCTTACCATGTCTGTAACTGGGGCTTGGTAAACCGAAGCCCGTGTGTGATCTGTCGCTGCCACCTCTCCTCCTCTTGCTGTCACTCGTACAGCGTGACGGGGGCCCGGGTGTGAGGGTTTACCAGGGTGCAGAGGCAGGAGGCGGGTATAAGGGCTGGAGGAGAAGCGCTCTGAGAAGCTGTCCCAGCTAAGCAACGGCCCACAGCGGCTCAAAAGAAGTGCTCGTAGCCCCCGGATACCAGCTGAGCAAATCCAGCCCCACCTCGTCAGCCCCTGCAGTCACAATAACACAGCTAAGAACGGTTTCTTCTGCCTTCTCATGCAGCACTAGTTGTAATTGTCAAACAATGGGGTTTTCCAAAGACAGAGAGACATTCTGAAAACAAGGGAACTGTTTTGGTGACACATCCACGTTCACCTGACTTCCTCCGAGAACGGCGTTGTAAACCCAATAATGGATTTTGTATCCCATGTTTTTCCAGTATCCTAAAAGGGGTCATTGGGTGCAGTGACGGATGCTTAAGATGAACAAGCGGGCATCAAGAAGAGAGGAGAAGAAAAAAGCGGTGCACCGAAACAAAACATAGGCAGACAGTGAAAGGATCAATGTAGCAGGGGCAGTCTCCAGTGTCGGTACAAAACTGCCAGAAGGCAGGACAAATGTTAAGTATTGAACAAACAAACCAAAGGAAATTTGAAAGGCAGTCCAAGGAATGAATGTAAGTATGGGCGTGGCTTAAAGCCTACAGGAGCAGATACAGCATGGTTAGAAAACAGCGCTTGAGCGCTGCCTTGGTTCAACCTAAAAACGAGGAGAAATGAAGTTATTTCTCCTCCTTACGCCTACCCTGGGGAGGTGCACAGTTTTGAGGTATTCCCAGGTTTACCAATTCTTGAAAATCTAGGAATGTGTCAAAACTCATGGGTGTTGTGTGAGAAAATCCACCACAACGCCCTTGGAACATCTCCTTGACATAGAGTAAGGCAACACAGTGCTTTGCACTTCATTGTTTTACTCTATATCTATGAGGCCAAGCAAAAGTCACACACGGTGGCTTTGCGTTAACTTATAAATACGTTTGAGAGGCCTACACCTTTGAATCATCATAAAAAGTGACAGTCCGGCAGCGCAGGTCTCTTGTAAATGCGACCCATTGTTTTCTAGACTTTTGCAACAACCACTGATTGTGTCACATGATGTTCATTGCAAACACTTTCAAAATGACCACTGTGTTATGTGATTAGGCATGACGATGGATCATAATTTGGGTCAAGCAGCATAACCACTATCTTGGAAGTACTGAAAGCTATTTTCTATACTTATAAAATAGCCAGTTGGGCACTTGCAAAGCTAGTTAATTCACACGTTCACAATAACACCGCAAGACTGATTCATTTTGCGGATGTTTGTTTGAACAGCTGGTAGGTTGATTATTTAAATATTTAGCAATGATTAATGTATTATTGTTAATATGTTTTCATGTTTTTCTAAAATCTTTTTTATACTAAAAACTGTATATAAATGGAGGGCCCTTGTTGGAATTCTTGAGACAGTGCACTGAGTTAATAGACTGACTGCAGGGAAGTATAAATAGTCTGTAGGTCACAGGTTCAAACTCAAATAAAAAATCTCAGTAGATAATGGACCTTCTTCAGAAATGACGTGTACGCAATTTGCTGCCTGCATGTTCCCATCATAATGAGAGAGACCAGTGGCTTAATGCATCTGCTTTCTGTGTGCAATCTACATGTCTAACATTTCAATCCTAATAAGATTGGTTTCAGCAGTAGGTTGTCAATGTGAACTCTATATTTATTAGTGGAGTGATAAAAATAGGAACAACAAAGAAACACAGGCAAACATTAACTTCTAAAATGCCAATTGTTGCAGACAAAGTTCCCTCTAATTTGTTATATCTATGAGTGGCAATAAAGGTAGATCGTGCACTGCAACCAAGGCAAGAGGCCTCATTGCCACTTTGGTGGTAAGATCACAGTTGCGGCCGCCAAAAGACTGTCATCCAACTGCCGCATTAAGAGATACACAGTTCAGACTGCCAAAAAACAGCCACTTTCCCGAAAGCACCAGGACACAGGCGGTCAGATAAAAGGCGGTAAGACCGCTAGCCCGACAAAAATCAACCAACCTAATTATGATTCACATATCACGAGAGCGGTTCTTCCATGGCAGAAAACCATTGCTGGTGTGAACCACAGAAGTCTGTACTCACATCACTCAGAACACCACTCCACATTGGACAGTTCGAATACCCCACACCTGACACACATTCACACACCTGAGACACCGACACACTGCACTATAAAACACACTCCCACACAACCCAAAATCCCTTGCAACCAAAATGCCAGTCACAGCCAGAGAGTAGAATAAACTAAACAAACTAGCAAAACAAACAATAGTCACCCCTACAGATAACACTCAGTACACACCCCACATTTGGACAACAGACACAAACAATATACAAACCCACATAATAGACAACATCCATCACCCACTCACATCACAACACCCACACCTCATCACAAACATCATATATCCTTCTATTCACTACCTCACCGTCTTTAGCACCACTACCATGTCCACACAAAAACACACATTTCACTGATAATGAGTTGAACATCATGATGGACTAAATTGTCACGGTGGAACCATATCTCTGTAGAGCACAGGTCCAGCCAACATCAATACGCAGGAAAATGCAGTTGTGGTAAAGGTTAGTCAACAGGGTGAATGGAGTAGGCAGTTACCCACTGACAAGAAAGGACATCAGGAAGAGGTGGAACAACCTCAAGGGGAAGGTACGTTCCATAGCATCCAGGCACCAGCTATTGGTGGTCCTCAAGACTGGTTATGGGCCCCGACCCCACAGTTCACATAATTGGAGGAGAAAGTCTTGGACATCCTGCATCCTGAGGGCCTGACAGGAATACCTGGGGGAGTGGTAAGTCACTACATCAATAATGTCACCAAACAGTTTTGTCTTGCATGCTCACTCATCACCTTTCCCCACTCCGATGACCAAACCACCCACCACCCCTCTGTCCAAATCTCTAAGTACCTCTCACTGCCATGCCACATCTCAAGTAAAGTCACCTTGGTCCACAGTGTTGGGGAAGGGCATGTGAAGTCCTGGGAACTGACAGCACTACATCTCCCAGAAGGCATTGTTCCACCATAAAGAACATCAGAACAGTGCACTAAATTTGAAATGGCTTGCATGTGAAACTAACTATCAAAGTAATCCATCCTGAATGATGCACCATTTAACTGTTCATTCCAATGACAGCTATGCAATGGTCCACTACCAGTACCATCACAAGCAAATCACAGCTACAGCTGTGTCCCATATCAAAATGGACTCTGAGAATACCTCCCTTATTATGTCATATACTCACCTGGGGGGACATGAATGTCAAACTGCACACATTTGCAGTACATCTAGACAGAGGCCCAGGTCAAATTATAACACCTATATTGTGTGCCAGCTCTGACATCATTATGCATTTTATAGCTTCTAGATGATTCAAAGAAGCCACACACCTCACTAGGAGAGAAATGTACATTGTCATATCTGCACTCAGTCAATATATGAGGGTACTGGCAGCCATTTCAACACCAGCATACTCCAAGAGCATGGAGCAAGCTGTATGCAATTTCAAATCTCTGTGCCCCACATTCCACTAACGCAGCTTAGTCATTGACATGTCAGGGAATCATGTAAAGGCAGTGTGTGCATCTCATATACCATGTTTAGTTGTCTAGTTGATACATCACTTGTTGCATCACATACACAAACTGTGTGTTCCACATCTCCTACAGGTGTACTTGCCATCTCCAACATGGAGAGGATACCAGAGACAGACACTACCTCTCTAGATGAAGGTCCCAGTGAGGAAAACAGTCCTGGATGTCTGGACACTGAGCACGAAGCTGGCCCATCAGGGACACCTAGTCAATCTAGAACTGTCAGTCTCATCCTGCCCACAATGACTCCTCCCAGCCCTGTTACAACTACTTCACAAGCAACCATTTTCCTAAAACCTGTATTCCAAGGACAGTCTCTTCCATCATGTGCCCCCCAGTACAGGTACCTGAGTCTCCTCATGTCACCACTGACAATGATAGTCCTGCCACCAGTGGGAGTGGGCACACTGTGCTAGGGACACAGGTACATGGGGGTAGGGTGCGTGGGAGGGATGGTGTGAGCCAGTGGATGGGGACTCCAAGGGACTCAACTGACCAGGAGACCATCTCCAAAGTCTTGGGAGCCTACCAAAACTCCCAAGGCATGATGGGCCAGGTACTGACCATGATGGGGAATATCAGACAGCTGCAGAGGGACAACCACCATGAAGCCATGCAGTAGTGGCAGCCAGCAAATGCCATCCAGGCTTCCATTGTTGAGGATTGAGGGACATCAACACTACCTTCAATAGCTCTGGCACCCAACATCAGGCCTCTTTCACTAGCCATGAAATATCAGGCCCCTTGACATCGGTGGCTGCTAGTGGAAATGAGGCCCTGCCCGGGGAAGGGAAGGCCTCAGACACGCTACCTTCTGTAACAGAAGAACTCACCCCCAAACGTGAACATCCACTGAGACATCCAAGAGGAGCAGATGGCAAGACCAATCCCATTGCCAGGGAGTGAACCTCTCCTATTTTGTCCCCTGGTGTGTGACTTATACACCCTATTGACTGTTCTGACACGTGGCTCCATTTTCCTATGGTGCAAGGACACTGGCCTTGTGTTTCCATATGATGTAGTAGCCACATTGATGATTTCATCCACCATGACTGAACCCTTCACTATCATAATCATTTCATTTTTGTTTCAATTCACTCATTTTGTTGTTCACTCCCCAATAGATACCACGTAATCACAGATCCTGTGTAAGTGTGATGTATCAACCATAAACAACTGACATGTATGAAAACAATTGTACCAAAATGTTCCTCTCCAATGTTATACCTCTGTAATGGTCATCACATATGTACTGCACAACCAGGATAAACATTTCATTGGTATTGTAACATACACATGACACAAGCAACCTATATTGTACATCTCCACAAATTTATTAGGAGAATAGCAATCAGCACATAGTGAAGTAATGCTGTGGACTTCTGTGTTCTGGCATAGATGTCATACACTGCCAACCCACAGAATACAGAATTTATACACATGTCAGCCTAACACCATACTAGGTGGCAGACAGATTGGTTCAATGTATCATCAGCTAAAGCCTTATCACATATTCATACCTCATCCTCTCAACTCACAATATCCCATCAAACAGACAGAGGTCAGTAGTAAGTTCCCCAGTCATGGAAACTTCCACTTACCATGGTCTGGTATCCGTAGGCTAGCCACTCACCTATGGCAGTCTTCAGACACATGCAGATTGTTCTGCAATAATGAAACACACTGACAGCTGTGCAAAAGTTAGGTCACATACAACACAAATCGTAATGATGGTGGAGGGTCTGGATTCCACATTGTGACATGTGTCAGACACATTTTGACACACACATGCAACCATTAGAGCCACCTCCAACACAAAACATGTCTATTTTGTGGAAAAGGACACTTCCAAACCACTGTCCTGATAATCTGGGCACATAATTCACACATCACAAATCTGAATCAAAACAGTACCTGATCCAATCCATGTCCACTGCTCATGCCAGTTAGCAAATCCCATCTGCCTGTGACATTGTTTGACAATGCCAAATGAGGATGAGCCAAACAGTCAATCTCCATATTTGTGATTGGCAAAGATAAGGTAAAGGCCAAAGTGGAATACAAACATCACATTGTCTATGCATAACTACTAAAGTTACTTTGATTGTGCATGTGCTGAACAATAGACCATGTACCATTACATTTCTGTACATAACTTGAAGGAACATCCAGCGTGCACATCTGAGTGATGAGCTTTGGAGCTACTCAAGACCACACTGATGGTGGCAAGAAGCACATTAAATGGCATGCATTACCTCAGTGATACCCCGTGGAATCGAATTTGTAACATCACATCACATACCTTATATTTCTGGGTAAATAGTATTATTTGTTCAAAAGTGTTTGTTTCAGCTACCTGTGTCTGTTTTACTGTGGACTCTCTATGTTTCAGGCAGCCTGGCCTCTTTTAAAGTGGTGTTTTTTTTTATTTGTTTTTGCCGTGACTGTGTGAATTGCCTTGCTAGTTTGTGGCACCCCCCCTCTTTCTCTTCTAAGTAAAAAGGCTAAATACATCTTGCAGAGTGTGTTTTTAGGAGACTGTTTTAATCTGTTTCTGTGATTTAAATTGTGCTTAAAAACTGTCTGCCCCCCTGTATTTTTGCCTTTAAAAAAGCCCGATTTTAGAGTGCACGCCCAGCACTATTGCAGTGTTTGTTTCTTAAACAATCTTTCCCTTACCTGGAAAGTAGACTCTGCTAGCTTGGAAGTGTGGGCAGCCTGTCTGTATCCAAGGAGATTCTGAATAGAGCAGCAGTTGCCTTTCCCCCTGACCACAGAGACTGGACTTAGCTGATTGGCTCCCTGAGCCCCTGCTGCACCTGAGACCCGCCCCCCCCACCTGCTCTGGCCTCTTAAGTTTGTGGAGGGAAGGCCAAGACAGCCACCTCCATTTTGTGAGCCTCTGTGCATCTCCCCTGTGTCCTGATACAGCCCAGTGTTCAAGGATTGCAAAAAGACATAGGTAAGGAGCCCTGAGATTTTTCTGGGTAAATAGTATTATTTGTTCAAAAGTGTTTGTTTCAGCTACCTGTGTCTGTTTTACTGTGGACTCTCTGTTTTTCAGGCAGCCTGGCCTCTTTTAAATTGGTGTATTTTTTAATTCGTTTTTGCCGTGACTGTGTGAATTGCTAGTTTGTGGCACCCCCTGCCCCCCCTTTTTTCTCTTCTAAGTAAAAAGGCTACATACATCTTGCAGAGTGTGTTTTTAGGAGACTGTTTTAATCTGTTTCTGTGATTTAAATTGTGCTTAAAAACTGTCTGCCCCCCTGTATTTTTCTCCTTTAAAAAAGCCCAATTTTAGAGTGCGCGCCCAGCACTATTGCAGTGTTTGTTTCTTAAACAATCTCTCCCTTACCTGGAAAGTAGACTCTGCTAGCTTGGAAGTGTGGGTTAAGCCTGTCTGTATCCAAGGAGATTCTGAATAGAGCAGCAGTTGCCTTTCCCCCTGACCACAGGGACTGGACTTAGCTGATTGGCTCCCTGAGTCCCTGCTGCACCTGAGACCCGCCCCCCCCACACCTGCTCTGGCCCCTTAAGTTTGTGGAGGGAAGGCCAAGACAGCCACCTCCATTTTGTGAGCCTCTGTGTATCTCCCCTGTGTCCTTTACAGCCCAGTGTTCAAGGATTGCAAAAAGACATAGGTAAGGAGCCCTGAGATTTTTCTGGGTAAATAGTATTATTTGTTCAAAAGTGTTTGTTTCAGCTACCTGTGTCTGTTTTACTGTGGACTCTGTGTTTCAGGCAGCCTGGCCTCTTTTAAAGTGGTGTTTTTTTTTAATTCGATTTTGCCGTGACTGTGTGAATTGCCTTGCTAGTTTGTGACGCCCCCCCTCCCCCCCTTTTTGCTCTTCTAAGTAAAAAGGCTACATACATCTTGCAGAGTGTGTTTTTAGGAGACTGTTTTAATCTGTTTCTGTGATTTAAATTGTGCTTAAAAACTGTCTGCCCCCCTGTATTTTTGCCTTTAAAAAAGCCCAATTTTAGAGTGCGCGCCCAGCACTATTGCAGTGTTTGTTTCTTAAATAATCTCTCCCTTACCTGGAAAGTAGACTCTGCTAGCTTGGAAGTGCGGATTCAGCCTGTCTGTATCCAAGGAGATTCTGAATAGAGCAGCAGTTGCCTTTCCCCCTGACCACTGGGACTGGACTTAGCTGATTGGTTCCCTGAGTCCCTGCTGCACCTGAGACCCGCCCCCCCACCTGCTCTGGCTCCTTAAGTTTGTGGAGGGAAGGCCAAGACAGCCACCTCCATTTTGTAAGCCTCTGTGCATCTCCCCTGTGTCCTGATACAGCCCAGTGTTCAAGGATTGCAAAAAGACCTAGGTAAGGAGCCCTGAGATTTTTCTGGGTAAATAGTATTATTTGTTCAAAAGTGTTTGTTTCAGCTACCTGTGTCTGTTTTACTGTGGACTCTCTGTGTTTCAGGCAGCCTGGCCTCTTTTAAATTGGTGGTTTTTTAAAATTTGTTTTTGCAGTGACTGTGTGAATTGCCTTGCTAGTTTGTGGCACACCCTACCCCCCTGTTTTTCTCTTCTAAGTAAAAAGGCTACATACATCTTGCAGAGTGTGTTTTTAGGAGACTGTTTTAATCTGTTTCTGTGATTTAAATTGTGCTTAAAAACTGTATTTTTGCCTTTAAAAAAGCCCGATTATAGAGTGCGCGGCCAGCACTATTGCAGTATTTGTTTCTTAAACAATCTCTCCCTAACCTGGAAAGTAGACTCTGCTAGCTTGGAAGTGTGGATTCAGTCTGTCTGTATCCAAGGAGATTCTGAATAGAGCAGCAGTTGCCTTTCCCCCTGACCACAGGGACTGGACTTCAGTTAACTTTCTCCTTACATAAGTTCCTATTGGTTGTTGCATATGTTGTTGTGATAGGTTGTTGGGAGATGGTCTTTCATTGGTTGCTGGCTCCAGGGCTGCAGTTATGATTGGTGGATAGGGCTGGGAATCTGATTGGCTGTTGGTTCTAGGGCTGATATTCTGATTGGCTGTTGATTCTAGGGCTGTGATTGGTGGATAGGGCTGAGAATTCTGATTGGCTGTCGGTTCTAGGGCTGTGATTGGTGGATAGGGCTGTGATTGGTGGATAGGGCTGAGAATTCTGATTGGCTGTTGGTTCTAGGGCTGTGATTGGTGGATAGGTCTGGGATTCTGATTGGCTGTTGGTTCTAGGGCTGTGATTGGTGGATAGGGCTGAGAATTTTGATTGGCTGTTGGTTTTAGGGCTGGGGCTGTGATTGGTGGTCAGGAATAGGGCTATGATTGGTGATTAGGGCTGGGTCTCCCATTTGTTGTTTGAATCAGGGCTAGAAATTGGATTGGCTAGGGTTAGGACCATCTTCTTATTGGGGCTATAAAAGGCTAGGACTTTCTACGTGACTAGGGACTAGGGCCAGAAATGCTGCCCAATTCTCAGTGGACAAGGAATGGTTTCAGCCCCTACACATCCCTCAACATGCAAACACATATTCTACAAAGACATCCAACTCATGCATCACAAACTGACCACAGACAGATTGCATTGCCCCTTCACCCAACACAATACCCTATATACAACACATATACACATATCCCCCACAACTACTACAGTCAAACACCTGCATTCTCACAACCAACACTACTCTGTCCACTCCCACTAACACAACCTGCGATCACGCACACAATACAAAACTACAGCATACATTTCCCTCGGTCTCAGCCTTCCAGATACACACTCTCTGCTCATACTAACCAACAACACTATCCGCTGTATGCTCCACACAGACCACTTGTCATCATAACAATGCCCAAACCCTGCCTTCAAACACACCATCTACAAACACTCTTCCCCTCTCTTCACCAATTACACACAACCATACAATCCCCACATTTCACTCCACCACACATATTACCTCCTCCAGTCATCACAACTAATACTAACTCCCCTGACACACACCCATCACCTCTTACACACCTCGTACATTCATCTCCAAAACACATCAACACCCCATCTAACACTCAAATTCCACTTACCAGCACTAACTCACATACAAATCCCTCACCAAAAACAACTACACCAATATCCCCTCTCACTATTCCACAAAAACAATACCAACCACAAACATCAGCACATCAAAGCAACACAAACTTACATTACACTTATCGTCATACCCACTCTCACCCTCAGGACTACACAAAGAATACAAATTCCATCCTATCTCCACCCCTACTTTCTCACTATTCACAAACACCTACCACAAGCACCCCAACCCAGCAACTTTCATTCACTCGCCTCTCCTCCATTGCACAATTTAGAGCCTTACATAATGATCCACATGCTTCTCCACCACCCCTAACCTATACTCCATCCACACTAAACAAACGCAAAAAAAAAAAAACATGCCACTTATAGCAACCTCGCATCCCCTTGTCTGTTACATAATAAAACTACCCTACAAAAAACAGTACACTCCTCATGTCTCTCTCAGCCACCAAGTCCACCACCCACACACACAGACCCAACAAAATGCCTCCTTAACCTGCTGGAAGAGGAACACTATATTTAAAAGCAAGACTGTTGTGAGCCTCAAACAGTTATCACAACTAGCAACACTCCTGCTTCAAGCTCACATTATACTACTTACCCTTCTCCTAAACAAAACAACACTACCACTAACACACCTTTTCTAAACTGCCAGCTCATAAATGCTCGATCACTCTCAAAAAACAAGCACCATATCTACGACCTGCTCACAGACACACAACCTGACTTACTGTTCATAACTGAATCCTGGTTGGGAGATGACATGGCACCAGTGTTGCACGAAGCTGTTCTTCCGGGCTATCAAACCATCACTCAAAACCGTATAGGCAAGAGAGGAGGTGGACTAGTTATTATATTCAAACAGGCAATGAACCTCAGTAAAACAGACAACATCTCCATACAAGGTTGTGAAGACCTCCTTACCAGATGCCACCCTACTCCAACTTCCTCCTGTAACTTTCTCCTCCTTTACAGACCTCCACCTAAAAACTCCACATTCCCAGATGCTTTTCTAGACACAGTCTCAAATCTTATTACACTATGCTCCAATCTATGCATTCTTGGGGATCTAAACATTTGGTTTGACAAACCCAATATGCCCCATCCAAAAGCTATCACCACTGGCCTACTCGCATTGAACATACATCAGATTGTACACAATCCCACACACATCGCTGGTCACATCCTAGATGTCATTTTTGCTAAGCCTGAACTAGTTACTATTCATAGCATCATGCCAATCACTTGGTCAGACCACCATTTGATAACTTTCCGACATACAACTCCACAAATCAACACACCCCACAACTACTTACATACATACACCTATCGACCATGGAGCAAACTCAATTTGGATCACTTAGAAACACAACTAACAGCAAACACAGATCTAGATACAATTAATTCTGTGCCAAAACTTTATGAGTGGCTACAGGAAGCTTTTGATATCCTAATACCACTCAGAAAAACTAAACACAACAAAAGAAAACCAACACCTTGGAGAAACACAGAACTTGAAAAGATAAAGCAACAAATCAGAAAGTTGCAGCGGACCTGGATCAAAACAAACAACAGTCAAGACAAACTGCAGCTACACAAACTTAACAGGATATACAAATCATCAATCAAAAAAGCTAAAAAAAGATACTACTCAGACAGAATTCAAAATGCTCAATCTACAACCAAGGAATTTTATAAAATTCTCAATGAATTTCGAAAACCTACATGCATGGAAGGAAGTCATCCAACAAATTGGCAACTCACTACACAACCAAGGCAGCCACATTGGACTCCTATTTAAAACAGAAGAAAACCATCAGCACCAACCCCTTTCCTAAAATACCCTTTAAGAATAAACCAACCCAACCTCTACAGTCCTTCAAACAAATATCCCAAGATGAATTTATGGATTTGGTCAAAGCAAGTAGACCTTCTGGTTGCCCTTCTGACCCTTGCCCACCACAAATCTTCAAGAACATTCTTCTATCTACTTCTGCTGCCACACCTGTAAGAGGAATCATCAACAACTCTTTAACTTCAGGAACTTTTCCTGCAGACCTGAAAAAGGCATACATACGATCTTTATTAAAGAAAACAAACCTAGACCCGCAAGACCCCAACAACTACAGACCAATCACAAATGGACCTTTCCTCGGCAAATTGATAGAAAGAGCAGCATTTGCCCAGATGTCACAATTCATTGAAGACAATTCTATACTTTCAGACTTCCAAACTGGATTCCGCCCAGGAAGAAGCACTGAATCGGCACTCACAGCAATCTGGGATGATCTTAAAAACACAGTTGACCGCAATGGAGTTGCTGCACTACTTCTCTTGGACCTCTCAGCTGCCTTTGATACGGTTGACCATGACACCCTAACTCAAAGATTCCACGAAGCCGGCATACAAGGAATTGCTCTCGACTGGAT
Organism: Pleurodeles waltl; assembly: GCF_031143425.1. Classification (NCBI taxonomy): domain Eukaryota; kingdom Metazoa; phylum Chordata; class Amphibia; order Caudata; family Salamandridae; genus Pleurodeles; species Pleurodeles waltl. The sequence goes on from NC_090449.1 coordinate 565,038,128, forward strand.
TACTTCCTATCTTCAAAAAAGATCTAATATCATCCACTCGCCCCCCTTCTCGTCTGAACCCTACCTCACAAAAGCAGGGGTCCCCCAAGGGTCAATCATCTCACCTTTGATTTTCAACATCTACATGATATCTTTACCAGATCTGATCAATGATTTCTATCTCACATGCTACAACTATGCAGATGACACACAAATACTACTTAAATTAGAATGCCCCAAAAACATTGAAAACTCACACATCTTCAGTTGCCTCAGAGCCGTTGATCAGTGGATGACCTGGAGCCATCTCAAACTAAATACCTCCAAAACAGAAATACTCATATGTGGTGACTGGAAAAATTATGACCCTCTGTGCGTCTGGCCTGACGATCTCGGACCACCTCCTCAATTACCCAAGGAAGTTAAAAACCTAGGAATCACCATGGATTCCAAGTTAACTATGAATGCCCAAGTGGACAAATTAGCACGAACAAGCTTCATCACCTTGAAGACTTTACGACGCATCTTCCCCCACCTCGGATTTCCACACAAGGTGCAAGCTACTATCTCGCTTGTGCTATCCAAACTGGATTATGCCAATGGCCTCTACCATGGATCATCTCTATCTGTTATGAAGAAACTACAACGTATCCAGAATTCCGCAGCCAGGCTACTATTACATGTAAAGCCGCAAGCCCACATCTCCCCTGTCTTGAGAGCACTACACTGGTTACCCATTGCCAGAAGATGCACTTTCAAGCTGCTTTGTATCACCCATAAAGCTATACATGGAACAGGACCGCTTTTTATCAGAAAGAAAATTACCAAATACATCCATCAAAGAAACCTCCGCTCAAGATTGGCACCCGTCTTAGAACACCACCATACAAGAAAAAGACTATAGGTGGTACATCCTTCTCCGTCCAAGCAGCCAAACTTTGGAATTCATTACCCCCAACTATAAGAGCCACAAATAACTTTCTTGTCTTCAGAAAGCTACTCAAGAGTTGGCTCTTTCCTTCATAACCACCATATTCAAACAACTATGAACTGTATATGCCTATATTGATAAATATTTTTTCAGATTATGTGTATATTTCTATCTATTTATAGTTTCTTTAGAAAATATGTATTGCTACTATGTCACAATAATAAAATACACACACACTCTTTAAACCTGTTTGACTAAGTATTTTTTACCCACGGTTCTAATTATGTATTGTATGTACATATGTGTGTGTATTCATGTGTGTGTGTGTGTGTGTATATATATATATATATGTATGTATTTGTATATGTTGTTTCTGTGCTTGGCATGTTCGTGCATCATTGCATGGCTCCTGGGTGGGTTGTTATACTAGATATCTATGAATTCCTGCTCTCATCTTATCACACTTATCTACTCATCATCATATGTCTTGTCTCTATCAAACTATCCTCCATTCTCACTCTGACTCATCCCAAATCCTTTCTACTACTTTCATCTCCTAAATAACTCTGCCTAAGCTCTTCCCTCCGCTTCCACATCTAACTCACCAAACCTCACTCTACTACTGTGACCTCCCACACAACCCTACTAAATTCTCCCGCATTTATCTCGCCCTGCTGCTATGCTCTCCCTAACCCTTCTACATACTCTTCCCCCCTCCATCCCACTTTGCTCATCCCAAGCCTTTGGGTTGAGTAAATGAAGGATATACTCCCAATTAACACTTCTGGATTTCTTTCCTCCTCCACCCCTCCATTACTCCAGTCAATCTAACTAACAAACTCTCATATCCGCGGCTCAAATTAACTCATAATAATACTAAAACTGTACTCATTATTTCCCGATATTAATCCATCACTAATTCTTGTTGGGTTCCAGAGTAGCATGCTACTCATCGAAAAGCGCTTCGACGCCTCGTCAGGGGTAGTAAGCGCTATATAAATACGATTACAATACAATACAATACAATACCTTGAGTCAGTTGAAGTAGTGATTGATGACATCTGACCTGATGTCTCCAGCTTCATCCTTATCAAGGTTATCCTCACTTGACATATCTGCATTGCCACACACAGTTTCTGCAGGCTCCCCCTCATCTGGTATGAATGGTATCTGATGTTTCAAGGCAGGGTTGTGGAGCATGCAGCAGGCAGCAATTATTTGACAGACCTTGTTGGGTTAGTAGAGGAGGGCTCCACCAGATTTGAATATGCAATGAAATCTTGCCTTCAGGAGCACAAAAATACGCTCCATGACACACCTTGTCCTTCTGCGGGCCTCACTGAAGCGGCCTTCCACTGGCGTGGTTGGGTGCCTCACTGGTGTCAATAACTAAGGATGGTTTGGGTAGCCAGAGTCCCCTGTAAGGTATAATTACAACAATCCAAATCTACACATAGGGCAGCAGGAAAAAAGGGACAGGCGCACATGACATACATGACTTACCAACCAGCCAGGCCCTCTCTTTTTAGAGTTGTGTCATCAGCAGTGGGATATTGCTGTTCCACATGATGAAGGAATCATGGACTGATCCTGGATACCTTGCACAAATGTGTGAAATGTAGAGGTCATCCAAACAGACCACTTGGACGTTTATGGAGTGGAAGTTTTTCCTGTTCCTATATTCCTGTTCATTTGCACTTGGGAGAATCAAAGCTATGTGGGTGCCATCTATGGCTCCAACCACATGTGGAATGTGTCCCAAAGTATAGAAATCAGCCTTCACATGGGCCAGATCCTCACTTTGGGGAAATCTGATGTAGCTGTCCAGGTATGTGAACAAAGCCAACTGTGCAGCCTTCAAAACCAGACTGAACATGGGCTGAGACATCCCTGTAGTAAGGTCCACTGTATTCTGAAAGGACCCAGTGGCCAGGAAGTGCAGCACTGACATTACTTGACCAATGGGAGGTATGCTGTTGGGAATGCGGATGGCAGGCATCAGCCCTGGCTCTATCTAATGACATAGAGCCATAATTGTATGCCTATCCAGGCAATGCCTTTGGATTACATGTTGCTCCTCCATGGTCTGCAGGTCTGCTAGTGGATGGTACAAAGGAGGTTGTATTGCTCTCCTTAGGCCTGGGTAACGGTGCAAAAACACCAGAATGAATGTGAATGACTCAATCCATCCATCATAAGTATGATCACAAGAACGTCACACACATATCAAAATCATGTCACATGAAACAGTGAATATGTGGTATTCAGCACATAGCCAGCCAAAATATGAAAGTGTTCCGGATTCAAATACCCCAAAATCTCACATGTACTCTACATGGAGATACATGTCACTGACAGTGGAAGTTACATCAACACTGTAGATATGTCACACATATATTTTTGCACCTCTGCCATCTTCCGATTGTGATTAGTATGGTGCGAACACTGTTTCATGTGACCCAAAATACCTCATTTTACTTCCTCTACTAAATACAAGCACATTAAAATACTTGTAAACAGTATGCCTTCACTTCACACATTGTCATAGTTATGAGGTTTCTGTAAATGACACAACTTTCATCATGTCATCACACATATTAGAGCCCTAAAATGGCTGCTGTCTTACCTCCTGTACTAGACATCAGGAAGTGACCTGACTCTGCTGGCGGAAGTAGTCATGGCGGTAGACAGTTACAACCGCAGTGGATATTGCCATTGGAACACAATGCTGCCTTTGGTGGACTTGAGCCAATGGCGATGTCCATCGGCGGTTCCGGTCCTGTAAGTGGCAAATGTGACCGCCATTTTCTGCACAATCCCTCACTTGGCTCCTGACACTGTTGCCAGCTAGACCTCCACGACCTGAGCTGCTGTGTACTGCCCCTGGGAGCAATCATGCCATGTCCTGAAGGTGATAGGGCCACTGCCTTTTCAGCAGAAGAGCTAGCCAAGCTTATGGAGGAGGTAATACCCCTATATGGACAGCTATACCGTGCACCAGAGGAGGAGGTAAGTCCAATGCGACACAAGTGGGTGAAAGGTAAAGTGTGTTATGAGGTAGATTAAAGATGCATGAATGAAGGATTAAGCTAACATGTGGGGGTAGATGGTAGTGTGCACATGTGCATAGAAAGACTGTTAGCCCTGTTACATAATAGGTAGTACATGATGTATGAACCCTGATTCACATATGTACATTACAGAATTTACATCAATCCTGCTGTATCAAATAGTTGTTTAGATGTACCATTTAAAGGACATACTTGTGTTCCGGTCCTATGTTTCTAGACAAAATCTGGTAATTGGTATGCATTTTGTGTGCCTGACTCTACTTCACACATGGCCTGACTGCAGAGGGTAACTTGCAAAAGAGTTTGAAGTTTGAGAAATGGTATGTATGGCAACCTGCAGTACTTGTTTGGGAATGAAGCATGTGTACATGTCTTTCACCTCTTGTCTGTGTCATCAATGCAGCTCAACGCCCATCAGATGAAGGGGGTCTGAAGTGCCATCACCAAGAAAGTGTGGACCCTGGGGGTCCACAGCTGGCAAAATACCCACTGTCGAAAGCAGTGGGAGTATCTCAGACGCTGGGCCCATAAGACCGCTGCGGCCAGCTGGAGATGTCCTCCCAAGGACGAAGGGGTGTCGGTCGAACCTTCACACCCCAATGGCCCACATATTGGCGGTGGCCTACCCTCAGTACCCTGAGTAGGATGGGTGTTTGAGGGCAGCACAGCAGCCACAAGGGGGTGAGCACTGACTGAAGTCATTTACATTCCTCTGCTAGGTCAGGGTATGATGTGAAAGACTGTAAGCTGTGACAACGTCGTAAGTGCAAAAGGAAATATGTGCCCTAGGTAAACTTATATGGGGAGTACTCAACATTGGTACATAGGTGTGCACAATGTATCATATAATGGGACATATTACTCACCTATGTCATCCATCTGCATTGTAGCATATGATGATGCACATGTGACTGTGCCATATGTGTACCACTATAATGTTCTTAGAACCCTCCTGGTTGTTCCTTGCCACCCACCTACAGATCCATACTTCCAACATCCTGATGGTACGTTGTCTTGATCTTTGCCCTCTGTCCATTCAAATGCCCCTTGATCCATCTATATGTGCAACATTGAATCAGAAAAGTTGAGAAGATGCCTAAAATTCCTGAGGTTTCCAATTAGTGTCAAATTATTGTGAGGCAGTAATCTCACTCTTGCATTTCACATGCCACACTTGCTGCACTTACTCTGATCTGTTAGGTGGTGTCCCCATTGATATTTGAGGACTAAACATTGGCACATGTGATTTTTTCTCAGAATGGACATCCTGCATGGACTAAACCATGGTGTAAGCTGTAACATTGATATGAGTGTTCGCAATATTAGTACCAGGTAAACGTTATTTAGATGGTAAGTGGCTACACAGCAATTTCCTATAGCAATGTGTCGTGGGCATGCTAAATATGCCACTACATCTTGGTAATTGGTACAATCTGGACTGTTTTTTGCCAACATCATGTGTTCATTGTTAGGTCCAGACATGTATCAACATTGTGAGGCAATTAAACATACTTTCTTTTGCCATTGTGGATTTGTTTTGATGGTTCTTGGTATGGAATCCTATAGTTAGTACTAACTGAATTGTGTTGCAGATGTTGCAGTTCACCTTCACATTTAGTTGGAATGGTATGTGTAGTCAGTCATCTGGCTTTCCTTAAGGTATATGCCCCTATCATGCTAAGCTCAGAAGTGTGTTGTGCCATAGCATGGTCATGTGCAGATGTAAAATTGCTCATGTCTGAAGTGTGGATAGTGGTGTGGGCACTTGAATAATAGGATAATCATCCTTTCCTACATGACTAGTGGGCCCTGTGTTGCTGACATGTTTAGACTCTTTCATACTCCATCATTGAAATGGCAGGTATGGTTGTTGCATTTCTGCTTATGTCAATAGTGAAGGTTGTGGTCTCTGTGACATGAAATGGTATTGGCATGTATGCAACATGCTGTCTTGTGTTTGGCACATGATGTGGTTCCTTTCCTGCTACATGACATTTGCTACAAATGTACGTGCGTGTGGATTTTGTGTCTGTGATATGTAGAAATGCATGTTACCACTATTTCCCATTGCTTGGTTGTTGGTTGACTATATTGGTGTGGATAGGGACTAAGATTAATGTTGGTAAGTCAGGTTGTCATGGAATGGCTATTGTGATTGCTCTACTGATATGATGGTATAGTAGGTGTGCAATAGGTGTCTTAGCTGGTGTGTGGCATTGTTGTAATGTAGAGGTGTGGGTAGTATCTAGTTATGACATGATGTTGGCACTGACCTGGTTCTATCTGGGATTGTAGTACAAGTGGTTATGATGTGATTGATGTGTACAGTGGGATCCAAGTGTTTGAAAAGAATGTGATGACCGTACCTATCTTTCTGTTTCCCAGCATCAGCATTGGCAGGCGAAGGAGATGGGGCACAGGCAAATGGGAAACTGCTGGCCACATGACCTCAAGTCATGATACCACCGACACCGAGGGACCCAGTGGTCCAGAGGGCGAGGGGAGTGCGTTGGAGGAGACAGGATCCAGTTCATCATCTTCAGAATCCTCCTCCAGTGGACACTCCCTGGTGTTGGCGGATCCATCTGGGACCATCCCAACACCATCTCTGTCCACCACCCCCCTTTCTACCACCACCCTTCCTGTAGCTCCCCACCCAGTTGGCCGTGTCTGCTCACCGAAGAGGGTGGGTGTGTCCTTTACCAAAGGCACCTCTGCTCCAGCCCCTCCTAACCCTGCTGCCATCAGTGAGGAGGCTATTGACCTCAGGAATGCCATCCAGGGACTGGCAACTCAAGTCCAACAGAGTAATGTATTCCTCAAGGGCTTTCACAGTGCACTGGCTGGCCTACTGAGATCCTTTCAGGCTCTGGCCTCCACACTGACAGCAGCCACTCATCCTTTGTCTACCGCCCCTGCCGGAAAGTACCATCTTTCTTGGCATGTTACCCCCAATTTTTGCTTGTTTTTCAGTATGTTTTGCCTGTCTCACTGGGATCCTGCTAGCCAGGACCCCAGTGCTCATAGTTTGTAGCCTAATGTGTGTTGTCAGAAGTGCTTAACTTTGTCACTGAGGTTCTGCTAATCAGAACTACAGTGCTTATGCTCTCTCTACTTTCAAATTAGTCACTATATTTTAATGACTTCATACTCAAGGCCTTTTCCCCCTCCTGTGCCAGGCCTTTTTTTGCCTATTTGGAATAGTTCTCGCTTAGGCCCTCATAACTTTTTGTCCACATAAGCTACTCACGCCAAATTTGCGTCCTTTTTTTCCAACAACCTAGGGATTCTGGAGGTACCCAGACTTTGTGGGTTCCCCTGAAGGAGGCCAAGAAATTAGCCAAAATACAGTGAAAAACTAGTTTAAAAAAAAAAAGGGGAAAAAAGGGCTGCAGAAGAAGGCTTTTGTTTTTTTCCCTGAAAATGGCATCAACAAAGGGTTTACGGTGCTAAAATCACCAGCTTCCCAGCTTTCAGGAACAGGCAGACTTGAATCAGGAAACCCAATTTTTCAACACAATTTTGGCATTTTACTGGGACATACCCCATTTTTACTATTTTTTGTGCTTTCAGCCTCCTTCCAGTCAGTGACAGAAATGGGTATGAAACCAATGATGGATCCCAGAAACCTAAACATTTCTGAAAAGCAGACAAAATTCTGAATTTAGCAATGGGTAATTTGTGTAAATCTACAAGGGTTTCCTGCAGAAAATAACAACTGAAATAAAAACATATTGAAATTGAGGTAAAAAAACAGCCATTTTTCTCTACATTTTACTCTGTAACTTTTTCCTGCAATGTCTGATATTTGAAAGCAATATACTGTTACGTCCGCTGAACTCTTCTGGTTGCGGGGATATATAGGGCTTGTAGGTTCATCAAGAACCCTAGGTACCCAGAGCCAATAAATGAGCTGCACCGTGAAGTGGGTTTTCATTCTATACCGGGTATACAGCAATTCATTTGCTGAAATATACAGAGTCAAAAATAGGTATAAAAAAAACCTTTGTATTTCCAAAATGGGCACAAGATAAGGTGTTGAGGAGCAGTGGTTATTTGCACATCTCTGAATTCTGGGGTACCCATACAAGCATGTGAATTACAGGGCATTTCTCAAATAGACATCTTTTTTACACACTGTCTTATATTTGGAAGGAAAAAATGTAGAGAAAGACAAGGGGCAATAACACTTGTTTTGCTATTCTATGTTCCCCCAAGTCTCCCGATAAAAATGGTACCTCACTTGTGTGGGTAGGCCTAGATCCCGCGACAGGAAATGCCCCAAAACACAACGTGGACACATCACATTTTTTCCAAAGTGCCTACCTGTGGATTTTGGCTTCTGGGGAAACATACCAAACCTGTGCATTTTTGAAAACTAGAGACCTAGGGGAATCCAGGAAGGGTTGAATTGTGGGGCTCTCACCAGGTTCTGTTACCCAGAATCCTTTGCAAACCTCAAAATGTGGCTAAAAAAACACTTTTTCCTCACATTTTGGTGACAGAAAGTTCTGGAATCTGAGAGGAGCCACAAATGTCCTTCCACCCAGCATTCCCCCCAAGTCTCCTGATAAAAATGGTACCTCACTTGTGTGGGAGGCCTAGTGCCCGCGACAGGAAATACCCCAAAACACAAAGTGGACGCATCATATTTTCTCAAAGAAAACAGAGGTGTTTTTTGCAAAGTGCCTACCTGTGGATTTTTGGCCCCTAGCTCAGCCGCCACCTAGGGAAACCTACCAAACCTGTGAATTTTTGAAAACTAGAGACCTAGGGGAATCCAAGATGTGGTGACTTGTCAAGCTCTCACCAGGTTCTGTTACCCAGAATCCTTTGCAAACCTCAAAATGTGGCTAAAAAACACTTTTTCCTCACATTTCGGTGACAGAAAGTTCTGTAATCTGAGAGAAGCCACAAATTTCTTTCCACCCAGCGTTCCCCCAAGTCTCCCGATAAAAATGGTACCTCACTTGTGTATGTGGGCCAAGTGTTTGTGATAGGGAAGAGCCAAAAAACACGTCAAAATTGAGGGGGAACCAAAGTGGGTCCAAAAGGGCAGTTTGAAAAAAACATTTTTAGGCTGACAAATGCAGCAGAAATTTTATTGGTATAGATGAGACAATGCTGGGTGGTAGGAATTTTGTGGATTACTGCAGATTCCGGAAGATTCCATCACAAAAATGTGGAAAAATGTGTGCTTTCCAGCAAAGTTGCAGGTTTGGAGGGCATTGTGGGTAAGGAAATGGTGCGGGGTGCATGTGAAGCACACCACCCTGGAATCAACTAGATGTTTAGTTTTCAGATGTGTCTAGGTCTTGAAGATTTTTCTACATGGCAGCGTCCCAAAGTAAAAAAAAGTGCAGCCCTCACCATTCCAAGTGGGACGATTCTGAGAGTTACCAAGCTCTCATGGCCCAAATGTAAAACAAAAACCAAAAATAATCAAATGTCCTCTTGCTTGCCATGGGATATGATGTTTTAGTGTGCGGGGGAGAGCTGAAAGACTGTTAGCCCCTTCAGTTCGGGTGGGGGCATTACCAGGCCCATACTGGTTGGTAGCCACCACCCCACTATTTTCTTTTATTTTTTTTATTCCTTGGCATCTAGTAGACTTTCTGTCCCCCCGGGTGTGGATCAGGGGTAATTACCCAATCTGCCTACTGGTGGGCAGAACAACTTTGGCCCCATTTATTTGGGGTGCGGGTATGGCCATACCCCCAACCTCTTATTATGAAAAAAAAATCTTCCCTGGTCTCTGGTGGGCTTTCTGCCCCCCTTGCGGGCAGATGGGCCTTCCAAAATAGGCCAGTCTGCCCCAAGGGGGCAGTTATGGCCAACAGTAATGCGCCCCCATTGGAGAGACCCTTGCCCAAGGGGCTGCCCCCTCCAAACAAAACACACACATACACACACCACAATCCATGGTGTCTAGAGGTTTCTTCCCCAAAGGGGGCAGATTGGCCTTCCAAAAATAGGCTGATCTGCCCCCAAGGGGGGCAGAAAAGGCCTAAATACAATTTGCCCCCCAGGGGAGCAACCCTTGTCTAAGGGGTCGCTCCCCATACATAAAAACATAAAGTAAATAAAAAAAATATACATCCCTGGTGTCTAGAGGTTTTTGCCCCCTGCGGGGGAAAATCCGCCTAATTATATTAGGACAATCTGCCTCCAGGGGGGGCAGAAAAGGCCTAAAAATATTTCCCCCCCCCAGGGAGTGGCCCTTGCCAAAGGGGTTGCTCCCCAAACATAAAAAAATAAAAGTAAACAATTTCTTTTTAATCCCTGGTGTCTAGTGGTTTTCTGCCCCCCCCTGGGGCAGATCGGCCTAATAAAATTAGGCCAATCTGCCCCCGGGGGGGCAGAAATGGCCTAGAAATAATTTGCCCCCCGAGGAGCGGCCCTGCCCAAGGGGCCGCTCCCCTTACTTGAAATTGCCCACACAAAAAAAATCTTCCCTGGTGTGTAGTGGTTTCTGCCCCAGGGGGTGCAGAAATGGCCTAATAATGATTTGCCCCCCCCCCCCCCCCGGAGCGACCCTTGCCCAAGGGGTCTCTCTCCAAACATAAAAAAATAACAAAAACAATAAAAAAAATTATCCCTGGTGTCTAGTGGATTTCTGCCCCCCCCCCGGGGGCAGATCGGCCTAATAAAATTAGGCCGATCTGCCTCCAGGGGGGGGGCAGAAATGGCCTAGAAATAATTTGCCCCCCACCGGAGCGACCCAAGGGTTCGCTCCCCAAACATAAAAAAAAAAAAAAAGAAAGAACATTTCCCCTGGTGTCTAGTGGATTTCTGCCCCCCCCCCACGGGGCAGAGCGGCCTAATAATATTGACCTATAAATAATTTCCCCCCCGAGGAGCAGCCCTTGCCCAAGGGGCTGCTCCCCTTACTTCAAATAGCCCTCAAAAATATATATTCCCTGGTGTCTAGGGGTTTCTGCCTCCAGGGGGGCAGAAATGGCCTAATAATTATTCCCCCCCCACCCCCCCGGAGCGACCCTTGCCCAAGGGGTCGCTCCTAAAACATACAAAAAAAAAAGAACATTTTCCCTGGTGTCTAGTGGATTTCTGCCCCCCCTGGGGGCAGATTGGCCTAATAATTTTAGGCACCAAAAAACAAATTGCCCCCCCCGGAGAGCGGCCCTTGCCCAAGGGGCCGCTCTCCTTATTTAGTAAATAAAAAAATAAAAAAATCCCTGGTGTCTAGTGGTTTCTGCCCCCCTTGGGGGCAGATTGGCCCAATAAAAATAGGCCGATCTGCCCCCAAGGGGGGCAGAAATTGCCTAGAAAATTATTTTCCCCCAGGGGAGCGACCCTTGCCTAAGGGGTCGCTCCCCACAAATAAAAAAACAAAAAAACACAAGAAATACAATCCCTGGTGTCTAGGGAGCAGAAACAGCCCAAAAATAAATTGCCACCCTGGAGAGCGGCCCTTGCCCAAGGGGCCGCTCTCCTTATCAAATGAACAAAGAATCAAAAAATTCCCTGGTGTCTAGTGGCATTTCTGCTGCCCGATCGGGCAGCAGAAATGCTCTGAGAGACATGAAAGGAGAGGAAAGGCCTTTCCTCTCCTTTCATGTCTCTGCGCCCCCTCCACGTGATCGGCGGAGAAATGCAAAGAAATTTCTCCTCCGATCCGGCGCTGGAAGCTGAGCTTCCAGCGCCGGAGGGAAGGCCTCTGATGAGGCCAGCACGCGAAAGCACGCTGACATCATCAGACGCCACGGGGGAGGTCACGGGGGGGCAGGGGTGGAAGGGGAAGCGATTCCCCTTCCATCCCTGCCTAGGGAGGGGTGTGCCTGGCCATCGGGGGAGCGCTAGCGCTCCCTCCGGGGGCCCCTAGCAGGACGAAGTGATCTTGTCCAAGGCACCGGGGAACCGGTGCCTTGGACGAGATCACCTCGTCCGGGGCACACTAGGGGTTAAATGTCCCTAGTATATGGTACCTAGGTACCCAGGGCATTGGGGTTCCAGGAGTTCCTTATGGGCTGCAGCATTTCTTTTGCCACCCATAAGAAGCTCAGACAAACCTTTCTTCAGCACTGACATTGCAGCCTGATTGAAATAGTGCACACACTATTTCACAGCCATTTTTACTGCATTTAAGTAACTTATAAGTCACCTATATGTCTAACCTTAATTAACTGAAGGCTAGGTGCAAAGTTACTGTGTGTGAGGGCACTCTTGCACTAGCAAAGGTGCCCTCACTCTGTCCAGGGCCAATTCTCCGGACTTCGTGAGTGCGTGGATACCATTACACACGTGCACTACATATATGTCAATATATATGTAGCTTCACAATGGTAACTCCGAATATGGCCATGTGAGGTGTCTAAGATCATGGAATTATCCACCCATTCCAAATCTGGTATTTGGGGCAATCCCGTGCATCCTGGGGGCTCCATCATGGACACCCAGCACTGGAAAACCAGCTCTCTGAGGTTTCCACTGCAGCCCCAGCTGCTGCCACCTCACAGACAGGTGTCTGCCCTCCTTGGGATTGAGCAGCTCAGTCCCAGGAAGGCAGAACAATGCATTTCCTTTGGGAGGAGGGTGTTACACCCTCTCCCTTTGGAAATAGGTGTTACAGGGATGGGAGGGGTAGACTCCAGAGCCTCTGAATATGCTTTCAAGGGCACATACGTGCCCTTCTTGAAAATTCCACTCTACAACGGTTCAGGGACGCCCAGTCCCTGCTCTGGTGAGAAACTGGACAAAGGAAAAGTGAGTGACCACTCCCCTGTCCATCACCACCCCAGGGGTGGTGCCCATAGCTCCTCCAGAGTGTCCCTGGCATTAGCCATCTTGGATTCCAAGGTGTAAGGACCCTCTGGAGAACCCATAGTGGCCAGCGCCAGCAGATGATGTCAGAGACCCCTCCTGATAGGTGCATACCTGGGTAGGTTGCCAATCCCCATCTCAGGGCTATTTATGGTCTCTTCTCTTGGTGTTTCCTCAGATTCAGTTTGCAAGACTCCACCAGGAATCCTCTGCTTCAGCTTCTGACCGTCAGTTCAACTGCAGACTGCTCCAGGAAGCGCTGTAACTGCAACAAAGTATCCCGGGTGACTCCTGTGACCTGCAACTTCAGCTCCAGCAAGCATTTGTAACAGTTTCCAAGGTGTGCATGCTCTGAGGACTCCCTATCTTCACCCTGCACCAGAAGAATCGAAGGAATCTCCTGTGGAGTGACGGAGTCACTTCCCAGCTCCAGCAGGCACCCTTCTGCAACAACGACTGGTTCTCTGGGACTCCTCTCCTGACGATGGGTGTGCTCCCTGGAACACAGGTGGTGGACTGAAGTGACCCAGATTGTCCAAATATGATTTGTGTTGCCCCTAAGCCCATTGCAAGCTATTGTATTTTCTACTGTTTGCACTATTTTATGACTGTTTACTTAACTAATTTTGGTTACTAGTGTATATATTGTTGTGTATAATACATACCTCCAGAAGGAGTATTGCCTCTAAGATATTGTTGCCTTTGTGTTACTAAAATAAAGTACATTTATTTTTGGTAACACTGAGTATTGTCTCTTATTGTGAATAAGCACTGTGTAACTACAGTGGTATTGCAGGAGCTTTTCATGTCTCCTAGTTCATCCTTGACTGCTCTGCTACAGCTACCCCTAGACAGCCTAAGCTACTAGAATACTGCCTACATTTCACTAATAAGGGATAACAGGACCTGATATAAGGTGTAAGTACCTTAGGTACCCACTACAAACCAGGCCAGCCTCCTACAGAGATGCCGGTGCCGCTGCCACAAGACTCCATCCTGTCCGATTGAGGAACAGGCTGCCCAAGAATGAGCGTGGACCGTTGCTGAGATCTCTATGTGCGATACAAACAGATTTCAGATGCTGACCCCAGACACCGATTCTACTTGCAGGGAGCCCGTGATGAGGCCGCCTCTGAGGAGGGATCCCTGATTACACAATTGGGCTCACCTCGCAGGGAGATGTCAGATCCTTGATGGAATACAGGCAGAGAGGGCATAATGGCACAGGGAAGTATATTGAACATGGAGCAGGTTGGCTAATAGTCCCCTGGCTGGGACTAGGTGTGGTTGTTTCAGGGAATGTAGCCTTGTTCACTGGGCATGACCAGCCCTCACAGAGACTTCCGCACAGACCTATTAGTGTTGCCGGTGCACTATGCATGTCGGTTCACCTACATGGGACTTTGTGGCACGATGCCCGTTGGTGTCCAAGCCTGGGGTAGGGGAGTTTCTCTTCAGTTTCAGTTTTACATTTGTGTTTGAAATGAAGAGAAGGGCATCAAGAGATGGGTTGGAATGCAGTCCATTCGGGTGGCGGGACGAACTGGGGACTGTATACATCTGGACTTCTTTAGGTACACATGGCTACCTTCTATAGTATACTGCTCTGGAACATCTAAGGCATGGTGTCTCCTGTGCTGTGACCCAGAATTTATGCATATCTTAGCTGCAGGTTTATATACATTGCTTGTCTCCAGGAGACACACCTGACTAGAGGAGAGCTTGAGAAGGTGTGCATGCACTGGAGTGGTCAGATATATGGTACAGGATACTCTGCATATGCACTGGCTTTTTGATATGGGTAGCTCCTGGAGTACCCTTTGTAAAATACAGGTACTTTGTTGACATAGAGGGCTGCTATGTGATACTGGAAGGATCCCTGAATGGACGACCCATCTAATTAATGTAATTGTACTTGCATAATACACATCGCGGTGAGTTTCTTCACACACTCTCACATACTTTACTACAAAATCCCCAGGGTTATGGGCATTAGCTTTTAAGTGTATACACAATACGCGCTTGATTGATTCATTCCCTCACTTCCGGGAACTCAGGGTGTGGAGGCCACTCAAGATTTTCAGCATTGGACCCAAACACTACATCTCTACAATATCTGGTGCATGGGTCACCCCGAGGAGGCTTAATTCTCCTATTATGCTCAACTATTTATTCCGTAACTCCAACTTTTGGCCCCTCATCCAAGACTACGAATACTTGGGCAGAACCCCTCTGGACATAGCCCCCCTAATGTTACGTTTCAAGGAGGTGGGTCCCGAGCACATGTTCTGACATGGAAATCACAGACAGAAACACTCAGTGACATGGCTTACAGGGATGCCATCGATACCCACCTAACACAATACTTTACTGAAAATGTCAGCTTGGTGGGCACCCAATTACTAGAATGGGATGCTATGAAGGTGGCCATGAGGGGACACTGTATACATACGTCAAGGGGGGGTAAGATTCTCACTTCTCCTCTCCGTGGCGTATTTAGAATCACGCTTGTGGAGTGTGGAAATTGAGGTGATGACAGTGCCAGCCGTACGACCGCACTTAGCAGAACTCCGGTGTCCATACTGCAAGGAGGTGACATAGTTGAGTGACCTCGATTATAGGACCTCCCTGACCCACCAGCACACAGATGGAGATAAACCTGGGCACATGCTGGCTTGGTTACTACAATCGGAGAATCCTAGAACTGTGATTGGCATGATCCGTGACATGGCAGGATACATAGTCAATACAAAAGCTGACATCAACAAAGTGTTAGTTTTGTTCCACGAGGATTTGATCTCCTGCACTCCATAATTCTCCCCGAATGCTGTCAGCAACCTCGTACGGAAGGCGACGCTCCCTCATCTATCCGCACTTCAATTATTAGAACTGAAGATCCCTTGTAGTTAGAGGAGATACAACTCCCAATGTTCCGGATGGGCAGGGTAAGTCCCAGGGCATGGACAGGTTCTCAATGGAATATTGTGGGACTTTTCGAGCCACCTTGTGAGAAAGTAGCCTATTTCTAGCATGGTTACCCCCATTTTGGCCTGTTTGTCAGTGTGTTTGACTATGTCACTTGGATCCTGCTAGCCAGGGCCCCAGTGCTTATGGTTTTTGGCCTGTTTGTCAGTATGTTTGACTGTTTGTCAGTATGCTTGACTGTGTCACTGGAATGCTGCTAACCAGGACCCCAGTGCTTATGCTCTCTCTTTTCCAAAATTTGTCACTACATACTCTTAACCCAGTATTTCATCCCAAATTGGCATACTGGTGCCCCCTTATATGTCCCTAGTATATGGTACTTAGGTACCCAAGGCATTGGGCTTCCAGGGGATCCCTATGGGCTGCAGCATTTGTTTTGCCACCTATAGGGAGCCCATGCAAAGGCGTCTGCAGGACTGCCATTGCAGCCTGTGCGAAATAGTGCCTGCACTATTTCACAGCCATTTTCACTGCACCAGGTCACTGATAAGTCACCTATATGTAAGGCCTTACAGGGTGCTAAGTGCCTATGTGTGAGGGCACCTTTGCACTAGCGAGGTGCCCCCACGTCATCAAGGACCATTTTCCCAGACTGCGTGAGTATGGGGACGCCATTTTACGCGTGCACTGGACATAGGTCAATACCTATGTTCAGCTTCACAATATGGCTATGTAAGGTGTCTAGTAACTATGCATTGTACCCCAATACTGATTCTAGTATTGGCTTTATAATTCCATGCACTCTGGGGGCTCCACAGTGTACCCCCAGTACTGCTATACCAGCCTTCTGAGGTTTTCCAGGCAGCCCCAGCTGCTGCCACCTCACAGACAGGTGTCCGCCCTCCTTGGGATTGAGCAGCTCAGTCCCAGGAAGGCAGAACAATGCATTTCCTTTGGGAGGAGGGTGTTACACCCTCTCCCTTTGGAAATAGGTGTTACAGGGATGGGAGGGGTAGACTCCAGAGCCTCTGAATATGCTTTGAAGGGCACATACGTGCCCTTCTTGAATATTCCACTCTACAACGGTTCAGGGACGCCCAGTCCCTGCTCTGGTGAGAAACTGGACAAAGGAAAAGTGAGTGACCACTCCCCTGTCCATCACCACCCCAGGGGTGGTGCCCATAGCTCCTCCAGAGTGTCCCTGGCATTAGTCATCTTGGATTCCAAGGTGTAAGGACCCTCTGGAGAACCCTTAGTGGCCAGTGCCAGCAGATGATGTCAGAGACCCCTCCTGATAGGTGCATACCTGGGTAGGTTGCCAATCCCCATCTCAGGGCTATTTATGGTCTCTCCTCTTGGTGTTTCCTCAGATTCAGTTTGCAAGACTCCACCAGGAATCCTCTGCTTCAGCTTCTGACCGTCAGTTCAACTGCAGACTGCTCCAGGAAGCGCTGTAACTGCAACAAAGTATCCCGGGTGTCTCCTGTGACCTGCAACTTCAGCTCCAGCAAGCATTTGTAACAGTTTCCAAGGTGTGCATGCTCTGAGGACTCCCTATCTTCACCCTGCACCAGAAGAATCGAAGGAATCTCCTGTGGAGTGACAGAGTCACTTCCCAGCTCCAGCAGGCACCCTTCTGCGACAACGACTGGTTCTCTGGGACTCCTCTCCTGACGATGGGTGTGCTCCCTGGAACACAGGTGGTGGACTGAAGTGACCCAGATTGTCCAAATATGATTTGTGTTGCCCCTAAGCCCATTGCAAGCTATTGTATTTTCTACTGTTTGCACTATTTTATGACTGTTTACTTAACTAATTTTGGTTACTAGTGTATATATTGTTGTGTATAATACATACCTCCAGAAGGAGTATTGCCTCTAAGATATTGTTGCCTTTGTGTTACTAAAATAAAGTACATTTATTTTTGGTAACACTGAGTATTGTCTCTTATTGTGAATAAGCACTGTGTAACTACAGTGGTATTGCAGGAGCTTTTCATGTCTCCTAGTTCATCCTTGACACCTCTGCTACAGCTACCCCTAGACAGCCTAAGCTACTAGAATACTGCCTACATTTCACTAATAAGGGATAACAGGACCTGATATAAGGTGTAAGTACCTTAGGTACCCACTACAAACCAGGCCAGCCTCCTACAGAGATGCCGGTGCCGCTGCCACAAGACTCCATCCTGTCCGATTGAGGAACAGGCTGCCCAAGAATGAGCGTGGACCGTTGCTGAGATCTCTATGTGCGATACAAACAGATTTCAGATGCTGACCCCAGACACAGATTCTACTTGCAGGGAGCCCGTGATGAGGCCGCCTCTGAGGAGAGATCCCTGATTACACAATTGGGCTCACCTCGCAGGGAGATGTCGGATCCTTGATGGAATACAGGCAGAGAGGGCATAATGGCACAGGGAAGTATATTGAACATGGAGCAGGTTGGCTAATAGTCCCCTGGCTGGGACTAGGTGTGGTTGTTTCAGGGAATGTAGCCTTGTTCACTGGGCATGACCAGCCCTCACAGAGACTTCCGCACAGACCTATTAGTGTTGCCGGTGCACTATGCATGTCGGTTCACCTACATGGGACTTTGTGGCACGATGCCCGTTGGTGTCCAAGCCTGGGGTAGGGGAGTTTCTCCTCAGTTTCAGTTTTACATTTGTGTTTGAAATGAAGAGAAGGGCAGCAAGAGAAGGGTTGGAATGCAGTCCATTCGGGTGGCGGGACGAACTGGGGACTGTATACATCTGGACTTCTTTAGGTACACATGGCTACCTTCTATAGTATACTGCTCTGGAACAACTAAGGCATGGTGTCTCCTGTGCTGTGACCCAGAATTTATGCATATCTTAGCTGCAGGTTTATATACATTGCTTGTCTCCAGGAGACACACCTGACTAGAGGAGAGCTTGAGAAGGTGTGCATGCACTGGAGTGGTCAGATATATGGTACAGGATACTCTGCATATGCACTGGCTTTTTGATATGGGTAGCTCCTGGAGTACCCTTTGTAAAATACAGGTACTTTGTTGACATAGAGGGCTGCTATGTGATACTGGAAGGATCCCTGAATGGACGACCCATCTAATTAATGTAATTGTACTTGCATAATACACATCGCAGTGAGTTTCTTCACACACTCTCACATACTTTACTACAAAATCCCCAGGGTTATGGGCATTAGCTTTTAAGTGTATACACAATACGGGCTTGATTGATCCATTCCCTCACTTCCGGGAACTCAGGGTGTGGAGGCCACTCAAGATTTTCAGCATTGGACCCAAACACTACATCTCTACAATATCTGGTGCATGGGTCACCCCGAGGAGGCTTAATTCCCCTATTATGCACCTGACCATCAGACTCAACTGTTTATTCCGTAACTCCAACTTTTGGCCCCTCATCCAAGACTACGAATACTTGGGCAGAACCCCTCTGGACATAGCCCCCCTAATGTTACGTTTCAAGGAGGTGGGTCCCGAGCACATGTTCTGACATGGAAATCACAGACAGAAACACTCAGTGACATGGCTTACAGGGATGCCATCGATACCCACCTAACACAATACTTTACTGAAAATGTCAGCTTGGTGGGCACCCAATTACTAGAATGGGATGCTATGAAGGTGGCCATGAGGGGACACTGTATACATACGTCAAGGGGGGGTAAGATTCTCACTTCTCCTCTCCGTGGCGTATTTAGAATCACGCTTGTGGAGTGTGGAAATTGAGGTGATGACAGTGCCAGCCGTACGACCGCACTTAGCAGAACTCCGGTGTCCATACTGCAAGGAGGTGACATAGTTGAGTGACCTCGATTATAGGACCTCCCTGACCCACCAGCACACAGATGGAGATAAACCTGGGCACATGCTGGCTTGGTTACTACAATGGGAGAATCCTAGAACTGTGATTGGCATGATCCGTGACATGGCAGGATACATAGTCAATACAAAAGCTGACATCAACAAAGTGTTAGTTTTGTTCCACGAGGATTTGATCTCCTGCACTCCATAATCCTCCCCGAATGCTGTCAGCAACCTCGTACGGAAGGCGACGCTCCCTCATCTATCCGCACTTCAATTATTAGAACTGGAGCATCCCTTGTAGTTAGAGGAGATACAACTGCCAATGTTCCGGATGGGCAGGGTAAGTCCCAGGGCATGGACAGGTTCTCAATGGAATATTGTGGGACTTTTCGAGCCACCTTGTGAGAAAGTAGCCTATTTTTAGCATGGTTACCCCCATTTTGGCCTGTTTGTCAGTGTGTTTGACTATGTCACTGGGATCCTGCTAGCCAGGGCACCAGTGCTTATGGTTTTTGGCCTGTTTGTCAGTATGTTTGACTGTTTGTCAGTATGCTTGACTGTGTCACTGGAATGCTGCTAACCAGGACCCCAGTGCTTATGCTCTCTCTTTTCCAAAATTTGTCACTACATACTCTTAACCCAGTATTTCATCCCAAATTGGCATACTGGTGCCCCCTTATATGTCCCTAGTATATGGTACTTAGGTACCCAAGGCATTGGGCTTCCAGGGGATCCCTATGGGCTGCAGCATTTGTTTTGCCACCTATAGGGAGCCCATGCAAAGGCGTCTGCAGGACTGCCATTGCAGCCTGTGCGAAATAGTGCCTGCACTATTTCACAGCCATTTTCACTGCACCAGGTCACTGATAAGTCACCTATATGTAAGGCCTTACAGGGTGCTAAGTGCCTATGTGTGAGGGCACCTTTGCACTAGCGAGGTGCCCCCACGTCATCAAGGACCATTTTCCCAGACTGCGTGAGTATGGGGACGCCATTTTACGCGTGCACTGGACATAGGTCAATACCTATGTTCAGCTTCACAATATGGCTATGTAAGGTGTCTAGTAACTATGCATTGTACCCCAATACTGATTCTAGTATTGGCTTTATAATTCCATGCACTCTGGGGGCTCCACAGTGTACCCCCAGTACTGCTATACCAGCCTTCTGAGGTTTTCCAGGCAGCCCCAGCTGCTGCCACCTCACAGACAGGTGTCCGCCCTCCTTGGGATTGAGCAGCTCAGTCCCAGGAAGGCAGAACAATGCATTTCCTTTGGGAGGAGGGTGTTACACCCTCTCCCTTTGGAAATAGGTGTTACAGGGATGGGAGGGGTAGACTCCAGAGCCTCTGAATATGCTTTGAAGGGCACATACGTGCCCTTCTTGAATATTCCACTCTACAACGGTTCAGGGACGCCCAGTCCCTGCTCTGGTGAGAAACTGGACAAAGGAAAAGTGAGTGACCACTCCCCTGTCCATCACCACCCCAGGGGTGGTGCCCATAGCTCCTCCAGAGTGTCCCTGGCATTAGCCATCTTGGATTCCAAGGTGTAAGGACCCTCTGGAGAACCCTTAGTGGCCAGTGCCAGCAGATGATGTCAGAGACCCCTCCTGATAGGTGCATACCTGGGTAGGTTGCCAATCCCCATCTCAGGGCTATTTATGGTCTCTCCTCTTGGTGTTTCCTCAGATTCAGTTTGCAAGACTCCACCAGGAATCCTCTGCTTCAGCTTCTGACCGTCAGTTCAACTGCAGACTGCTCCAGGAAGCGCTGTAACTGCAACAAAGTATCCCGGGTGTCTCCTGTGACCTGCAACTTCAGCTCCAGCAAGCATTTGTAACAGTTTCCAAGGTGTGCATGCTCTGAGGACTCCCTATCTTCACCCTGCACCAGAAGAATCGAAGGAATCTCCTGTGGAGTGACAGAGTCACTTCCCAGCTCCAGCAGGCACCCTTCTGCGACAACGACTGGTTCTCTGGGACTCCTCTCCTGACGATGGGTGTGCTCCCTGGAACACAGGTGGTGGACTGAAGTGACCCAGATTGTCCAAATATGATTTGTGTTGCCCCTAAGCCCATTGCAAGCTATTGTATTTTCTACTGTTTGCACTATTTTATGACTGTTTACTTAACTAATTTTGGTTACTAGTGTATATATTGTTGTGTATAATACATACCTCCAGAAGGAGTATTGCCTCTAAGATATTGTTGCCTTTGTGTTACTAAAATAAAGTACATTTATTTTTGGTAACACTGAGTATTGTCTCTTATTGTGAATAAGCACTGTGTAACTACAGTGGTATTGCAGGAGCTTTTCATGTCTCCTAGTTCATCCTTGACACCTCTGCTACAGCTACCCCTAGACAGCCTAAGCTACTAGAATACTGCCTACATTTCACTAATAAGGGATAACAGGACCTGATATAAGGTGTAAGTACCTTAGGTACCCACTACAAACCAGGCCAGCCTCCTACAGAGATGCCGGTGCCGCTGCCACAAGACTCCATCCTGTCCGATTGAGGAACAGGCTGCCCAAGAATGAGCGTGGACCGTTGCTGAGATCTCTATGTGCGATACAAACAGATTTCAGATGCTGACCCCAGACACAGATTCTACTTGCAGGGAGCCCGTGATGAGGCCGCCTCTGATGAGGGATCCCTGATTACACAATTGGGCTCACCTCGCAGGGAGATGTCGGATCCTTGATGGAATACAGGCAGAGAGGGCATAATGGCACAGGGAAGTATATTGAACATGGAGCAGGTTGGCTAATAGTCCCCTGGCTGGGACTAGGTGTGGTTGTTTCAGGGAATGTAGCCTTGTTCACTGGGCATGACCAGCCCTCACAGAGACTTCCGCACAGACCTATTAGTGTTGCCGGTGCACTATGCATGTCGGTTCACCTACATGGGACTTTGTGGCACGATGCCCGTTGGTGTCCAAGCCTGGGGTAGGGGAGTTTCTCCTCAGTTTCAGTTTTACATTTGTGTTTGAAATGAAGAGAAGGGCAGCAAGAGAAGGGTTGGAATGCAGTCCATTCGGGTGGCGGGACGAACTGGGGACTGTATACATCTGGACTTCTTTAGGTACACATGGCTACCTTCTATAGTATACTGCTCTGGAACAACTAAGGCATGGTGTCTCCTGTGCTGTGACCCAGAATTTATGCATATCTTAGCTGCAGGTTTATATACATTGCTTGTCTCCAGGAGACACACCTGACTAGAGGAGAGCTTGAGAAGGTGTGCATGCACTGGAGTGGTCAGATATATGGTACAGGATACTCTGCATATGCACTGGCTTTTTGATATGGGTAGCTCCTGGAGTACCCTTTGTAAAATACAGGTACTTTGTTGACATAGAGGGCTGCTATGTGATACTGGAAGGATCCCTGAATGGACGACCCATCTAATTAATGTAATTGTACTTGCATAATACACATCGCAGTGAGTTTCTTCACACACTCTCACATACTTTACTACAAAATCCCCAGGGTTATGGGCATTAGCTTTTAAGTGTATACACAATACGGGCTTGATTGATCCATTCCCTCACTTCCGGGAACTCAGGGTGTGGAGGCCACTCAAGATTTTCAGCATTGGACCCAAACACTACATCTCTACAATATCTGGTGCATGGGTCACCCCGAGGAGGCTTAATTCCCCTATTATGCACCTGACCATCAGACTCAACTGTTTATTCCGTAACTCCAACTTTTGGCCCCTCATCCAAGACTACGAATACTTGGGCAGAACCCCTCTGGACATAGCCCCCCTAATGTTACGTTTCAAGGAGGTGGGTCCCGAGCACATGTTCTGACATGGAAATCACAGACAGAAACACTCAGTGACATGGCTTACAGGGATGCCATCGATACCCACCTAACACAATACTTTACTGAAAATGTCAGCTTGGTGGGCACCCAATTACTAGAATGGGATGCTATGAAGGTGGCCATGAGGGGACACTGTATACATACGTCAAGGGGGGGTAAGATTCTCACTTCTCCTCTCCGTGGCGTATTTAGAATCACGCTTGTGGAGTGTGGAAATTGAGGTGATGACAGTGCCAGCCGTACGACCGCACTTAGCAGAACTCCGGTGTCCATACTGCAAGGAGGTGACATAGTTGAGTGACCTCGATTATAGGACCTCCCTGACCCACCAGCACACAGATGGAGATAAACCTGGGCACATGCTGGCTTGGTTACTACAATGGGAGAATCCTAGAACTGTGATTGGCATGATCCGTGACATGGCAGGATACATAGTCAATACAAAAGCTGACATCAACAAAGTGTTAGTTTTGTTCCACGAGGATTTGATCTCCTGCACTCCATAATCCTCCCCGAATGCTGTCAGCAACCTCGTACGGAAGGCGACGCTCCCTCATCTATCCGCACTTCAATTATTAGAACTGGAGCATCCCTTGTAGTTAGAGGAGATACAACTGCCAATGTTCCGGATGGGCAGGGTAAGTCCCAGGGCATGGACAGGTTCTCAATGGAATATTGTGGGACTTTTCGAGCCACCTTGTGAGAAAGTAGCCTATTTTTAGCATGGTTACCCCCATTTTGGCCTGTTTGTCAGTGTGTTTGACTATGTCACTGGGATCCTGCTAGCCAGGGCACCAGTGCTTATGGTTTTTGGCCTGTTTGTCAGTATGTTTGACTGTTTGTCAGTATGCTTGACTGTGTCACTGGAATGCTGCTAACCAGGACCCCAGTGCTTATGCTCTCTCTTTTCCAAAATTTGTCACTACATACTCTTAGCCCAGTATATCATCCCAAATTGGCATACTGGTGTCCCCTTATATGTCCCTAGTATATGGTACTTAGGTACCCAAGGCATTGGGCTTCCAGGGGATCCCTATGGGCTGCAGCATTTGTTTTGCCACCTATAGGGAGCCCATGCAAAGGCGTCTGCAGGACTGCCATTGCAGCCTGTGCGAAATAGTGCCTGCACTATTTCACAGCCATTTTCACTGCACCAGGTCACTGATAAGTCACCTATATGTAAGGCCTTACAGGGTGCTAAGTGCCTATGTGTGAGGGCACCTTTGCACTAGCGAGGTGCCCCCACGTCATCAAGGACCATTTTCCCAGACTGCGTGAGTATGGGGACGCCATTTTACGCGTGCACTGGACATAGGTCAATACCTATGTTCAGCTTCACAATATGGCTATGTAAGGTGTCTAGTAACTATGCATTGTACCCCAATACTGATTCTAGTATTGGCTTTATAATTCCATGCACTCTGGGGGCTCCACAGTGTACCCCCAGTACTGCTATACCAGCCTTCTGAGGTTTTCCAGGCAGCCCCAGCTGCTGCCACCTCACAGACAGGTGTCCGCCCTCCTTGGGATTGAGCAGCTCAGTCCCAGGAAGGCAGAACAATGCATTTCCTTTGGGAGGAGGGTGTTACACCCTCTCCCTTTGGAAATAGGTGTTACAGGGATGGGAGGGGTAGACTCCAGAGCCTCTGAATATGCTTTGAAGGGCACATACGTGCCCTTCTTGAATATTCCACTCTACAACGGTTCAGGGACGCCCAGTCCCTGCTCTGGTGAGAAACTGGACAAAGGAAAAGTGAGTGACCACTCCCCTGTCCATCACCACCCCAGGGGTGGTGCCCATAGCTCCTCCAGAGTGTCCCTGGCATTAGCCATCTTGGATTCCAAGGTGTAAGGACCCTCTGGAGAACCCTTAGTGGCCAGTGCCAGCAGATGATGTCAGAGACCCCTCCTGATAGGTGCATACCTGGGTAGGTTGCCAATCCCCATCTCAGGGCTATTTATGGTCTCTCCTCTTGGTGTTTCCTCAGATTCAGTTTGCAAGACTCCACCAGGAATCCTCTGCTTCAGCTTCTGACCGTCAGTTCAACTGCAGACTGCTCCAGGAAGCGCTGTAACTGCAACAAAGTATCCCGGGTGTCTCCTGTGACCTGCAACTTCAGCTCCAGCAAGCATTTGTAACAGTTTCCAAGGTGTGCATGCTCTGAGGACTCCCTATCTTCACCCTGCTCCAGAAGAATCGAAGGAATCTCCTGTGGAGTGACAGAGTCACTTCCCAGCTCCAGCAGGCACCCTTCTGCGACAACGACTGGTTCTCTGGGACTCCTCTCCTGACGATGGGTGTGCTCCCTGGAACACAGGTGGTGGACTGAAGTGACCCAGATTGTCCAAATATGATTTGTGTTGCCCCTAAGCCCATTGCAAGCTATTGTATTTTCTACTGTTTGCACTATTTTATGACTGTTTACTTAACTAATTTTGGTTACTAGTGTATATATTGTTGTGTACAATACATACCTCCAGAAGGAGTATTGCCTCTAAGATATTGTTGCCTTTGTGTTACTAAAATAAAGTACATTTATTTTTGGTAACACTGAGTATTGTCTCTTATTGTGAATAAGCACTGTGTAACTACAGTGGTATTGCAGGAGCTTTTCATGTCTCCTAGTTCATCCTTGACTGCTCTGCTACAGCTACCCCTAGACAGCCTAAGCTACTAGAATACTGCCTACATTTCACTAATAAGGGATAACAGGACCTGATATAAGGTGTAAGTACCTTAGGTACCCACTACAAACCAGGCCAGCCTCCTACAGAGATGCCGGTGCCGCTGCCACAAGACTCCATCCTGTCCGATTGAGGAACAGGCTGCCCAAGAATGAGCGTGGACCGTTGCTGAGATCTCTATGTGCGATACAAACAGATTTCAGATGCTGACCCCAGACACAGATTCTACTTGCAGGGAGCCCGTGATGAGGCCGCCTCTGAGGAGGGATCCCTGATTACACAATTGGGCTCACCTCGCAGGGAGATGTCGGATCCTTGATGGAATACAGGCAGAGAGGGCATAATGGCACAGGGAAGTATATTGAACATGGAGCAGGTTGGCTAATAGTCCCCTGGCTGGGACTAGGTGTGGTTGTTTCAGGGAATGTAGCCTTGTTCACTGGGCATGACCAGCCCTCACAGAGACTTCCGCACAGACCTATTAGTGTTGCCGGTGCACTATGCATGTCGGTTCACCTACATGGGACTTTGTGGCACGATGCCCGTTGGTGTCCAAGCCTGGGGTAGGGGAGTTTCTCCTCAGTTTCAGTTTTACATTTGTGTTTGAAATGAAGAGAAGGGCAGCAAGAGAAGGGTTGGAATGCAGTCCATTCGGGTGGCGGGACGAACTGGGGACTGTATACATCTGGACTTCTTTAGGTACACATGGCTACCTTCTATAGTATACTGCTCTGGAACAACTAAGGCATGGTGTCTCCTGTGCTGTGACCCAGAATTTATGCATATCTTAGCTGCAGGTTTATATACATTGCTTGTCTCCAGGAGACACACCTGACTAGAGGAGAGCTTGAGAAGGTGTGCATGCACTGGAGTGGTCAGATATATGGTACAGGATACTCTGCATATGCACTGGCTTTTTGATATGGGTAGCTCCTGGAGTACCCTTTGTAAAATTCAGGTACTTTGTTGACATAGAGGGCTGCTATGTGATACTGGAAGGATCCCTGAATGGACGACCCATCTAATTAATGTAATTGTACTTGCATAATACACATCGCGGTGAGTTTCTTCACACACTCTCACATACTTTACTACAAAATCCCCAGGGTTATGGGCATTAGCTTTTAAGTGTATACACAATACGGGCTTGATTGATCCATTCCCTCACTTCCGGGAACTCAGGGTGTGGAGGCCACTCAAGATTTTCAGCATTGGACCCAAACACTACATCTCTACAATATCTGGTGCATGGGTCACCCCGAGGAGGCTTAATTCCCCTATTATGCACCTGACCATCAGACTCAACTGTTTATTCCGTAACTCCAACTTTTGGCCCCTCATCCAAGACTACGAATACTTGGGCAGAACCCCTCTGGACATAGCCCCCCTAATGTTACGTTTCAAGGAGGTGGGTCCCGAGCACATGTTCTGACATGGAAATCACAGACAGAAACACTCAGTGACATGGCTTACAGGGATGCCATCGATACCCACCTAACACAATACTTTACTGAAAATGTCAGCTTGGTGGGCACCCAATTACTAGAATGGGATGCTATGAAGGTGGCCATGAGGGGACACTGTATACATACGTCAAGGGGGGGTAAGATTCTCACTTCTCCTCTCCGTGGCGTATTTAGAATCACGCTTGTGGAGTGTGGAAATTGAGGTGATGACAGTGCCAGCCGTACGACCGCACTTAGCAGAACTCCGGTGTCCATACTGCAAGGAGGTGACATAGTTGAGTGACCTCGATTATAGGACCTCCCTGACCCACCAGCACACAGATGGAGATAAACCTGGGCACATGCTGGCTTGGTTACTACAGTGGGAGAATCCTAGAACTGTGATTGGCATGATCCGTGACATGGCAGGATACATAGTCAATACAAAAGCTGACATCAACAAAGTGTTAGTTTTGTTCCACGAGGATTTGATCTCCTGCACTCCATAATCCTCCCCGAATGCTGTCAGCAACCTCGTACGGAAGGCGATGCTCCCTCATCTATCCGCACTTCAATTATTAGAACTGGAGCATCCCTTGTAGTTAGAGGAGATACAACTGCCAATGTTCCGGATGGGCAGGGTAAGTCCCAGGGCATGGACAGGTTCTCAATGGAATATTGTGGGACTTTTCGAGCCACCTTGTGAGAAAGTAGCCTATTTTTAGCATGGTTACCCCCATTTTGGCCTGTTTGTCAGTGTGTTTGACTATGTCACTGGGATCCTGCTAGCCAGGGCACCAGTGCTTATGGTTTTTGGCCTGTTTGTCAGTATGTTTGACTGTTTGTCAGTATGCTTGACTGTGTCACTGGAATGCTGCTAACCAGGACCCCAGTGCTTATGCTCTCTCTTTTCCAAAATTTGTCACTACATACTCTTAGCCCAGTATATCATCCCAAATTGGCATACTGGTGTCCCCTTATATGTCCCTAGTATATGGTACTTAGGTACCCAAGGCATTGGGCTTCCAGGGGATCCCTATGGGCTGCAGCATTTGTTTTGCCACCTATAGGGAGCCCATGCAAAGGCGTCTGCAGGACTGCCATTGCAGCCTGTGCGAAATAGTGCCTGCACTATTTCACAGCCATTTTCACTGCACCAGGTCACTGATAAGTCACCTATATGTAAGGCCTTACAGGGTGCTAAGTGCCTATGTGTGAGGGCACCTTTGCACTAGCGAGGTGCCCCCACGTCATCAAGGACCATTTTCCCAGACTGCGTGAGTATGGGGACGCCATTTTACGCGTGCACTGGACATAGGTCAATACCTATGTTCAGCTTCACAATATGGCTATGTAAGGTGTCTAGTAACTATGCATTGTACCCCAATACTGATTCTAGTATTGGCTTTATAATTCCATGCACTCTGGGGCTCCACAGTGTACCCCCAGTACTGCTATACCAGCCTTCTGAGGTTTTCCAGGCAGCCCCAGCTGCTGCCACCTCACAGACAGGTTTCTGCCCTCCTGTTGCTTGAGCAGCTCAAGCTCAGGAAGGCAGAACAAAGGATTTCCACTGGGAGAGCGGTGTTACACCCTCTCACTTTGGAAATAGGGGTTACAGGCATGAGAGGGGTAGCCTCCCAGAGCCTCTGGAAATGCTTTGACGGGCACAGATGGTGCCCTCCTTGCATAATCCAGTCTACACCGGTTCAGGGACACCCAGTCCCTGCTCTGGCGCAAAGCAGAACAAAGGAAAGGGGCGTGACCACTCCCCTGTCCATCACCACCACAGGCGTGGTGCCCAGAACTCCTCCAGAGTGTCCCTGGATTTTTCCATCTTTGATTCCAAGGTGGTGGAGCACTCTGGGAGCATCTGAGTGTCCAGTGCCAGCATGTGACATCAGAACCCTCCCTTGATAGGTGCTTA
The DNA here is from genome assembly GCF_031143425.1 of Pleurodeles waltl. NCBI lineage: Eukaryota > Metazoa > Chordata > Amphibia > Caudata > Salamandridae > Pleurodeles > Pleurodeles waltl. The sequence goes on from NC_090449.1 coordinate 565,067,520, forward strand.
CTTGTGTAGCTGACCAATCCCCCTTTCATGGCTATTTAGGGTCGCTCTCCTGGGTGTTTCCTCAGATTTGGATTGCAAGACTCCAGCAGGAATCCTCTACATCCTTTACTTCATCTTCTACCAATCGGGACCCTCCAGGAACTCTACAAACTGCCAAAAAAAAGCAAAGAAGACTTCTGCAACATTGTATCTTCAGCTTCTGCCAGCAACTTCAACTGTTTCCAGTTTGCGCATCCTCTGAGGACTGCCTGCCTTCAGCCTGCACCAGAAGAACTGAAGGAATCTCCTGTGGAGTGACTGAGTCACTTCCCTGCTTCAGCAGGCACCCCTCTGCAGCAACGACCGGTGGCATGGGTCACCTCTCCTGACGATGAGCATGGATCCAGCAACAGGGGTGATGGACTAAAGTGACTCTGACAGTCCCAAGGTCCAGTTGCCCAACTTTGTGTGGAGGTAAGGGCTTGCCCCTCCACGCAAGACAGTATCCCCGTAAACCACGTGACTTGCAGTTGTGAAGGCTTGTGTGTGACCTTCCACAAAGTTTTTCATGCACAGCACAGCTTAGGCCCCCAGCACTCCATCCTGTGATGCACAGTTTCCTGAGTGGTTCTCCAGCTGTGTGGGATCCCTTTGTGTTGTGCTGCATGGGCCTCCATTTGCACATTTTTGTCCCTGTACTGTGGGACTCCTATGCATGCTGCCTGGTCTTCTGAGGGCTCTCTGAGATGCTGAGAGCCCGCTCTGTCTCCTCCTCCTGGGTAGAAGCCACTAGGTCGCTCTTGGTCCCAAGCAGCACCATTTTCCGCTAACTGCGAGCTTTGCGTGTGCCAATGCTTGTTGGCGGAATCCAGAGACGCAAACCAGACTGCAATCATCCATCCGGCGTGGGACATCTTCTGCACCAACCAGGAACCCGCATTTGTCATCTTGGGTGCATAACTGACTTTGTTGTCTCACAGGTGGTTCCACTTTTGCACTTTCATTTGGGTTAGCAAGGGCTGCTGTTCTCCCTGGACTCTTCAGTGCTTCTTTGACCTGGTCCCCTTCTTCTACAGGTCTTCAGGTCCAGGAATCCATTGTTGGTATTTTGCCGTCTCTTCTGGTTCTTGCTTAGTCTTCTATCACAACTTCTTGTGTGTTCTAGGAAACTTAGGCCCATATTTATACTTTTTGACGCAAATCTACACTAGCGCAGATTTGCGTGAAAAAGTATAACGCTGGCTACCGCCATTCCAATGCGCCAGCCGGGCGTCATATTTATGGAATGACGGTAGCCGGTTTGCGGCCTGGTTAGCGTCAACATAAATGACTCTATCCAGGCAGCGGAGGCGTAGGGAAGGCTGGGGGTTGTGCGTCAAAGAATGGTGCAAGTCAGGTTAGAGTAAATAATATGAACTCGAACCTGACTAGCATCATTTTTTGACGCACAACCCCCATGGAAATGACTCCTGTCTTAGGAAAGACAGGGGTCATTCCCCCCTGCCCAATGGCCATGCCCAGGGGACTTCTGTCCCCTGGGCATGGCCATTGGGCACAGTGGCATGTAGGGGGGCCCACGTTAGGCCCCCCCCATGCCACTTCTACGTAAATAAAAAAATAATTACCTCTACTTACAGTAGATGGGTCCCCCATCCATGGGTGTCCTCCAGGGGTGGGAGAGGGTGTCAGGGGGTGTCCCTCTGGGCAGGGGAGGGCACATGTGGCCTGCTGCCATGGTCAGAGACCATGGAAATGAGCCCACAGGTCACTTAACGCCTGCCCTGACCCAGGCATTAAAAAATGACTCTAAACCGGTTTAGAGTCATTTTTTAAGGCCCTCCCCCTCCTGTGCGTCATTGTTGCACGTGAGTATAAATAAGGCGCAAATGCCTTTGAGTCATTTTGTGCCCGGGAACCCTTACCCTGCATGTCATTAACACAAGGTATGTTTCCACAGTAAAAAAATGACTCTAACTCCATAAATTTGGCGCTAGACCGGTCTAGCGCCAAAGTATAAATATGAAGTTAAGTTTGCTCCGAATTTGCGTAAAGATAAATGACACAAATCCGGAGCAAACAGAGTATAAATATGCCCCTTATTGTGATTTACTCCTGGTTCCACGGGATGTGGGGTGGGTTCTATTACTTACTTACCTTTGGTGTTTTCTTACACTCACAGTGACCCTCTCCACATTACACTTGAGTAGGTGGGAAACGGACTTTTGCATTCCACTATTTTAGTATATGGTTTGTGTCCCTCCTAGGCCCATTGCAACCTATTGTGATTTCCACTGTTTGCACTGTTTTCTAACTGTTTTTACAGCTATTTCTGCATTCTAGTGTATATACTGTGTATATTACTTACCTCCTAGGGGAGTATAGTCTTTAAGGTATTTTTGGCATGGTGTCACTAAAAATAAAGTACCTTTATTTTTGTAACACTGAGTATTTTCTTTCATTTGTGTGAGTACTGTGTGACTGGTATTGCAAGAGCTTTGCATGTCTCCTAGATAAGCCTTGGCTGCTCAGCTACAGCTAACCCTAGACAGCATGGCTTCTAGACACTGACTACGTTTCACTAATAAGGGATAACTGGACCTGGTATTTGGTACCCACTACAAACCAGGCCATCCTCCTACACCACCCTTTCTTCTAAGTTGCTGAAGGTATATCAGGAGGCCCACCAGAGAAGCATACTTCCGGTGTCACTCTATGAAGCGCTCATTGTAGTGTTACCAAAACCAGGCAAGGACCTACTCTTGGTAGGCTGTTATCGCCAGTTATTGATGCTTAATATCGATTACAGGATATTGTGGAAGGTACTGCCCAATTGGGTGCTCCCTATGCTTGATTCCTTTGTCCACCCTGTCCAATGTGGGTTTATTCCCCATCAAGCAACCTATTATCATGCGATGCACTTGTGACACATAATTGATCGCAGTGAAGGGGGCGACTGACCTCCTGGTGGTGGACTCTTTGAGCTTTGAAAAGGCCATTGACACTCTGGGTTGGTTGTAACTGCTTGAGGTGTTGGAGGCCATGGGAATAGACCTAGCGGGCCTTAGAGCGAACTGAGCAAATCTTGTATTTTCCCCCTATGCAAGGTTGACCAAGGTAACCAAGACGCTCTGAAGCCCGGTCAGCTCCCGTGGAGATTTGAAACCTTCTGCTACTTGTGGGTGAATGTGTACCATGAGAATGACGATCTACTGGATAGGAGCCATGGACGATCCATGACATCCATGCAACAGTCCTTGGCCTTCTGGACGACACTCCCTTTGTCTCCCATAGGAAGAGCTGCAGTTGCCAAAATGTTAACCCTCCCTAGGTTATTATATTTCTTTGTGACCTTACCAGTGATGCAGCTACGTCTTTGTTTCAAGGAAATGAGAAGACTGATGTCTGACCTGGTGTGGGGACCTAGCTGTAAATAGGTTTTGTTCCAAATGCTCCAACATCTGATGATAGAGGCTGGCCTATGGGTACTGAACCTTGAATTATATTTTGCAGTGGTTCCGTTGCAATGACCCATGAGCTCGATAGCGGGGGACATAATGCAAGAAGTGCTTTCTTCACTGGGTAATACAGGCCTTCTAGTTTGGCTGTTCACGTGGTGGTCCATTGAAAGACCTTGAGAAGCTGACGTGGGTGGCTTAGCTGGTTTGGAATAGATACATTCACTCCAGATATTACCAGGTCCTGTATGCACCACAACTCCTGATATGTGTGGTGCCCACTGCAAAAGTATTACTAGGGAACCATGAGCTGATACCATGGCAAGAGCCTGGGATGATTCTTATGAATGACCTATACAATCAGGGGACCCTTGGCTCATTCCAGGACCTGCAAGACCTCTACTGGTGAAATATGGGCTTCTTCCTCTTATATCATGCACTCACACAGACCCTTCATGATACATGGGCAAAAGGCTGAGATGAGCTGAGTTTACATCAGGGACTGCAATGCTTCCTCATGCATGGCATAGGGTGAAGGGAAATAATGGCACTTTACTCAGCGTTGTTGGTGGGGGCTGAGTGTGTTGTTGGTAGTTAACCGTACTGGGATAACTGGGGGTTGCACTCACAGCTAAACAGTGGGGGGTGGCAGTGGAGCACATGAAGTGAGTAGTGACAGGTTAATTATGTTCATCAAACATACCTCACACCACGCAGGTTCCACATGATGTTTGCAACAGTTTTCTCAGCCTGCCCTAGATGTAAGTATGGAGGTGCCACTTTCTTACACATGGTCTGGTACTGCATGCCATTAGCAAGTGCATGGATCAAAGTGACAACAAATGTCTCTGAGGTGGTCAATATTCAAGTACCCCCAGATCCACTTCTATGTCTTCCGGGGATCACAAACAACACTACACTCTCCAAATACTACTTAAGAATGAAGAATCTTGCACTGTTTAAACGCTTGATAGCCATGGCATGGAAAGCTGTGCAGCTGGTCACCATTGACAGCTGGCTTCAGGCAAAACATAAATGGGTACGGAAGATGCAGAAGCCATGGAGACCGATAAGCAGCGGCATGGCAGCAAGGGTGCCGCCACACGTTGGGACACTTATGTTCTAAGATGGTTCGACAAAGCTAGCCCGCCTCCTCCCGAGCCTGTTTCATTTGATGAGGAGACATATGAGTGGTGTATATTATATACACAATAGGCTCCTGACGTGACTGAGTGTTGCTGTCAACATCCCTGCATGACACTGTGTTGTCCAAGCACCTTATCCATCCTACTCTTCCTTTGTTCCCCTGTTTTCCTCCCCCGTGAGCAAGCATGTCACTGACACATATTGCAGTTCTCCTACACATTCTCACTTTTGGTACACACCGCACCACATATGGTGCGGCGTGCATATTCTTACTGTATATGTTGTATTGGGTTTTCAGATACTTAGGCTCATATTTATACTTTTTTAGCGCCGCATTTGTGTCATTTTTTTGACGCAAAATCAGAGCTAACTTACGAAATACATTTGTATTTTGTAAGTTTGCGCCGCTTTTGCATAAAAAAAATGACGCAAATGCGGCACTAAAAAGTATAAATATGGGCCTTAATACTAACTACTCTTCTGTTCAGTAGGATGCAACGCCTCAACTTTATATGTCAAATGCTTATACTGCTATGACCCATGAGAGACTTTTTGTATGATATCACTGGGACATTACACAAGTATGTTGATGTAATTTTTATGTGTATTGGGCTCTTAAAATCACTGGAAATGAAACTGTGCCTACTCATTACTATTGTATGTCATTTGGATACGATGTTTAAAACCAATAAAGAAATTTAAGAAAAAAATAACTAGGTTTTTCAAAACATATAAAGTTATAATTAATCATTAGAAAGGAAAAAAAATAACATTTTATTTGAAAAACATTATAAATATTTTCTCAAAATAGCACACACATTTTATAAATTATTACAAAAACCTATACTAATTACTTCTAATTCAACAATAACATGAACAAATATTACAATATTCTTAAAGCAATTTCCAAACATTAAGAAATACTATACATAAAATCAACCCTTAAACAATTTATGCTAAAAAATAAACATGTTATTATTTTTTCTCAATTTTTACATAAAAAAAACAAAAAAAAAACAAGGTACATAAAAATCCACATTAAAGGATTACAAAATAAATTAATAATATGTAATAAAAAAATAAAAATGAAAAACTAATATGTAACGTTTATATAAAAACTACAAATATCCCTAACATACTAAGGGTCACATGTCGGTAAGTTCCGAATTGCAACTTGCAAATTGTGAGTCAGAGCGACTCGCAATTGGTGAGTCGCAAATCAGAATGTAGGATGGTGTCCCTGACACCATCTGCGACTCGCAAGGGGGTCGCAAAGGCCCACCTCATTAATATTCATGAGGTGGGTCACAATTTGTGACCCCCTTGCGAGTAGTGGCATTCACAGGGATGGTGGCCTGCTGCGGACAGCAGACCACCATTTCTGTGACTGCTTTTTAATAAAGCTGTTTTTTTTTTTTTTTTTTAATGCAGCCTGTTTTCCTTAAAGGAAAACGAGATGCATTACAAAAACGAAAAGTGAAACTTTTTTGTTACATTTTTTCAGAGCAGGCAGTGGTCCATAGGACTACTGCCTGCTCTGAAAGAATGTTTGCAGTTCCATTCACAATGGGGAAGGGGTCCCATAGGGACCCCTTCCTTTTTGCGAATGGGTTACCACCCATTTCAAATGGGTGCAAACTGCGATTGCTTTGCGACCGCGTTCGCATTCACAAAGCAATCCTGCATTGCACTGCGACTCGCAGTTAGGAAGGGGACACCCCTATCTAATTGCGACTCGCAAACCCGTTTTGCGATTCGGTAACCAGGTTACCAAATCGCAAAACGGGTTTTGTGCATTGCAAGGTGCATTTTGCAAGTCGCAAACAGCGATTTTCGCTGTTTGCGACATGCAAAATGCTTCCTACATCTGGCACAAAATGTATATAAGCAAGAAAAATATAATATTTTAATAAATTCTCAGGTAATGTTAAATAGAAAATATTAAAATACCAAATGAAACAAGTATATACATTTTTTATTTATTCTTACAATAGACATATAAAAATAGTCACATAAAAATTAAAAAAACATTCATTCATTAAATTCCTACAACGATATTTCTGTTGCATGACTTTTTTTCTGATATATTATCCAAACACCTCTTTAAAATGTTGTATATGTATTGCCTAGTGGCAGTGGCCACTAGGTAGGTATAGTTAGGGTGTAGTTTCTGTATAAAGAGTTTTTTTAGTTGCCTATATCTTTGGCACCCCTTTACAAATCTGCACAAACCTTTCCAAAAAATGGTGCCAGTCACATCAGCTGCTATATGAGAAGTTTTGCGGTGATCTGTCTGGGAGGGGGCACGGGAGGTGAGAAAAAGAGGGGTGCCAAAACACTTTTTCCTTATTCTTTTTTCCTTAGGAAAAATTGAACAGTGATAGCGCTGAAAATACTCGATGGAATTACAACAAATTTGACGGAAAGATAGGTCTTGATCCAGAAAGCAACCTTTTTTTGTTTTTGTGTAAATCTGTTCAGTAGTTTTAGAGAAATTAAAGAAAATTAAAATTTGTATATCTAGGGATGCAAATGATTTGTGACTCCTCCCAATCTCGTGCAGAGATCTAATTGGCTGCGAACACTTCAAAAAGGAAGCTGTTGAAGTGTTAGCAGCCATCTTGGGACTTGGCTGAAGACCCCCAAGGGCTAAAAAGTATTTTTCAAAAATGTTTTACTACAAATTTGCGATGGGTTCCCAAATCCATGGTAAAAATTTAAAAAATAACGCAAGTGTGGGCTTCCATGATTCTTGTAAATAAGGCCCCTGGGTTGGCTTCCTGGACCCCTTGCACCTGAGGGACCACCACTCCCCATGGCAAAAATGCTTTTACATCATGGGTAGGCCCAATGGCCTCTCCCAGATCCCCGGGGACCACCACTTCCATTAAGCTATAATGAAATATCAGCAAGGGGTCGCGCCTCCCCAGAGCCCTGGGGATCACCACCTCCCTGGGGCTATATTTTGATAGTGAGAGGGGGGCTGCACGGCCCTCCCACAGCCCCGGGGATCACCACCTACTGGGGCTATATCAGACATAATTACAGAGGGTCCATATCGGACTTCCTTAGCCCCAGTGATCACCACTTGCCCGGGGCTTCCTTCACGTTGGAGCGGGTCCATGCGGCCCCCCCATGTGGAGACACTGATGGCCCTGGGGCCCACCATCCTGAGGGTCTGGCTCACCCTCGGGACATAGCTGTTTGCTGTGGCTTGAATGCAGCTTTGAAGCTGCAGCCAAGCAAAACTAAACACTCCGGGTTTTGGCAGTGGGACCTTTCATCCCTGTTCCCAGCATGCATAAATGCGTGCAGAGAACAGACATGAAAAGTTTGCTTCAGCAAGCACAGAGCTGTTAGCTAAAGCAGCTCCTTGGTTGCTGAAGAAATGGCACCATGGGGATTCCCCCACAGTGCCAGGTAGTCCATAAAGGGATTGTTGCGCATAGTATATATATATATATATATATATATATATATATATATATATATATATATATTTAGTCATAGATCATTACACAGAATCAGAGAGGCAATATTTACCAGCTTCTCATGGCAGGAATGACACCAGCACCATCCATCAACTCAAAAGGTAATTTATTTTCTTATTTCATGTAGAGTGCATAGTGCTATTCAGATATATATATATACACATATGTAGGGACCACGGAGGAGCCCTTGAGGGTTCCTCTACCTTGTTCCCAGATAGCACATAAAGGGCTAAAAAGAACAAAAGAAACAAGTACCTCAGTGTGAAGGCCATGGACTTTCACATTGAGCATTGAGGGTTCAAGTCCAGCCCCACTCATTTCCCTCTTTTTTTTTTTAACTATAAATCTTTAAGGCTCATACTGAAAGGTAATATTAATCTTTTGAAATGACAAACACATTTTTCTTTTTAATTTGTCCAGAAATATCTCATTCTAAGCATCGCATATATCGAAGCCTAAAAAGCTATCTCTCTCCCTCTCACTCTCTCTCTCGTTATCTCTTTCCATCTTTTTCCCACTCACACACCTATCAGACACTTAGGCACACACTCACAGATCCACTCAGACACTCACACACCCACTCACAGACCCACTTAGTTATGAACCTACTCACAGACCCACTCAGACTGTCACACATCCACTCACAGACCCATCAACACCATCATGCACCCACTCACAGACCTGCACTCACACTGACACACCCAGTAAAACACTGATGCACACAGACAGACATTTGGACAGCCATTCTAACCACCAGAATGCACTTACACATTTTCTCACACCCAAAGAGGCCGCAGATAACTCCCATTGGGCTCAGCCAGATGGCTGTGCACAGCGCGGGGTTCGGTGGTTAGAGGGGTTGGCCGCATGGTCTGGCTGCATGCCAGGCCTTGCTAGCAAACTCCCCTGTGCATGGGTGAAGGCTGTGCACAGTGGAAGCTTTGGTGCTTATAGGGGGTTGGCACCAGGGCCTGGCCTAGTAGCTAACTGCCACCGCATGGTAGTTGGATTAAAGTATAGTAATAAAATTTACTATACGTTAAAAAAAACAAGAAATTCACCGAAATAAACAAAGGTTACAGGAATATTATAGCTAGGAAATAGAATTTAACAAAAACATAGAAATTCACTTAAAAAAACAAAGGTTATAGGGACATCATAGTTAGGCTCACATTTTAAATGTACACAACCATGGAAATTCACTAGTTATAGTTACAGTTACCTCATGTAACTATAACTCGTGCCCTAGACATGCACTGCTAATGAACCCATACATTACGGCACTTGCAACATCTTTCATAACATTATTGATGATATCAATGTAATATTTGCAGTAAAAGTTTTGACTAAAAAACTGCATGGCGAGGGCGCGAGTTATAGTTACCTCAGGGCACTAGGTATAGTTACCTGAGGTAACTCTAGCTATAACTGGTGAATTTGTATGGTTTCATACATTTAAAATGTGAGCTTAACTATAACATCCCTGTAACCTTTGGTTTTTAAAATGTAATCCTCAATTACCTAGTGGAAATCTAATTGATTTATTTCATGAGTGAGTAATTGGGGACATTGACAAATTCCGTATGAAAAGTCCATCTAAAAGCATGAATAGATCAAATTTTACCCAACAAGACTGGAAAGATCTGAACGCATTGAGATCCAATACGTCTATTATCATCAAGCCCTCAGATAAGGGCTGTAATATCGTCATCATGGATACACAAGACTATATTAAAGAAGCCTATCGACAATTGACCAATACGGATCATTATGATAAGTTACGGCTCAATCCTATGATTCAATATCAAAAAACCTATCATGAGATGCTCAAAGAATGGCACACCAAACATCTTATTGACTATGATGAATATCTATATCTTAAAATTGAGCATCCAAAATTCCATGTATTTATTTTTTGCCTAAAGTGATGTTTAGCACTTTGCACTCTATTTAGCGGCCTTTCCTTCCTTTATACATGCATATATCAAAATTTCGAACAAAGGATTAAGAGTCAGTATATTGTGCTGTATAAAACAAATTTTTCTTATGTTAGAGACACTAGGCACTTTGAATGGTGATGGTAAATCCAGGATTTAAAAGATAAAATGCTCCCATGTATGGGTTATAATACATGATGACATTTGTGTAAAAAGGCTCCAGACAAAAAATCCCTAGTTTAGTTCGGCAGCTTAGGCAGATTATTTATAAATATTTATAGCACTTGACACTTTCTCATTAATTTTAAATTGTAATTTTGGAAAATAACAGTGATTTTATCTATTTTCTAATTTGAATAATGATGAGAGTTAATTGGAATACTCAACTATAGAATAATGACTATTTTAGTTGTTATGAATGTATTTAAAAATATTTAATATTTAAAAATATTTAAGAAAATTAAAAAAAAGAAAACATATTTAAGAATAGTTGATCAACAATAATTGATAAAATATTTGTGTATAATATGGAACAATATTGTGCTAATTATGATATGGCATTGAGCTAATTAAGATACATCATTTTTTTTTTTTTTACATAGGGCAGTAAAATTAATTTGATTGAGAATGAACAGCTTTTAGCTTATTTTATTGTTTGTAATTATTATGATAATTGATTGGTGCCTGCAAGGGTTCCAAGTTTTATTAGTGTCCATGTCAGTATAAGACAATATACGTGAATCATTGTTAAGGCAGCATTTTGTTATTTAAATGCAGGCCCATTTCAGTTACTTGCATGTTAAAAGATGGCCGCACTAATAGTTTGCACTAGTATGAAATGTAAACAAATGATGGTTTTTAATTATTATATAAGATGCCGTTTTTTTCGGCTAAGTTTGTCCATTAGAAGGCGTTTGCCTAAATGCGTTGACAATCTTTGCAGGAAGCTATGTCGTAATGACATGGAATAAAGCTGAAGAAATCCAACTTTGAATATTGATTTTTCCTCATGAGTCGGAGTCGATGAAGGGATCAGTGCAGCCGTCTGGTGGATATTGTTCCATCTGTTGTGGATTATTTATTTATATATATATATATATATATATATATATATATATATGTATATATATATATATATATATATATATACACATACATATATATATATATATATATATATATATGTATTTATATACAAGAAGATGAAGGATCACAAGAAAACAACACTTCTTTCTTGGATATACATATATATATATATATATATATATATATGTGTGTGTGTTTTGATGCAAAAATGCAAAAAATAAAGATTTAAGGGGCGCCATAGTTACTTGAAAATGTTAGTTAAAACATACCATTTTAAACTAACAAAATCACTGGAATTCACGAGTTACATTTAGCTTAAAAACTATTTTGAAGGTTTTTTTTAAATGCACAGTAAAATATTAATACCATACCTAACTGTAACCAGGGCAACTGGACTTATGAGATTGTGTGGCTGCGGAGTTTTTCACCATATTACAATTTGCTGCATTTTCCACATAACCCATCGCCTGCTGCATAATCTGCAGATTTTAATAACAAGAATTTGGTTTCTATCTGAAATGGTTCAAAAGTTACTAAAATTGCAGCTACACTTCTAGTTGGGCAGTGGAAAGTCCTTTGCAAAAGTTGACTGGTCACCATCTGCTTATTTCCATATTTGGGTGTTAAACTAGTACTAATGAGGTGTAACCTATGCTTCATCAGTGTTAACAAGTGGAAAAGTGAGAAAATAATTAAGAAATACTGTCACAAATGTGCTGCATTGTGCTGCATAATGTGCATTTTCTTGCTGCATACATTAGTCAACCCCGCAGCAGAACTTGGCTCGCTCCTGCTGCATAATTACAGTGGGCCTGACTATCAAGTAACTTTAACCTTTGTTTTTTTCAGTGAATTTCTAGGATTTTTTAACATAAAGAAATATTTTATTACCATATGTAAGGCCATCACGCGCACTCCACTGCCCTTGTTTGTGCATGATGTGGGTTTGGCTGCAAGGCCTGGCCATCAACCACTCACAAGCAGCCCACCCATGCCGTGCATGAGTTGGTCTTATAGGTCCTGTCCTTGTTGAGGGAGACTTACTGAGGTACACTGGATTCCAGCCTGCTCCCACCCCAGGTGCATTGTTCACTTCCAAAGGGAGCAGCTGTTTTTGATTACTCCCACTGGGCAGGAGCAATTTGAGTTTCCTTATCCACAACAGCACGTGCAGGAAGGTTGATGTCAGCTGGAGCATTTGTTAAGTTCCCACTGGATGAGAGCAGATGTGCCTTCCCTGCCAACGCTTCTAGTCAGGGAAATCACAATGTAGAGTAATTCCTCATGTTAGCACGGTAGCCTCCAACCGGGCATACCCACCGCAGAGGAACAAAGATGTATGAACTCTCTAGACCTAATAGAATCAGTCACACTGAAGAGTGATCAGTGGAATAAGAGAGGGCTTCCACTGTCTGAGAAAACACCCTCACCTCCATTTCATGGTCAATGACAGGCTAGGGGTGTCCAATATGGATTTCACAAGCTTCCATGTACTCTGGCTCACTCATATGCACTATGTGTGTAAATAACAGTTGACACACACAATCATGCACAACATGCATTTGGAGTGTTAGAGCTAAAGTCCAGTTCGTCACAAAAATGCAAACTTTACATGATTGGATCAGTATGCCTCGACTCCCATGACACACGTATAAAAAGAACTTGTCACAAATATGGATTCACAAAACACAATACTCTACCATCACTGATCCATGTGTTAATGCCATGAAAGGGACAGTAGTTCATTGTCAGTTCAATGAGGACCTCTTAATGTGCCAATCCAGATCACAGGACAGATGCAGGATTTCACACAATTTAAGGGAAGGCCTAGACCTCAGTGCACATACTGGGTTACTGTAGGTCTTAGACAAAATCAAAAACCACAATACGAGATACATTCAGTCAAGCACTCAAGTCAGGGAACATAAGTGTACACCATGCAGGGGATATTCTATCATAACATCGATCAAGTTGTTTCTTCTAAGATATTTCAATCCATCCATGTTGGCCTGCAAGAAAATCTGTAAGTACAGCAGGCAGGCACAGTTGACAAGCATGGGTTTGGCCAAAGTGTTTATTATGTTCAATTACCATTAAGTAATAATCCATAAATCTGACCTGTTTAACAAAACTCACACTGCATAAAGGAGGGCAGTCAAAAGCAATCTGAAGAAACAAAATATCACACCATCACCAAATTTGTGTTCTCTGTTCATCAATGAGTTTAATTTTTGCACTCACACTAAACTCCAACACTAATGTGTTATTAGTTTGAGACTGTTTTCTGTTCCTAACTGAACTATCTATCCCCACGAACTATCACTGGTTTTCCCTTTCAATTGCATTTCATTGATTTCTCAACCTCTATTTTTTCCCTCCAATTGCTCTACATGCTTGTGCTCATTGCCTTTGCCACTTTACATTGCTACTTTACATTGTTCCTTGCTGTCAGAAATGTCATTTGAGTTGCCTTTTTTACCCCAGGATACCGCTCCCCTTGATTTAACTTTTCTGCATTAGGATCCCTTTCTGACATCTTGGTCATTCTCATTATTCTTGTATTGTACCTTTAATTATTTTTCATTTATGAGCTTCATGAATTCATGCCCATCCTGATGCTACTTGTTCCAGTGGAAATGTCCCTGAAAATAATCTGTAAATTCACCATATTCTACTCAGAGACTAGAGGTACAAATAACTTTATGTCATGAAGAAGTGCCGGATTAGCACCACATGCAGTGCAGGTACTGAATACGGAACTGCAGCTGAAAGAAGAGTGAAGGGTGAAGAGAGAAGTGATAAATGATCTAGCTTTTTAATTGAACTAGGCTACTTGACCAGTCTCAAAAAATCCGCCAAATATTCTCCCTCAAACAATACCCATGCAGACAACAGTTTCATACTTTGTTGATGTTGTACTCTGATACTCTGATGTATTCCTGGTTGCAAAATGTACTGAGTGTGTTTTATATTTCTTTTGTGAGGAACAAATCCTGTACAATGTATGCCTCCTTTATCTTATTTGAACTATTAGTTATGCAAAGGTACTGATAAATTGAATGCAATAAAACTGAAATTGAGAAGCTCTTCAAAATATAGGTGGGTGGGCACACTGATAGGCGACCAGTGCCAGGGTGTTTTGACACTTCACACAGTCTGGGCCCATTCACAGTGGGCCTCCACAATCATGGCAGAGGTCCCGCAGTGGTGGCGGGGGGGGGGTCGCACCTGTGGCGGGACCTCTGCAATCAGCAACTGCAGTGAGGAGGTACTGCCACAAGTACAGGGCTCCTGTCACGACTGCAGGTCCCCTGCCAGGACTGCAGGGCCACCACCACAACTGCAGAGGCCCTTTGTGAATCAGCCCCTTTAGGTATTCTGCACTATGCAATATTTGTGTTGCATTGTTTCCATTTTGATTATTCCTCCATGCTGCCAAGGATGACAGTCATCTAGTGGAGCAACTGGGCCAGCATCCACACATATTGGTTTTGTCATTACCACCTTATTAGCTGATGTGCAGCCACAGCCCCACTGCCTTCACTGGGGACAGTATTGTTGTGGTGCCAAGGACAAAATATACATCAGGTGTACTCAAGGGCCGTGGAGAATCTGAAGCCTGCATTAGCAGTCTGAGGAAAGGAGAGCATGCTCAATTGCTTCAAGCTGAATACACAACAGCCCAGGAATGCAGATAAACAAATGCAGACAATGGCTTCTGAAGTCTTGGTAAAACCCCTGCATAAGTTCTGATATAGGTGGGGCTCTGTTTGTTGTGTATACCTGACTGTACTCAATGCAGAAGTGGAGGGGATCTGAGAAGACAGCCCTGTCCAAGGCTGTTTGGGAGTTGATAGATCCTATTAACGAACCTCACAGCTCTGAGTTAAGGTTCAGTTTTAAACTATACCGGTTACTAGAAACAAAATGATGGATGTGCCACAGGATGTCTTGCTGGATCAGGGGACTCTGAACACTACAATGATATTGTCAGGGTAATAAGTGTATCTACAAGATGTTTATAGCCACAAAGTCCCCCCAGTCCCTGCTCTGGACTCTTCAGTGCTTCTTTGACCTGGTCCCCTTCTTCTACAGGTCTTCAGGTCCAGGAATCCATTGTTGGTATTTTGCAGTCTCTTCTGGTTCTTGCTTAGTCTTCTATCACGACTTCTTGTGTGTTCTAGGAAACTTGTTCTATATGTGCCCATATTTATACTTTTTGACGCAAATCTGAGCTAGCGCAGATTTGCGTGAAAAAGTATAACGCTGGCTACCGCCATTCCAACGCGCCAGTCGGGCGTCATATTTATGGATTGACGGTAGCCGGTTTGCGGCCTGGTTAGCGTCAAAATAAATGACTCTATCCAGGCAGCGGAGGCGTAGGGAAGGCTGGGGGTTGTGCGTCAAAGAATGGTGCAAGTCAGGTTAGAGTAAAAAATATGAACTCGAACCTGACTAGCATCATTTTTTGATGCACAGCCCCCATGGAAATGACTCCTGTCTTAGGAAAGACACGGGTTATTCCCCCCTGCCCAATGGCCATGCCCAGGGGACTTCTGTCCCCTGGGCATGGCCATTGGGCACAGTGGCATGTAGGGGGGCCCAAGTTAGGCCCCCCCATGGCACTTCTACGTAAATAAAAAAATACTTACCTCTACTTACCGTAGATGGGTCCCCCCATCCATGGGTGTCCTCCAGGGGTGGGAGAGGGTGGCAGGGGTGTCCCTCTGGGCAGGGAAGGGCACATGTGGACTGCTGCCATGGTCAGAGACCATGGAAATGAGCCCACAGGTCACTTAACGCCTGCCCTGACCCAGGCATTAAAAAATGACTCTAAACCGGTTTAGAGCCATTTTTTAAGGCCCTCCCCCTCCTGTGCGTCATTGTTGCACGTGAGTAGAAATAAGGCGCAAATGCCTTTGAGTCATTTTGTGCCCGGGAACCCTTACCCTGCATGTCATTAACACAAGGTATGTTTCCACGGTAAAAAAATGACTCTAACTCCATAAATTTGGCGCTAGACCGGTCTAGCGCCAAAGTATAAATATGAAGTTAAGTCTCCCAAGCCTACAAAGTGGGGAAAGAAGATAATAGTGTGCTTTGGAATAAAACAAGGGGTATGTGTGAGATATACAGGCAGAACGTGTATGGGGTTGTCTGAATGTTTACAACAATACTGGAAAAGAGTGAAAACAAAATCAGTTAGTGTCATACAAGAGTAAGAGGCAGCTGATGAGATGAGGATGTCATTATCCCAAACCACAACATCTGCAGTCCTGCCATTTGCATGAAACACTGTATGGCTTTGCACACAGTTTCAGGGGACAAAGGCTGACTCCTTGTATACCCAAATCTTCTCCAGTATAAAAAGTAGGCCTCTTGACCAATGGACATAGTGCTGACAAACATAGCTCACTACTGTGCCTTTCTGCTTTTGTCTACAGATTGGAGCAAAACCAAAGGAAAGGGGAATGTTAGACAGAAGGGGCATCCCCACCCACAGGCTAGCATTGGACATGTAGAAGATTCAGATGAAGGACTGCCCTGCTGTCTGAAGAAGGAAGACTTGACCTGCTTGCCTTGAAAGCAGAACCCCCAGAACTGACCTCCTGTTTCAGCAGTAGGGACACAACAAGCCTCTAGAAGCCTTCCCTCAAACTGCCCAGCTAAACAGCACCAACTGGACTTATCTGAGCCCTTCTGCATGCCTCTGCAGCAGTGAGTCATGATCCCCAAAAGGTGTGGACGTTTGGCTAGCATCAGAGTGCACATCCCCTGCCTTAAATCTAAGCTACAGGTGGAAATCCAGAACTTTGAGGATCCTCACAACTACAAATCAGGGTCCTCACATCACCTATGATGGGCATGTCTCCCTCCAACATGAAGTTTTGATGGTGACCTGCTCTTCTCATCATACAGCAAGCACTGTAAGGGCCCTCTGTAATATCCTACCCAGCTGTACTTGAAACCTTTTTTCACTCATTGATGTGTTCCAAGTGGGCAAGCTTGGGGGAATAATGACTCTGAAAGACAAGTACAGTGGAGAAGGTACTGACAGCTAAAATGCAGCACACTGTAGATCCTGCACTAAATACTGGCTACAAGTTTGCATGATGTGATGCTTTGAGACTTTGGATGTGTTTCATTTAGAAACTTGTTAGATATGTTAGGAGTCCATTTGTGTCAAATGTTACATTTATAAGATATATATTTGGTAGCGCCATGATGAAGCATAACGTAGGGTGGTCTCAAGTGGATAAGAGAGCTGCAGAAGACATAGGCGGTAAATGCCGCCGACCGCCGTGCTGACGGCTGCCAAGATACCGTGACCACGGAGGTATACCGTTACGGGTATTATGGTCACACAGAGAAATCTGCCACTATACAGACACCCACACAAGTCCGCTAGCCCAAAGGTCAGTGATAAACTGGCAGGACCAAGACCCACACCGTTATGCCAACAGAAATATGCCCACAGTATCAGGACCCATGAATCACTGCACCGGTCTTTCAACTGCGGTAAACCATTGGCGGTACACACCGCGCTGCGCTCAAAATACACACACACTAACAAAACTACACCACATTAGACAATTCAAACTACACACACCTGACACACATACAGACACCACACCCACACACCCAATCCAATATAAAACACACACCCACAATACCCACAATCCCCTACAACAATTTTGTTTTTTGGCCAACTGAGAGAGAGACAAGCCAGGAGCACCCACTCAATCTGAGCCACATAACACCATCACCCATACACCATCCACGCACCTCAGAGCACACACCCCAACACATCACCCCACACACCCTCACACATACTACTCACACAACACCCATGGCACCACAAAGACACCCCAGGTTTTCAGAGGAGGAGCTAAGGGTCATGGTGGAGGAAATCATCCAGGTAGAGCCACAGCTATTCTGATCACAGGTGCAGCAGACGTCCACTGCAAGGAAGATGGAGCTATGGCGGACAGTCGTGGACAGGGTCAATGCCGTGGGACAGCACCCATGAACAAGGGATGACATCAGGAAGAGGTGGAACGACCTACAGGGGAAGGTGCATTCCGTGGTTACAAGACACCAGGTGGCCATACAGAGGACTGGCGGTGGATCCCCACCTCCTCCCCCACAACTAACAACATGGGAGGAGCAAGTCTTGGCGATCATGCATCCAGAGGGCCTCACAGGAGTAGCAGGAGGACTGGACTCTGGTAAGTCAAATATTTACTACTATATCCCCCACCCTACCTGCATGCCATCACAAACTGCTACCCCTACCCTCACCCAATCACTCCACCACCTCACACATACCCCACTATTCCAACCCACCCATCCCAATACCAAGCCCTTCATGCAACAACAATGCATGGACACCCATCACAGACCTGCATGGACACACATCGCCACAGCATGCACACTAGTGACCATCACTTAGCCAACTGAATCACAACTCACACAAGCCAAAGCTGCCTTTCTAATAACAACCATAGAGGGAAACATACCCATGCACAAGATGGCACATGGAGAGGAGGTGCCACCAACATCCGGTTCGCCCACAGAAGAGGCCCACAGTGATTACAGCAGCTCTGCACGCCTGGATCAAGATGACCAACATGGCCCATCAGGGACCTCTGGACAGTCAGTTACCCTACCACAGTCCCAACCCTCCACAGAGTCTCTCCCCTCAGGAAACACCAGCACAGCACCCACCCAGCGGGCCCATCCCTCTTTCCCCAATCAGCAGGGTGTCCACCACTACAGGGACCCCTGGCAACCTGTCTGCGAGACCGGATCCTCGGGGTTTGTGCCTGTTCCCAATATGTCCACCTCTTGGCAGCTCCAAACTCTAGCCGTTATAGCACAGAGTTAAAGAAGGGCCAAGCGGGGGATGGGGTTTAGGTTGGGAACAGTGGGGAAGGAGACCTGTGGAAACAAAGAGTTAAGAACACAATAGCAAAGTTATTCACATTAATCTTCATGAACTTTGTTATAATTATCTATACTCTGATAACATGAGAGATCAAGAGCTTTTCAACAATATGACTTTTTAGTTCTGGATACCTGGAAGTAAAAGAAGGAATACGAAGGCTTTCATATATAAGCGTTTGCAGAATAACATCATATGCACTGAACATGGAACTCTCTCAAGTTAATTCTTGGAATAGCAACTACATCATAACAAGAATCAATTAACCTATTAATTCCCAAAACATGAACTGTGAAATACCTGAATTGATCGCGCACTCTGACGATCTGAACTGCTAGGGTTAATAGCCAAGAAAGAATCGCGCACACTGTTCCCGATTCAACCATCAAGATTCAAATGCCAAGAAATGATTGCTCACTCTGCCGATCTGAGCTGCAAGGGTTAAATGCCAAGAATGAATCACGCACACTGTTTCCGATTCAACCATCAAGATTCAAATGCCAAGAAATGATCGCACACACGATTTAGTCAAAACACCAAAACTCAAAAATCTCTGGAAACAGAGTCGGGGGCCTACCCCGATCTCCGCCTTACCACCCTGCTTGAGGATCACCAATGTAATGAGGACAGGGCCTAGGACAGGGCCTAGAAATGTCCAAGTAGGCCTCCGGAACAGGAGCCCTGGAAAATGCTGCTGCTTTGCACCGGGACCTCTGAATAGTGAGCACGTGGAGCTGGGCTGGGTCCCTTAAATAGACCCAAGCCCCACCCAGAAGCCACAGCCAGCCAGGCTGCAGGAAAGGATTCTAGAAAGGCTTAGAATAGGGACCACACCCTCACCACACTCTGTAATCCTGCAGCAAAGCCTTGGAAATGTACAATACATTACAAACAGCACTAATGACATTTCTAGATAAATATCTACAATGCAAAAGGTTCATATATTGCATCAATACATAATGCATGAATTATTACAATGCATAAGGTTTGTCTTTTTGCATTATGCTGCCCGTAGAGTGCGCACTGTCCTGGTGTTGACACAACCCCACAAACCCAAGACAATCAGTGGGCACACGGTTCAGGGGACAGAAGCACAGCACAACAGGGAAGCTGGGAGGACTGCTATGTGACAGGGGGAGGGCAGGCCCAGGGAGCCCACTCTCCACGAGGCACTTGCAGGGATCCTGGGAGCATACCACCATTCCCAGGAGACGATGGGCCAGATACTGTACAAGTTGCAGGAGACCCAGCGGCTGCAGGAGGGAAGGTACCTGGGGATCAGGGAGGACCTGAAACACATCCACACCACCCTGGTCACCATTGCAGGGGTGTTGGCAGACATGGCCAACACCATGAGGGAGGCTATGGCACACCTACGGACCCCTGACACTAGCCACACCAAAGAACAGTCCTCCACCGGCGTTAGTGGGCAAGAGGCCCCACCACAGAAAAAACAGGCAACCAGCACCCCTCCCCCTGCAGATGGAGGACCACGACGGAAAAGGTCCCTGCAATCCAGGCAGAAGCCAGAGAACATTGCCAAGACCCCCGCCAGAAAATAAGACTCTCCTGATTGTCACCCTTCTGTCCCACTCTGTCAACCTGTCTACCTTGAACTGCTATTTCCCTGCTTCCTATGCCCCATTGGACAATGCACCTATGATATCAATAGACTGGACTCAACCCTGGACTTTCCTTCATCATCAGCCCAGCCCATTGGAACAAATACAAGTATGGAGTCTGTCAATTGATTCAAATGTGTATTCGTTTGACAAGCTGTAAACATTACAATTCAACCGTACAGTCATGTAGACATAGGTATGACCTGTAGTGGGCAGCAGTAAACACACCAGGAGCCAGAGTGGGGCACAGAGATCTGAAATTAGAGATGCCAAAGGGTACACTAAGTGGCCATAGAATCTGGAAAATCAGGCTGCCATGTACAATGTCCAACACAAAACTGCAATGGAAAGTGAAGTTACAGTGTCTTACCTGTGTGTCACTGGAAGTACTGTTGAATGAGTGAACTTCTATTGTCCACATCTTCTTCCTCTGCCTCCTCTTCCTCACTGTCCACAGGCTCCACCGCTGCCACAAGACCTCCCCCAGGCTCATCTTCCTGCAGAAAAGGCACCTGGAATCTCAAGGCTAGGTTGTGCAACATGAAGCATGCAACGATGACCTGGCACACCTTCTTGGGTGAGTAGTACAAGTATCCACCTGTCAGATGGAGGCACCGGAACCTGGCCTTCAGGAGGCCAAAGGTTCTTTCAAGTATCCTCCTTGTTCGCCCATGTGCCTCATTGTAACTTTCCTCTGCCCTTGTCCTGGGATTCCTCACTGGGGTCAGTAGCTGTAAGAGGTTGGGGTAACCAGCGTTCCTTCAAATATTCGAGGGATACCTCTTAGACACACACTCACCCTTAGGGATAACCCCACACCCATATACCTACATCAACTGGGTGGGGACCATGGGCTCACCTAACGCCTCTGGCGTTGAGACATCACATATGCAATGCTGCTATTCCTCAAGATGAAGGCATCATGCACAGAACCAGGATACTTGGCATTCACATGGGAGATGTACTGGTCCGACAAACACACCATCTACACATTCAGAGACTGATAGGTTTTTCTATTCCTGAACACTTGTTCATTCATCCGGGGAGGGGGTGAATGCTACATGTGTACCATCAATGGCACCAATGATGTTGGGGATTTGTCCCAGGGCATAGAATTCAGCTTTCACTGTGGCCAAATCCTCCACCGGGGGGAATACGATGTAGCTGCGCATGTGTTTCAGCAGGGCAGACAACACTCTCGTCAACACGTTTGAAAACAAAGGCGGTGACATGCCTGATGCCATGGCCACTGTCGCTTGGAAGGAACCGCTTGCCAGGAAATGGAGCACTGACAGGACCTGCACAAGAGGGGGGATACCTGTGGGCTGGCGGATAGCTAAAATCAGGTCTAGCTACAATTGGGCACACAGTTATTGGATTGTGGCCCTATCAAGTCTGTAGGTCAGGATAATGTGTCTGTCCTCCATTGTCGCCAGCTCCACCAGGGGTCTGTACACGGGGGGATGTCTCCATCTCATATTCATCCGCAGCCGTTGCAATCTAGGGAGAAAAATGGTAAGCAGAGGGTCATATTCACACATATGTTGAGATAATGATGCATTTCTTCCTTTACAGAAACAGTATGTGAATTTGAGAGTCAGTAGATGTGCCAATGTCTGCTGTGACGCAGTTAGGTGCCATGGCCTGTGCCCCCCTGAAATGGCGGTTGCCTGACCTCTGAGGAGAGACAAGTGGAAATTAGGTAATTCCGCTGGCGTTGTGCGCCGTAGCTGTCTGCGGTTGATGACCGCCACGCAACTTCACATTGGTTAACATTAGGCCCTATGGGTTCCAAGAGCCAATGGTGATGTACGCCGGCAGTGATGGTACGCACCACCGCGGACGTGACCACCATTTTCTATCTGTTCACTCACTTGCTACCTGATCTTCAACAGGAGAGGACCTACACTTCAATTGCTGCTGTGACCTGTGTCTGGAAGCAACAATGGCTCAAGTGTCTGGGGAAAGGGCCCCTGCCTTCACTTCGGAGGAGTTGGAGAGACTCGTGGATGGGGTCCTACCCCAGTACACTCTACTCTATGGTCCTCCAGACAAACAGGTGAGTACACTGTGAGCATGATGCGTGGGCCATGATTGTATGGAGTGCTGTGTGTGTGTAAGCCTCATGTGGGAGGGCTGAGGGGTCCTGGGCAGAGTGCTGCATGTATGGTGGTCAATATATGTGCCTAAGGGGACGGGGGGAAAAGGTGTGCCATGAGAATAACAGTCTGAACGGTATGACTAATCCCTTTTCTGCTGTATTTTCCTGCAGGTCAGCGCCCATCAGAATAAGGGTATTTGGTGTGCCATCGCCAAGGAGGTGTGGACCCTGGGGGTATTTGACAGGCAGAGCACCCACTGCCGCAAATTGTGGGAGGACCTGCGCTGCTGGGCAAGGAAGACAGCAGAGGCCCAGCTGGGGCTGGCCTCCCAATGAGGAAGGGGTGCCCATCGTACCCTCACCCCCCTGATGTTCCGCATCCTGGTGGTGGCCTATCTGGAGTTTGATGGGCGCTTGAAGGAATCACAGCAGGCACAAGGGGGTGAGTACAGATTCAGATTCCTTACTTTGCACTCTTTAAGGTTTTACCTGGGTGGGGGATGTGGGCTGTGGGTGCCCCTAGGCCAGGGCGAACATAGCAGGGTAGGTCCCTTGTTGGGCAGGCTCTGAAGCACTCCAACCCCAATAGTTTTAGTGGCCATCTACTACTGTGCAGAGTCCTGTTGATTTTAGGTGTGCAGCTGATGGCGTTATGCTATGTACCCCATGGGCTTTGTAACTGGTAGTGCATGGCCTAGTGCATATGGCTGATCCCTGTGTGTTGTGTACGCCAACGGTATTGTTGTTGCTGGCATTGACCAAGTGTATCCTCTGTCTCTCCCCCCCTTCTTGTTTTGTCACCCTGTCCTTGTGTGCATTAGCATCATCTGGCAGAGGAGCAGAGGCACCGGCGACAGTGGGAGCTGCATCCCACATGGGCCTGGAGGCCGAATCGACGGTGAGGGCACAAGTGGGACGGAGGGCGGAGACAGGAGGGGACACTACAGACAGCGACTCCTCCGATGGAAGCTCCCTGGCAGTGGCGGACACCTCTGTGCCCACCTAAACAACAGTTCCAGCCGCCACCCTCATACCAGCACCGCCCTCCCAGCAGCCCCTCAGCGTATTTCCTGTGCCCGCTCATCCAGGAGGGTGGGCATCTCCTTTGCCCCAGGCCCTGCCCCAGTCAGCCTTGCTGCCCTCAGTGAGGAGTCTATTGACCTCCTGAGATCCCTCACGGTTGGGCAGTCAACCATACTGAATGCCATCCAGGGTGTCAAAAGGCATTTGCAATGAACAAATGCATTCCTGGAGGGTATTCACTCTGGCGTGGCGACCCAACAGAGAGCATTTCAGGCGCTGGCCTTGCACTGATGGCAGCCATTGTCCCTGTCTCCAGCCTCCCCCCTCCAACTTCCTCTACCCAGTCCCAATCCCCTCAACCCCAGCCTAACCCAAGCACACTTTCAGACCGACATTCAACCAAATGAACACACAGAAGTGGCTCAGGCAAACACAAGCACCACACTTCATCTCACAGGCACTCACACAAGTACCATCCAGATGCAGACACACCAACACCCACTGCCTCAACTGTGTGTCCCTCCACGTCCACTCCCCTCCAAGTAGCGTCTCCACTCACACCTGCATGCACTACAGCCTCATCCACTACCTCCATCAGAAGCACACCTATCACCACACTCCCCTCACTGGCAGTCACCACCCCCACATCCATGCACACGTCCCCTGTGTCCTCTCCCACTGTGTCTGTGACCCCTCCTCCCAAAGTACACAAACACAAGCACACACCCGTCCAACAGCCATCCACCTCACAACAGCATCCAGCTCTTGTATCTGCACCCAAACACAGCAGACTGACACCTCCTACAACCCCTCCCTCTTTCTCCACTCCCAAACCTTCACCCTCTTCCCACCCCAATGTCCCTAAGAAGCTTTTCCTAGCCACCCTTCACCTCTTCCCGACCCCTCCCCTCGTCCTTCACCTCGGGCCAGGATGGCCAGAACCCAGCCCAGCACCTCAGCCACCAAGTCCACGTCTGCTGTGGTTTCTGCAGAACCTCTAAGGGGGCACCCGTCAGCCCAGCCAGTGTGCCACCAACCCCTACCAAGGCCACAAAGGTTTCACCACCTGGCAAGGGCAAGAAGGGGACAGCATCCAGCAAGGAGAAGGAGCCACAACCACCCAGCAAGGCCACGTCAAGGACTCCAGCTGGAAGACCCAAGGAGGCACCACCATCTGCCAAGAGCAGGAAGGGGCACATAACACCAGCCAGGGCACTTCAGCCATCTGATCCTGCAGGTGAAGGCCTGGTGGCTACCAGCACAACCACCAGCACTGCCACCTGCACTGACACCTGCTCCACCGCAAGTAGCACCATTGGTAGCAGCCCCAGTGGGCAGCCATCCGAGGTTGCAGGGGAAGGGCTGGAGCCTCCCCCCCACCACTGGCAGCACCTCCACCAGCACCAGCATTACCACCACTGTGCAGCCGTAGCCACCGGCGGATGGACTATAGAAGTGCCTCTATGGAGTGCCATGCATCCTGCCCACTGCAAATCCTGTGGGTCTGACACCCTGGTGAGGGACTGTGACCTGGCACTCCCCAAGATCTGCATCACAGGGCACACAGCCCCCTCCAGAACCAGTGGAAGAAGGCATCCACTCACCCTATCCTTGGCAGGATGAAGCACACTGGGCACAAAGCCCCCTCCAGAACCAGTGGAAGAAGGCATCCACTCACCCTATCATTGGCAGGATGAAGCACACTGGGCACAAAGCCCCCTCCAGAACCAGTGGAAGAAGGCATCCACTCACTGTATCCTTGGCTAGATGAAGTACACTGGGCACAAAGCCCCCTCCAGAACCAGTGGAAGAAGGCATCCACTAGAGAGACTGTGGCTTTGCACTCCCCAGGACCAAGCAGTGGTCAAACCACCCACTAGAGAGACTGAGGCTTGGCACTCCCCAGGACCCAGCAGTGGGCAAACCACCCACTAGAAACTGTGGCTTTGCACTCCCCTGGACCAAGCAGTGGGCAAACCACCCACTAGAGAGACTGTGGCTTTGCACTCCCCACAACCCAGCAGTGGGCAAACCACCCACTAGAGAGACTGTGGCTTTGCACTCCCCAGGCCCAAGCAGTGGGCAAACCACCCACTAGAGAAACTGTGGCTTTCCACTCCACAGGACCAAGAAGTGCACAAACCACCCACTAGAGATACTGTGGCTTTGCACTCCCCAGGACCCAGCAGTGGGCAAACCACCCACTAAAGAGACTCTGGCTTTGCACTCCAGGAGCAGTGGCGTAGTACCATCTTCCGGCTGAGGTGCCCCCCCAGTGGGCCATAGACTATTTTTGTGTGGATATTGTCCCTCATTTTGTATATATTGTAAATATTGTACATACTGTTTATTTATTTATGAACGTATTTCTAACTATTTCTAATATTACACTCATTTGACTCCATTCCTTTTGTCCTTGCGTTATACCAGAGGGTTACGGAGTGTATATGTAATGTTGTTGCATGTGTTTGTGTGTATGGTGTTGGGGGTGTGGGTGGGGGTGTGTGTGTTGCGTGTGTGTGTGTCACTCTCTTCCCCCCTCCCTTGTGTGCTAGGTGCAGTACTCACTGTGGTCGTCGTCGCCGGCGTGGGTGCTCCTGGTATATGAGCAGATACACCAGCAAGGGGAAGACCTGCAGCTCCATGGCATCCTAGTTCTTCCTTGAGTGTCCAGATGTGAGTGGTTTCCATTCAGAGTACTGTTTCTGCCATGCTTTTGATGGCGTTGGTTGCCGTGGAAAAGCTGGTGGATGGGCGGGTTGTAGTGGAGTGAGCGGTACATTGTCTTCCGCCTGGCTGTTGGCAGTTACCGCCATGGTGTTTGTTGCTACCACCTTGGCGGTTGGAGTGTTAAAGTGGCTATCTGTGTTGGCGGTTTCCGCCGTGGTCATGATTCTATTTTTTTTACCGCTGGCCTGTTGGCGGTATTACCGCCGCTTTAACACCGACCGCCAGGGTTGTAATGAGGGCCATAGTGTATGACTTGACAACTAGCAGAATGGTCTCACTCAAGGTAGTTGAAAGCACACTTGAGGGCAGTAATGAGAAGTTGGCTGCAAATCTGAAGGCAACATTGAACTCAAAAACAGCTGTAGCAAAAAATGTTGATGCAGTAGCTCTGGACATCACTCTTCTCAGAGCCGATCAAAAGAAGTTATCAGATGGAATTATTGGTAATGAATAAAGCTTGACAGTCATGTCCTACAGTTCAAGAACTACAGACCTAAGTTAGGCCCCTGATTGGTATACCTGGGAGAGTACTTGGGAGGAAGCCAGTGCTCAGATCCAGTCAGACAGATGATTGTTACTGAATTTTAGGGATTGTGGTCTAATACTGGCTACTGCTCAGGAACATGCCCACAGGTCGTTGGGAACTCCAAAGCCAATATTTTTCCAGACTATATGGTGTTGGTGCAACAACAGCGCAGAGTTTATATTGGAAATCAAACAACGTCTCCGAAAACATGATGTTGAATTTCAACTCCTTTACCCAGTTAGGTTGCTAGTGGATCAGATGAGCAACACACCATTCTTCGAGCCCCCAGAGACTGAGTTGACTGAAGAGTGAGGAGATTTTGCAACCAGAGAAGCTAGCAAGTGAAAGCAGAAATTCCAGGTGATGCAGAGGAAACTGTGGGGTGCTCTGGGGAGTTGCTCCACCCAAAGGCAGGCATCTACAGAATGGGTATGATTTGTTGAGAATGTTCCCTCACAGAGGATGCTGCACTCTTCTGTCTCAGAATAAGATAATGGTGTCTCTGGTGCAGGGGTTTATAGAGACAAGGCAACTACATCAGGCATTTTGCTCCAAGGCCCATAACTGAATCCCATGACTGCCAATCTATGAACCTGAGAGCTTAGAGAGTGCAAGAGACTGCTATAATTTCATCTATCGCTAGGTCAATATATGGGCACATGACGGTTCTACTTGATTAAGCCTTATTGTAAGATTCAGCGGTTTCAACACAGTGCCACAATGATAACAATAGGACAGGAGCTGAGTCATAGTGTAAATATGTATTGTGTTTGTTTTCCTGATTCACATGCTCAGTATGTCTGATTGGGAAACATTATTCATGTTTGCTTTAAGGTAATATAAGGATAATGACAAGATTATTCTACAAAACCTCAGCTGAGGGTTGGTTTGCACTATTGTCCTAATACACACGCCATCATTTACTGACATCTTGGATTTCAGTACTCGTAAAAGCATTGACGGTGGAGCTCTAGACTACACCTCATTCCTACATAGCTATAAATGCCTTAGTATTAGGTGAGGGCTGAATTGGATTGTTTGATTCTCTTAGTATACCGGTTAAGCAACACAGAGAGTTATTTTACTTAAAACAAAGCATTAAATTGCATGCCTGCAGGAAACTGACAAGTCCAAAGTAGTGTCAGAGAAGTTGGAAGGGTTTATCAAGGGTATTAGCATTTGGCAATGCTTGTTTGGTGTTTTTCAGGGGAACGCTGATATGGATGTCTATTGAGGTGATACAGTTACATGCAGATACTAAGGGATGTGTTATCCTAGAAGGTATTATGAAAGGTAGGTGCCTAATAAAAGCGAAAATATATCACATCAATACAAATCAATGTCAAGGATAGGCCTCGACCCTTGTTGCATGGTTTGATGTGTATATGGCATTTACATCATTTTACTGATTGAAGAGAACACTGGGAGTTGGTGGAAGCTTGAAAGGAACATCAAACAGATACTACTGAATTCTCATTTGTTTCCCTAGTTTATAGTATGCCTACACACAATGATATGTTTCTTGTGAGACTGGGAGTGTTAATGGAAATCAGTGAAACTGAATGCCTCCGACATTCTGTTTCAGATCATAATCCACTTGTGCTTGTGATTGTTTTGGATGAGAATAGGTCACCTATCTCCCCTTGGCAACTCCTTTTGGAAGTGGGCCATGCTGTAGATCACTATTTTGGGGTGAATGAGTGTTCAACAGCTTACCTACTGACTGAATGGGAAGCATGTCAGAGGCACCTGTATAAAGGTAATGTATGGTGTCAAAATGGTCAAAATTTGCCAAACTCTTGAACTAAAAGAACTGGAAAAATTGGCTATCTGAGATTACACTTCTTATACTAAGAAGTTAGCAGTTGTAAAGGCACTGGCTGAGTTTGAGAGCAAATTAGAAGAGGTTCAATATAAGGAGCTTATAGCCACATAGCACTCTGAGTCAGATATGGCTAGTCGTTTGCTTGCATGTGTAGGAAAGTCTTTCTTGGCATGTTTACCCTCTTTTCTGTCTGATGTCAGTGTGTTTGACTGTGTTCACTGGGATCCTGCTAACCAGGACCCCAGTGATTACGCTGTCTCTCCCAAAAACTCTGTATTATATCCCACAATTGGCATACTGGTGCCCCCATGTAAGCCTCTAATAAATGCTACCCAGGTACCCAGGGAACTGGAGTTCCAGGGGATCCCTATGGGCTGCAACAGTTATTCTGCCACCCATAGGGAGCCCATGCAAAGGGTTCTGCAAGACTGCCATTACAGACTGCGTGAACCGGGCGCATGCATTCGTTTTCACTATAGGTCACTGCACCAGGTCACTATAAGTCACCCCTATGGTAGGCCCTCTCAGCCCAGAGGTAAGGGTGCAGGTACCTGTGTGAGAGGGCAGCCCTACACTAGTAGAGGTACCCCCACAAACTCCAAACCCACTTTTCTGGACTTTGCGAGTGCAGGGATGCCATTTTCCGCATGTACTGGACATAGGTCACTACCTATGTCCAGCTACATAATGGTAACTCCGACCCTAGGCATGTTTGGTAGAAAACATGTTGGAATCATACCCCAATACTTTTGCAAGTATTGGTTGTATGATTCCATGCACTCTGGAGGCTCCTTAGAGGACCCCAAACATTGCTCCTACAGTCTTCTGAGGTTTTCCAGGCAGCCCCTGCTGATGCCACCTCTCAGACAGGTTTCTGTGCTACTGTTGCTTGAGCAGCTCAAGCCCAGGAAGGCAGACCAAAGGATTTTTTGGGGAGAGAGGTATTACGCCCTCTCCCTTTGGAAATAGGTGTTACATGACTTGGGAGGGGTAGCCTCCCCAAGCTACTGGTATGCTTTGAAGGGCACATCTGAGCCCTCCATGCATAAACCAGTTAACACCAGTTCAGGGACCTCCAGTCCCTGCTCTGGCGTGCAACTGGACAATGGAAAGGGGAGTGACAACTCACCTGTCCATCACCACCTCAGGGGTGGTGCCCGGAGCTCCTCCAGAGGGTCCCTGAGTTCTGTCATCTAGAATCCAAGGTTGGCAGGAAACCCCAGCAGCGTCTGAGTGGCCAGGCCAGGCAGGTGAAGTCAGAGCCCCCTCCTGAAAGGTGGTCACCCACCTAGGTGACCAATCCCCTTTTCAGGGATATGTAGGGTCTCTCCTTTGGGTAGTTACTCAGATTCGGCTTGAAAGATTCCAGTAGGATTTCTATGCATCCCTTACTTTGACTTCTGATAGAAAAAAAAACTGCATCTGGACTCTCCAGGACCCAACAATCTGCAACATAGATGAAGACTTTGTCTGCAACATTATTTTCACGGCTCCTTCCAGCTTCTGCAACATTTTCCCAGTCCTGCATCCTCTGAGAACAGCCCATCTTCAGTCTGCACAGGAAAGAAGAAGGAATCTCCCTTGGAGTGAAGGAGTCAGTCCCCTACATCTGCAGGGACTAACAGCAACGACCACCGGCTGCTTCGATCCCATCTCCTACTGAGCTGCGTGGATCCTGCAACACGGGTAGTGGTTGGAAGTAGTCCAGACTGTCCTCTCTACCAGCTGTCCAACTTGGGTGGAGGTAAGCCCCTGCCTTCCCACGTGACAACAATACCTCTGTGCACTGCGCCTTTTACAGCTGCCAAGGCTTGTTGGCACTTCTTCCAAGAGGTCTTCAGTCTTTATGTAGCTTCAGCCTGAGCACTCCTTCCTGTGATGCATTGCTCCCTGAGTGACTCTCCTGTGGCATGGGACTCCTTTTCGCAGTGCTGCGTGGGCTCTATTTGCACCTCCTGTGTCCCCATCCTGTGAGACTCCTGTGCATGCTGTCTATGCTTCTATGGGCTCTCTGCAGTGCTTCTATGGGCCCCCTCTGACTCCCTCTCCTGGGCCTTTCTGGTCCCTGGCAGCACCACTTTTTGCCAACCACGAGTTTTGCCTGTGCCAAGGCTTGTTGGTGGAATCCGGACACGCAAACCGAACTGCAATCTTCCTTCCAGCATGGAACATCACCTGTATCCTCAAGGAACCCGACTCCAACTCCAGGGCTGCAGTGCTGACTCTTCTTCCTCACCGTCGACCAACTCCTGCTATCCTGAGCTTGGTGGGTAGGGGCTCCTGCCCTCACTGGACTTTGCTGTGTCATCTGGACTTGGTCTACTCTTTCCACAGGTCTTCCTCTTCAGGAATCCACCATTGGTTTCTTGCTGTCATCTCTGGATTTTTCAGTTCTCTTCTTTTCTTCCAAGTGGGTGTTCTGGGGAAATTCTATTCATTTACTCCTGCTTTCGTGGTTGCTGGGGGTTGTTGTGGTAGTTGCCTTTGTGCCTTCCTGGCACCCCCAGTGACCCTCTACACACTCCACTTACCTGGGTGGGGGTGACACTCTTGCATTCCATTTTTTAGTTTATGGATTTTGTACCCCTTGGGCCACTATTCTCTATTGCGTTTTACACTGTTTGCACTTTTTTTCTAACTACAGGGAGTGCAGAATTATTAGGCAAGTTGTATTTTTGAGGATTAATTTTATTATTGAACAACAACCATGTTCTCAATGAACCCAAAAAACTCATTAATATCAAAGCTGAATATTTTTGGAAGTAGTTTTTAGTTTGTTTTTAGTTTTAGCTATGTTAGGGGGATATCTGTGTGTGCAGGTGACTATTACTGTGCATAATTATTAGGCAACTTAACAAAAAAAATATATATACCCTTTTCAATTATTTATTATTACCAGTGAAACCAATATAACATCTCAACATTCACAAATATACATTTCTGACATTCAAAAACAAAACAAAAACAAATCAGTGACCAATATAGCCACCTTTCTTTGCAAGGACACTCAAAAGCCTGCCATCCATGGATTCTGTCAGTGTTTTGATCTGTTCACCATCAACATTGCGTGCAGCAGCAACCACAGCCTCCCAGACACTGTTCAGAGAGGTGTACTGTTTTCCCTCCTAGTAAATCTCACATTTGATGATGGACCACAGGTTCTCAATGGGGTTCAGATCAGGTGAACAAGGAGGCCATGTCATTAGATTTCCTTCTTTTATACCCTTTCTTGCCAGCCACGCTGTGGAGTACTTGGACGCGTGTGATGGAGCATTGTCCTGCATGAAAATCATGTTTTTCTTGAAGGATGCAGACTTCTTCCTGTACCACTGCTTGAAGAAGGTGTCTTCCAGGAACTGGCAGTAGGACTGGGAGTTGAGCTTGACTCCATCCTCAACCCGAAAAGGCCCCACAAGCTCATCTTTGATGATACCAGCCCAAACCAGTACTCCACCTCCACCTTGCTGGCGTCTGAGTCGGACTGGAGCTCTCTGCCCTTTACCAATCCAGCCACGGGCCCATCCATCTGGCCCATCAAGACTCACTCTCATTTCATCAGTCCATAAAACCTTAGAAAAATCAGTCTTGAGATATTTCTTGGCCCAGTCTTGACGTTTCCGCTTGTGTGTCTTGTTCAGTGGTGGTCGTCTTTCAGCCTTTCTTACCTTGGCCATGTCTCTGAGTATTGCACACCTTGTGCTTTTGGGCACTCCAGTGATGTTGCAGCTCTGAAATATGGCCAAACTGGTGGCAAGTGGCATTGTGGCAGCTGCACGCTTGACTTTTCTCAGTTCATGGGCAGTTATTTTGCGCCTTGGTTTTTCCACACGCTTCTTGCGACCCTGTTGACTATTTTGAATGAAACGCTTGATTGTTCGATGATCACGCTTCAGAAGCTTTGCAATTTTAAGAGTGCTGCATCCCTCTGCAAGATATCTCACTATTTTTGACTTTTCTGAGCCTGTCAAGTCCTTCTTTTGACCCATTTTGCCAAAGGAAAGGAAGTTGCCTAATAATTATGCACACCTGATATAGGGTGTTGATGTCATTAGACCACACCCCTTCTCATTACAGAGATGCACATCACCTAATATGCTTAATTGGTAGTAGGCTTTTGAGCCTATACAGCTTGGAGTAAGACAACATGCATAAAGAGGATGATGTGGTCAAAATACTCATTTGCCTAATAATTCTGCACTCCCTGTATTCTTATGGCTATTTCTTACAACTAGTGTATATATCTTCTCTATTACTTACCTCCTAAGGGAGTATTGCCTCTACAGTAATTTGGGTGTTGTGTTACCATAATAAAGTACCTTTATTTTTGTAACACTGAGTGTATTCTTTCATGTTTGTTAGTGCTTGTGTGACTACAGTGCTATTGCATCAGCTTTGCATGTCTCCTAGGTACGCCTTGGTGGCTCATAAACTGCTACCTCTTCAGAGCATGGCTTCTAGACTTCCTACACCACACTAATAGGGGATACCTGGACCTGGTATAAGGTGTAAGTACCTTAGGTACCCACCACACACCAGGCCAGCTTCCTACAGCACAGTAACTGTCTGTTGAAATAGAGGAGAGGCAGATATGTGCTGATAGAACATTGAATGGGAATTTGCTGTGTACACAAAAAGAATAAACAACGTTTTTATGACTTATTATGGACTCTTATACTCTGTGGAGTCTCTGTTAAGTAGTCGGACAGTATCACGACATCTGAAGATAATGAATATTGCTAAATTAAATACATTGCAAAGGGAAGCTTTAGATCAGCCATTGTCATCCCAAGAGGTTAGTGCCACTAGTGATCAACAAGCTAAGAGGAAAACACCAGGTAAAGATGGTGCTCCTGGGAATTGTATGCTATGTATAAAATAAAATGAATTTCCATGTTGCAGTTAATGAGACCCATTAGTTACAACATCCTGTAGATCACTTTCTGTGTTAAATTTAGAGTATAAATTCTTGGGCAAGGTATTGGATATTGGAGACGAGGCTGACACCTCTCATTAGAACTCTTGTGCACTGGACTACTGTGGGCTCATGCCAGGATGAAATAGTTATTAATTATTAATTCCACTTATAAAGCGCTACTTGCACCTTAAAGGTATCCTGGCACTAAATTAACCTTTTCAGAAACTTAATAAAACTGCCAGTGGAAACATATCTTTGACCCATCCCTTAGTTCTATTTTCCTAATGCACAGTTAGCTTTTTGGGCTAGAGCCAGGCTTTCAAGTCCTTCCTAAATTGAAGGAGGTTATTGATGGCTCTTAAAGAGGCTGGCAACTTATTCCGTGACTGGGCTACTCTCACTAAGAATGCCCGGCCTCCATTTCCCATTTTCTGAAATTTCAGAATGCATAATGGATTAGCTGAGGAGGAGCCTAGATTCCTTACTGGAATTTAGTGTTTACATTTTGTTTGTTGCAGCCTAGGTCCTGTTTCCTGTATTTCCTTCTATACAATACACATTGATTTAAATGTGATCCTCTCTGTCACTGGGAGCCAATGGAGTTCCTTAATAGTGCCAAAAGCGGAGGCGTGCCTGGGTTTATCTAGTGCTAATTTTTCAGCTGCTGCCTGCACTCTATAGAACCTTTTTAGTAAATAATCTAGGACTCTGACCAGCTGCACATTGCAGCAGTCAATTCTACTTACAAATATACTTTGCACCACTAGCTTTCTTGCTAGTTGTGGCAATAGTGGTACAATTTTCCATAATTCCCGAAGTAGTCCAAAGCAGGTAGCTGCTCTCCCATTGACATGTATCTCCCTCGAGAGCCTGTCATGGATATGTGCTTCTAGAATACACACTGACGTAGATGTCTCTTGAACGTCTGTGCATGTCCAAGGCCAAAAATGATTTGAGAGTAAATTATGTTTTTTTGAGGGCGAGCAACATTTTCTCACCATTGAATTTTATTGAATTACAGTTCAACCACTCTGCTACCTCTCATAAACAGTTATGAAATTCTTCTCGTGACATATGCCTATCTCTTTCGAGCAAAAAGATCAGTTGTGTGTTGTTGGTGTAGTTTACGAAACGAATGCCGTACGACTGATTAATTTTCAGCAATGGGCATAAGTAAATATTAAAATAGATATGAGTGAAGGGCAGGGCACTGAGGTACTCCCTGTTATACTTTTTTAATTCTGAAAGGAACAGTGGAGATTACATTGCTGGATTTTTATTAGAGTTAGGATTCTATCCATTGTAATAATATCGCATACACACCTATATCTTCTAATCTACATAGAACCATTTGATGGTTAACGGTGTCAAACGTGGCTGATAAATCAAGCAATATCAGAACTGCTGTTTGACAACTGTCAACCATCATCAGAAGCTCATTCATAGCCAGAATCTGCTGCCTCCATGCCTAAACAGGTCAAAAAACAGTTTTTTTTCCCAAGGAGGTTAAGATCTTATAAACAATTTGAAAGTTCTTTGCAGACATTTTTTTCAATGATTTTTACCAGGTACTGGAGTTGCGTTATTGGGTTGTGTGATAATTACTAAGCACTGATGGATCTGCTGGATTTTTTTTTGGTAGAGGGGTTACTAGTGCTTTCTTCCACATCGATGGAACTCTGCCTGTAGTTAAGGACTGATTGCATATTTCCAAAGGACCTGGGTATTGGTCATTTCTTCTAGATTTTGGGAGGCACTTTGTCCAGTAATTACCCCAAGGAGATAGACATTGCTAAGGCTCTAAAAACATCTTCTTTCATTGGTTCTGTTCTTTCTAGTTTAATGGCAGTTTGGTTTGCCATTTCATGTCTGATATTTCTGTCTTTTTGAGTTTGGACTCTCCTGAATGAGTCTGCATTTATGTCAGCAGTGATCAAATCAATCTTATTATATAAAAAAATAGTTGTCATCACAAAGTTCTTGAGAGTGCTTTATTGTTTGTTTAGTACTCTTAGGGTTCATAAATTATCTTACCATGCCAAATACCCTTTGTCACATCTACAATTGTTTTAGTATTATAACATTCTTCAGCTTTCCATAGCTCTATTTTATAGTTTTTTTAATGCATTCTTTTGTTGTTGCTTATCGTTGTCTAGATAAAGCCCCCACCATTGTCTTTCTAGTTGCTTGCAATTTGTTTTAATTTCTTTTTGGATTTTCCTGTACCACGGTGCTGATGACTTGCACAGAAGCATAATCTCTTTTTTCTGTATTATTTAATATAATTTTCTAGTGACTTGTTCCTTGCAAGTTATCATAGTTCTCATCGACTGTTAACCTTTCACTAAAGCAAGTCTGTATTTGAAAGATTTTTCCCTCCTTGTTACTATTTAACTTATGCCACACTCTACTTTCTAGCATTTTTCCTGCCTGTCTATCTCTGCCTGCTTCACCTGTGGTCCTAAGGCTTTTTATTTCAAAAGCTATAAGTGTGTGATCCGAACAACTAATACACACGTGAATCTGCGGCAACTCCTTTGTGTGTTGGGTAGAACCCTGAGACTTCCTACTAGGCATAAAGTGACCTCCTTACACTTAAAATAGCACCCTCATGTGGCCGTTCATATTTGAGTTTGTCAGCAAATTGGGGATAGGCAGTATTTTTTAAATGGTTGTGATTGCTGTGTTCAAAACCAATGACAAGAGTAAGAATCAGAAGTGTGTTCTTTAGATAGTGGAATATTTGCAGAGGTATGTTACAGGGATGCACTCTGTTATCTCTGTTATTCACATTTACAATAGAACAGATGTGACGTGCAGGGCTACAGTGGGGTATCCTGCCCACTCAGGAGGCGCGTATTGTCTCTCTATTTGTAGATGACGAACTCTGATATTTAAATAAATCTAGGTGAAACGTCTCAGATATATTGATCCAACTGTCTAACTTAGGTGAGGTTTAGGGATTTAGGGTCAATTAGAAGAGGTTTCCCTCTATCCAATGTACCCAGTGGGGGGGGGGGGGCAGTGAATTGGCAGAAGATATAGAGGTTCCCTTGACTTTCACTTCTGGCACTTTCAAATAGTTATGTGATTCAATGTCTCTTCGTGATAAGCAATTATTCAGGGGTAACAGATAAAATGGTGTCTTCTGTGCAGTCCTCAGTTATTATCTGGGAAAGTTGCCTTTGTTTCCACTTAGCAGTGTTGCTATGATTAAGCTTTTGATTCTACTGAGTCTATTTCATTTTTTCAAGCTCCACTCAGGGTTCTGATGAGGTCTTTTTCTACTGAGCTGCACAGTTTGTTCTCCAACCTGATTTGTGCTGGAAAAAGAAAAAGACTGGCAAATGGAAAATATATACTCCCCTTACGGAGCAGAGGGTGGTAATGACAGGAGTCGTAATATTTAGCAGCACTGCTATTGTGGCCAATGCGTTAGATTAGTGATCCACGGCGAAGGGATTCCCTAGAGTTAGATGCATGCCTGTCAGGGACACCAATGCTTAGTGTTGTACTGGGTGGTGGTAATTATATAAATTAATGCGTTCCTGAACATATTTAGAGTTGGAAATTGCTCACATATGATCACAGTTTTAAATATTGACCTGTTTCCTGCTTTCAAGTTGATATCATGGGAGCACATGGCACCTAGGAGGGACCAGTGTGGAGGTTGAAGATGATGTCTAGAAAAGCATTTTAGAACATGTTCCAAAAGTGTCTAGAAATGCGTGATTTTAGTTCACCTAAGTTGATTATGTCTATCAAACGTATATCACCATATAAAATTGCTAAAATGTACATAGGTGCTGCAGGCACTTGTCCGAGATGTACACAGTCACAGGTACTTTTTTATCATATGGCCTGGCAATGTACTGCTATAAAGGCCTAGTTAAGGGAGATATTGGCCAGAAATAGAGAGGTATTTCACAAAGAGATTTCACAGGACCCATTGCAGTGTTTACTAAGTCAGATAAGAAGAACTAAAGATACTAGTCAGCAGTGTAAGTTCAGTGATTTGGAACAGATCGTAGCTAAAAGAAATGCCGCAATGTATTGGATGGCTCTTAATGCGCCTGGGGTCTGGAAGTGAATGTGCAATGCAACCAAGTGAACACAGGTCAATGTGATTACGCTGAATCCTGTGTAGAAAAGGAACACAAATGTGCCATCTACAGATACATGGGACATTATCTTACTGGCTTTAGAAATAGGATATTCGCCCAGCATCAAAGACTATGGGCCTGATTATGACTTTGGCGGTTGCAATACTCTGTCATAAATGTGATTGATATCTCACCTGCCATTTTACAAGTTCCATAGGATATAATGGAACTTGTAATACAGCAGACAGGATATCCGTCACGTTTGTGACGAAGTAGCCCATCCACTAGGGTCGTAATCAGGCCCTATGTTTTATACACAACACAAAAAGCTTTGTAGCTGGTTTAGAAATATTCTGTACATGATTGGGTACACATGAATATGAAATTTAATTTTTGGCTAACATGGACATGATCAGGTGGATATGAACATATCAGTGTTTGGCTGAAGGGGGGAGGTTCATGGGATTGAGTGTTTGTTTATAAACTCATTATCCATTTAACACATGAGATTTTTATCTTCATTAGTCAAGTCCAGATGCCTAGATCAAAGTGCATGCTGCACATGAAAATTATTTTGCTTCCTAATGTTATTGTTTCAAAAGTTAAAGCTCAATAAAGATCAATTATACAAAAGTAATTTTTGGAGGAACACAGTTTTGCTGGAGAGTAAAAATGTAAGTCATTTTAAGAAAATTTAGTATTTAAGATAATAGGCAGAAATGTATAATTTCATTGTAGGCAACTAAACCTTTTTGCAAAAGGAGTTAAATGAGGTATAATCCCTCAGGTGCTCAGGGGAGGTACCTGTAACCTGAAGACCTAAATCAGTGGCTCATAATCTCATGATGGTTGTTGCCCTCAACAGTCCTTTTTGTTCAGGGGCCATCTCCATTGCCCTCATTTGTCTACCACACTCTCCCATAATTTCAAGGGGCTTTTTGGATTAGGGGTATTACTTCTCTCCTCTTTTACCTAATTACTATTTGCGGAGGTCTTCAACAAACCTATGTCATTATTCATTTGCTCTGTTCACTTGGGTGCCCTCAGAATCCCCTCCCCAGAAGGACAACCATACCTATAATTTGTTTCAGGCCCCTAAATTAATAGCTCTTCCAGTCCAGGTTTTTAATACATTCTGGAACTATGAGCACCAATTTAATAATGTTATTAATAGGGCATCAGATCTCAGAATTAAAAAAAACCTTGGACTCAAGCAACTACTTATCCATAGATATCATAGATATAAGAAACTTGGAATTTTGGGACACCGCCCAATCATGTTTCCCTTACACCTCTCCTGCACAGGGCTGTGGCCTTTGATACTCTTCGTCTTCTATAAGTAATCACTGTCTGCTGTGGAAGCCTTTAGCAGGCAATACCTAGTGAGCCACCACCTACCTTGATTCTCCCATTATATTCTTGTAGTTGCTCAGTAGCATAGCTCCTATTGGGCTCACATACTCTCCCCTTTCATTTCCCCACTTATTCACCTTGGTTCAAATCTCTTCCTTGGATGCTCTCAGCAGAGCATTTTAGCGATGGCCCTCACTATGAATGTCCCCAAGTAGTGATCCCCTTTTTCTCATACGCCAACTTTGCACCTCAAGTTCAATCATCACAACTTTTGTCTCCGTTATTTTGAAAAAGTAAGTGATAACAAAAATTAAAGCAATACATGCTCTATAATATTTGGTATCAGCACATTATAAGATATTTAAAAACCAAAAGAAGGGTGCACTTTGCCCGACATACTACTGGGTTCTAACCAACATAAGGCCTTGAAAGGTTTACCCTAGTCAGTTCTAACCCTAGAAATATAGAGATACCAGATATGATAGCCCCTGTAGGCCATTACATTTTATCTACTCCAAAGGAACAGGATGTGTAAGGCTGTGGAATGATATTAGAAATCCAAAAAGATACTGTGATCTGCTACAAAAAAACAATTTCAGTTAGTCGGTGGGTAAAAGGTAAACCTTGAAAAGTAAGGGATATGACATATTACAGCAATACATTAGCTGTGGTAATCCCATAAAAGAGTGCCATTTGGCAGACACATTCAGAATTTGTCCCTCCAACTTAATATCATGTCTGATTGTATCCTGGTAAGTTTTAAACCTAGAGACATGGGGGATACCTAATATTATAGCCCATATAGGTCATTTTATTTGGTATCCCCTAAAGAAATGGGAAGTGAAAGCATGAGGAATGATACCTAAAGTGCTAAAAGGTACTGTAATCTGCTGTCAAAGAAAATGCAATTTTAACTTGTTAATTGCTAAAACGTAACTCTTGAAAAATAGGGGATATTAGATATTAAAGCAATGCATGAACCATAATATTTTGTATCCCCATAAGAGAATACAGGGCAAAACACAAGTAAAGGTGCCATGAGGCAGAAAAATACTATATTCACCCTTCCAACATAAGATCATGCCAAATTTTATCCTGGTAAGTTTTGACCCTAGAAACATAGGGGATACTAAATATTATATCCCGTAGGGATCTTTATATGTGATATCCCCTAGCAAAACCAAAAGTGAAAAGCTGGTGGAATGAAATCAAAATTGTTAAAAGGTACTGTAATCTGCTGTCAAAGAAAGGGAATTTTAACTTGTCAATGATTAACTGTTAGGCATGGCATCCTTGGTGTGGTTTCCCCTAACTTTTTCCCTCTACTTCCCAGGTTATTGCTGTGTGCTAGACTCTGTTTTTGTTGTTTGTGTTGCTCTGGGCACTTTACCTCTTCTGACCAGTGCTAAAGTGCAAGTGCTCCATATGTGAAATTGTATGTGTAATTGTCTTTTCCATAATTGTCATATTTGATTTATTAGTAAGTCCCTGGTAAAGTGCACTAGAGGTGCCTAGGGCCTATGAATTAAATGCTACTAGTGGGCCTGCTGCACTGATTGTGCCACCCATATGAGTAGCCCTGTAACTATGGCTCAGACCTGCCACTGCAGTGTCTGTGTATGCAGTTTATAAACTGCCAATTCGACTTGGCAAGTGTACCTACTTTCCAAGCCCAAACCTTCCCTTTTTATACATGTAAGGCACCTAAGGTAGGCCGTAGGTAGCCCCATGGGCAGGGTGCAGTGTCCGTTAAAGGTAGGACATGTACTTGTGTGTTTTCACATTTCCTAACAGAGATATAGGGGGTCATTTTGACCGCTACTGCACCCGCTGCACATCAGCATTGCCACCGGCTCTATTACGAGCCGGCAGCAATATTGATGTGACATTTCCGCTGGGCCAGCGGATGGTAACACTGTTACCGTCCGCTGGCCCAGCGGAAATGTCATAATAGGGAGGCAGGAATACCACCGGCAATGGCGGTATTCTGTCTCCCTCGGCCTCGGCGGTCTTCTACGAAGACCGCCGAGGTCGTAATGACCCCCCATAGTGCCAAAGTCGATTTTCACTGTTGCAAGGCCTATCTCTCTCTAAGATTAACATGGGGCTGCCTTTAAATATCCTTAAAGTGCAGTTTCCATTTGAGAGCATGGAGAAATCTGAGTTTGGGGTCTCTGAACTTACAATTTAAAAATACATCTTTTAGTGAAGGAGTTTTCAAGATTGTTAGTTTGAAAATGTCACTCTCAGAAAGTGGGCATTTTCTTGCTTAAGCCATTCTGTGACTGTGCCTGTTTGTGGATTCCTTGTCTTGTTCAGACTGACAGTTGGGCTGTTTGTGCATCTTCACTAGACAGTGACACAAACATAGCTGGGGTGAAGCCTGCATATACGGATGGGCCATCTAGGCTAGGGTGGAGGGAGGTGTGGTTACTTACACCTTAATGGGCTGTGCCTGCCCTCGCACAATGCAGTCTCCAACCCCTTGGTGTGCGTCTGGAGCCAGGCCTGGCCAAGGCAGGATCCTGTAAACAACAGAGACTTTTCTTGGAAGAAGGGCAACTTCAAACGCAGAAAGGGGTATCAGTATTTGACCCAAAACCCCAGATTTTAGATTACTTCATGGTTTCAAAAGGAACCTCTGCCTAGGAAAAGAGCTGAAGAGCTAGAGGAGGAGTACTACCTCTTTGCTTGTGACTGTGCTTTGTTTGGTTGGCCTGCAGTTGCTGCTTCTGCCTGAAACAGGACAAAGACTGGACTTTGTTTTGCATTCCTGCTTGACAGGTATCTCCAAGGGCTTGGACTGAGCTTGCCTCCTTTTTTTGAAGCCTCAGGGATAGCAAAGGTTTCACCAAGCAGTTCTGAGTGTGCAGGTTGAGGACTTTAGCTTGCTAGAGGGTGCTATTTGAGTTCCTGGGCCCCTGGAAGTGAATTTCTGGTGAAAATCCTGTGAAATGATTCCGGACGACTCCGTGTGACTTCGCTAAGGATGCTGCTGCATGAAACCAGCAAAGCCACCTGTACCTGAAGCTTTGGACCTTGCAGAAGTGCACCAACCCCACCGACATCGCAGGCCCAGCGTGGCTGCAGCCACTGACGTTCGCACGAACTCATGAGTTGGAGTGTCGTACACCCGTCGCAGTGCCTGTGACCATGTGATTTGATCACGACCCTGTGAGGTCACCACACAGCATCCTGACTTTGCTGACCCTCGACTCTGCAGGAGGTGCCAAGGGACCGAAGCCTCACAACTGACGTCACCTCACCTCCACCGCTCCGCAGCAATGACCCAACTCCTCTTCGTGACTCCTCCCCTCCTTTGCTCTGAAGCACTGGAACCAGAACCAACGCAGTTTTGGATCCAGCAATGCCTAGCTCCCCGACTCCCTTACACTGGCCTGTAGTTCCACAATTTTGCTAACGTACCGTACCAGGGGGTCCGTGTGACTCCGTAAACTGTGCCAGTGGCATCACATTGTGGGAACGACTCTGTCACGACTTTGTTTTAACTTTAACATTGGATTACAGCATTTGTGCCTCTGTTTTTAAGTGCTAAAGTCATATTTTTAATTGTGTATGTTGGATTTTTATCGTATTTGGTCTTGTTTATTTAGATAAATATTCACTAGTTTTCTAAACCTGTGTGGTGTCCATTTTGTGGTGTTTCACTGTATCACTGTGTGTTTTGGAACAAATACTTTACATGTTGTCTCTGGGTTAAGCCTTTTTGCTCATGCCAAGCTACCAAGATGGTGAGCGGGAGTTAATCAGGTGTGTGTCTCCTTTACCCTACTATAGTGAGGGTCCTTGCTTGGGCAAGGGTCAACCTGACTGCCAACCAAAGACCCCATTTATAACAGTAACTCTTGGAAAGTAGGGGAAACCAGCTATCACAGCAGTGCATGAGCCGTAATATTTGGCATCCCCATAGAAAACAATTCTGCAAGACACCACTTAAGGTGCAGTTTGGCAGAAAAATACTAGGTACACCCTGCCAACATAAGACCATGTTAAATTGTATAACTTGTCTATGATTAAATGTTAGCCAATAAATATTAGTCAACACCAGATATTTCAGCAATGAACAAGCTCTAATATTTGGTAAGCTCATAGAATGAGACAGTGGAAAATAGAAGAACAGTATGATTTTGCCAGAAAAATATGATGTTCACCCCTCCAGTTAAATACCAAGCAACATTGTATCTTGGTAAGTATTAACCTGAAAAATATAGGGGATAGCAAATATTATATATGGTATTCCGGAAAGGAACTGGAGAAAAAAGCTTGTGGAATGATTCCCAATGTGCTAAAAGATATGGTAATGTCCTGTCCAATATAAGGCAACTTCAACTTGTCAATGAATAAAAGGTGATCCTTGAAAAGTAGGAGATACCAGATATTACAGCTCTGCAGGAGCCATAACATGTGGTATCCACAGTAAAAGATATACGAAAACGCAGGGAATGGGGTATTTGGCTGACACATACT
The DNA here is from genome assembly GCF_031143425.1 of Pleurodeles waltl. Classification (NCBI taxonomy): domain Eukaryota; kingdom Metazoa; phylum Chordata; class Amphibia; order Caudata; family Salamandridae; genus Pleurodeles; species Pleurodeles waltl. Next base: position 565,111,245 of record NC_090449.1, read on the forward strand.
ATGCATACCCAACCAACAAAAGACCATGTCAAATGGTATCCTGTCAACTTGTACTCGAGAAACATATGGAATACTAAACATTATATCTTATACCAGGCATTATATTTGGTATCTGGATGCAAAAAACTGAGGGAATGAAATCTGAAATCTGAAAAGATACTATAATCCGGTATTCAATAGAAGGCAACTTCAGTTGGTCAATGGCTAAAAGGTGACCATTGAAAAGTAGCGGATATCAGATATTACGGCATAGCAGGAGCTGTAATAAGTGGTACTCTCATACAAAGAGATGTTGGAAAACACAAGGAAGGGTTCTATTTGGCAGAAAAATACTGTGCTCACCAATACAACATAAGACCATGTCAAATTGTATCCTGTAAAGTTCTAACTTGAGAACCATAGGGGGTACCACCTTTTATAGCTTATATGAGGCATTATATTTGGCATCCCTAAAAGAACCAGATGGGGTAGCTTGTGAAATTAAATGAAAAATACAAAAATATACTGTACTCTGGTATTAAATCAAAGGCAACTACAGTTATTCAATTGCTAAAAGATGACAGTTGAAAAGTAGGAGATACCAGATATTACAGCAATGCAGGAACCATAATATGTGGTTTCTGCATAGTAAAAGATATTGGAAAACAAAGGGAAAGGTGCTGTTTGGCAGAAAAAACCCAGTCAACATACGACCATGTCATATTGTATGCTGTCAAATTACAACTTGAGAAACATAGGGGATACTGAGGGGCATATTTATACTCCGTTTGTGCCAAATTTGCGTTGTTTTTTTCGACGCAAATTCGGCGCAAAACTAACGCCATATTTATACTTTGGCGTTAGACGCGTCTAGCGCCAAAGTATGAGGAAAGAGCGTCATTTGTTTGCGTGAACGCCTTCCTTGCGTTAATGAGATGCAAGGTAGGCGTTCCCGTCCAAAAAAATGACTGCGACACAAATGCGTCGTATTTATACTCCCGGGCAAAAATCACACCCGGGAGTGGGCGGGGCAAAAAAACCCGCATTTGCGCCTCTTTTTAATGCCTGGGTCAGGGCAGGCGTTAAGGGACCTGTGGGCTCAAAATGAGCCCACAGCTGCCCTCCCATGCCCCCAGGGACACCCCCTGCCACCCTTGCCCACCCCAGGAGGACACCCAAGGATGGAGGGACCCATTCCAGGGACATCCAGGTAAGTTCAGGTAAGTATAATTTTTTATTTTAAAAAAAAAGATTTTTGGCATAGGGGGGCCTGATTTGTGCCCCCCTACATGCCTCAATGCCCAATGACCATGCCCGGGGGACATAAGTCCCCTGGGCATGGCCATTGGGCAAGGGGGCATGACTCCTGTCTTTACTAAGACAGGAGTCATGTAAATGGTGTCTGGGCAGCGTTAAAAATGTTGCAAATCTGGTGGAGGCGATTTTTTTGCGTCAACCTGACTTGCACCATTTTAAGACACCCTAACGCCATTTTCCCCAACGCCGGCGCTGCCTGGTGTACGTGGTTTTTTTCCACGCACACCAGGCAGCGCCGGTCTGCTAGCGCCGGCTAACGCCATTCAATAAATACGGCGCCCGCATGGCGCTTCAGAATGTCGTTAGCCGGCGCTAAACTTTTTGACGCTAAACTGCGTTAGCGCAGTTTGGCGTCAAAAAGTATAAATACGGGCCTCAATATTACAGTGCAATATCAGGCTTTTTATTTGGTATCCCACAAAAGAATCATATATGAATGGTTGTGGAATCAAATAAAAGATGTGAAAAGATATTTTACTCTGGTATCAAATCAAAGTCAACTTAAGTTGGTCAAGGGCTAAAAGGTGACCTTTGAAAAAGTAAGTGATACCATATATTAAAGCACTGCAGGAGCCATAATATGTGGTATCCCCATAGCAAGTGATGTTGGAAAACACATGGAAGGGTGATATTTGGCAGGAAAATACTGGGTACAGCCAACAGAAGGGCATGTCAAATTTAATACTGGTAAGCTCTAACCCGAGAAACAAAGAGGATACCAACTATTATAGGCCTTAAGGGGATTGGTATCCATCACAGGAACTTGATGTGAAAGCTTGTAGAATGAAATCAAAAATGTGAAAAGGTACTGTAGTCTTTTATGAAATTATGAAATTAAAGGCAAATTTGAGATGATAAACTTCTAACAAATAAAAGGCTAATTAAACTGGTCGGTGGTTAAAAGGAAAACTTTCAAAAGTGGGGACTATGATATATCAATGAGTGAGCAGTTAGGTTTGGTATCCCCATAAAAAATTATATTGGAAATCACAATGATTGGTGCACATTGTTAAAAAAACACTGTGTTCACACCAATATGGACATTTCGTGTTACTCACCCATTTTGATTTTTTTCAAAATGTGAAATACAAAATGCTAGAGAACAAGGGAAGCATTTCCTGTAACCAGTGGCACCCTAGATTAGCAGCTGTTACCTGGCACACTAACCAACACAAGTAAAGGGCGTATCCACCACCAAAACCAAATAACATATTGAGCCTAATGATATTTTTTCATTTTCAGTTTTTTAATGTTGAAAGTTTTTCAGTTGAATTTGGCATGACCTTCACTTGGCACCTGATGCAACTATTTAGTACACTTATGTCTATACCTATAAGCCCTGACAATAACTTTTTGTGTTAAAGTGAAGCTTGCACTACAAGTGACCGAATCTCCGGATTCTATGTGGGTTGTTGACTATTGCACTATTGATTCCCACACAGCACTTTTAGGCCCATATTTATACTTTTTTGCGCTGCATTTGTGTAAAAAAATGACGCAAAATGCGGTGCAAAAAAAGTATTAAAATGGCCCTAGTGTTCCCAAACCATCTTGTCCTCCCTTTTAGCCACAAGAGCGCTTTGTTTGCTGCATGTTTTCATTCATACTATCAATCTTGAAAGAGAAACTAGTACCAGAATGCTCAATGTAGGCTAAAGAGTGAAGACTGAAATCTCTCATAATATAGAGCCACTTGACACTGTGGTTTCACCAGATAGAAATATCATTTGGTTATATTTACTATTCTGGAACAGCCAAAAGTTGGCTCGTAAAAAGGTATTTGTGTAAAATGCCCTACGTTTATTTGTAACAATCATGCTTCCTTTTAATAATTATTATAGGAATTGACAATATTTTGTGTGGCACCCCTCCAGATTTTTTTATCTGCTTTGTTGGCTTTAGAAACCTGTGAAATTTACCCCTCATAGTAGAGTGCCTGGTCACCCATTTGGATTATTCCTCATTGGAACATTTAACTTGCCTGGAAGTCTCCACTATATGGTGTAGAACGTAAACACAAGGCCTGGAAATGTAATAGCACTAGAGGACTGCAGTACCTATAGTGCCATCAACTGCAGCAGCAATGCAAACATAGCTTCACTTCTACCCTGTGTATCCTCACTGCTGCAGTCCTTGTTTTTGACAGGTCAAAGCATTCCTTTTAAATATCCAAAAGTCATCCCTATGTAGGTCTTGTAGCCCACAAGGCAGGGTGCACAGTGTGTAAAAGTAGGACAGTAGAAATTTTATATTAGCTTGCCCTTATAGTGACTAGCATCCACAAGCTATTTTCATTAAGCTCTTGCTATCCGAAAGAGAAACACTGGGAAGCGATAGCACAAGTAAATGTTGGTAACTCCAGTTAGGGTCCAGATAGAAAAATTATGAAATAACTACATTTAATAGCCATGAAAATCCTAACTCAATGCTGTGAAGTTATATTTTTAATTAATATTAGGGAAAGGTATATTTTAGAAAGTTACCTTTACCCTGCTTGAAGCTGCTGGGAGCTATTTTGCATTCACTCTTAAGCAGTGGACCAATCAGGAATTTGCCGGTATGAAAACTTGGGCTTTGGTGTCAGGAGGAGTTTTTCTCTTCCCCTGGTACGAAGACCAGTTGGGTGGGCACAGGACCTTAATTTATTTCGAAGGGGTGTCCCCTGTAACAAGCAAATGTTTGGTAACACCTGGGAAGGACCCAGCGTTTGTCCTCCTAATCAGGATGGCACCAAATGCAGTGGCAGTAAAACTACCTCCAGAACTGGTCTAGGGTCACATCAGAGAAGCACAGTGTTTATTACTCTGGTCACACCTCTGGGTGGGTGCACAGGCTCTGCACAAAGAGAAAAAGGGTTTCCAACATCTTGGATTTTAAGAGTGAGGGAGCACTCTGGGATTGTTTACAGAAGGACAAACAGGAACAGTTTCAAAAGCGGGGAGGGTTAGCCCTGGCAACATTTACCAATTCACTTTGGGAGGAGCCAGGAATAACACCCTAGTTGGTGCCAGGCATAAATATGGCACCTCCAGATACCCTTTTAAGAACACTTTATGGACCTGTGGAAGAAGGGAAGAGGAGTGGACCAGCTGTCTATGGCGAGATAGGAGCTTTGAAGGATGGACCTGCTTCCCATTCTACCAAGGACAAAAAAGTGGACTCCAAAGGTCAGATGGCTGACCTCCTGTGTAGCTCGAGTGCCACAACAATGTGCAAGAGGAATTTTACTTGAAGTGCCCAACTGACCAGTAGCAACTGGACCTGACCTGGAACCTGGTGATGGCCTCTGCTGGAGTGAGTCTTGACTCTACAGTAGTGTTCCTCAGGTTCTTGAAACCCGGGCTGTGTCTAACCGTAAGAATCCTGCAATGTACCACAAGTGTCATAAATTCTGATGCTATTTTCCTAATGTGCACCATTGTGTGCTGTATTGTAAATGCGATGCACACATGGAGTCGTTAGAGGGTGTGGGGGGGGCGCAAGAAAAGTAGTGCATCATAGCTGATGCACCACTTTCTTATAATTCTGGCCATAGCATTCAAATGCTTCAATCGACCCAAACATACAAAGCTTCATTTAGGCGGCCTAGCGGCACAGTATGCCACCAGAGAGTAATTTTTGTTATGCTCCGGTGGCGCAGTGCACCATCCCATATTTAGAAGGACACACAAAGCCACCTTGCATGGCTTTTCATGGCCTTGTAAATATGGACCTCTTTCAGGCATAACACTACATGAAAGGAGTGTTAAATAGGTGTTGCTTGGGGTGTACCCATGCAACACCCATGGAACCCAAAGGAATCTGACACATTCCAAGACTTACAAGTCTGGGAATGTGTCAGATTCATACGCCACCTCAGGGGTGGCGTCCTCAGGGGTGGCGTAAGAGTGACAAAATGGGGAGAAATAACTTTATTACTCCCTGTTTTTTACTCTTTCTATGTGTGCTGTATTCTGTAGCACACCTAGAAACAGGAAAACACTTCTTGTGATTGTTTTTGTGCAGGAAGGTGCACCTTCCTGCACAAAAACAATAATTCCCATAATGCAGGCACTGTTGTTTCATGGTGCAAGGGTGCCTGCTTTGGCACTAGGTAGCAATTTGTGTGCCAGCACAGGGGGGAAAGGAAAGAAATGTGCAATATCTTGTGGCACTTGCTGCGCCCCACTGCGCCACAAGCCTTGTAGATTAGGCCCATAATGCTTAAGCAAGCTGTGATAACACAAATCATATGAACCTCATAGCAAAAACTGATTTTTCCATCAACATTACCCCATTTAGAAGTATGCTACCCATTCACAAATGTGCTTCAGCACTTCATTAGGAGTCTGAAGCCTTACCTAAATCCAACTGCAGTGTAACCTACTCAACACTACAGGGAAAGCAATGCCATAATGATGGCAACACAGAGCTAGCAAATTCCCTTTAACATAATCTATTTCTGTCTTCTCTGACCTTACAGACTTTAATCAGGCCTTTATGCCAAGTTGTTTTATATTCTGATTTGTGCACAAATGGAAGTTTGAGCACTGATGGAATTATGAACGTTGCTTCAATTACCAAACTCAAAAAATTTCCTCTATCAGCTTCTACTAAGAAAAACCTGGCAAAATATATTATGGGAACATATTAAAAGAAAACTAAACATGTAATAATTGGTGATGTAAACCACCTTTTGTAGAAGTTAGGCCTCATTGTGACGTGACAAACTCACACGTGGAGGCAATTATGTCACCTGATAAATTACCCACCTCTGAATAGCATGAACACCATAGGATGGTACTGTGCTAATCTTACACCTAAAAACTTTACTAGTAAAACAGGTATTTGAGATGAGCAATTTTAGAGTGTCGCTGGTGTTGTAGGGTGCTCTACTTTAGCTGTTCTCCAACTAAACCTAGGAACTACCCAGAGTTTTCTATTCTCATTTGCATAATTTATGCATCACTCCATGCCTGAAAGGGTGCTCCTTTGTGTCTGGCCACAGCTAAACCTCTTTGAAGAGCTATAATGATAGTGAAACACAGGGGTTGCTTTTGCTCATTCCAAGTTTGTGTGGAATTCATTTTATGAATTCATAGCTGTACTAATGTGCCCGGAGTGGAGAAAGGCTTTTGCCATTTACAGCTTGGCAAGGTTGACACTGTGCTAATCCTGTGCTCAAGGATATTGCAGTATAAATAGCAGAAGACTTTGAGACAGATGTATCAAACTCACATTTTGTATTCCCTAAATAGCGAAGTTTAAGAAATCGAAATTTGGGGAATACAAAATGGTATGTAACAAAATAGCGATTCCCTAATAGCGATTTCTTGAAATTCGCAATCGCTATTAAGAAATCGCTATTAGGGATTGCAACTCCATTTGCTTATATATATCTATATCTAAAAATACATATATATATATATATATATATATGTACATACATATATATATATATATATATATATATATATATATATATATATATGTATATATATATATATATATATATATATAGGTTGTGTTGGACCTGGCCCTTTTTGCAGGGTCATATCTGAACTGTTTGCCTCCTTCCTCCTACTTATTTTACCTGTTTTTGTTTGCTTTAGGACTCTGGGCACTTTACCACTGCTAACCAGTGCTAAAGTGCATATGCTTTTTGTCTAAATTGCACTGGTGATTGGTTTATCCATGATTGGCATATTTGATTTACCAGTAAGCCCCCAGTAAAGTGCACTAGAGGTGCCCAGGGTCTGTAAATCAAATGCTACTAGAGGGCCTGCAGCACTGTATGTGCCACCCACATGAGTAGCCCTGTAAACATGTCTCATACCTGCCACTGCAGTGTCTGTGTGTGCAGTCTTGAACTGCCAATTTGACCTGGCAAGTGTACCCATTTGCCAGGCCCAAACCTTCCCTTTTACTTCATATAGGTACACCCCTAAGATAAACTTCAGGTTGTCCCACAGGAAGGGTGCAGTGTATTGAAAAGATTGGACATGTACTGGTGTATTTTATATGTCCTGATAGTGAAATATTGCCAAATTCGTTTTTCACTATTGCAAAGTCTATCCCTCCCATAGGTTAACATGGGGATTGTATTTGAATTTCTTTTAAGTGCAGTGTCCCATTGGGGACGGATAGAGATTTGGAGTTGGGGTCTCTGAATTCACAATTTAAAAATACATCTTTTGGTAAGGCCTCTGTCTGGTTGCTGAATACACGTCTGGATCAGACTGAGAGTTGGGCTGTTTGTTAATTCTCTCAAGACAGTGACACAAAGGGAGCTGAGGTGTGTCCTGCATATCCTGATGAGTCTTCCTGAGCTAGAGTGGGAGGGAGGAGCTGACACCTGCACTTGAAAGAGCTATGCCTGCCTTCACACAATATAGTCTCCAACCCCTTAGTGTGTGTCTGGGGCAGGGAAAGGAAGAAGGGTCTTGTGCACTACAAAAAATTCCTTTGAAGTTTAACTACTTCAATGGCCGAAATGAGTATAAGTAGTGGAGCCAAAACCCCAGATTTTCAGATTACTTATGGATCAAGTGGAACCTCTGCCAAGGAGAAGAGCTGGATGCTTGAAGAGGACCTGCCACTGTGCATGTTGCTTTGCTGTGCTGACCTCCTGCTGCTGCTTCTGCCTTAAGAGGGAAAGAACTGGACTTTCCTTTCCAAAAACCAACTTGCAAAGTTTCTCTAAGGGTTTGGACTGAGCTTGCACCCTGTTCTGAAGTCTCAGGTACATTAAAGACTTGATCTGCCAGTGCCTGGGCTCATCTGCTGAAGTCCTGACTTGCTAAGTTGTGCCAAATCCAGTACCAGGGCCCTTAGAAGTGGAAGCTGCTAACCTGTGGGAGAAAATTCATGCACTGCTGTGTGTGCGTCCAAATAATCAGCACAACGCCTGTTCTGTGGGTGAAAATTCACAGCAGTGCCTGCCTCACGTCTAGAGAATCGACGCAGCGCCTGTTCTGTTCTGTTCTGTTCTGGAATTTTCCACACAACGACCCTAGGTGTCAAAGTCTTCAACATTACCGCGCAGACCTGAGGCTGCTTGTCTGGCAATTAATGCATCCCTTTCCTGCGAGAAAAGAATCAATGCATTGCATGCCCAGCAGAGAAAGAATCAATGCACATTGTCACTGGTGAGTAAGGAACTGACGCATTGCTTGCTCTTCCGATGCACGCACACCTGTGCTGCTTTTTATTTGGACACCTACCAGGCACTTTGTGCTAAAGCAACGCATTGTTCAACTTCTATGGATTAAGAGTTTTTTTACTTAAAAAATTCATATCCTTGCTTGTGAATGTTAGATTTTTGTCATTTTGGCCTTGTTTGATTTAGATAAATATTGGCTATTTTTCTAAACTGGTGTGGAGCCCTTTTGTATTGTTTTCACTGTGTGTGTTGGTACAAATACTTAAATACTTTACACATTGCTTCTGAGATAAGCCTGCCTGCTAGTGCCAAGCTACCAAGGGAGTGAGCAGGGGTTATCTGAGTTGTGTATCGCCTTTACCCTGACTAGAGTGAGGATCCTTACTTGGACAGGATGTAAACTGTCTGCCAACAAGAGACCCCATTTTTCATATATATATAATTATATATATGTATATATACATATATATATATATATATATATATATATATATATGCATATGTATAAATATATGGTGTGTGTGTGTGTATATATATATATATACATATATATATTTATATATACATATATGACACGCGCCCCCACTATGCACAGTTTGTTTTGTAATAATTTGAGTGATAATGTTTCATTTATATTTTTAATGATGTTATAGCAGTTGTCATGAGTGCTGTAATATATGGAGTAATAGCAGTGGATTGAGAGGGAGCAAGTCATAGCTATCTTAGGGCATGAGTTATAGTTGCTAAAAAGAACTCTAATTATAGCTGCTGAATTTCAATGGTATTGTACGAGTAAATTCAGAATCTAACTATAAAGTCCCTGTAATCTTTGTTGTTTTCAGTTAATTTCTAAAGTTTTTTTTAACTATAAGGTTCCTGTAACCTTTGTTTTTTCAGTGAATTTCTATGTTTTTTTATGTAAAGTATTTTTCATTACTATACATTAATCCAACAACCACAGCGCACGGCCCTGGGCCATACACAGTGGCGGTTGGCCACAGAGCCTACATCCAACATGTATAGGCACCCAACCATGAGCTGCTCAAGGTCTTTGGCCGTGCGCAGCGGTGGTTGGCCACAGGGTCTGGCCTGCAGCCAGTCCCTCTAGCAAACCCCAAAACAACCCAACCCCATATGAGCCGCCTCCCCACCCAATCTCTACCCCAGGGACCCCATCCCCCAGGGCCCAGCCGAAATATAATTTTTTTTGGGGAAGGACCACACAGCCCCCCTCCCAGGCCAATCTCAGCCCCAGGGACCCCATCCCCAGGGTCTGATCATGTGACCTCGGTGCCCCTCAGGACACCCAGTCACAATGTTGGGGGCCGTGGGGGAGCCTCTGTGTGCCAAGATTGCTGTCAGCTCCCTGTATGTGAGATCAATTGTTTCCTCTGTCTCCCTTTCTGCAACTTTGAGAGGAAGCCTCTGCTTCGATGAAGTGAGAGCTGTATGACAGCTCTCCCTTCATCGGACTGGAGTGTTTGCTGTGGCATGGCAGCAGCTTCAAAGGTGCAGCCATAACACTGCAAACAGCTACATCCTGGGAATGGGCACCCCGGCACACAGCAGGAGTGGCCCAGAAGGGTGGTGGTCCCCAGGGCCATCAGTGGTTCCTCAAGGGGGGTCATGTGCACCCCCTTTCCTCATGCATAGCCCGGGGAGATGGTGGTCCCCGGGGCTATAGAGGGTCCATAACAGACCCCCTTTCTATTTTTTACAATTTGCCCAAGAGAGGTGGTGGTCATCAAGGCTTTGGAGGATGCTGTGTAGCCCCCATGCATAGTATTTCAGTTATGTCCCGGGGAGGAGGTTGTCCCCAGAGTTGCGGGGTGCCACATGGCCCTCCCACATAGTACTTATGTTATGCCCGAGGAGGTGTTAGTCCCCGGGGCTCTGGAGGGGACACGCAGCCCCCTGCATAGTATTTCCGTTATGCCCAGGGGAGGTGGTGGTCCCTGGGTGGACTGCGGGGGACATGAAGCTCTCCGCATAGAATTAAATTATAGCCTCTGTAAGGTGGTCGTCCCCGGGGCTGCAATGGAGCCAGAATGCCACCTGCATGAGTTTTAGATACTGCCCCTGGGAGGTGGCAGTTCCCTAGGCTGAGTGGGGGCTAGGAGGCCCCCATTAAAAAAACAATGCACCAGGGACCTGGCCCACCAAAGGCTTATTATAACAACAAGCGCAGGAGCGTTTTGTTTTTTAAAATGTTCCCATGAATTTGCGACAACATTCAAACTTGCAACAAAATGTTTTTAAATAATACTTTTTTGCTCTGACGGAGTCCCTATGGGACCCCAGCACCAGAGCTAAGTTGTCAGGGTGTCCGTACCCTGGCCCATTTTTTTTTGTTTTATACTTTTTTATGGCTACAAACATTTCCTGGTTTGAAGTGTTGGCAGCGAATCAGAGCTGTGCATTTCCCTCCTCAAGCTCGTCTTTTTTCGCAAATATCGAGAAGGGCCTGCGTCCCTAGATATACAAATGTATTTTCTCTTTAGTTTCTCAAAAACCGCTGAACGTATTTACACCAAATACGTGGAAGTGTAATCTGTGTACTGAAAGTTAGCTTTCTACCAAATTTGGTGTCATTCTGTCCAGTGGTTCGGGCTGTAGTCGTGTCTAAAGGTCCTATGGGAATTAGCAAGGGAAACAAAACCTTTTTGGCATCCCGTTTTCTCGGCCCCCGCTTAACAGATTACCCTAAAACTTTCCATGATCAACAAGATGTAATGGGCCACTGTTTTTGGAAAATTTCATGAAGGTTCGTCAAATGGTGCTAAAGATATAGGCAAGTCAAAAAACACTCTTTGTATGGAAACATGTTTCTTACTATAACTACCTATAATGTCCCGGGGCTGAAAAACAAAATGAAAAGTAGGATAATGGGTCAGGGTGGAGGTAATCAGAACCAGGGGTGTGATATAGGGATGTTTGAGGGTGAGATTATGGGTTTAAAATGTTTTCTTCACTGTGCGCAATATTCGCCAATTATTTGAGAATATTTGCGAATATCACACATAGTGAAATATTGTAAAAACAAACATTCACAGACTCATTCATAAACTAATTCATTCACTCAGACATGCACCCACAGGCTCATGAGCCCACTCACACATACACATCTACCCAGACACTCATGCACCCACTCAGACCCACTCATAGACTCACACCCACTTTAAGACCCACTCAGTCACTCATGCATCCACTCACAGATCCACTGACGGAGACAGGCCCTGTGGCCAACCCCGCTGCGCCACATGAGGTTGCATGGTTATAAGGGCTTGGTAGTCGGTGGTTGGATTAACATATAGTAATTAAAATTACTTCACCTTAAAAAAATATAGAAATTCACTGAAAAAAACTAAGGTTACAGGGACTTTATAGCAAGCTTCTGAATTTCTTTGTACAAAACCATGGAAATTCAGCAGTTGCAGTTAGGTTTATTTCGAGGAACTGTAACTTGTGCCCTAAGGTAACTATAACTCGCCCCTTTGCCATGCACAGCTGACTACTCCACATATTAAATCATTGATGACACCTTCTATGGCATCTTTATTATTATCACTACAACATTTGCAATAACATTATCGATGAGAACACTGTGCATGGGGATGGTTAACTTAGGGTGCGAGTTATAGTTACGTGAAATACCTCTAACTATAACTACTGAATTTCTATGGTCTTGTAAGAATACATTCAGAACCTAACTATAATGTCCCTTTGTTTCTTTCAGTGAATATATATATATACATACATACACATACAAGGGGGTGAGGGCACGGACCAACCCCAGAGCTGATTTTGGGCCAGAAGATCCCATTCCTCTGGAATCCCAGTGCATCAAAAGGTGTCAATGGGGACTGTGGGGAAAGCACAAAAGCCACCATAGCCCCAGCCATCTTACCACATCCAGCAGGAGCCAATATTGCTCCCGCCCACAGCCAGCTACTAATAATGCTGCTTCCTGAGGGTGGGAGGAATAGTTAGTTCTACTTCCCTGCCGACATAACTGCATTTTTTTAAGCTCCTGCCTGCTGGGAGCACACCTGGGGACATATTAACAAGCCCGTGCACCACTGGTGCATCACTTTTTATGATGCACCAGTGGCGCATAGTGCAGACCCATATCTACAAGGCCACACAAAGTCACTTTGCATGGCTTTTCATGGCCTTGTAGCTATGGTGTAAGGCAAAGCAGCACATGTCGCTGCATTGCCTTACTCTGTGTCAGGGAGGCGTTCCCAGATTTACAAGAATCTGTAAGCCTGAGACTGAGTCAAAACTGTACACCTCCACAAGGCAGGTACAAGAAGGAAAAATATATTTATTTCTCCTTATTGTTTCCTCTTTCTATGTGTGCTGCATTTCGAGGCACAAATAGAAAGAGCAAAATGACTCTCAGTGCCCTTTCATGAACAAAAACAATCCTGCCAACAATGCAGACACCCTTGCATCATACTGCAAGAGCGCTTGTGTTGGCACTAGACAGTAATTTGAAGGAAGAAAGGACAAAAGTTCACCATATGTTGTAAATATGGTGCATTTCTGCCCTTTCGAATTGATGTAGGGCAGCATAGCAGAAAAGTCTTGCCCTGCTGCCCTATGTCAATTCCTTGTGAATATGCCTCTTGGATCTTGCTCTCACTTTGCAGGGGATTTAAAAATACCCCTGCCAAGTGAGCGAAAGCACAGGTTTCCCTGACTGCACTGCCTCGGCAGGGAAACAGCTATGTCCCCATGGGTTATGTTCCTAGAGACATAGTTTACGAGCCAGGCCCAAGGGATGTGCTCCCTGGGGTCACTAATGGCTCAGAGAGGGGGGCCGTGTGGTCCACCTGCCTTAACAGAATAGGTGCTTGGGTGGGCTCCCCAGAGTCTTTTCAGGCTTGGGGAGAGGGGCTGCACTCTGTCCTCCCCCTTAAATAAAGGTTTTGCCCTTGGGGAGGGCTCCCCTGGGCCTTTTGGTGCCTGGGGAGGGGGCTGCATGGCTCCTCTCATTACTTTATAAACGTTTTGAGTCATAATATGATTAAACTGGTCGCAGTCGCCAATTTTTCTCAATCCCACTAAAGTGTTGCAGGGTTGTTCCATTTTATGACAATTCCTTTTCTTTTTTGGCCCTGTGGGGGACTCTCACACCTGACACACATCCACACACCTGACACACCTACATGACACCCACCCACACAACCCACAATCCTTTGCAATTAAAAACAGCATACAGAGACACTGATAGCAAGCACATACACACAGAGAGCACCCTAACACTATAGGCACACACTTATCAGGCGCATCACATATCAAATAAACAAACACAACACACATATAACGAGCACACACATTCTGCTACAACCCTCACAAAGCTCCACCCACACCCCATCATTCACCCAACACTGCACCCTTTCATACACAACACCCTCACACTGTAAACACTATATTAAACATGTCCCCACAAAAGCACCCATGATTCACCAACGATGAGTTGAGGGTCATGGTGGATGAAGTTGTCAGGGTAGATCCACAACTGTTAGGAGCACAGATCCAGATAACATCAATTGCCACTAAAATGGAGATATGGCAAAGAATAGTCGACAGGGTCAACTCAGTGGGCAGCCATCCATGCTCAAGGGACGACATCAGGAGAGGTGGAGCGATCTTGGGGAAGGTGCATTACATGGCATCGAGACACCAGAGAGCCATGCATAAGACTGGCGGTGGGCCCCCACCTCCTCCCTCACAATTCACATCTTGAAGGAGAAGGTCTTGGAGATACTGCATCCGGAGGGCCTGACTGGAATACATGGGGGACTGGAGTCTGGTAAGTACCTATTACATCCGTGTTACACCACTTTTGTGTCCTGCATGCTTCCTCACCACCCAAATGCCCCATAATTCATTTAATGTCCCACTACACCTACTTGCCAATCACCCAATGCCCCTCCCCTGCATGCCACCACCCCACAGAACCCTACTGCCCATACAGCTCTTGGCAAGCGCAGGGATACAACAGCCTAATCCTATCACTGCGACTCACCAACCCATTAATGAGAAAACCTGCAATGTGGACATGATGTCCCATTTCATGCATGTATGACTATTGTACTACCTACACCAATTATAATGTACACCTGAGGACCAGTACATGGCAATGACAGCAATGCAATGGCACACTACAATGACAAGCAAGGCAAACCACAGCTACAGCCCTGTAACTATTCCAAATGGACAGTGATCCATATCCCCAAGCCTGTAATGGACTGACCATAGGTAGGAAAGTAAGATGCCAGACTCCATGCACATTACCAAGATCCAGATCATGGTGCAATGTTCAGCCATATTGCGTGACAACTACCAAGCCTGACTACTCACCAGGTAGCAGGGTCTATAAGTCATGTCAAGTATCAGATAGTAACAGAACCCTATCAGCAGTGTCATATGTACAAATCATTGATGACAGAACACAACATGGAGTATGGCACTTTTGTCACAGACTTCTATGTACCACTAAGCTATGCTGTGCAGAAAATGTCATTGTCATTGCTGGGAATCATGCTAAGCGATTACCTGCATCACAAAAAGAGGGTACCAAACACACATTCTAAACTGTACTCTGTGTCTCACTACAGCCACAGGTAATCTTGCCATTGCTACCATGGAGAGGATACCAGACATTGCCAGCCCTCCTCAGAATGAAGGCCCCAGTGAGAATAATCTGCCTGGATGTCTCAACAGTGACGACCTACCTAGCCCATCCAGGACATCTAGTCGATGAGTCCCAGCCTCACCCTGCCCACATCATTCCCCCCACCCCAGTTGCTCAGACATCCCAGCCACGCAACCTGTCAGGATACTTCAATTCGATTTCCTCAGAAGCAGAAGATAACTCCTCAGTCCCAACCCGAGCTACTCACAACAAATATTAATCCTTTGTGCTGAGTACCCCGGAGGGGGAAAGGGGAATGGGATGGTAGAGAGACTGCCACAGAGATGATGAACGCCAGTACTCAGTCTGCCTCTTCACATCTAAGGATACAGCACCTGCAAGATTCACAGTCGCAATTACTAGGGACAGACAACATCAGTTTTTCACTTTCTACTCTCAACACTTAATTCTCTTTAATTCTATTATTTCTTCACTCACCATGAGTTCTCTGTAGCCTTGCTTCTCTCTATAAATGATAGCTCTTCTTAAAAAAATGATTATTATTGATTCGGGAAGAACTTCTCAACCTTTGTTAGAGATTGGTTTTATGTTACTATATATATATATATATATAGTTGGTGATAATGCGTTCTTGAAATCAGCTGATGTTATTTAATTTCTCCTGTCTTATTGTGACTTCTGTATTTGTAAATGCTTGTTTATTAAAGTTCGTTTCTCCTTTCTTACTTCGACATTTGTTGATAACTTGTATTTGTAAATGCTTGTTTATTACAGGTAGTTTCTCCTTCCTTACTTCGACATCTGTCGATAACTTGTAGTTGTAAATGCTTGTTTATTAAAGTTTGTTTCTCTTTTAAACTCTATTTTGGTTTATTACCATTGAATTTGTAAATGCTTATTTGTTAACAGTTCGTTTCTCCTTTAAACTTGGCCTTTGTTTATAACCTTGACATTTGTAGATACTTGCTCTTTTAAAGTTTGTTTTTTCTTTGACTTTAATATCTTAAACAAGAACCTTGTAAACATAAGGTTAATTCATACATGAACTCTGTAGCCTTGCCGACTTCCACGGGAACGGTCTACTATCAAACTCTTCGAATAAACCTTGACAATATTTATCCGTTTTCTGTAATATAATCTTCAAATGTAATTTTACCTCACAGGAGTTTCTGTTCTGAAGCGCGCTCTCTCTCCACACAGCTGATTCCTGTCAGACCTCAGTTGAAGTGCAAGGCTTCCAGCTGGAGAGCTCGTAACCTAGCAACCAACCGATTGCAAGACTAGAACTGTAACTAACCTTCAGGACTCACAGCGGCCCTCTTGGATCTTCTCTTCTTGATTCTTCCTTTGAAATAAGCGCAAGATTACTCTGCAAACCTTCTTCCAGTTTGGGCTTTGCTGTCTCCACTGAGGATATCTCTTTGCTTTTCTCATGCAATTCTTTGATTTGACTTGGCAAGTTTGTGTGGTCATGACACAAGCAGCCCCAAACCTGTGTCCCAAGGACTGTTCAATCTATTGTGTGCCCCACAGTACAGGGACCTGAGTCGGACCTTCACACCCCAGACAATGATGGTCCTGCTAACACTGTGTCTGGGCCCACAGTGCCAGGGGCACAGGCACCTGGGGGCAGGGGGCATGGGAGGGATGCCCTGGGCCAGAGGATGGGGCCTCAAAGGGACTCCACTGACCAGGAAACCATCTCCCAAGTCCTGTGAGCATACCAAGCTTCCCATGACAGGATGGGCCAGATCATCACCGTGTTGGGCAAAAAACAGAGGCTGCAGAGGGAATGCCACCAGCGCGCCCTGAGTCCCTCACGGATGAGTAGCCATGCTTTACAAATATTGAAGCTGTTAGAAATGGGGTCTTTGGCTGGCAGTCAGGTTACCCCCTGTCCAAGCAAGGACCCTCACTCTAGTTAGGGTAAAGGAGAATCACCCTCAGTTAACCCCCGCTCATACCCTTGGTAGCTTGACACAAGCAGGCAGGCTTAACTTCAGAGTCTATATGTAAAGTA
Organism: Pleurodeles waltl; assembly: GCF_031143425.1. Taxonomy (NCBI): domain Eukaryota; kingdom Metazoa; phylum Chordata; class Amphibia; order Caudata; family Salamandridae; genus Pleurodeles; species Pleurodeles waltl. The sequence continues at coordinate 565,128,369 of NC_090449.1, forward strand.
TTTGTAACAACACACACAGTAACTCAGTAAATACACTACAAAATGACACAACACAGGTTTAGAAAAATAGGAAACATTTATCTAAACAAAAAAAAGAACAAAGCGACAAAAATCCAACATACAAAAGTCAAGTTATGAATTAAAAAGCAAAAAGAGTCTTAAATCTTTCAGAAAACAGTAAAAACACTGTTAGCATTAAAGAGTACCTGGGTAGCGTCAAAATAACATGCACAGGCAAGTGTGCGTCAAAAAAGGTTAGTGATGCGTCGATTTCTCACTCGCAAGCAAGACTGTGCGTCATTTCTCCTCGTACAGTCGGCGTGTGTCGTTTTTCCTCCCCGCAGGAGAGCGATGCATTGATCCAGGCAAGCACTCAGGTCCGGGCGGGCTTTGCATCGGTTTTCTATGCCCAACGAGGTTTGCGTCGAAAATCCTGCCGCATGGTATCAGCAAAACTGCGCTATGTGGGTTGAGTCGTTATCAGCCTCCGTCAGCGGGTGTTGCGCATTGTTTCTCTAGCTATTTGCGTCGATCTTCCAGCCACGATGCCGGTGGAGTGTTGATTTCTGCTATGAAGCCAGCGGCGTGTCGTTTTTCAGCCACGTCTCGGAAGGTGCGTCGATGTTTTCCCCGCACTGCGGTCTGTGCGTGGATTTTCAATCTTGGACTGCCAACTTCACCTGTTAAGGCCCCAGAAACTGGATAGGGCACCACTTGGCAGGGCAGAAGTCTCAGCAGAGAGTCCAGGTGCTGGAGGAGAAGTCTTTGATGGCCCTGAGACTTCAACAACAGGAGGCAAGCTCAGGATATGCATGCTACACCCCAGCTCCCTTTGTGTCACTGTCTAGAGAGAGGTACAAACAGCCCAACTGTCAAACTGACCCAGACAGGGAACGCACAAACAGGCGGAGTCACAGAATGGTTTAAGCAAGAAAATGCCCACTTTCTAAAAGTGACATTTTCAACCACAAAATCTCAAAACCAACTCTACTAAAAGATGCATTTTTAAATTGTGAGCTCAGAGACCGACCCCAAACTCCACATGTCTACCTGCTCCCAAAGGTACTCTATGCTTTAATTATTCTTAAAGGTATCTCCCCATGTTAACCTATGAGAGAGGCCTTGCAACAGTGAAAAACGAATTTGGAAGCATTTCACTGTCAGGACACATAAAACACTTTGCCATGTCAAATTGGCAGTTAAAATATGCACACACAGACACTGCACTGGCAGGTCTGAGCCATGTTTACAGGGCTACTAATGTGGGTGGTATAATCAGTGCTGCAGGCCCACTAGTAGCATTTGATTTACAGGCCCGGGCACCAGTGAATCAAATATGCCAATCATGGAAATCCAATTACACATACATTTTACAAAGGAGCACTTGCACTTTAGCACTGGAAAGCAGTAAGGTCTAATCCAAGAAACACAGGGGATACCAAATATTTTAACCCATATGAAGCATTATATTTGGTACCCCTAAAAAGGAATTAAATGTAAAAGCTTGTGGAATTAAACCAAAAATGTGAAACAATACTGTAGTCTGCTATGAAATAAAGGGAATCTTCAATTGGTCAGTGGCTAAAAGATAACACTTGAAAAGTAGGGGATACCAGATATTAGAGAAACATAGCATATTTGGTATCACCCAAAGGAGCCAGCTGGGAAAGCTTGTGCAGTGAAACCAAAAATGAGAAAAGATACTGTAGTCTGCTATCAGACAAAAGGCAGCTTGAATTGGTAAGTGGCTAAAAGGTAACCCTTGAAAAGTAGGGAATACCAGAATATACAGCAATGCAAGAGCCGTAAAAGGTAGTATCCCCACAATGAAAAATGTTAGAAAATGCAGGGAAGGGTGCTATTTGACAGGAAGATACTATGGGCCATATTTATACTTTTTGACACAAAACTGCGCTAACGCAGTTTTGCGTCAGAAAAATTTGCGCCGGCTAACGCCATTCTGAAGCACCATGCGGGCACCGTATTTATTCAATGATGTTAGCCGGCGTTAGCCGCCGGCGCTGCCTGGTGTGCGTGAAAAAAAGCGACGTACACCAGGCAGCGCCGGCGTAGGGGGATATGGAGTTTGGGCGCCAAAAAATGGGGCAAGTGAGGCTGAGGCAAATTTTTCGCCTCAACCCGATTTGCGCCATTTTTTTCGACTCCCAACCCCCATTGAAATGACTTCTGTCTTAGACAGGAGTCATGCCCCTTGCCCAATGGACTTATGTCCCCTGGGCATGGTCATTGGGCATAGTGGCATGTAGGGGGGCACAAATCAGGCCCCCCTATGCCACAAAAAAAAAAAAAAGAAAATTACCTGAACTTACCTTAATGTCCCTGGGATGGGTCCCTCCAGCCTTGGGTGTCCTCCTGGGGTGGGCAAGGGTGGCAGGGGGTGTCCCTGGGGGCTTGGGAGGGCACCTCTGGGCTCCTTCCGAGCCCACAGGTCCCTTAACGCCTGCCCTGACCAGGCGCTAAAAAACGGCGCAAAAGCGGCCGGACGTCATTTTTTTTGACCCGCCCACTCCCGTGCGTGAATTTTGCCCGGGAGTGTAAATACGGCGCACATGCCTCGGAGTCAATTTTTTAGACGGGAACGCCTACCTTGCATTTCATTAACGCAAAGTAGGTGTCCACGCAAAAAAATGACGCAAACTCCATGGACTTTGGCGCTCGACGCGTCTAACGCCAAAGTATAAATATGGAGTTAGTTTTGCGTCGGAATTGCGTCAAAAAAACGACGCAATTCCGGCGCAAACAGAGTATAAATATGCCCCTATATTCACCTAGACAACAGAAGGCCATGTCAGATTTAATACTGGTAAGCTCTAATCTGAGAAACAAGGGGATACCAAATATTATAGCCCATTTGAGGCATTGTATTTGGTTTCCACCAAATTAATTGGCTGGGAAAGCTTTTGGAATTAAACCAAAACGTGAAAAGATACTGTAGTCACCTATCAAACAAAAAGCACCTCGAGATGGTCAGTAGCTAAAAGATAACACTGGAAAAGTATGGGATACCCAATATTACAGCAATACAGGAGCTGTAATAGGTGGTATCCCTGCAGTACAAGATGTTGGAAAACAGACAGAAGGGTGCTAAGTGGCACTGAAATACTGGGTTCCCCTAGCCAACTTAAGGCTATGTTAAATTTATTACTGGTAAGCTCTGACCCAAGAAACATAGGGGATACCAAATATTACAGTCCATATGAAGCATTATAGTTGGTATCCCCTAAAGGAATCGGATGTAAAAGCTTGTGGAATGAACCCAAAAAGTGAAACAAACCTGCGGTCTGCTATCAAAGAAAAGGCAACTTGAATTGGTCAGTGGCTAACAGATAACCCTGGAAAAGTAGGGGATACCAGATATTAGAGCAACACAGGAGCCATAATATGTGGTATCCCCATAGTAAAAGTTGTTAGAAGACAGAGGTAGGGCTCTATTGAGCAGGCAAATACTGTGTTCACCCAGTCAACAGAAGGCCATGTCATATTTAACACTGGTAAGCTCTAACTCTGAGAACCATAGGGGATACCAAATATTATAGCCCATATGAGGCATTATATGTGGTATCCCACAAAGGAACCGACTGATAAAGCTTGTGGAATTAACCCAAAAATGAGAAACAATACTGTAGTCTGTCTATCAAACAAAAGGCAAATTGCATTGGTTAGTGGCTAAAAGGTAACCCTTGAAAAGTGGGGAATACCAGATAATACAGCAATCCAGGAGCGATAATATGTGGTATCCTCATAGTAGAAGATGTTGGAAAACACAGGGAAGAGTGATATTTGGCAGGGAATTAGTGGGTTCATTTGCCAACGGAAGGCCATGTCAAATTTAATACTGGTAAGCTCTAACCCGAGACACATAGAGGATACCAAATAGTAAAGCCCATATGAGGTATTATATTTGGTATCCCCAAAGGAGTTGAATGGTAGAGCTTGTGGAGTGAAACCAAAAATGTGAAACAATACTGTAGTCTGGTATCAAATAAAAGGCACCTTGAATTGGTCAGTAACTAAAAGGTAACCATGAAAAGCAGGGGATACCAGAGATTACAGCAACGCCTGAGTTGTAATATGTGGTATCCACATACTGAAAGTTTGTAGAAGACAGAGAAATTATGCTATTTAACAGGCAAATATTGTATTCTTAGAACAGCAGAATGCAATGTCAAATTCAATAATGGCAAGCTCTAACCTGAAAAAGTAGGGGATATTAAATATCTCAGCCCATATGAGGCATTATATTTGGTATCCCCCAAAATAACCGGCTGGAAAAGCTTGTGGAATGAAACCAAAAAGGTTAAAATATACTGTAGTCTGCTACCAAACAAAAGGCAATTTTAATTGGTCAGTAGCTAAAAGATAAAACTGGAAAAGTATTGGATACCAGACATTCCAGAAAAGCAGGAACAGTAATATGTGGTATCCCCACAGTAACAAATGTTGGAAAATAGCTAAATATGATGGAGAAAACACAGGAGGTTTGTATTTGACAGGGAAATACTGGGTTCACCTATCCAACAGAAGGCCATGTCCAATTTAATACTGGTAAGCTCTATCCTGAGAAACATTGGCATACCAAATATTATAGGCCATGTGAGGAATTATATTTGGTATCCTCTTAAGGAATTAGATGTAAAAAAAACAAAAATGTGAAAAGATTTTGTAACCCGCTATCTAATAAAAGGCAACTTGAATTGGTCAGTGGCTAAAAAGTAACCCTTGATAAGTAGGGAATACCAGATATTACAGCAACGCAGGAGCCTTAATATGTGGTATCCCCATGGTGAAATATTTTAGAAGACAGAGGGAAGGGTGCTATTTAGCAGGCAAATACTGTGTTCACCCAACCAGATAAAGGCCAGGTCAAATTTCATACTGGCAAGCTATAACCCGAGAAACATTGGGGATACCACATATTATAACCCATGTTAGTATTATATTTAGTATCCCCCAAAGGAACTGGCTGGGAAAGCTTGTGGAATTAAACCAAAAATTTGAAAAGATACTGTAACTTTCTATCAAACAAAAGGCAAGTATATTTGGCCAGTGGCGAAAAGTTAACCTTTGAAAAGCAGGGGATACCAGATATTACAGCAATGCAGGAGCTGTAAAATGTTGTATCCCCACAGTAAAACTGTGGAAAACACAGGGAACGGTGTTGTTTGGCAGGGAAAAAATGAGTTCACCTAGCCAATAGAAGGCTATGTTAAAATGAATCCTGGTAAGCTTTAACACTAGAAATATAGGCGATACGAAATATTATAGTTCTTATAAGGCATTATAGTTGGTACACCCCCAAGGAACCAGACATGAATGTTTACAGAGTGAAAGGAAAATGTGAAAAGATACAGTAGTCTGATATCAAATAAGAGGCAACATGAATTGGTCAGTAGTTAAGAGTAAACGCTTTAAAAGTAGGGGATACAAGATATTACAGCAATGCAGGAACCATAATATGTGGTATCCCCACAGTAAAAGATGTTAGAAAACACATGGAAGGGTGTTATTTGGCAGTAAAATACTGGTACACCCAGCCAACAGAAGGACATGTCAAATTTAATACTAGTAAGCTCTAAACTGAGAAACAAAGAGGTTACCAAATATTATAGGCCTTAAGGGGCATTATATTCGGTATCCACCAAAGGAACTGGATGTGAATGCTTGTGGAATGAAATCAAAAATGTGAAAAGGTACTGTAGTCTGCTATGAAATTATGAAATTAAAGGCAAATTGAATTGGTCAGTGGCTAAAAGATAACTCTTGAAAAGTAGGAGATAACAGGTATTACAGCAACACAGAAGCAGTAATATGTGGTATCCCCTTAGGGAAATATGTTGGAAAATTTAAGCAAATATTCTGTTTGGCAGAAAAACTATTGTGTTGGTCCAGCCAACATAAGCCCATGTCCAATTGTATCCCTGTAAGTTCTAGCCCTAGAATAATAGCGGATACCAAATATTATAGGCCATATGGGGCCTTTATATTTGGTAGACTCCAAAGGAACCAGATGTGAAAGCTTGTGGAATTATGTAAAAAATACAAAACAAGATGGTAAACGTCTAACAAATGAAAGGCTAATTAAATTGGTCAGTGGTTAAAAGGAAACCTTTCAAAAGTGGGGACCAAGATATATCAATGCGTGAGCAGTTATGTTTGGTATCCCCATACAAAATGATATTAGAAAAAACAATGATTGGTGGTCATTGTTAAAAAAATTTTTTAAAAACACTGTGTTCACTTAACCAATATGGACATATCGTGTTACTCACCCATTTTGAATTTTTTCAAAATGTGAAATACAAAATGCTAGAGAACAAGGGAAACATCTCTTGTAACCAGTGGCACCCTAGATTAGCCTCTGTTACCTGGCACACTAACCTACCCAAGTATAGGGCGTATCGACTACCAAAACCAAATAACATATTGAGGCTAAGGATATTTTTTCATTTTCAGTTTTTTGTTGTAGAAAGTTTTTCCCTTGAATTTGGCATGACCTTCACTTGGCACCTGATGCAGCTATTTAGTGCACTTATGTCTGTAACTATAAGCCCTGACAGTAACTTTTTTGAGTTAAATTGAAGCTTGCGCTACAAGTGACGGAATATCCGGATTCTATGTGGGTTGTTAACTATTGCACTATTGATTCCCACAAAGCACTTTTAGGACCATATTTATACTTTTTTGTGCTGCATTTGCGTAAAAAAATTATGCAAATGTGGTGCAAAAAAAGTATTAAAATGGCCCTTTCGTTCCCAAACCATCTTGTCCTGCCTTTTAGCCACAAGAAATATAATTTGGTTACATTTACTATTCTGGAACAGCCAAGAGTTGACACGTAAAAAGGTATTTGTGTAAAATGCCCTACGTTTATTTGTAACAATCATGCTTCCTTTTAATAATTATTATAGGAATTGACGATATTTTGTGTGGCGCCCCTCCAGATTTTTTTTATCTGCTTTGTTGGCTTTAGAAACCTGTGAAATGTACCCCTGATAGTAGGGTGCCTGGTCACCCTTTTAGATATGGTTAATTTGGATAATTCCTCATTGGAACATTTAACTTGCCTGGAAGTCCCCACTATATGGTGTAGAAAGTGAACACATGGCCTGGAAATGTAATTGCACTAGAGGACTACAGTGCCTATAGTGTCATCAACTGCAGCGGCAGTGCAATCATAGCTTGACTCCTACCCTGTGTATCCTCCCTGCTGCAATGTAAAACTTACTGTGCATTCCTTGTTTTTGACAGGTAAAAGCATTCCTTTAAATATCAAAAAGTCATCCCTATGTAGGTCTTGTAGCACACAAGGCAGGGTGCTCAGTATGTAAAAGTAGGACAGTAGAAATTTAGAGTTAACTTGCCCTTATAGTGACTAGCCCCCACAAGCTATTTTTACTAAGCTCTTGCTATCTCAAAGAGAAACACAGGGAAGCAATAGCACAAATAAAGGTTGGTAACTCCAGATAGGGTCCAGATAGAAAAATTATGAAATAACTAACCTCCTGTGTAGCTAGTGGGCCACAACAAGATGCAAGAGGACTTTTATTTGAAGTGCCCAACTTACCAGTGACATGACCTGGAACCTGCTGATGGCCTCTGCTGGAGTGAGTCTTGACTCTACAGTGCTGTTCCTCTGGTTCTTGAAACTCGGGCTGTGTCTAACTGTAATAATACTGCAATGTACCACAAGTGTCATAAATTCTGATGTTATTGTCCTAACGTGCACCATTGTGTGCTGTATTGTAAATGCGATGCACACATGGTGTCGTTAGACGGTGCAGGGGCACAAGAAAAGTAGTGCATCACAGCTGATGTGCCACTTTCTTCTAAATCTGGCCCATAGTATTCAAATGCTTCAATCCACCCAAACATACAGAGCCTCATTTAGGCGGACCTAGCGGCACACTATGCCACCAGAGATTATTTTTTTTTATGCTCCAGTGACACAGTGTACCAGCCCATATTAACAAGGACAAGCAAAGCCACCTTGCATGCCGTTTCATTGCCTTGTAAATATGGACCCCTTTCAGGCAAAACACTACGTGAAAGGGGCCCTAAATAGGTGTTGCTTGGAGTATACACATGCAACACCCATGGAACCCAAAGGAATCTGACACATTCCGAGATTTACAAGTCTCGGAATGAGTCAGATTCCTATGCCACCTCAGGGGTGGAGTAAGAGTGACAAAACGTAGAGAAATAACTTTATTATTCCCTGTACTTTACTCTTTCTATGTGTTCTGCATACTATAGCCCCACCTAAAAACAGGAAAACACTTCTTGTGAATGTTTTTTGTGCAGGAAGGACCCCCTTCCTGCACAAAAACAATTTTCTCACAACGCAGGCACCCTTTCATCATGGTGAAATGGTGCTTGCTTTGGTGCTAGGTAGCAAATTGTGTGCCATACCGGGGGGGGGGGCAGGAAATAATTTTGCCATATCTTGTGACACTTGCTGCACCCCCCTGCGCCACGAGCCTTGTATATGAGGCCCATAATGCTTACCCAACCTGTGATAACACAAATCATAGGATCCTCATAGCAAAAAACGATTTTTCCATCTACATTACCCCATTTAGAAGTATGCTGCCCATTCACAAATGTGCTTCAGTACTTCATTAGGAGTCTGAAGCCTTACATAAATCCAACTGCAGTGTAACATACTCAACCCTACAGGGACAGCAAGGCCATAATCATGGTAACACAGAGCTAGCCAATTCCCTTTAACATAATCTCTTTCTGTCTTCTCTGACCGTACAGACTTTAATCAGGCCTTTAATCCAAGTTGTTTTAAATTCTGATTTGTGCACAAATGGAAGTTTGAGCACTGATGGAATTATGAGATGAACAATTTTAGAGTGTCGCTGGTGTTACATGGTGCTCTATTGTAGTTGTTCTCCAACTAAACCTAGGAACTACCCAGAGTTTTCTCTTCACTCTCTGCCTGAAAGGCTGCTGCCTTTTGTCTGGCCGAAGCTAAACCTCTATGTACAGCTATAATGATAGTGAAACACAGGGATTGCTTTTACTCATTCCAAGTTTGTGTGGAATTTATTTTACCAATTCATAGCTGTACTAATGTGCCTGGAGTGGAGAAAGGCTTTTGCCATTTGTGGCTTGGCAAGGATGACACTGTGCTTATCCTGTGCTTAAAGACAATGCAGTATAAATAGCAAAAGACTTTGAGCCAGATGTATCAAACTCACATTTTGCATTCCCTAAATAGCGAATTTTAAGAAATTGCAATCTGGGGAATGAAAAATGCTATGTAACAAAATAGCGATTCCCTAATAGCGATTTCTTGAAATTCACAATCGCAATTAAGGAATCGCTATTAGGGATTGCAACTCCATTTGCTCATATATATATAAGCATCAGTATATATATATATATATATATATATATATATATATATATATATATATATATATATATATATAGATGTTCTGGCCCTTTTTCCTTCCTCTTACTTTTTTTACCTGTTTTTGATTGCTTTAGGACTCTGGGCACTTTACCACTGCTAACCAGTGCTAAAGTGCATATGCTTTTTGTCTAAATTGTACTGGTGATTGATTTATCCATGATTGGCATAATTAATTTACCAGTAAGTCCCCAGTAAAGTGCACTAGAGGTGCCCAGGGCCTGCAAATCAAATGCTACTAGTGGTCCTGCAAATCAAATGCTACTAGTGGTCCTGCAGCACTGTATGTGCCACCCACATGAGTAGCCCTGTAAACATTTCTCATACCTGCCACTGCAGTTTCTGTGTGTGCAGTCTTGCACTGCCAATTTGACCTGGCAAGTGTACCCACTTGCCAGGCCCAATCCTTCCCTTTTACTACACATAAGTCACCCCTAAGGTAAATTCTAGGTTGACCCACAGTCAGGGAGCAGTGAATGTTAAAGATGGGACATGTACTGGTGTGTTTTAATTGTCCTGATAGTGAAATATTGGCAAATTTGTTTTTCACTATTGCAAGGTCTATCCCTCCCATAGGTCAACATGGGGATTGTCTTTAAATATCTTTTAAGTGCAGTGTCCCATTGGGAACAGATAGAGATTTGGAGTTTGAGGTCTCTGAATTCACAATTTAAAAAGACATCTTTTGGTAAGGCCTCTATCTGGTTGCTTAATACACGTCTGGGCCAGAATAAGAGTTGGGCTGTTTGTGCATTCTCTCTAGACAGTGACAGAAAGGGAGAAGAGGTGCATATTCTGATGAGTCGTCCTGAGCTAGAGTGGGAGGGAGGAGCTGACACCTTCACTTGAAAGAGCCATACCTGCCCTCACACAATACAGTCTCCAACCCCTTTGTGTGTGTCTGGGAAAGGAAGAAGAGGGGTCTTGTGCACTACACAAACTTTCCTTTGAAGTTGACCTGCTTCAAAGGCAGAAATGAGTTTAAGTAGTGGAGGCAAAACCCCAGATAAGAATACTTATGGATCAAGAGGAACCTCTGCCAAGGAGAAGAACGGGATGCTTGAGGAGGACCTGCCACTGTGCATGTTGCTTTGCTGTGCTGGCCTGCTGCTGCTGCTTCTGCCTTAAGAGGGAAAGGACTGGACTTTGCTTTCCAAAAACCTACTTGCAAAGTATGTCTAAGGGCTCGGACTGAGCGTGCACCCTGTTCTGAAGTCTGAGGGATATCAAAGACTTCATCTGCCAGTGCCTTGGATCTTCTGCTGAAAGTACTGACTTGCTAAGTTGTGTTAAATCTAGTCCCAGGGCCTTTAGAAGTGGAAGCTGCTAACCTGTGGGAGAAAATCCACGCACCACTATGTGCACGTCCCAAAAAATCAGCAGCTGAAAATTCAATGCAGTGCCTGCCTCACGGCTAGAGAATCAATGCAGTGCCTGTTCTCAATGCAGCCCCTTCGCAAAGCACGTCAGAATTTTCCACACAACGACCCTGGGTGTCAAAGTCTTCAACATTACCGCTCAGACCTGAGGCTGCTTGACTGGAAATTGATGTATCCCTTTCCTGCGAGGAAATAATTGCATGCCCGGCAGAGAAAGAATCGATGCACGGCCTCACTTGTGAGAAAGGAATTGACGAATCGCTTGCTTTTCTGATGCATGCACACCTGTGCTGCTTTTTTTTTTGGACACATACCAGGCACTTTGTGCTGAAGCAACACATTGTTCGATTTCCATGGATTAAGACTCTTTTTACTTAAACATTTTCATATCCTTGCTTGTGTATGTTGGATTTTTGTCATTTTGGTCTTGTTTGATTTAAATAAAAATTGGCTATTTTTGTAAACTGATGCGGAGCCCTTTTGTGATGTTTTCACTGTGTTACTGTGTGTGTTGGTAAATACTTTACACATTGCCTCTGAGATAAGCCTGCCTGCTTGTGCCAAACAACCACGGGAGTGAGCAGGGGTTATCTGAGCTGTGTATCTCCTTTACCCTGACTAGAGTGAGGGTTCCTACTTGGACTGGGTGTAATCTTGAACTGCCAACAAGAGACCCCATTTTTCATTTATATAATTATAGATATATATATATATAGATATATATGTATATGTATTGATATATGTGTGTGTGTCTGTATATATATATATATATACATATATAACTCGCGCCCCCACTATGCACAGTTTGTTAATTAATAATTTGAGTGATAATGTTTAATTTATATTTTTAATGATGTTATAGCGGTTGTCATGAGTGCTGTAATATATAGGGTAATAGCAGTGGATGGTGAGGGAGCAAGTCATAGCTATCTTAGGGCACGAGTTATAGTTGCTAAAAAGAACTCTAATTATAGATGCTGAATTTCAATGGTTTTGTATGAGTAAATTCAGAACCTAACTATAAAGTCCCTGTAATCTTTGTTTTTTTCAGTGAATTTCGAAGGTTTTTTTAAACTACAATGTCCCTGTAACGTTTTTTTAATGTAAAGTAATTTTCGGTACTATATGTTAATCCAACCACCACTGTGCATGGCCTTTGGCTATACATAGTGGCGGTTGGCTGCAGAGCCTGAATCCAACCATTTTAGGCACCCAACCCTGTGCTGCTCAAGGTCTTTGGCCGTGCGCAGTGGTGGTTGGCAACAGGGTCTGGCCTGCAGCCATTCCCACTAGCCAACCCCTATAACAACCCAACCCTGTATGCCCCACCTCCCCACCCAATCTCTACCCGAGTAACCCCATCCCCTGGGGCCCAGCCTAAATATAATTTTTTTTGGGGGGGAGGACCGCACAGCCCCCCTCCCAGGCCAATCTCAGCCCCAGGGACCCCATCCCCAGGGTCTGACCATGTGACCTCGGTACCCCTCAGGGCGCCCAGTCACAATGTTGGGGACCGTGGGGGCGCCTCTGTGAGCCAGCATTACTGTCAGCTCCCTGTCTGTGAGATCAATTGTTTCCTCTGTCTGCAACTTTGAGAAGAAACCTCTGCTTCGATGAAGTGAGAGCTGTTTGAAAGAGCTCCCTTCATCGGACTTCAAAGCTGCAGCCATACCACTGCAAACAGCTATATCCTGGGTGTAGGAACTCTGGAACACAGCAGGAGCGGCCCAGGAGGGTGGTGGTCCCCAGGGGCCATCAGTGGCTCCTCAGGGGGGGGCCGTGAGCACCCCCTCCATCGTGCATAGCCTCGGGGAGATGGTGGTCCCCGGGGCTGTAGAGGGTCCATAACAGACCCCTTTCTATTTTTTACAGGATGCCCCAGAGAGGTGGTGGTCATCAAGGCTTTGGAGGGTGCCGTGTAGTCCTCATGCATAGTATTTCAGTTATGCCCCCGGGAGGTGTTTTTTTATTTTTTATTTTTTTTTTAGTCCTCACTCACCCTAGGCCATGTGTAAACCTCCTTTAGTTATCGACCAAGACAAAAGAAGTTTTCCTTGGCCAGGGGTTGCCCTTTCCTCTCAAACAATCCTCAGACTGTCCCAGTTCCATAAGGATTTCAGAGCAGGGTGCTAAATCATTGGACCAATAACACCAATCCATTTCCATTCCTGCATTAATTAAGCAAAATTATATACATCAATGTCCTGATTTCAAATTCCACAATGGTGCCCAGAAATTCCCCCGCATCCTATTTCTTCACCCCATTATTTGATCCAAGTCTGCTGTGAAAAAAACATCCATAAGCCATTCTGAGTGGCCTGGAGGGGCCTTTGAAATCCATTTTCTACATATTTCCCGCCTCCCCAACAATATTGCATAAAATACAAACTTCATATCTGTAATTGTATCCCGACCAGGCCGCCCCTGCAATCTTGAAGTTGACCAAAAATTATTAACTGGAGAGAGGCCTCGATTTCCCGATTTAATATAATCGAAATTGTTTCACATACTCCTTCCCAAAAATGTCGAATATCAGGACATTCCCAAAAAATATGAATATCTGTTGCTTGAATTAAACCACACTTTGGACATTTCACCTCCTGCCCTCCTTTCATTTTAGATAACTTCTCAGTGGAAATATAAACTCTATGTATCGTAAAATAATGATTTTTTCTAAGAGCGGCAGGTTTCACAATACCAAAGAGCAATACTAATTACTCTTTCCACCACCTCTTAACCCCCTCTGCTGGGAAAAATTCTCTCCACAAGTCAATGGGAAGTACAAACTCGCCGTCCACCCCTTCTAGGATCCCCCAATACAAGCAGACACTCTGTGGGGACCTCCTAATGGGCTCGGGATGATCTCACTCAATGGATTGGACATACCAACACCTTCCTTAATCCCCTGAGCCCATTTTCTTATTTGTAAAAACTTCCACCTGGACAAAGAACCACCTGTTTTCAACAGCAATTCTTCCCAGGGGAGAAAAACTCCCTCTGAAAACAAATCTCCCCAGTGCTCTAACCCTGCTTGTTTTATCAGTAACGCTAAAATATGGACCACTACCTGCCCTGAAAAAATCAGAAAGTAAAGGTTTCAGTTTTTTTTTCCAAGTGCAGCTCGTTTTCCTTTAAGGAAAAAAACTGCTATATTAAAAAGCAGTCACGGACATGGTGGTCTGCTGACTCCAGCAGGCCACCATCCCCGTGAGTGCCCATACTCGCAATGGGGTCGAAAACTGTGACCCACCTCATTAATATTAATGAGGTGGGTCTTTGCAACCCCATTGCGAGTTGCAGAAGGTTTCTGAGACACCTTTCTGCATACCAGATTGCGACTCGCAATTTGCGAGTCGCAGGGACTCGCAAATTGCAAGTCGCAATTTGTTTTTTTGCTACATCTGGACCAAAATTCAAACATTTTTCAAAAGAAAAGCCCAAGCATAATATTGCAACTCTGGTAATGCCAAACCGCCCTTTTCCTTACACCGACGTAACTTCCTCCAAGAAATTCTAACACCTTTAGAGCTCCAAATAAAATCGCTTATAAGGCACTGCATTTTTTCTACATATATCTTCTGCATGGGGAGTGGAGAAGTAGAAAACAAAAAATTCCACTTTGGAAGGATAGACATTGTTACCAAATTAGCTCTACCAATAATCGTTAAGGGAAGATGGGCCCAACCTTGTAATAAACTCTTACATTCCAGCAACAATTTTAACTGATTCCTCTCCGCTAGCTGGTTAATATTTTGAGGTATCAAAATTCCCAAATATCTGATTTCCTTCTTACAATAGACAGATTTATACTCCATATTCCAAGCCATAATCTCTGGTTTTTCCACATTCACTTGATAACCAGAAACCTTACCAAACTCTTCAGCCACCTTAAGAATCTCAGGAAATGCAGTTACTAAATTATCTCTGTAAACCAAAAGATCATCAGCATACAAGGCGAGTTTCCTCTCCCAGCCCTGACAACAGAAAGGAGAGATCATCGTGTTGCGCCCGATCTTCCTCGCAAATGGTTCCATATATAAATTAAATAATACAGGGGATAACGGACAACCCTGTCTACTGCCCCTTGCTATAGCATTCGGGCCAGTAAGATTCCCGTTCACTAGTATTCTAGCTGTTGGAGCCCTATATATCTGATTTACTACCCCACAGAGATTGTTTCCCAGTTTAGCTTTTTTTTAGCAAGAGTTTCAAATAACCCTAGTTTACTTGATCAAAGGCTTTCGCAGCATCGACAGTAATAATCCCCAAAGGGGAATCAAAAGATACTGCCATATCTATGGCCCCAATCAATTCATATGTCAGCTCGTACAAATATCTACCCTTCGAAAAGCCCTTCTGGTCAGAGTGTATTAAACTATTTGCTACTCTGTTTAATCTATCCGCCACTATTTTGGTAAACATCTTATAATCGCTATTCAATAATGAGATAGGTCTATAAGATGAGCAATTAGTCGGGTTTTTTCCAGGTTTCAAAATCAATGTAATAATTGCATCATTCCAAGAAGAAGGCATACCTATCTCATTTAAAAAAAACTTTCCAAACAGCTCAGCCAAAATCGGGGTAATTACATGGCCTAATAGTTTATACAGCTCCACCGGAATACCATCAGGGCCCGGGGCTTTCCCTTCTTTACCCCCAGCTAAAGCCGCCCGCACTTCCTCAACCGTAATAGGGCTGATAAGAGATTCCTGAGTTTGCTGCGAAATTTCTGGTAACACATCCTGCGCTAGCCAGTCCTCCACCAATTCTTCTCGCACCTCAGCATGCTCCGTATACAGAGATTTAAAAAAGTCCTGAAACCCTTGTTCAATATCTTCACTACGAGACAATTTTACGCCTGTTTCTTCCACCACTATTTCCTTAATATGACTCCTAACCTGATCTGATTTGGCTTTCCAGGAAAGCAGTTTCCCTGAACTCTCCCCATATTCAAAATGTTTTAGTTTACTAACCTCTCATCTTTTAACCATTCGCGCCTGTAAAATATTTACCAATCATGTTCTTAGCTCGGCCAATTCCACTCTTCCTACCTCCTCCTGGGTCCCTTCACCTTTACCAACCAACTTCTCGCTTTTTATTAACATTTCCTGTTCTAAAGTGCTTATTTCGTCTCTGAACACTTTACGTTTATGACATGAGATACTCTTAATTTCCCCTCGTATTACTGCCTTAAAGGAGTCCCAAACCGTTGATAATGGTGCAGAGCCTATATTAACATTAAAAAAAGATTCTGTCTCTCTACGTAATTGCAACAAGACATCCTCATCTAACAATAGCGCACGCTGCAATGTCCAAAGGGTAAATATTCAATCCTACCGACATTTTCCAACAACCTGTCATCAACTAAAAAATAATCAATACGTGAGACGTGGCTATATTTCTTGTTAAAAAAGAAGAAGACTCTGGCCTCCCCTTCCCTCTTTCGCCAAATATCACACAAGCCATGATCTTTCATCATTCTCTTTAAGTAAAGTTGTGATTTTGGCGTGCCTAAGGATCTGCAAGTTTCCGTTCTATCCAATCTATTATCCAGCACCACATTAAAATCTCCCGTCATAATGACCGAATCTGAAAATTCGATTACCTGAGAGAATACCTTCTTAAGAGGTTCGATGTCATCACAGTTCGGGCTATAGAATCCAACCAATACCAGAGTTACCTCATCAACCTGTACTCTTACTATGACCCAGCGACCAGCTTGATCCGCCCTTGTTTCGAGAATTTCTGGTCTGGCTTGAAGCCCCTGTTTAACCAAAATAACTACTCCCCTTGTGTGAAAATTATGGGTGGTGCAGAAACATATTTGCACCCATTTTCGGGCCTTAAATAACTCCTTACACCCGTCTGCAGCCAAATGAGTCTCCTGCAAAATTAGGATTTGTGCCGGTGAATCTTTTAAATATTCTAGAATTTTGTTCCGCGTTGATTTAGGCCTCTTATTCCAAGAAAGAAATGTAATCGTGAACCTCCCCTCCCCCTGGCCTTCACCAAATCCAGCCATTCAAAACTAACCCACCACCCCTCTGCCTAGGTGAATGAGGAACTATTTCCATGCACAACTCAAAACCCCCCGCCTAGTGTCCTTCCCTCCCTACTCCCTCCCATGGAGAACCCCCCCACTATGTCAGCCACCATGGGCCTAGTTTTAGAGCACCCTGCCTACCTGGGAGCCTTAAAATTTCAAAAAAATTATTTCACAGGATCGGTCTGATCTTTCTTTATAGCATCTAACAATTCATCCGCCCTACCTATCTCCCTTATATTATACATTTTGTTATTGTACATTATTCGCAAAAATGCCGGAAACTTCAACTGTGCCGTGACTCCTAGCTTTTTAAATTCATCCAACCTTTTTCCCAATTCCCACTGCCTTTCCATTGTGATCTTAGATAGGTCGGATCTAATCTCAAATGTCACATTTTCTACCCTTAATGATTTCTGTTTCAATGTACTACTCAATATTTTTTCCTTTAGGTGATAGGTTAAGAAATTAACCAAAATTTTTCTCGGTCTAGTGCTGTTCGGCCGCCTTGTAAAAGGGTCACGGTGGACTCTCTGAATATCTTTTTCAATCTCTTCCTTACTCTCGTCCAACTCACATACGGATTTGATTAGGGAAACCACATATGACTTCAAGTTGGCCCCTTCTGCTCCTTCCGGGACCTTTAACAACTTTATATTATTCCTACGCGGATAATTCTCCAGTTGCTCAATCCTAACTTGTAATCCTTGCTCTTTTTCGTTCAAGTCTCGGATCTCATCCTTATGATGTTTCAGCTCCTCCTTCACCCCCCCACCGTCTCCTCCAATGTCTGGATCCTTTCCATTAAATTATCAAATTTTCTTTCCAGTGCCTCACAGGCCTCTCTGATTTCCCCTTGATTGCTCTCCGAACTTGCAAAGCCTTTTTTTATATCCTCCGAAATGGAGAGGATCACCTCCTCCATGGAAAGACTGTGCCTTGGGTCGGGGGCCAAAGCCTGGGCAAGGAGAGGGCTGGCAACCGATTCTTCCAAAATGTCTTCCTTCTGTCTCAAAATAGACAGGTTGCCACCTTGACTCATCAGAGAAACATCAAAACCGACTTGTATATCCTCCTGGTGGGCCAAATTGTTAATTAGGGGGGGAGAGTTACTTTCAACCCCCTCGCCAGAGTCTGCCCTGTTTCTAGTGTCCTTAGTCATATAGTTATCCATTTTTCCTTTACCCGGTATCAGCACAATATCCTCTGGCCTAGCCTTAAAGTAAGCTCTTAGTGAAGGTGTGAGTCTGTGCTTTATTTTTGGTCTCCCCTCACTTCCTTCTTTCTTTTTTTTACATAAGTAATTCACTTGCTCCAAAGTTTTGCCCTTAGGCTTCCCCTCTCTTCCACCGACCTCCTTATCCCTTTTTTCCACCCTCAGCCCCAGCCCCCCTACCTGCAAGACGTTAACGGAGGACTGGGGTGGGGGAGAACTCTTATCTCCTTCACATGAGCTGGTTACGGCCCCGCAATGCCCACGCCTTGCTTGCTGCTTCAAAATTCGCCGAGGATACGTGCGTTACCGCGCTATCAGGCTCCCGGGACACCTTCCCAGGACCCTTACTGGTGCTGACTCTACCCGGATTCCCCCGAAGGAGAATCCTCGTCGAGCCTCTTCGCACCCGGTGGAGCTCCAGCGCGGCACGCCCCCAGTGCCGGAGTCTCCCGCCGGATGCCTCACCCGGTCTCTGTAGCAGCTGGGTTTCCGAAATTCGCGCGACCGGCCAGCACATCCAGCCGATCGCTGTGTGTGCATGCCACGCCCCCAGGAACGGCGTAAGATGCGTCTAGCGAGCTGCGGCCACGACGCAGCCCGCAATGTCCTCCTGATCGCCCCAGGGTATGGTTGTCACCGGAGTTGCGGGGTGCCACACAGCCCCCCCACATAGTACTTATGTTATTCCCCAAGGAAGTGTTAGTCTATGGGATTCTTTGGAGGGGGGCCCACTGCATAGTATTTCAGTTATGCCCAGGGGAGGTGGTGGTCTCTGGTGGGCTGCGGGGGTAGGCCGCACTACTTTCCGCATAGAATTAAATTATAGCCTCTGGAAGGTGGTAATCTCCTGGGCTGTGAGGAAGCCTGGATGCCACCTGCATGAGTTTTAGATACTTCCCCTGGGAGGTGGCAGTTCCCTAGCCTGAGGGAGTGCTAGGAGGCTCCCATTAAAAAAAACAATGCACCAGGGACGTGGCCCACCAAAGGCTTATTAAAACAACAAGCACAGGATCGTTTTGTTTTTAAAATGTTACTATGAATTTGCGACAACGTTCAAATTTGCACCAACAATTTTTTAAATAATGCACAAGAGCTAAGGGGTCAGGGTGTCCGTACCATGGCACATTTTATTTTTTTTATATTTTTTTTATGGCTACAAACACTTCCTAGTTTGAAGTGTTGGCAGCCAATCAGAGCTGTGCATTTCCCTCCTCAAGCTCATCTTTTTTCACAATTATCGAGAAGCGTCTGCATCCCTAGATATACAAATGTATTTTCTCTTTAATTTCTCAAAAACTGCTGAACGTATTTACACCACATAAGTGGAAGTGGAATCTGTGTACTAAAAGTTAGCTTTCTACCAAATTTGGTGTCATTCTGTCCAGTGGTTTGGGCTGTAGTTGTGTCCAAAGGTCCTATGGGAATTAGCAAGGCAAACAACACTCTTTTGACCTCCCATTTAATCTGCCCCTGCTTAACAGGTCACCCTGAAACTTTCCATGCTCAACAAGATGTAATGGGCCACTGTTTTTGGAAAATTTCATGAAGATTCTTCAAATGGTGCCAAAGATATAGGCAAGTCAAAAAACACTTTATGGATGTAAACATGGTCCTTACTAAAACTACCTATAAAGTCCTGGGGCTGAAAAACAAAATGAAAAGTAGGATAATGGGTCAGGGTGAAGGTAATT
This sequence comes from Pleurodeles waltl, assembly GCF_031143425.1. Taxonomy (NCBI): domain Eukaryota; kingdom Metazoa; phylum Chordata; class Amphibia; order Caudata; family Salamandridae; genus Pleurodeles; species Pleurodeles waltl. The sequence goes on from NC_090449.1 coordinate 565,148,141, forward strand.
GGAACCAGGGGTGTGGTATAGGGATGTCTGAGGGTGAGATTATGGGTTTAAAATGTTTTTTTTACTGTGCGCAATATTCGCCAATTATTTGAGAATATTTGCGAATATCATACATGGTGAAGTTTTGTGACAAAAAACATTCACAGACTCATTCATACACTAATTCATTCACTCAGACATGCACCCACAAGCTCATGCGCCCACTCACACATACACATCCACTCAGACACTCATGCATCCGCTCAGACCCACTCATAGACTCACACCCACTTTAAGACCCATCAGACACTCAAGCATCCGCTCACAGATCCACTGACAGAGACAGGCCCTGTGACCAACCCCGATGCGCCTCATGAGGCTGCATGGTTATAAGGGCTTGGTCGTCGGTGGTTGGATTAACACATAGGGGGTCATTACAACCTTGGCGGTAAAAGCCGCTTACCGCCGTGCAGAAGACCGCCAATACACCGCCGCGGCTGCGGAATTCCGCCACAGCTATTATGACCCACATCTCGGAATCCGCCGAAATTCAGACACCCACACAAGTCCGCCACACCAAAGGTCAGTGTTAAACTGGCGAAAACAAAACCTCCACCTCCACGCCAACAGAAACACGCCCATGCTATTACGACCCACGAATCCATGCGGCGGTCTTTCAACAGCGGTATTCCATTGGCGGTACACACCGCTGCGCTCAAAATACACACACATCTCCAAAACACCGCCACATTGGACAATTCAAAATACACACACATGATACACATACAAACACCACTCCCACACACCTAATACAATATAAAACACACACCCACATCACCCACAAACCCCTACGACCAAAAATTTGGCACAAAGGCCACAGAGATAGCACAGATTAGACAATCCCACCACACAGAGGCACACAACACCATCACCCTCACTGCTTCCACGCACAAAACACCACACACCACTACACATGACCACACTCATCAACACATACACCACCCCACACATCACCCACACCACCCCATGTCACGCCAAAGACACTCCCGATTTCCAAGGAGGAGCTCCGGGTCATGGTGGAGGAAATCCTACGGGTAGAGCCACAGCTATTTGGCTCACAGGTGGAGCACACATCCATAGCCAGGAAGATGGAGCTATGGTGCAGAATAGTCGACAGGGTCAACGCTATGGGACAGCATCCAAGAAATCGGGAGGACATCAGGAAGAGGTGGAACGACCTACGGGGGAAGGTGCGTTCAGTGGTCTCCAGGCACAACATCGCGGTACAGCAGACTGGCGGCGGACCCCCACCTCCTCCCCCACAACTAACAACATGGGAGGAGCAAGTCTTGACCATCATGCATCCAGAGGGCCTCGGAGGAGTCGGTGTAGGAATGGACACTGGTAAGTCAATTCTTAACTTTCATATCCCCCACCCTACCTGCATGCTATCACACACCCCCACCCTCACCCCCTCCCTATCACTCCAAATCCTCACTAATTTACTCATAACACAAACCACACATACCAACACCAAGCCCTGGATGACACAACTAAGCATGGACACCCATCACTAAAGCATGCTCACTGCACATACCCAGAACACCCCCCCCAACCATCATCACACAAGCCCCCACAGAGGAATGCTTGCACTGGGGTACACGGTGAGCCACCAATTGCACACCATGACACACACACATGCAATAATCATGCCCTTATGCCCCTGCAGGATCACGAAGGACCGTCACCACCCCGGAGGGTCCAGACAACTCCACTCCACCCACAGAAGAGGCCCACAGTGACGATAGCAGGTCTGCCCTACTGGATCCTGATGACCAGCCCGGACCATTGTGGGCCTTGGGACAGTCGGTTCCCCTTGCACAGGCACAGCCCAACACTGACCTTCCACCCTCTGGTAACACCAGCACAGCACCCACCCAGTGGGCCCAAACCTCTGTACCCAGGACAGGTCAATCAGCGGTGTGTCCACCACTACAGGGAACCCAGGATAACCCACCACCCCAACAACAACAGGGACCTGGGGGCAGTGGTATTGGGCACACGGTCCAGGGGACGGAGGCACAGGAACACAGGGGAACTGGGAGGGCTGCTGTACGACAGGGGGCGGACAGGCCAAGGGAACCCACTCTCCACGAGGCCCTCTCCTCCATCATGGGAGCATACCACCACTCCCAGGAGACGATGGCGACGGTCCTGGTCAAGTTTCAGGAGACCCAGCGCCTGCAGGAGGACCAGTATTTGGGGTTCAGGGAGGAGCTCAGGACCATCAGCTCCGCCTTGGGCACCATCGTAGGGGTGCTGAAGGACATACAGCAGACCTTGAGGGACACTGTGGTACTCCAAGGGGCCCCTGACACTAGCCACGACGATGAACTGCCCACCACCTCCGCCGGCGCTAGTGGACAGGACGCCCCGCCACAGGACCACCACACCAGCACCCCACCCCCTGCAGACGGACAACCACCACGCAAGCGGGCCCTGAGAACCAGGAACAGAACAGAGCAAGATGGCAAGACCCCCGCCAGGAAATGAGACCACCCTGATTGTCCTCCCACTGTCCCACTTTGTTACCCTGTCCATACTTAAACTGCCCCAGCTCCACTTCCTATGCCCAGATGGGCAGTGCACCTGTGAGACAAATAGACTGGACTCTGCCATGGACATTCCTCCACCATCACCCCTCACCATTTTACAACCCCCCTCCATTTTTTTGCACTTCAATAAACACCCTTGAACCACAAAACAATGTTGAGTCTATTATTTGGTAATATGTATTATCAATGACAGTGTCAAAATGCGTTTCTACTTGTAAAGGCAACATACCTATGTCACACATCACAAGTTCTTGAAGGATGCATGCAGATGACACACGTTGGTAACCACACCTGTGAAACCGTAATGGAAAGGAACAACTCAGTTACCAAATAATGCTATGAAATTACACACAGGATAGAGGAAGACGTGTGACAGTGAATGTAATGGTAAAAAAGAAACTGTTCTCACTTGTGTGTCACTGGAAATATTGCTTGCTGACTGACTCCCTGTTGTCGTTGTCTTCTTCCTCAGGTTCCTCCTCATCACTGTCCACAGGCTCAACAGGCTCCACAGCTGCCACAACACCGTCATCTGGACCATCCTCCTGCAGAAAACGCACCTGGCGTCGCAATGCAAGATTGTGAAGCATCGAGCAGGCGATGATGATCTGGCACACCTTCTTCGGTGAGTAGAATAGGGAACCACCTGTCATATGGAGGAACCTGAACCTGGCCTTCAGGAGGCCGAATGTGCGTTCGATCACCCTCCTAGTCCGCCCATGGGCCTCATTGTACCGTTCCTCTGCCCTGGTCCTGGGATTCCTCACTGGGGTCAATAGCCAGGACAGGTTGGGATAACCAGAGTCCCCTAATAGCCACACACGGTGCCTCTGGAGTTGACCCATCATATCAGGGATGCTGCTATTCCGCAGGATGTAGGCATCATGCACTGAGCCAGGGAACATAGCATTAACCTGGGAGATGTACTGGTCTGCCAAACAGACCATCTGTACATTCATAGAATGACAATACTTCCTGTTCCTGTACACCTGTTCACTCCTGTGGGGGGGGACCAGAGCTACATGGGTCCCATCAATAGCACCTATGATGATGCCATGGCCACTGTTGTCTGAAAAGAGCCACTTGCAAGGAAATGGAGCACTGACAGCACCTGCACGTCAGGGGGGATTCCAGTGGGATGGCGGATTGGTGACATCAGGTCTGGCTCCAACTGGGTACATAGTTCCTGGATTGTGGCACGGTCAAATCGGTAGGTGACGATTAAATGTCGCTCCTCCATTGTCAACAGGTCCACCAGCGGTTGGTACACCGGAGGATTCCGCCATCTTCTCAAATGTCCCAGCTGACGGCGCCTAGGAAGGACAACAGCGACGACCGAGTCAATTTTTAGCAAGGTATGTACCCACAGTTACACAGAAGACGACACCAAACACAAAACCTTTCCTGCATGTGTATTGAGTGTAGGCCTACCTATGTGTGACGCAGAAGTAAATGAAGCCATGTGGGCCCCTGAAATGGCAGCTGCCTGACCTCTACACTGGGACAATGGGATTGTGGGGTAACTGCGTTGCCGTTGCACACCGTCGCGGTAGGCGGTCGTAGCTGCATTGGTTAACCTCGGACCCTATGGGTCCCAGGAGCCAATGAACAAGTGCGCCGGCGGTGATGATACACACCGCCGCGGACGTCATCGCCGCGGACGTCACTGCCATTTTCTATCTGTACAATCACTAGATACCTGATCTTCGACAGGAGAGGATGGACCTACACTGCAAGTGCTGCTGTGACCTCGGTCTGGAAGCGACGATGACTGCTGCGTCTGGGGGAAGGGCCCCTGCCTTCACTGCTCATGAGTTGGAGAAACTAGTAGACGGGGTCCTCCCCCAGTACACGCTACTCTACGGTCCTCCAGACCAACAGGTAAGTACACAGGGAGCACGTTGTATGGGCTAGGCCTGGGTGGAGATGGCTGGTTGGAAGAGGGAAGGGGGCAGAGTTCAGGGAACATGAATGCATGTGCCAAATTGCAAGGGTAGGGAGGGGGGACCTTTACATCGACGGTGCAGTTGGTAATGGCTTCTCTTCTTCCCTTGTGCATGTCATGTAGGTCAGCGCTCACCAGAAGAAGGACATTTGGTGTGCCATCGCCAAGGACGTCCGGACCCTGGGGGCCCACCAGAGACGGGCACCCACTGCCAGAAGAGATGGGAGGACATTCGCCGCTGCAGCAAGAAGACGGCGGAGGCTCAGCTGGGGATGGCCTCCCAAAGTGGGAGGGGTGCCCGTCGCACCATGACCCCCCTGATGTTCCGGATCCTGGCGGTGGCCTACCCTGAGTTGGATGGGCGCTTGAGGGCATCACAGCAGACACAAGGGGGTGAGTACAACCTCATTCTGCGGACTTTGCGCGCAGTGGAGGGGTCTGGGTGGGGGAGGAGGCCTGTGGGTGTACCTAGGCCAGGCAGAAATACGTAGACTAGGCCCCTCTGTAATGCAGGCCATGTGGCACTCTACCCCACCGCAGTATAGTGCCAAGTACAGGTATAGATGCCCCTGTGACATCCATGTGTGCAGATGTCCACCATAGCCATGTAGGCCAGATCCCAGGAATTGCATCTGCAGAGGCCAGGAGCACGGCATAGTGCAGGGGGCAGCTGTGTCTGTATTGTCCGCCAACGGTAGCGGTATGCCATACACTCAACCTGTTCTTCTTCTGTCTACTCCCCCCCCACGTTTTGTGCTTTCCCTGTTCTTTTGTGCATCAGCATCATCAGGCGGAGGTACAGGGAGCTGCATCCCACATGGCCATGGAGGGCCACACCACGGACTCAGAATACACCAGTGGGACGGAGGGCGAGGGGAGCTTCACGTCGGCCATCGGATCACCAACCAGCGACACGGACTCGTCCAAAATGGGAGCTCCCTTGTGGTGGCGGCACCATCTGTGCGCCCCACTTCTACAGGTACAGCCGCCACCTCCCCTACCAGCACCGCCCTCCCAGCGTTCGCCCCGTGCCGGCTCACCCAGGAGGGTGGGCATCACCTTTGCCCCAGGCACCTCAGGCCCTGCCCCAGGCACCCCTGCTGCCCTCAGTGAGGAGGCCATTGACCTCCTCAGGTCCCTCACTGTTGGGCAGTCTACCATTGTGAATGCCATCCAGGGTGTAGAAAGAGAGTTGCAACATGGTAATGCATTCCTGGAGGGCATTCATTCTGGTCAGGCTGCCCTTCAGCGAACCCTGCAATCTCTGGCCTCAGCACTGATGGCAGCCATTGTCCCTGTGTCTAGCCTCCCCCCTCCAACCTCCTCCACCCAGACCCAATCCCCTGTACCCCAGCCCATCCCAAGCACACCTACAGAAAAGCATGCACACACGTCAACACCCAAGGGAAGCTCTGGCAAACATAGGCACCACACAACCCACAGGCACACAAACAAGCATCAACCACATGCAGACACACCAACACACACTGCCTCCACTGTGTCCCCCTCCTCGTCGTCTGCCTCCTCCCTCCCAGTGTCGCTACACTCTCACCTGCATGCACTACATCTACAGGCACCAGGAATCGCACCAGGACACCCAGCACCACAACCCGCTCACCTGCACTCACCACCTCCACTCACATTTACACGTCCCCTGTGTCCTCTCCCAGTGTGTCTGTGACGCCCCCACCCAAAGTACACAAACGCCGGCAACCACACACCCAACATCGATCCACCTCACGACAGCCTCCAGTACCTGCACCCAAAACACCTAAAGTGACACCTCCTACAACCACCTCCTCTTCCTCCACTCCCAGACCCCCTCCAACTAAACATCCCAGTGTTCGTCAGAAACTGTCCCTCTGCAAAATTGACCTTTTTGCCCCCACCCCCCCTCCAATTCATCAGTCCCGTTGTAGCGCCTCAGCCAAAAAGCCTACAGTACCAGTGGTGCCTGTTCAAGGTGTGTGGAGTGCACCGGCCACCAGGGCAGGCAGTGTGACCCGGAGCCAAGGCACTGGCAGCCCACCCCCTGTAAAGGCTCTGAAATTGGAAAGTGGCCAACGGGACCCTGTGAAAACTCCTGGAGGCAAAACAACTCACAGGGGTTCCAGGGGGATTGCAGAGTCAGCTGTGACTCCTCCAAAGGTGGGGAAGGGCCAGAGGAAGTCTGCACAGCCTGGTGTGAGCATCACGGCGGAAAAGGGCGGCATCCTTCCCGGCGGTCGGGACGCCACCGCCAGCACCGTCCTTACTGGTCTGGAGACCAACGCCAGAGTCATTGCCCAGGAGGGCCCAAGTATCGTCACTGGTCAGGAGACCACCGCCACCGCCGGAGTCAGTGCCCAGGAGGGCCCAGGTATCGTCACTGGTCAGGAGACAACCGCCACCGCCGAAGTCAGTGCCCAGGAGGGCCCAAGTATCGTCACTGGTCAGGAGACCACTGCCACCGCCGGAGTCAGTGCCCAGGAGGGCCCAAGTATCGTCACTGGTCAGGAGACCACCGCCGGAGTCAGTGCCCAGGAGGGCCCCGGCTGCCACTGCCCCTCTGGGCAATGAGGGAAAGTCATGCCACACACCAATGCCCAGTCCAGAGAACGTCCTGCCACACACCAATGCCCAGTCCAGAGACCGCCATGGCAAAGCACCGCTGAACAGTCCAGAACCGCCATGGCAAAACACTGCTGAACAGTCCAGAACCGCCATGGCAAAGCACAGCTGAACAGTCCAGAGACCGCCATGGCAAAGCACCACTGAACAGTCCAGAGACCGCCATGGCAAAGCACCGCTGAACAGTCCAGAACCGCCATGGCAAAGCACCGCTGAACAGTCCAGAGACCGCCATGGCAAAGCACCGCTGAACAGTCCAGAGACCGCCATGGCAAAGCACCGCTGAACAGGGCATGCACCGGGGAAGAATGAAAAGGCCGACACATCACGCATCGTTATCCCATGTGCAGCTGGGACAGTGATGGGACAGGAACTGTCACGGGGAGACTAATCTAGTCTGGGCACCAGTCCCCCTACAGAACCAGTGGAGGCTGGTATTTACTTGAGAGACTGTGGCTTTGCACTCCCCAGGATGGTCCAGTGGGCAACCCACCCACTGTAGAGACTTGAGAGACTGTGGCTTTGCACTCCCCAGGAGGGTACAGTGGGCAACCCACCCACTGTAGAGACTTGAGAGACTGTGGCTTTGCACTCCCCAGGATTCATCAATGGGCATGGAGCCCTGTCGTGGATCTGGCTTTGCACTCATCCGGCTAAGGTGCCCCCCCTTCTCTTCCCCCTGAGGTGCCTGTAGTATTTCTATCTGATGCCCCGGCAGTGTTCTCTCCGTTTGTGGACAGGTATCTTTTGTGGGCCTCGCCCATGCATTTTTGGACTAGTGGTGCACGGACATTGATATGTGCATATCTGCACTACTTCTCGTAATGTATATACTTTTGACTGATTTAATGATATATCTGTATATTTTTGAGACATGTATATTGATTCATTACAATGATTGAACTGATTTTGTTTTGTCTTTGCATTCTTCCGGGGGAGTTGTGGGTTGTTCCTGAGATTTTTGTGAATGCATTGGTGTGTGTGTTGTACTATGCGAGGGTGGGAGTGAGGGTGGGGGTGTTGCGTGTGTGTCCCCCTAACTTTTGCCCCCTCCCCTATGTCGTAGGTGCAGTACTCACCGTTGTTTTCGCCGGCGTTGCTCTTCGTAGATGAGTAGGAATACAAGGGCCGGTAGGATTTGTAATTCCGGCTCCATGGAGTCCTCCTTCCTTGTGGGATGTGTTCGGGTGAGCGTTTTCCCATTGCAGTAACTGTTTCCGCCGTGTTTTTATCCACTTTGAACCCGCCCCGGAAAAGGTGGCGGATTGGCAGGTTGTGATACTATCGGCGGTACATTGTCTTCCGCCTGTCTGTTGGCGGTGACCGCCGCGCTGCTTGTCTGTACCGCAGTGGCAGGCGGTGTGTTAAAGTGGCTGTCTTTGTTGGCGGTTTCCGCCAGGGTCATAATTCCCTTTTTTTGTCCGCCGGCCTGTTTGCGGTATTACCGCACCTTTAACACCGTCCAACAGGGTTGTAATGACCACCATAGTAATTAAAATTACTTCACATTAAAAAAAATATAGAAATTCACTGAAAAAAACAAAGGTTACAGGGACTTTATAGCAAGCTTCTTCATTTATTCGTGCAAAACCATAGAAATTCAGCAGTTGTAGTTAGGTTTATTTCAAGGAACTGTAACACGTGCCCTAAGGTAATTATAACTCGTGCCTTTGCCATGCACAGCTGACTACTCCACATATATTATTGATGACTCCTTGTACGACATCTTTATTATTATCACTACAACATTTGCAATAACATTATGGATGATAACACTGTGCATGGCGATGGTTACCTTAGAGCGCGAGTTATAGTTACTTGAAATACCTCTAACTATAACTGCTGAATTTCTATGGTCTTGTAAGAATAAATTCAGAATCTAACTATAATGTCCCTTTGTTTTTTTCTGTGAATATATATACACATACATATACATACATATATGTATATATACCTATGCATACACACCATTTTATAGGGGGTGTGGGCACGGACCCACCCCCTGAAGCTGATTTTGGACCAGAGGATCACCATAGCCCCACCCAGCTTACCACATCCAGCAGGAGCCAATATTGCTCCCACCCACAGCCAGCTGCTAATAATGCTGCTTCCTGATAGTGGGAGAAATATTTAGATCTGCTTCCCTGCCAGCATCACTGCATTTTTTAAAGCTCCCGCCAGCTGGGAGAACATATTTGCAAGCCCTGTGCGCCGCTGGTGCATCACTTTTTATGATGCACTAGTGGCACATAGTGCAGACCCATATCTACAAGGCCACACAAAGTCACTTTGCATGGCTTTTCATGGCCATGTAGCTATGGTGTAAGGCACATGTCGCTGCATTGCCTTACACTGTTTCAGGGAGGCATTCCCAGATTTACAAGAATCTGTAAACCTGAGGCTGCTTTAAAACTGTACACCTCCGCAAGGCAGGTGCAACAAGGAGAAACATCTTTATTTCTCCTCATTGTTTCCTCTTTCTATGCGTGCTGCATTTCGAGGCACAAATAGAAAGAGGAAAATGGCTCTCAGTGCCCTTTCATGAACAAAAACAATCCTGCCAACAATGTCAACACCCTTGCACCATGATGCAGGGGCACCTGTGATGGCACTAGGCAGTAATTTGCAGGAAGAAAGGACAAAAATGCACCATATGTTGTAAATATGGTTCATTTCTGCCCTTTCGAGTTGGTGTAGGGCAGCATAGTAGAAAGTCTTGCACTGCTGCCCTACGTCAATTCCTTGTGAATATGCCTCTTTGAGTTTGCTCTCACTTTGCAGGGGATTTAAAAATGCCCCTGCATAGTGAGCGAAAGCACAGGTTTCCCTGACTGCATTTCCTCGGGCAGGGAAACAGCTATGTCCCCAGGGGTTATGCTCCTTGAGACATAGGCCCTCATTATGAACGTGGCGTGTGGGCCGCCATGCCAGTGGTAGCGGGAAATCCCTCCAGCCGGCATGGTGGCCCACACCACCACATAATGAAGCCATGGAGGGCTGCCATAGGCGGCCCTCACCCACCGCCAGGCTGCCTCTGTCAGGTAGCCTGGCGGTGGACTGCATCATTGTCCGACAGGGCAGTGCTGCGGGTAATGATCCCTTTGCCTCCAGCCTTTCACTGGCGGGTTTCCCCGCCAGGGAAAGGCTGGTGGAAGGGGTGCACCAGGGCACCCCTGGGGGTCCCTGCACTGCCCGATTTATCAGGAGTGATCTGCGTGATGGGTGCAGCTGCATGTGGAGCCGCCAGCAATGTCCCGGCCAGGCATTCCTTCTGGGCCGGCGGGCGGAAACAATGTTTCCGCCCATCGGCCCAGAGGAATGTTCATTATTGGCCAGTGGGGTTCTGGGGGAGCTGGCGGTCACTGGAAAGACATCCAGCATGAACTGTTCATAATGATGGCCGTAGTTTACGAGGCAGCCCCAGGGGATCTTGTCCCTGGGGTCATTAATGGCTCAGAGAGGAGGGGGCGCATGGTTCACCTCCCATAACAGAATAAGCACATGAGGTGTGCTCCCCAGGGTCTTTCCAGGCTTGGGGAGAGTGGCTACTCTCCGTCCTCCCCATTAAATAAAGTTTTGGACCTTGGGGAGCGCTCTCCTGGGACTTTTAGTGCCCGGGGAGGGGGCTGCATGGCTCCTCTCACACCTGACACACATCCACACACCCGACGCACCTACATAGACACCCACATATCACCACTACACAACTCATAATCCTTTGCAACTAAAACGCCATACTGAGACACTGAGAGCAGGCACATACACACAGAGAGCACCCTAACACTATAGGCACACACACATCAGACGCATCACATATCAAATAAAAAAACACAACACACACTTAATGAGCACACACATTCTGCTACAACCCGCGCAACGCTCCAACCTCACCCCATAATTCACCCAACACTGCACCCTTTCATACACAACACCTTCCACACCGTGAATACAATCTCAAACATGTCCCCACAAAAACACCCATGATTCACCAACGATGAGTTGAGGGTCATGGTGGATGAAATTGTCAGGGTAGAGCCACAACTGTCAGGAGCAAAGATCCAGATAACATCAATTGCCAGGACAATTTAGCTATGGCAAAGAATAGTCGACAGGGTCAACTCAGTGATCAGCCATCCATGCTCAAGGGACAACATCAGGACAAGAGGTGGAGTGTTCTATTGGGAAAGGTGCCTTCCATGGCATCGAGACACCAGATATCCATGCAGAAGACTGGCGGTAGGCCCCCACCTCCTCCCTCACAGTTCACATCTTGGAGGAGACGGTCTTGGAGATACTCCATCCTTCGGGCCTGACTGGAATACATAGGGGACTGGAGTATGGTAAATACCCATTACATCCATGTTACACCATTTTTATGTCCTGCATGATTCCTCACCACCCAAATACTCCATAGTTCACTGAATGTCCCACTACACCTACTTGCCAATCACCCAATGCCCCTCTCCTGCATGCCACCACCCCACAGAACCCTACTGCCCATACAGCACTTGGCAAGCACAGGGATATGACGGCCTAATCCTATCACTACGACTCACCAACCCATTAATGAGAAAACCTGCAATGTAGACATGTTGTCACATTTCATGCATGTATGACTATTGTACTACCTACACCAACTAGAATGTACAACTGAGGACAAGTACATGGTAATGGCAGCACTGCAATGGCACACTACAATGGCAAGCAAGGCAAACCACAGCTACAGCCCTGTAACTATTCCAAATGGGCACTGATCCATATCCCTAAGCCTGTAATGGACTGACCATTGGTAGGAATGTAAGATGCCAGACTCCATGCACATTAACAAGATCCAGATCATGGTGCAATGTTCAGCCACATTGCATGACAACTACCAAGCCTGACTACTCACCAGGTGGCAGAGTCTATCAGTCATGTCAAGTATCAGATAATAACAGAAACCCATCAGCAGTGCCATATGTACAAATCATTGATGACAGCACACAACATTGAGTATGGCACTTCTGTCACAGACTTCTGTGTACCACCAAGCTATGCTGTGCAGCAAATGTCATTGTCAATGCTGGGAATCATGCTAAGCCATTGCCTGTATCACTCAAAGAGGGTACCAAACACACTTTATAAACTGTACTCTGTGTCTCACTCCATCCACATGTAACTGTGCCATTGCTGCCATGGAGAGGATAACAGACACTGCCAGCCCTCCTTAGAATGAAGGCCCCAGTAAGGACAATATGCCTGGATGTCTGGACTGTGATGACCTACCTGGCCCATACAGGACATCTAGTCAGTCGATGATTCCCAGCCTCACCTGGCCCTCATCATTCCACCCCACCCCACCCCAATCACCCAATGCCCCTCTCCTGCATGCCACCACCCAACAGAACCCTACTGCCCATACAGCACTTGCCAAGCACAGGGATACGACAACCTGATCCTATCACTACAACTCACCAACCCATTAATGAGAAAAACTGCAATGTAGACCTGTTGTCACATTTCATGCATGTATGACTATTGTACTATCTACACCAACTAGAATGTACACCTGAGGACCAGTACATGGCAATGACAGCAATGCAATGGCACACTACAATGACAAGCAAGGCAAACCACAGCTACAGCCCTGTAACTATTCCAAAGGGACAGTGATCCATATCCCCAAGCCTGTAATGGACTGACAATAGGTAGGAAAGTAAGAGGCCAGACTCCATGAACATTACAAAGATCCAGATCATGGTGCAATGTTCAGCCATATTGCATGACAACGACCAAGCCTGACTACTCACCAGGTAGCAGAGACTATTAGTCATGTCAAGTATCAGATAGTAACAGAACCCCATAAGCAGTGCCATATGTACAAATCATTGATGACAGAACACAACATGGAGTATGGCACTTCTGTCACAGACTTCTGTGTACCACTAAGCTATGCTGTGCAGCAAATGTCATGGTCGTTGCTGGGAATCATGCTAAGCGATTACCTGCATCACAAAAAGAGGGTACCAAACACACTTTCTAAACTGTACCCTGTGTCTCACTACAGCCACAGGTAATCTTGCCATTGCTACCAAGGAGAGGATACCAGACACTGCCAGCCCTCCTTAGAATGAAGGCCCCAGTGAGGGCAATATGCCTGGATGTCTCGACAGTGACGACCTACCTGGCCCATCCAGGACATCCAGTCAGTCGATGACTCCCAGCCTCACCCTGCCCACATCATTCCCCCCGCCCCAGTTGCTCAGACATCCCAGCCAAGCAAGCAGCCCCAAACCTGTGTCCCCAGGACTATTCAATCTATTGTGTGCCCCACAGTACAGGGACCTGAGTCAGCTCTTCACACCCCAGACAATGATGGTCCTTCTAACACTGGGTCTGGGCACACAGTGCCAGGGGCACAGGCACCTGGGGGCAGGGGGCGTGGGAGGTATGCTGTGGGCCAGAGGATGGGGCCTCAAAGGGTCTCCACTGAACAGGAAACCATCTTCCAAGTCCTGGGAGCATACCAAGGTTCCCATGACAGGATGGGCCAGATCATCACCATGCTGAGGAAATATGAGAGGCTGCAGAGGGACTTCCACCAGCGCCTTGAGTCCCTCACGGGTGAGTAGCCATGCTTTACAAATATTGATTGTTTGAGGCTGTTAGAAATGGGGTCTTTGGTTAGCAGTCAGGTTACACCCTGTCCAAGCAAGGACCCTCACTCTAGTCAGGGTAAAGGAGAATCACTCTCAGTTAACTCCCGCTCACCCCCTTAGTAGCTTGGCACAAGCAGGCAGGCTTAACTTCAGAGTGTAGGTGTAAAGTATTTGTACCAACACACACAGAAACTCAGTAAATACACTACAAAATGACACAACACAGGTTTAGAAAAATAGGAAATATTTATCTAAACCAAACAAGACCAAAGCGACAAAAATCCAACATACAAAAGTCAAGTTATGAAGCAAAAAGAGCCTTAAATCTTTGAGAAAACAGTAAAAACACTGTTAGCGTTGAAAAGTACCTGGGTAGCGTCAAAATATCATGCACGGGCAAGCGTGCGTCGGAAAAGGTTAGCGATGCATCAATTTCTCACTCGCAAGCGAGACCGCGCGTCGTTTCTCCTCCTACGGTCGGGTCGGTGTGCATCGTTTTTCCTCCCCGCAGGAGAGCGATGCAGCGATCCGGGCAAGTACTCTGGTCCGGACAAGTTTTGCGTTGGTTTTCTATGCCCAGTGAGGTTTGTGTCGAAAATCCTGCTGCACGGTATCAGGAAAACGTCCCTATGTGGGTTAAGTTGTTATCAGCCTCCGTTAGCCGGTGTTGCATGTAATTTCTCCAGCTATTTGCGTCAATCTTCCAGCTGCGATGCCGGTGGAGCATCAATTTCTGCCACAAAGTCAGCGGCGTGTCGTTTTTCAGCTGTGTCTCTGAAGGTGCGTTAATATTTTCCCCGCACGGCGGTCTGTGCGTGGATTTTGAATTTGTATTTATTTTTATTTTTATTTGAATTTAGTATTTAGTATTTGTAAAGCGCATTCTGGCCGAGGCATCGAAGCGCTAGCAGAAAGGTAAAGGACACATTCGCTGGGAGGGAGCGAAAGGTAGAAAAGGTTAGCGAGGAAATAGCCAAGTTTTGACTAACTTCCTAAAACTTAAGAAATTGTGTTCCTTCCTGATTGTCATGGGAAGCGAGTTCCAACATTTAGCTGCGGCTGCCGTCAAGGATTTATCTCCCCATTTTGCTTTGTTAGTGCGGGGGGCCTGAAATCTACAGGCTCCTGATGAACTAAGAGATCGTTTGGGAGTATACCAGCAAAGTTTAGAAACCAGATAATTGGAACCGATTCCGTGAACTGCTTTATGAGTTAGGCGAAGAGTTTTGAAAATAATGTGCCGTATTCTGGATCAGGTGTAACTTGTTCAGAGAGGATTTGTCCGTGTTGAGCAGCAGGGCATTGCACTAGTCCATTTTGGACATCACCAGTGCCAGCGTTACTGTAATTTTCCATTCCCTTTGAAGGTAGGGGAAGATTTTCTTTAACATTTTTAGGGTCCAGAAGCACGTTTTCATAATATGGTTGACATGTGGTTTAAAAGAGAGACCACCCCTCCCCTCCCTCCTAGCACAGATGGCTCATCAGGATATGCAGGCTACACCCCAGCTCCCTTTGTGTCACTGTCTAGAGAGAGGTGCAAACAGCCCAACTGTCAAACTGACCCAACCAGGGAATCTACCAACAGGCAGGGTCACAGAATGGTTTAAGCAAGAAAATGCCCACTTTCTATAAGTGGCATTTTTAAACACACAACCTTAAAACCAACTCTACTAAAAGATGTATTTGTAAATTGGGAGCTCAGAGACGCCAAACTCCACATGTCTATCTGCTCCCAAAGGGAATCTATGCTTTAAACATTCTTAAAGGTAGCCCCCATGTTAACCTATGAGAGAGATAGGCCTTGCAACAGTAAATAGCACATTTGGCAGTATTTCACTGTCAGGACACATAAAACACATTAGTATATTTCCTACCTTAAACATACACTGCCCCCTGACCATGGGGCTACCTAGGCCCTACCTTAGGGGTACCTTACATGTAAGGAAAGGGAAGGTTTGGGCCTGGCAAGTGGGCACACTTGCCAAGTCGAATTGGCAGTTAAAATAAGCACACACAGACACAGCAGTGGCAGGTCTGAGCCATGTTTACAGGGCTACTAATCTGAGTGACACAATCAGTGCTGCAGGCCCACTAGTAGCTTTTGATATACAGGCCCTGGGCACCTCTAGTGCACTGTACTAGGGACTTACAAGTAAATAAAATTTGCCAATCATGGAAAACCAATTACACATACATTTTACATAGGAGCACTTGCACTTTACCACTGGATAGCAGTAAGCTCTAATCCAAGAAACACAGGGGATACCAAATATTTTAGCCCATATGAAGCATTTTATTTGGTATCCCTTACAGGAATAAAATGTAAAAGCTTGTGGAATGAAACCAAAAATGCGAAACAATACTGTAGCCTGCAATGAAATAAAAGGAATCTTCAATTGGTCAGTGCCTAAAAGATAACACTTGAAAAGTAGGGGATACCAGTTATTAGAGAAACATAGGAGCCATAATATGTCATATCCGCATAGTAAAATATATCAAAGACAGAAGGAAGGGTGCTCTTTAGCAGGCAAAAAACATGTTCACCGATCCAACAGAAGACCATGTGAAATTTAATATTGGTAAGCTCTAACCCGAAAAACATTAGGGGATAGCAAATATTATTGCTCATATGAAGCTTTATATTTGGTATCCCCCAAAGGAGCCAGCTGGGAAAGCTTGTGCATTGAAACCACAAATGTAAAAGATACTGTAGTCTGCTATCAGACAAAAGGCAGCTTGAATTGGGAAGTGGCTAAAAGGTAACCCTTGAAAAGTAGGGAATACCAGAAAATACAGCAATGCAGAAGCAGTAACAGGTAGTATCCCCACAATAAAAAAATTCAGAAAATACAGAGAAGGGTGCTCTTTGCCAGGGAAATGCTGGGTTCACCTAGACAACAGAAGGCCATGTCAAATTTAACACTGGTAAGCTCTAACTCTAGACACATAGGGGATACTAAATATTACAGCCTATATTAGGCATCATATTTGGTATCCCCAAAGGAACCGTCTGGGAATGCTTGTGGAATGAAACCAAAAATGTGAAAAGATACTGTAGTCTGCTATAAAATAAAGACAACTTGAATTGGTCAGTAGCTTAAACATAACACTGGAAAAGTAGGGGATACCAGATATTACAGCAATACAGGAATCGTAATATGTGGTATTCCTACAGTAAAAGACGTTGGAAAACACAGAGCAGTGTGCTGTTTGGCAGAAAAATACTGGGTTCACCTAGCCATCAGAAGCCCATCTCAAATTTAATACTGGTAAGGAGATACCAATATTATATCCCATTTAAGCATTATATTTGGCCTCCTCTAAAGTAATCAGATGTAAAAGCTGTGGAATGAAACCACAAATGACAAATATTACAGTTCGTATGAGGCAGTATATCTAGTATCCCAAAAGGGAACCAGCTGGGAAAGTTTGTGAGATTAAACCAAAAACGAGAAAAGATACTGTAGTCTGCTATCAATCAAAAGACAACTTGAATTGGTCAGTAGTTGAAAGATAACACTGGAAAAGTAGTGGACATCAGATATTACAGTAATGCAGGAGTAGTAATATGTGATGTCCCCACAGTAAAAGATGGTGGAAAACATACAGAAGGGTGCTATTTGGAAGGAAATTACTGTGTTCACCTAACCAATAGAAGGCCATGTCAGATTTAATACTGGTAAGCTCTAATCCGAGAAACATGGGGATACCAAATATTACAGCGCATATGAGGCATTTTGGGCCAGATGTACCAAGAATGCCTTTTACAAGTCGGAAATAGCAATTTGTAAGAAATCGCTATTTCTGATTCGCAAAATGCAATGTATCACATTTGCGATTCTGTAATAGCGATTTCTTAAAAATTGCAAATGCTATTACCGAATCGCAAATTGTTTTACCGGCCCCATTCGCACCTATGGGCCTGTAGGCCCATATTTACAAATTTTTTGCATTTCCAAAATTGCGATTTCTTAACTGGAAATTGCAATTTTGGAAATGCAAAAGCCCAGGGTGCTGGGGGCCTAAAGTCCCCTCTGCCGCACCCCAAAATGTTTTTTAGGACATGTAAGGTGCACACATGCCAAAAGGGCATGTGTGCTTTACATGTACATTTTAAAAATGCATTTTAAATGCATTTTTAAAATTTGCACATGGTTACCACCAAGTTCAACTTGGTGGTAAATAGCGATTCCTTAATGCTCAATTCGCATTAAGGAATTGCTTCTTACATGTGGTTTAGAAATCACAAATAAGGAATCCTTCTTTGCGATTTCTTACTTAGAGAGTCGCAATTTGCGACTGTGGTTGGAGCTGTTGTGCTGGTGGTGGTGGCTGTTGTGGGCAAGGATGCCCCCCCCCTTGGCCAAATGCCCTCCATACCCCTGTGGCTCCCTCAAGGTGATAACACCGTGCCATGTTGTGGAACCCAGACTCCACATCTAGAATGTGGCGGTAACGCATCGCCCGCCTCTGGAATTCCCTGATCTGATTGTCATACATGTTGGCAGCTGTAAAAACAGAGAAAGCCAAACATTAGTGGCATCATTGTGTGATGCATCTACTGATGATATTCTAACACTTTCTCAAAATTAGCTTAAACAGTCCAAATCACAGTACAGATCATAGATTGTCCCTGAGGAATTACATGCCAAAGCTGCCTACACATCTCCTATCTAAGAGCACAGTAATGCTCAAAAAGGTGTGTACCTACTTAAATGATCTGTGCATCATTGTTCTGCCATTAGTCTCATAACAAATGCTGCAAGTACTCCACATGTGACAGGCCAACTAATGACTATCTTCTGGATGTCAAGTAAGGCCCACAAGATCTGTGATTTGTAAATGTAATTGCCAGGACGGTATGCAGTTGCTAATCATGAGGGGGTATCCTAGGTTGGAACAAAGGAATGTTGGAATGACATGTCTGTCTTCTACACTGGGATCCTCACACCTAGGTATACATAATTCATAATCCTAACCCTGTGCTTCGGGGGTAATGGACATGCAACTCATACTTTCAAACATTAGGGGCAGCCAGGAAGCTTTGGACAGCGGTCCATGGTTTTAGTCAGTCCACCACAGGTAAGGAGGGCTGCCAACAAGGAAATACTCAAACATTGGACAATCACATTCACATTTATGTTCCTATTTGCGGACAATTGTCAACATCATTTGATCTCACTGATACCTTTCCAAAAACAAGCACATAGATGCAAGCAGCCATCTGGGCTTGAGTTGCATGCACACCTATGACATTCTACTCAAGTGCCACATAAACATAGCACAACATGTGGAGCTAGATGCTGCAAGGAGGTCAAACATATAATCCTACATATTCATTAGTGAACAGGGAGGCTCAAGTCTGTGGGCAATGCTTCGGCGCCACTGGTCTGTGTGAATCAGGGTATGACTTGCTGACTAAGGGCCAGATGTAGGAAGCATTTTGCATAGTGCAAACTGTGAAATTCGCAGTTTGCGCCATGCAAAATGCGCATTGCGATGCACATCCACATTTTGCAAGTCGGTATCGGTCGCAAAGCAATTTGCAGTTACAACCAGTGTCACACTGGGGGTAACCCATTCGCAAAAGGGAAGGGGTCCCCATCGGACCCCTTCCCCTTTGTGAATGTTACCAATAATGTTTTTTCAGAGCAGGCAGCGGTCCAATGGACCACTGCCTACTCTGAAAAAATGAAACCAAATGGTTTCGGTATTTTTTTTGTATTGCAACTTGTTTGCCTTTAAGGAAAACGGGCTGCAACACAAAAAAAAAAATATGCTTTGTTTAAAAAGCAGTCACAGACATGGAGGTCTGCTGTCTTCAGCATGCCACCATCCCTGTGAGTGCAGGGACTCGCTATGGGGTCGCAAAATGTGACCCACCTCATTAATATTAATGAGGTGGGTCTTTGTGACCCCATAGCGATTCGCAGACGGTGTCTGAGACACCGTTCTGTACCTGAATTTGCGATTCGGAAATTGCGAGTCGCACCGAATCGCAATTTCCAAATCGCAAATTCGGAGAATGCTACATCTGGCCCTTAATCATGAACAGGGCTACCTCCAAATTTTTCATTGGCATAAATGTAGCAACAAATATCACCCTGTTCACCTGG
This sequence comes from Pleurodeles waltl, assembly GCF_031143425.1. Taxonomy (NCBI): domain Eukaryota; kingdom Metazoa; phylum Chordata; class Amphibia; order Caudata; family Salamandridae; genus Pleurodeles; species Pleurodeles waltl. The sequence continues at coordinate 565,168,047 of NC_090449.1, forward strand.
CCATGCCTACAGCGCAGCACTAGATTCCCAACATATGACTCTCCGCCACTGATTGTCCAACTCAAAAATGGAACAAAATGTGAAACTCCAGTCAAGTCACATATCAGATCATGTGCCAGCACATCATAACTTGCTATGTGTCCAACACTCAGGAGTCAATCACACAACAGCTGCAAACACAACACAGAACTAACAGATCAACACTTACTGCATATGTCTGGGTCCGCAAATCAAGCCACTGCTCCAATTGTGTAGGGGGCTTGTCCACCTGTAAAACATGGAAGGGTGAAATGTGCTCAATGTCTGCTTACTGTGCAAAACTTGGAACAAAAACTCACTGTGTGTGACATTTTACATGATAGAGCAGCACCTCAGGCATGTAGACACCCCAACAGACATACCACTGCAAACATGTATGGACCCTGTCATTCCAGTGAGTGATATACAAACATATGCACACATGCACTGGCCCTAACAATCATGTGGTGACAAACGTGTTACAAAGTGAGAACCAAAGCAGATTAAAGAATGAAGGTTTAATCGGGAACCACCAACCGGAGCAGGCAGCTTGGTCCGAAGGCTTACATCAACTGCCAAGAACTCCCCACTCCAGAATTCCAATTACGTACTCAAGGAACCATACGGTTGACAGGGTTCCTTGTCACCTGCTCAGCATTCTGACAGCCTATTTACAAGGTTAAACATATTTACAAGGTAGAACATAACAACATGATTACTCAATTTTGTTCTGAATTATTTATAGAGGGTACTCCATTTCTTCATTTGTTATCATGAGAGACATGCAAAGCCACATTCCTGGTTCACTGCAATACCAGTCACTCAGGTATTGTGGCTTGTGCATCAAAGGACAATGAGTTACGGTATGATGCTCATGTGGGTTGAGTTTAGCTCATGAATTATTGTGTTTTCTATGGTCCCTTATATGTGGGCCTGTGTTGTCAGTAGGTTATATATGCCAGATTGCCAGTGTACCCAGAGACGTATATGCCCCCTATGTCACCATGATGGCAGGGATCCTGAATGTTACTTGATGACAATGTTACAATAAACATGAATTGGCCATTTATCTAAATCAAAACAACAAATAAATATATGCTGACAGTGCCTAATTTGATCACCTGTGACAGAATGCATGGGCACAGGTGTAGTAATAGCACCTGAAATGTGTTACTCAGGGCCCTGTATACCTATATCAGGTATTGTAAATCACAGTTAGCCACATTCATCATCTTACATTTGCCAAGTTGGGTGATCTGTGGTTATAGAACAAACTGATACTGTCCCCTAATTGAAACATGATGTAGCAAATGTCCTACAGTGGCAATTCTGATGAGGTAGGTCTCAATTTGTATGCACCTTGGGAATGGCAGCAGTCACAGGAATGCTGGACTGCTTATCTTAGCATACACCCATGTCTGTGACAGCCTTCATACTGAGAAATTAACAATTGTACATATGCTGCACTAGATCAGCAGGGGTGTACCAAACGTGAACTAGAAAACTATTTCATCACTTTAAATGTATGATGGAAGAAGTCAGGGGTCTCTTGCACAACATTATGCAAATAAATAATTTGTGACCATCCATTCACAAAGTTCAGGGATCCCATGATGACCCATTAACTTATGAAAATTGCTTGGCTATAAAGTGACACAGATGGCAAATGCATCACCTCTGTACCAGCAATTGTGCCCAAGGCAAATTAAAGCACACAGGAACAATGAACATAGGGCCAGATATTTTTTTTTAAAACTGTGTAGCATTTGCTTCATGTTTTTACGCTACAGCTATGGAAAGTAGCACCAAACATTTAGATATTATCCAGTGTGCATTACTTTGCCATCCATAATTAATTTAAATGCTACACAAAGCAAGTCAAAGTATCAGCCTAAAATATTACCAGAGATTAGGAAGAACTTTGTACGTATGGCCATGAATACAGTTCAGACATGTATTCCAAATAATTGGGGACTACATTCATTCCTTGCTTTAGCGTGTGAAATACATCTCATCCCTGGTACACTCACAGGCTATGAATAAAACATATGTTTGAGCCACATCACCATTATCTATTGACGTCAAAGCAGCACTAATTTACAAGATAAAGTTGTGTTTTGTAAGTTTGTGCAGCTTTTGCGTCAACAAATGACGGTAATGTGTAGCAAATATTGTATAAATCAGGGTAACTGTATCTTTAACTTGCATTCCACATGTCCACAAACATTGCATGCAGCATGTCAACAAATCTGCTACTGTCACTACAGTGCACTTAAATGTGCACATTAGTCTGATTTGTACTCACCAACAGGGCCAACAATCACCACACCCAGTTGGTCCAGCAGGTCTTGCTCTCTGGCCACAAGGTCAGCCCAGTGATGTTTGAGTTGGTGGTTGTTTTGCTGGGTGTTGAATAATCTCTTCAGATGGAACAGCACCTTGGACCACCTGAGCCTCCTCGCCTTGGTGTGATACCCCTGTATCACCCTGCCACCAGCCTCTAACAGCAGGGGGAGGAAGTGGCACACCAGCCAAATGAAAGCCCCCAGCTCCTCCCCACCCATTCTCCCCAGATGTGGCCTTCCCGACATGACAAAAAATAATAGTGATAAGAAAGGGAAAATAGGAAAATACAGGGAAAGATGGTAGGAAAATGAAACTTAAAGAACCCACAAATAGCCCAACAAAACCCCAACTAACAATACCCACTACACACTCCCAACAGTACAAAGACAAAATTGGACACAAAAAATGACAAAAACACACTTACACTGATTTGACAGATGACAATTTGAATGGCACATAGGAGACAAAAGCACAATTTGGACAGACACAACTCTCAATACAGCCACACAGTCTAGAAGAATCACAGACTGCAAAGTGAAAGAGAAAGTACACCCACTGTACCATTTCTGTAAACAGGATTTCCTATTACATCACTTCCTGTCTCGAATGTGGTGCGTTTATATTATGATGCTTGAAAATGTTATGACGCTTATTGGCTTTGCGTCAAAGTTTTTACGCATCTGCTTAAAAATTAGCCCGCATTCAAAGATCAATATATTTTTCATGGATAACCAATTTCATGGGGTGCAGTGTTGGAATTACCTCTAGGGACCAATGGATGTATAATGGCTGTGAGCGTCACTTTTCAACGCATATGCGGCATTTTTTTATGCATATGTGTCTTTTTTGACACGTTTGCATCAAAATATCTGTCTTTAACTGTGTTTGTGTAATTTTTCTCATTTTTAACATACATGAAAGCTGTAACTATACAGAGATAGGCTGTTGGGGCCTGCTGTGTGTGTTCCAGTGTTTGGGCTCATGTGGCAGACCACACTACTGCAGACCATAATACTCATGTTGTTGTGCTGAATTAGCACTCTTAACTGACGCAAGAGCAACCCAAACATTTGGAATAAAAATTGGTATTCCTTAGTTTGAGCAGGTGGTGCATCAATAGACTATAGCAAGGTTATGCAACTTAATACATTCACTCATTGCCTGTGTGTTTATGTCTGTGAATTGGTTATTTCAATTGTTGTTGGGCCTCTGTGTGAACGTCACAAGACGTGTTTTGAATAATGCACTTGTATGCATGTGTTGTAAATGTGGATAACCATCATATGCCATTCAGTGAGGTACATCAGTCAGGATATGTGTTTGTCATACCCGTAGCGTCTTATGCTGTGTGAACGTCCCTGACTTTGGGGACAAAACATCTCCCATGACAAACTATCACAGGATAGATAGAGGACGGTTATTGATGGCAATGTGACAAGGGTAAGCCATCACATGTACTTGAATGTTGGATACAACTTCCTGGTCACTTGTTTGTACACTACCCATGAGTCAGGCATTTGAACATGCTAGGTAGATACAGTGTTTGTGACACAGAGTCCCAACACCATTCCAAAAAATTATGGTACACCACAGTTTGAATCATATAAATGACCTATGTTTCTCCTGTGGCAGTGGAGGACCAGCAGCCCAGGCTGCATGTGTTCACATATTTCCATTGGTTCATTGCACAAAGGTGTCCAGTTCAAGTGTGTGGACATGTGTACCCTGTGTCAGTATTGGCATCCATGTTGACACAGTTACATGCAGGTCTAGTCATGAGTCTGTGGAGTATCCTTCAAAGCAGAATTGACCTAAAGACAAAGATAAATTGACGACACACATGGGGATAGTCCAGCTATGGAACCTCAGAACTTTTATAAGGCTGACAACAGGGCAACCTTGGTGTCCTCAAAAACTTTATGGAACAGTAATGGGAAACAGGCAGGTTTCATCACAACCTTTGTACACAGGGTGGCCTCTAAAATTCCCACTGCAACAGGGAACATCAGTGCCTCTGTGCTGATTAATCTCACAGCTGTCACCACGCAAGCCCCATCACTAGGTTGCGGCCAATATGAATCTGTGTGTGGACCGTCAGGGCACAAACGTGTTTTGTTCTTTCATACACATTAGCAAACCTTGTTTGTTGTGCTGGAGGCACCGTACCAAATCCATGCATACAGCCATAGTACACTGTCACTGATTGGCACTCATGAACACTTGAAACCCAGACAAGGGATGGGGGCTGGATTAGGTATTTTGAATAAATATCCCAGTCCATAATGCGATAAGTAAACTGATTAAACTATACTATACATTTGAGGAGTCATCGTAGACCTACCAGACACAATACCCCAGGAGGAAAGAGAGGGCATGGAAAGCGACTCTGAGACAAATGTAGCAACAGGGAACCTCTATGGTTAACGCAAAGACAGGAACCACTCTGGCTAACAGGATGCAGGCTCTGTCAGGAACAAACATGAACAAGGCAAATACACAGTGAGCAGACTCTGACTGGGAAAAGCTGGAACAACACTCTGGGAACTAAAAACTGTATTTGTGCTGTGGGCTGCAACGTTACATAATACCCCAAGGGCTCTGTTACACAAGTGATTTATACGGCAATGCACAACAAGGATATTCAGAAAATGGCAGCTTCTAAGCAGTTCCAGGCAGCAGCAATGGCAGTGCAGGTTCAAATGGCTAGTCTGCATGGAAGTGCTCACAGGTGAGTGCAGCTTCAGTCTCTCACAAGTCCTGTAGCAGAGAATCAAGTTCAAAGGGCCAACTGTACCTTTCACATGGGAAGCAATGGACAGCTGATTACAGGTCCTACCGACTACCAGGCAGTGCATTATCGGACCTGAAGTCCATGCAGACTGATGAACTATGACTATGGCATGCCATACTGAAGGGGGAAGCACACAGGAGTCAGAATGGGAGTCTGGGTGTGTGTAGATGAAGGTTATCAGGGTACAGAGAGTCCATTTACAGGACCCCTAGAGAAAGGTGGGCAGAGACTGAAAACATGGTAGTGGCAGGACTTATTACCTGGAATGGACAGCGCAGGCCATGTCTTGTGAGCAATGCTTGTAATACCTGGGAAACTTGTGCTATCCATTTTCAGCATAGTTGGACCCCTTGCCACACATGTGCCTTACAAACATAGCTGATGTCACACTTACTGCTGTCAAGGGTCTGGTCATACATTCCTGTTACCAATGCAATAGCACATCCACTGCCACATGTATGAAACACTTTTTTACCTTATGATTGATGGTGTCATAGTTGTGTGTCATGTGCTGCAATGAACCATGTTGGCAACATGGATGTGTGTCATAGCTGTGATCCTCTGATTTTGCCCTTGAATGTGAAATAGACAGGACATATGTAATTTCCACTGTGTGTGATGTTGGCTGTACATTCATACCCATCAAATGTGATGTGGCTTTTTTCAGTATCCTAATCTGTATTTCTGCAATGCTCCATGAGGCTAGACTCTGATTATGATTCCTAGGGGTCATGTGATGCATAAATAATTACCTAAAGCATGATTGAGTGATGAAGTGAGGTGTTTATTAACATATGGTAAGAAAATGGTGATGGTGACTAGAGTTAAAAGAAGTTTTGTAGAATGTGTTGTCTCCGACGCAATCCTGCTGCACCGTTTGGATGGTCCCCCCTATTCCTCCTCTTCAGGCATTTGTGGGTATGGTTCATATAGGGGAATGTTCCTCCTTACACAAATGTTGTGCAGGATGGCACAGGTCAAAATGATCTTGCAGACCATTTCAGGTGAATATAAGAGGCTGCCTCTGGTGATGTCGAGGCACCTGAATCTTGACTTTAGGACGACCAAAAGTCCTCTCTACTCTGGTGCATGTCCTCCGATGTGCCTCATTATAGACATGCTCTGATGCTGTGTTTGGGTTGGCAAATGGGGTCATGATCCATGGCTGGATACCATAACCCTGATCAGCTTAAAGAGAAAATGAGTGTAAATATTTGGATGTTGCTTGCACCTTGATTATCACTTTGCATGGCAGTTGATGTCTTGTGTCGTCTGTGACTCATCTGTGTTTGTGTTATTGTGTGGGATCCTAGGCTTCCAGGATGTCCTTTCAGCCTTGGGTTGTTTATTTATCTAAACTGTTGTTTGTCTGATTGACCGGATATCAGTGGTATATTTGTAAACTTGCAGTTCATTGTCTATCTCGCATGCATTATGTCATGTGAAAGAAGATTCCATGTGCCTTCACTGAAGGTGAAATGATACTTCCACAAACAGAATCGATTCCACTGTGGTGGTAACAAGGTTGCACTAAAGGGCCTGAACATCCCATCCAATTCAACATATGTACTAGCATGTGAAAAACAACAGTGAGGCCCTTTGATTTGGCTAGGTGACAATGTACAACACATCTCCATAATTTTGCAGCACTGAAGTGTTCCCAATTGACAAGGCATAAATATCCCATGTGTGACACGTTCTATGCAAACCTATTTTTGTGCCCTCACCGAGTTGGCTCATTTGCAAACATGTACTTACACTCCTGAACCTGGTCCAGGTAAGTTGGCTAACTTCGTTGTAGGGGTGAAGGTTTAAGTGTCAGAAGGTCCATGTGCCTGTACATCTGTTGTGTATATGTGTATTTGTCTCAATCCGTATGTGTAGCAATGTGCACTTTGCAATGTTTTCACATCAATATGTGTTCTTAGCACAGTCCACTTGCTTATTGGTAGCGGGCAATGTCACCCCAGGAGTGATGTGAGATGTTGGTACTGCCTCAATGATTCCATGTCACCTTCATTAGAGTCATCATCATTATGCTATGAGTCTCATGGTGTTTGATCTGCAGAGAAACACATTACACACTCCTTACACAGTACGTATTGTTTGGAAGGGTGTGTGACTGAGTGTTATTTATGTGATATTGTAATATTCATCTTCCAAGTTGTACTGCCAGTTAAGGCCATGTCATTGTCACTTTGTGGTTTTAAATTGGTTCCTTGTTGCTCTGGAGTGGCATCTGTTGTTATTTGCATTTGTCATTTGTCCATAGGTGTGTATCCCATTGTGTGAGGATATCAAACATGACTAGCAGTGTCACAACCTCAGTGTCTTCCAGGCCACATGTCCATGTAGTGGTTTATGTGTTTTATGTCCTACAGGGTTGCTGTGCTGTGTGTATATAACTAGGTTTCTGTACTTACCAACAAGTAGGCCATTTCCATATTGTCCATCCTGGAAGTGTTGATTTATGGTGCAGTGGCGGAAGATGAATAAATCATGGACACTCCCAGAATACTTTGCTATGATGTTGGTGATCAATCCCCGGTGATCCACAATGGCCTGCACATTGATGGAGTCTGTGTGCTTCCTGTTGCTGTACAGATGCTTGGTTGCAGCAGGTGGCACAATCTATACATGTGTGCAGTCAGTGGCACCAAGCACCTGTGGGAAGCCATTAATTTGGTAGAAGCCCTGTTTGATCTCCTGCTGCTTCTGCTGTGTTATGGGGAAGCTGATGTGGCAGGGTGTGAGTGAGATGATGGCATCTAGTACCTTGGGTAGGAAGGCAGAGAATGAGGGCTCTGAGATCTCAGCAACCAGGGCACCAGTGGTTTGAAAAGAGACACTTGCCAACATATGGAGGACAGCTAGCAGCTTGGTCTCTGGTGGAATGATGTGTGGTGTCTGCAAGCTAGGTGCCAACTGTGGCTCAATGTGGCACAGCAGCTGCTGTATGACTTGCCAGTTTAGTCTGTACCTCTGGATGATGTCATGTTCCCTGAGGCCCTGAAGGATTGTCCTGGTCCTGAATATCCCCTCCTGCCTTCTGTGTTGCCTTTGGGGTCCCTGCTGGTGTGGTGGAAGCTGCTGCTGTTGGTCCTGTGCTCTGCATCTTCGTGTATGCTGGATGATTAGCACCTCCATGTCTTCCTTTTGGAGCTCTGATGTTGCTTCTGTGTGTTTTCCTTAAGTACTGGTGTGTTTCCGCACGGGTTTTTAAATCATTTTTTGGACGGGAACGCCTACCTTTCATGCCACTAACGCAAGGCGGTTTCACGCATCCAGAAAATCACGCACACTGAGATATTTTGACGTTAGCGGGGTCTAGCGTCAAAGTATAAATATGGTGTTAGTTTTGCGCCTAATTTGTGTAAAGAAAATTAGGCAAATCCGGCGCAAGCAGAGTATTAATATGCCTCTTTGTGTGGTATCCTCCAAAGGAACCGACTGGGAAAGCTTGTGGAATGAACCCAAAAATGTGAAACAATACTGTAGTCTGTCTATCAAACAAAAAGCAACTTGAATTGGTCAGTGGCTAAAAGGTAAACCTTGAAAATTGGGGAATGCCAAATAATACAGCAATCCAGGAGCCATAATATGTGGTATCCCCATAGTAAAAAGATGTTGGAAAACACAGGGAAGGGTGATATTTGGCAGGAAATTACTTGGTTCACTAGCCAACGGAAAGCCATGTCACATTTAATACTGGTAAGCTCTAACCCGACACACATAGAGGATACCAAATATTATAGCCCATATGAGGCATTATATTTGGTATCCCCTAAAGGAGTTGGATGGTAAAGCTTGTGGATTGAAACAAAAAATGTGAAACAATACTGTAGCCTGGTGTCAAATAAAAGGCATCTTGAATTGGTCAGTAACAAAAAGGTAACCCTGAAAAGTAGGGGATACCAGAGATTAAAGCAACACTTGAGTCATAATATGTAGAATCCACATACTAAAAGTTGTTAGAAGACAGAGGAATGATGCTATTTAACAGGCAAATACTGTGTTCATAGACCAGCAGAATGCCATGTAAAATTTAATAATGGCAATCTCTAACCTGAAAAAAGTAGGGTATACTAAATATTACAGCCCATATGATGCATTATATTTGGTACCCCCCAAAGGAACCGGCTGGGAAAGTTTGTGGAATGAAACCAAAAATCTGAAAAAATACTGTAGTCTGCTATCAAACAAAAGGCAACTTGAATTGGTCAGTAGCTAAAAGATAAAACTGGAAAAGTAGGAACAGTGGTATCCCCACAGTAACAAATGTTGGATAATACAGGGAAGGGTGTTAATAGGCAGGAAATTGGTGGGTTCACCTAGCCAACAGAAGGCCATGTCCAATTGAATGCTCGTAAGCTCTTACCCATGAAACATAGGGGATACCAAATATAATAGCCCATATGAGGCATTATATTTGGTATCCCCTAAAGGAATTAGATTTAAAAGCTTGTGGAATTAAATAAAAAAATGTAAAACAATACTGTAGTCTGCTTTAAAACAAAAGGCAAATTGAATTGGTCAGTGGCTTAAAGGTAACCCTGGAGAAGTAGGGGACACCTGATATTACAGAAATACAGGTGTAATATGTGAAGGCCATGTCAAATTTAATATGGGTAAGCTCTAACCTGACTAACATAGGGGGATACCAAATATTATAGCCCAATGAGGCATTCTGTTTGGTATCCCCCAAAGGAACCGGGTGAGAAAGCTTGTGGAACAAAACTAAAATATGAAAATTTACTGTAGTCTGTTATCAAACAAAAGGCAACTTGAATTGGTGAGTAGCTAAAAGATATCACTGGTAAAGTAGGGGATACCAATATTACAGTAATACAGGAGCCATAATATGCGGGATCCCCACAGTAAAATATGATGGAGAAAACACAGCAGAGTGCTATTTGGCAGGGAAGTACTGGATTCATGTAGCCAACAGAAGGCCATATCAATTTAAATACTGATAAGCTCTATCCTAGAAACATTGGTATACCAAATATAATAGGCCTTATGAGGAATTATATTTGGTATCCGCTAAAGGAATTAGTTGTAAAAAAACAAAAATGTGAAAAGGTATTGTAACCCGCTATCAAATAAAAGGTATGTTGCATTGGTCAGTGGCTGCAAGGTAACCCTTGAAAAGTAGGGAAATACCAGATATTACTGCAACGCAGGAGCCTTAATATGTGGTATTCCCATGGTGAAATATTGAAGAAAACAGAGGAAAGGGATCTATTTAGCAGGCAAGTACTGTGTTCACCCAACCAGATGAAGGCCATGTCAAATTTCATGCTGGCAAGCTATAACCTGAGAAACAGTGGGGATATCAAATATCCAAATATTTGAGTATTATATTTGGTATCCCCCAAAGGAACTGGCTGGGAAAGCTTGTGAACTTAAACCAAAAATGTGAAAAGATGCTGTAGTCTGCTATCAAACAAAAGGCAACTTCATTTGGCCAGTGGCTAAAAGGTAACCTTTGAAAAGCAGGGGATACCAGATATTACAGCAATGCAGGAGCTGTAAAATGTTGTATCCCCACAGTAAAAATGTGGAAAACACAGGGAATGGTGTTATTTGGCAGGCAAAAAATTTGTCAACCTAACCAATAGAAGGCTATGTTAAAATGAATCCTGGTAAGCTTTGACACTAGAAATATAGGGGATACAAAATATTATAGTCCTTATGAGGCATTATAGTTGGTATCCCCCAAGGAACCAGACGTGAAAGTGTGCACAGTGAAAGAAAAATGTGAAAAGATACTGTAGTCTGATATCAAATAAGAGACAACATGAATTGGTCAGTAGTTAAGAGTTAACACTTTAAAAGTAGGGGATACAAGATATTACAGCAATGCAGAAGACATAGGGGGTTATTACAACTTTGGAGGAGGTATTAATCCGTCCATAAGCTCTAACCAGAGAAACATAGAGGATACCAAATATTATAGTCCTTATGGGGCATTATGACCTTCATTACAACCCTGGCGGTAAGTGCCGCCTACCGCCATGCTGACTGCCGCCAATGTACGGTGACTGCGGCGGTATACCACTATGGGTATTATGACCCACACAGAGAAATCTGCCACTCTACAGACTCCCATACAAGTCCACCAGACCAAAGGTCAGTTATAAACTGGCGGTGCCAAAACCCACACCGTAACACCAACAAAAATACGCCCACAGCATCATGACCCACGAATCACCGTGGCGGACATTCGACCGCAGTAAAACATTGGCACTACACACCACCGCACTCAAAATACACACACATACAAAACAACACCACATTGGACAATTCAAAATACACACACCTGACACACATACACACACCATACCCACACACCCACACCAATATAAAACACACACCTACAATACCCACAACCCTTTACGACCCAAACATTTTGGCAAGTGAGAGAGAGACAAGCCAGGAGCACCCACTGAATAAAAGCCACAAAACACCATCACCCATACACCATCCAAGCACCTCACAGCACACACCCCAACACATCAACCCACACACCCTCACACATACCACTCAAACTATACCCATGGCACCACAAAGAGAAGGAGCTAAGGGTCATGGTGGAGGAAATCATCCGGGTAGAGCCACAGCTATTCGGATCACAGGTGCAGTAGACGTCCATTGCTAGGAAGATGGAGCTATGGTCGGAGAGTCGTGGACAGGGTCAACGCCGTGGGACAGCACCCGAGAACAAGGGATGACATCAGGAAGAGGTGGAATGACCTACGGGGGAAGGTGTGATCTGCGGTTGCAAGACACCACGTAGTTGTACAGAGGACTAGCGGTGGACCTCCACCTCCTCCCCCACAACTAACAACATAGGAGGAGCAAGTCTTGGCGATCATGCATCCTGAGGGCCTGGCAGGAGTAGCAGGAGGACTGGACTCTGGTAAGTCAAATCTTTACTACTTTATCCCCCACCATCACACACCACCTCACATACACCCCACCATCACAACCCACCCATCCTAATACCAAGCCCTGCATGCAACACCAATGCATGGAACCCCATCATAGACTTACATGGAGACCCATCACCAAAGCATGCACACTAGTGACAAGCACTTAGCCAAACCAAGCACAACTCACACAAGCCAAAGCTGCCTTGCTAATAACAACCATAGAGGGAAACATATTCATGCACAAGATGGCACACGCAGATACAATAACACTGCATTTACATCCCCACAGGACCCCCACTCAATGTCACCGGAGAGGAGGGGCCAGCCACATGCAGTCCCTTCCTGAAGAGGCCCACATTGATGACAGCAGCCCTGCATGCCTGGAACATGATGACCAACCTGGCCCATCAGGGACCTCTGGACAGTCGGTTACCCAGCCACAGTCCTAACCCACCACAGAGCCTCCCCCCACAGGAAACACCAGCACAGCACCCACCCAGCGGGCTCATCCCTCTGTCCCCAGGACACATCAATCAGCAGTGTGTCCACCACTACAGGGAACCCAGGCAACCCCCCAAACACAGGACAATCAGGGACCTGGGGTCAGTGGCAGTAGGCACACGGTTTAGGGGACAGAGGCACAGGACAACAGGGAAGCTGGGAGGACTACTGTGCGACAGGGGGAGGACAGGCCCTGGGAACCGATTCTCCAGGAGGCACTCAAAAACGTCCTGGGAGCATACCACCATTCCCTGGAGACTAAGGGCCAGGTACTGGCCAAGCTGCAGGAGACCCAGCGGTTGCAGGAAGGACAGTACCTGGGGATCAGGGAGGACCTGATAGACATCCACACCACTCTGGTCACCTTCGCAGGGGTGCTGGCTGTAGGAGGCTGGTCTGGCTTATAGTGGGTACCTAATGGTACTTACACCTTGTGCCAGGTCCAATTATCACTTATTAGTAGATTAGTAGTGTTCTAGCAGCTTAGGCTGATAGAGGTAGCTATAGCAGAGAAGCTTAGGCTGAACTAGGAGACATGCAAACCTCCTACTATACCACTTATATCATATAGCACTATATCATAAGAATCACGATACTCAGAGTTACTAAAAATAAAGGTACTTTATTTTAGTGACAATGTGCCAAAAATATCTCGGAGGATATACTCCCTTAGGAGGTAAGTAAAATACACAAAATATACACATACACCAACATCAGGTAAGTAAACAGTTAGAAAAGTAGTGCAAACACTGTAGAATACAATAGGATGCAATAGGCCTTGGGGCAACACAAACTATATACTAAGAAAGTGGAATGCGAACCACTCAGAAACCCCGGGCCTAGTGTAGTGTGTAGAGAGCTGCTGGGAGTGTAAGAAAACACTAAGGGCGTCCAAGATACCCCACCCCAAGACCCTGAAAAGTAGGAGTAAAGTGACCCTACTTTCCCAGAAAACACACTAAAGTTGTGATAGGAGATTCTGCAAAGACCACAACTGACTGCAAAGTACTGAATACGGATTCCTGGACCTGAGGACCTGCAAAGAAAGGGGACCAAGTCCAAGAGTCACGAAAGTGTCCTGGGGGGGCAGGAGCCCACTAAACCCCAGATGAAGGTGCAAAATGGCTGCCTCTGGGTGGAAAAGGCTGAAGATTCTGCAACAACAGAAGATGCCAGGAACTTCTCCTTTGCACAGAAGATGTCCTGCCTGGGCCCAGGAAGGACCAGGAGGTTGCCCCTTGGAGGAGGAGACAGAGGGGATGCTCAGCAACACAGAGAGCCCATGCAAAAGCAGGCAGCACCTGCAGAAGTACTTTAACACGGGTTCAAGAAAACTGAGCATGGTGATCGTCTCAACACTACAAAGGAGGGTCCCACGAATCCGGTGGTCAATTCAGCAAGCTGAGCAATGCAGGACAGAGTGCTGGGGATCTGGCCTTTGCTGTGCACGAAGCATTCCTTGCAAAAGTGCACAGAAGTCCTAGCAGCTGCAGTTTACCCAGTAAACAGGATTACTGTCTACCGTGGGGAGGCAAGGACTTACCTCCACTAAATTTGGACAGGTGGACCACTGGACTGTCGGGGTCATTTGGATCCAGCTCCTGTGTTCCAGGGACCATGCTCCTCACGATGAGAGGTGACCCAGAGGACCAGTGAAGCAGAAGTTTGGTGCCTGCGTTAGCAGGGGGAAGATTCCGTCGACCCACTGGAGTTTCTTCTTGGCTTCCAGTGCAGTGTGAAGGCAGAAAGCCCCCAGAGCATGCACCACCAGGAAACAGTCGAGAAAGCTGTCAGGATTAGGCGCTACAATGTTGCTGGTAGTCTTCTTGCTACTTTGTTGCGGTTTCGCAGGCGTCCTGGAGCAGTCAGCGGTCGATCCTTGGCAGAAGTCGAAGAGGGAGATGCAGAGGAACTCTGGTGAGCTCTTGCATTGCTTTATCTGAAGAAAAGCCCACAGGAGAGACCCTTAATAGCCCTCATTGGAGGATTGGCCACCTAGTCAGGTAAGCACTTATCAGGAGGGGTCTCTGACGTCACCTGCTGGCACTGGCCACTCAGAGGCCTCCATTGTGCCCTCACACCTCTGCATTCAAGATGGCAGAGGACTGCAACACACTGGAGGAGCTCTGGGCTCCACCCCCGGGGTGGTGATGGACAGGGAAGTTGTTACTCCACTTTCCTTTGTCCAGTTTCGTGCCAGAGCAGGGGCTGGGGGATCCCTGAACCAGTGTACACTGGTTTATGCAGGGAGGGCACCATCTGTGCCCTTCAAAGCATTCCCAGAGGCCAGGAGAGGTTACTCCTCTCAGGCCCTTAACACCTATTTCCAAAGGGAGAGGGTGTAACTCCCTCTCTCAGAGGAAATCCTTTGTTCTGCCTTCCTGGGACTGGGCAGCCCAGTCCCAGGAAGGCAGAAGCCTGTCTGTGGGTTGACAGCAGCGGTAGCTGCAGTGAAAACCCCAGAGAGCTGGTTTGGCAGTACCCGGGGTCTATTCTGTAGCCCCGGGGATGCTTGGGATTGGCACCATAATACCAGATTTGGCAGGGGGGGCAATTCCATGATCTTAGGCATGTTACATGGCCATAATCAGAGTTACCTTTGTGAAGCTACATATAAGTATTGACCTATATGTAGTGCATGCGTGTAATGGTGTCCCCACACTTACAAAGTCTGGGCAAATTGCCCTGAACTATGTGGGGCACCTTAGCTAGTGCCAGGGTGCCCTCACACTTAATAACTTTGCATCTAACCTTCACCATGTGGGGGTTAGACATATAGGTGACTTATAAGTTACTTAAGTGCAGTGTAAAATGGCTGTGAAATAACGTGGACGTTATTTCACTCAGGCTGCAGTGGCAGTCCTGTGTAATATTGGTCTCAGCTCCTTATGGGTGGCAGAAGAAATGCTGCAGCCCATAGGGATCTCCGAACCCCACTACCCTGGGTACCTAGGTTCTATATACTAGGGAATTATAAGGGTGTTCCAGTGTGCCAATTAGAATTGGAGAAAATGGTCTCTGGCCTGCAGTGACAATTTTAAAGGCAGAGAGAGCAGAAGCACCGAGGTTCTGATTAGCAGAGCCTCAGTGACACAGTTAGGTACCACACAGGGAACACATTCAGGCCACAGACTATAAGCACTAGGGTCCTGGCTAGCAGGATCCCAGTGAGACAGGCAAAAACAAACTGACACACAAGTAAAAATGGGGGTAACATGCCAGGCAAGATGGTACTTTCCTACACTGGCAGACATGGCCAACACCATGAGGGAGGCAGTGGCACACCAAAGGGCCCTTGACACTAGCCAAACCGAAGTACATCACTCCACCTCCACCGGCACTACTGGACAGGAGGCCCCGCCACAGGAACAACAGGCTACCAGCACCCATCCTCCTGCAGAAGGAGAACCACCCCACAAATGGTCCCTGCGATCTAGGCAGAAGCCAGAAACATTGCTAAGACCCCCGCCAGAAAATGAGACTCTCCTGATTGTCACCCTCTGTCCCACTCTGTCACCCTGTCCACCTTGAACTGCCATTGCTCCACTTCCTGTGCTCCCTTGGACAATGCACCTGGGATACAAATAGAATGTACTCTACTCTGGACTTTCCTCCATCAGCAACCCAGCCAAATTCAATACCCCCTACACTTTTTAGCACATAAATAAACACCCTTGGAACAAATTTAAGTATTTAGTTTGTAAATTCTATGACAAATGTATTAGTTTCACAAACTGTAAACATTGCAATTCAAATATACTGTACTATTTGCATAGGTATGACCTGCAGAGGCCAGCAGTAAACACACCAGGAGCCAGAGTGGGGCACAGAGATCTGAAAATAGAGATGCCAAAGGGTACAGTAAGTGGCCATAGAAATAGGGAAATCAGGCTGCCATGTTCAATGTCAAACACAATACTGCAATGGAAGGTGAAGTTACAGTGTCTTACCTGTGTGTCACTGGAAGTACTGTTGAATCAGTGTACTTCTGTTGTTCACATCTTCTTCCTCTGCCTCCTCTTCGTCACTGTCCACAGGCTCCACCGCTGCCACAGGACCATCCCCAGGCTCATCCTCCTGCAGAGTAGGCACCTGGCATCTCAAGGCCAGGTTGTGCAACAAGTAACATGCAACGATGATCTGGCACACCTTCTTGGATGAGTAGTACATGGATCTGCCTGTCAGATGGAGGCACCGGAATCTGGCCTTCAGGAGGCCAAAGGTTCTCTCAATGATCCTCCTTGTTCGCCCATGTACCTCATTGTAATGTTCCTCTGCCCTTGTCCTGGCATTCCTCACTGGGTCACTAGCCATGAGAGGTTGGGGAGACCAGAGTCACCTGTAATTATACGAGGGATACCTGTAAGCCACACACTCATTCTTAGGGCCAAACCTACACCCATATACCTACATCAACTGGGTGGGGACCATGGGCTCATCTATTAGCCCCACCCTGTGCATCTGGAGTTGAGACATCACATATGGAATGCTGCTATTCCTCACGATAAAGCCATCATGCACAGAGCCAGGATACTTGGCATTGACATGGGAGATGTACTGGCCTGCCAAACACACCATCTGCACATTCGAAGAGTGAAAGCATTTCCTGTTTCTGAACACTTGTTCATTTCTCCGGGGGGGTCAAATGCAATATGTGTACCATCAATGGCACCATTGATGTTGGGGATATGCCCCAGTGCATAAAAGTCAGCCTTCAATGTGGCCAAATCCTCCATCTGGGGGAATACGATGTAGCTGCGCATGTGTTTCAGCAGGGCAGACAACACTCTGGTTAGCACATTTGAGAACATTGGCTGAGACATCCCTGATGCCATGGCCACTGTCGCTTGGAAGGAACCACTTGCCAGGAAATGGAACACTGACAGGACCTGCAATAGAGGGGGGTCCTACACTGCAAGTGCTGCTGTGACGTGTGTCTGGACGCTACTATGGCTCGGGGGTCTGGGGAAAGGGCCCCCGCCTTCACTTCGGAGGAGTTGGAGAGACTAGTGGATGGGGTCCTACCCCAGTACACTTCACTCTATGGTCCTCCAGACAATCAGGTGAGTACACTGTGAGCATGATGAGGGGGCATGAATGTATGGATTGCTGTGTGTGTAAGCCTTGTGTGGGAGGGTCTGAGGGGTCCTGGGCAGAGGGCTGCATGTATGCTGGGGAAAGTATGTGCGTAAGGGAATGGGAGGGATATGGTGGGCCATGAGTCTGACAGTCCGGACGGTATGACCCTTTTCTGCTGTATTTTTCTGCAGGTCAGCACCCATCAGAAAAAGGGTATTTGGCGTGCCATTGCCAAGGAGGTGCGGACCCTGGGGGTCTTTGACAGGCAGAGCACCCACTGCTGCAAATGGTGGGAGGACCTGCGCCGCAGGGCAAGTAAGATGGGGGATGCCCTCCTGGGGCTGGCCTCCCATTAAGGAAGGGGTGCCCGTCGTACCCTGACCCCCTGATGTTCCGTATCCTGGCAGTGGCCTATCTGGAGTTGGATGGGAGTTGAACGCATCACAGCAGCCACAAGGGGGTGAGCAAAGATTCAGAATCATGACTTTGCACGTGTTAAGGTTTTACCTGGGTGGGGGATGTGGGCTGTGGTTGCCCCTCGGCCAGGGCAAACATGGCAGGTTATGTTCAATGATGGGCAAGATCAGATGCATCAGTGGGCATCTAGTACTGGGTAGGGTCTTGTGGCTTTCAGGTGTGCAGCTAATGGCGTTAGGGATTGTACCCCATGGCTTGGTGACTAGCATTGTACCTGCTAGTACATGGCCTAGTGCATAGGGCTGTTCCTTGTGTGTTGTGTATGCCAACGGTAGTGTTGTTACTGGCATTGACCAAGTGTATCCTCTGTCTCTCCCCCTCCTTATTGTTTTTTCACCCTGTTCTTCTGTGCATTAGCATCATCTAGCGGAGGAGCAGAAATACCGGCGACGGAGGGAGCTGCATCCCACATGGGCCTGGATGCCGAATCCACCGACGGTGAGGGCACCACTGGGACGGAGGGCGAGGGGAGCACCACGACAGAGACAGGAGGGGACACAACCGGCAGCAAATCCGATGGAAGCTCCCTGGCGGAGGCGGACACCTCTGTGCGCACCCCAAGAACAGGTACAGCCGCCACCCCCGTACCAGCACCGCCCTCCAAGCAGCCCCTCAGCGAGTTTCCTGTGCCTGCTCACCCAGGAGGGTGGACATCTCCTTTGCCCCAGGCACCTCAGACCCTGCCGCAGTCAGCCCTGCTGCCCTCCGTGAAGAGGCTATTGACCTCCTGAGATCCCTCTCTGTTGGGCAGTCAACCATACTGAATGCCATCCAGGGTCTTGCAGGGCATTTGCAACAAACACTAATGAACAGTATCAATGCACATTCCCTTAGTTTTCCTAAGTATATATTCTATTAAATGGTGCTCATACACTAATACACATCGATGCCCTGATGTGCTTCCCGGATTTACTAAAAGGAAAACCGGACCGGTAACAAATGAACCAAAAAAGGATTTTTAGCGGAGCACAACAATTCTTCTTATAGTACCAATTGTAAAAAGCCAATAATAGCTATGTGACTAATAAACTGTCCAAAATATATTTATACTCCTATATTGTCATTAACCTCAATAATGTAGGTTCTCCTGATTTTATACAATGATAATATTTCTAACAAAATTATTGACAATGATATATGACATACAATACTGAACAACTACAATGAAAATCCAAAGTAATAAAAGACATAATACAAATTAATACAATGAGAGTCCACTATCGAATAGTTGACACAGAAGTAAACTTTAAATCAATGGGACCGGATGGTATTTGTTAAATCCACATGTAACATCAGCCGACACGTGTTTCGTCCATACATTGGACTTCTTCAGGGCTGATAAATCACAATCCAAAACATTGTATTAATAATTAAAAATTACAAAATCTAAAATTCAATAGTAACTACAAAGACTAAAAAGAAAACCAAAGTTAGTCGAATCTCACCAAAAGTGTACCAAAAAATGGACAGCAATCGTGCCACAGAACACCTATGCCCCATATCAGTATTTGAGATTGATACAAGAGTGAATTAGTAAATATAGGTGATAGTGATAGCTTTGATGCAAGTGTGATGGTAAGTCATCATTTTTAAAATATAAGAAAGAAACCTTTATATCTCCCAACACCAATCAGAGGGAAAGTACCTTAATATCTCCACTTGTCACTTAAGACTCCAAAGGATGTCCAAACCTCTAAGTACAAAAACAGGAGGAGAACCAAATTGTAAGCTACCAGGTTCTAAAAACTATATATATATATTGACTATATTGTAAGTCTGGTCCCACACTGACCTTGGTAATGTCCGCACATGACTTATTCATTGTACAAAAAAAACGAAACCGACTTCCATTTTTATTAGTAATATTATTTCAGTTCATCAGCTTTCAACTGGTCCTACAAATAGAAGGAAAAGAACATGTTCACGTGTACCTCAAGCATGAGATGAGATGGCATCTATGTCCTATGCCCTTCTCATCGATATTACCTCCTCCAATTAGACAAAATTTCTATGCCACTATGATATATTGTGATGTCCATAATACTTGGGACCTAAATCCCTACATAGTGAATAGAGATCCCTGTAAATATGTCCCACTACGTGAAAAAACATGCGTGTATGTTGTCATGGTGATTGGCCATAGAAATATAAAATATTTAATGATTATTGGATGTTGAAAACTATCGCCGGTATTAAATGGAGTAAGCGATGTAGTAAAGAATGTCTAACATTAAATCAATATCATTGGGATATATAGAAATTTAAAAAACACAACCAAATAATCTTAAGGTTACGTATTAACCGATCCAAATCGCCCTACAACAAAATTCACCTGAACCGTTGCAGCGTCTACATGCTATCAATCCGTGTCGCGTACTGCCTCATTGTAATGACACCTGGTTGTTCCAGGCAGAGGCAAAACCGCCTTCTTAAAGCTAATTGGTGTCGGCATGTGAACCAATGCCGACCCTCGATCTTGAGCCACCATTCACAGTATTCTGAGTAAACGACAGAGAAAAAGGCCCACCACAAAATCGAAAACATGGCAGCCATCTTGAAGTCACCCGTTCTCTCACTAACAAAATCCCTGTCCTGTGGTAAGATTCAAAATAGTACATAACGGTCATCTAACGAACTCCTTGTGAATATACTTAAGCCAAAATATAAAACTCTCACCAAACTTATTTCTTTTTTTATTAATACTGAGTTATGTAGACTTAATATGTGAAATTCAATCTAAACCCCTTTTGTGTGAATTTCACAACTGTCCTAGGACTATGGGCAGAGTAGTATACCCGATGAGATCCTAAATGAAAGAAAAAGGGAAAGAAGGAAAGAAAACCTTAACATACCTATCCAATAAATGAATATCGACAGAAATGTCCAATGAGTAGTAGTCGGAAAACAAAGGATGACCAGCGCAGTCCAAAGAAAAGCAACCATCACCATGATATGAAAATGTAAACCATGTGAACAAACAGGCTCAGCAAAC
Source organism: Pleurodeles waltl (assembly GCF_031143425.1). Taxonomy (NCBI): domain Eukaryota; kingdom Metazoa; phylum Chordata; class Amphibia; order Caudata; family Salamandridae; genus Pleurodeles; species Pleurodeles waltl. The sequence continues at coordinate 565,189,186 of NC_090449.1, forward strand.
CATTGGTCCCAATGTATTGCCAGCCCGAAAAAGGATATAGTAGTAATGAAAGAAAGGCATATCTTATGTTCTATAACCACATATACATCATTACAGAAAATGATATAGTTCATCATCCATGTTCATCCCCATTTCTATGGTCCTTAGCTTGATTATCCATTTCGCCTCATTTTTTCTTAACTCCAATGTTCTATTCCCCCCCCTAGGATTAACAGGGGTGTGGCTAATTCCAATGTATTTGATTGATGTAATTTCTCTACCTGGATGTTTGATATTCATGTGTCGGACCACTGGTGACATTGCATCATTATTTCTCAGGGCACGAATGTGTTCCTGAATGCATTCCTTCAAGGGCCTGATTGTACTACCCACATATATCTGGCCACATTCGCACTCCAAAATGTACACAGTGAATTTAGTGTTGCAGTTTATGAAAGTGGTAATTTTGTGTGTCCCACTTCCATTATACTTAAATTCAGAGGTTTTATGCATTGAAAAATCACACATGTTGCAATGACCACATTTATAAAAGCCATTGATTTTGCCCGGTAGCCATGTCGATGTTCCTTCCCTTAAAGGGGGCAGGTAGCTATTACATACAAAGATGGTCATTACAACCCTGGCGGACGGTGTTAAAGATGCGGTAATACCGCAAACAGTCAGACAGGACAAAAAAAGGGAATTATGACCCTGGCGGTAACCGCCAACAAAGACAGCCACTTTAACACACCGCCCGCCATGGTGGTAGAGACAAGCAGCGCTGCGGTCACCGCCAACAGACAGGCGGGAAACAATGTACCGCCCACAGTATCACAACAGGCCAATCCGCCACCTTTTCCGGGTGGATTCACCGTGGAGAAAAACACGGCGGAAACAGCTTTTGCTATGGGAAAACGCTCACCTTCTACACATCCCACAAGGAACGACGACTCCCTGGAGCCGGAACTCCAAATACTACCTGCCCTTGTCTTTCTGCTCCTTCACGACCAACAGCGACGTAGGCGCAGAAGATACCGGTGAGTACTGCACCTATGACACGGGGGAGAGGGGAGGCAAAAGTTAGGGGGACACCCACCAAACACCCCCACCCTCGAATAGTACAACATACACACCAATGCAGTCACAAAAATCACAGTAACAACCCACAATCCCCCCGGAAGAATGCAAAGACAATGCGAATTTCGGGCAAACATTATAATGTGCCAATATACATGTCATACAAAAATATACAAATATATGTATTCCAAAATCACTCATATTTACATAAATAATCCGAGAAGTATTGCAGATATGTACACAACAATGTCCGTGCACAAACAGTCCAAAAATACATGGGCGAGGCCCACAATAGATACCTGACCAAAATCCGAGAGAACACTGCGGGGGCATCAGATAGAAACACTACAGGCACCTCAGGGGGAAGGGAAGGGGGGCACCTCAGCCAGATGAATGCAAAGCCAGATCCACGACGGGGCTCCATGCCCATTGAGGTATCCTGGGGAGTGCAAAGCCACAGTCTCTCAAGTCTCTACAGTGGGTGGCTTGCCCACTGTTCAATCCTGGGGAGTGCAAAGCCACAGTCTCTCAAGTCTTTACAGTGGGTGGCTTGCCCACTGTCCAATTCTGGGGAGTGCAAAGCCACAGTCTTTCAAGTCTATACAGTGGGTGGCTTGCCCACTGTACCATCCTGGGGAGTGCAAAGCCACAGTCTCTCAAGTCGATGCAGGTCCATACTGGTACTGGGGGGTGACTGGTGCCCAGACTGGATGAGTCTCCCCGTGAAAGGTAGTGTCCTGTCACTGTCCCAGCTGCACATGGGATAAGGATGCCTGATGTGGTGGGCCATTCATTCCTACACGGTGCATTGCCCTGTTCAGCGGTACTTTGCCATGGCGGTTCTGGACTGTTCAGCTGTGCTTTGCCATGGCGGTCTTTGCCCTGTTCAGCGGTGCTTTGCCATGGCGGTCTTTGCCCTGTTCAGCGGTGCTTTGCCATGGCGGTTCTGGACTGTTCAGCGGTGCTTTGCCATGGCGGCTCTGGACTGTTCAGCGGTGCTTTGACATGGCGGTTCTGATACGGACATTGGTGTGTGGCATGACGATCGCAATACTGGACATTGGTGTGTGGCATGACGATCTCCACACTGGACATTGGTGTGTGGCATGACGATCTCCATACTGGACATTGGTGTGTGGCATGACGTGTCATCATTGCCCAGCGGGGCTGTGGCATCCTGGCCCCGCCTGGGCTGTGTCTTGTGCGGTGGTCTCTGGACCAGTGACGATACTTGGGCCCTCCTGGGCTGTGTCTTGTGCGGTGGTCTCTGGACCAGTGACGATACTTGGGCCCTCCTGGGCTGTGTCTTGTGCGGTGGTCTCTGGACCAGTGACGATTGATACTTGGGCCCTCCTGGGCTGTGTCTTGTGCGGTGGTCTCTGACCAGTGACGATACTTGGGCCCTCCTGGGCTGTGTCTTGTGCGGTGGGCTCTCGACGAGTGACGATACTTGGGCCCTCCTGGGCACTGATTCTGGCGGTGGTCTCTGGACCCGTTACGATACTTGGGCCCTCCTGGGCACTGACTCTGGCGGTGGTCTCTGGACCCGTTACGATACTTGGGCCCTCCTGGGCACTGACTCTGGCGGTGGGCTCTGGACCAGTGACGACGGTACTGGCGGTTGTGTCTGGACCGCCAGAAATGATGGCGCACTTCTCCGCCGTGACACTCACAACAGGCTGGGCAGACTTCCTCAGGACCTTCCCCACCTTTTTTGGAGTTACAGCTGACTCACCAATCGCCTTCGATCCCATTTCACTTGTTGTCCCACCAGGAGTCTTGACACGGTCCTGTCGTCCACTCTCCAATTTCGGAGCCTTTAAAGGGGGTGGGCTGCCAGTGCCTTGGCTCCAGGTCCTACTGCCTGCCCTGGTGGACGGTGCACTCCAAAAACTGGAACACGCACCACTGGTACTGGTGGCTTTTTGGCTGAGGTGCTACGACGGGACTGATGAATTGGAGGGGGGGTGGGGGCAAAAAGGTCAATTTGACAGAGGGACAGTTTCTGACAAACACTGGGATGGGTAGCTGGAGGGGGTCTGGGAGTGGAGGAAGAGGAGGTGGTTGTAGGAGGTGTCACTTTACCTGTTTTGGGTGCAGGTACTGGAGGCTGTCGTAAGGTGGATGGATGTTGGGTGAGTGATTGCCGGCTTTTGGGTACATTGGGAGCGGGCGTCACAGACACACTGGGAGAGGACACAGGGGACGTGTAAATGGCAGTGGAGGTGGTGAGTGCAGGTGAGCGGCGTGTGGTGCTGGGTGTCCTGGTGCGAGTCCTAGTGCCTGTAGATGTGGTGCATGCAGGTGTGTGTGTAGACCAGACTGGGAGGGAGGAGGAAGAAGAGGAGGAGGGGGACACAGTGGAGACAGTGGATGTTGCTGTGTCTGTATGGGTGTGATCCTTGTGTGAGTGCCAATGTGATGTGTGGTGCCTATGTTTGCCTGAGCTACTTTTGGGTGTTGACTTGTGTGCATGCTGGTCTGTAGGTGTGCTTGGGATGGGCTGGGGTACAGGGGATTGGGTCTGGGTAGAGGAAGTTGGAGGGGGGAGGCTGGACACAGGGACAATTGCTGCCATCAGTGCTGAGGCCAGAGATTGCAGGGTTCGCTGAAGGACAGCCTGACCAGAATGAATGCCCTCCAGGAAAGCATTACCGTGTTGCAACGCCCTTTCTACACCCTGGATGGCATTCACAATGGTAGACTGCCCAACAGTGAGTGACCTGAGGAGGTCAATGGCCTTCTCACTGAGGGCAGCAGGGGTGACTGGGGCAGGGCCTGAGGTGCCTGGGGCGAAGGTGATGCCCACCCTCCTGGGTGAGCAGGCACGGGGCGAATGCTGAGGGGCTGCTGGGAGGGAGGTGCTGGTAGGGGGGGTGGCGGCTGTACCTGTACAAGTGGGGCGCACAGATGGTTCCGCCACCAAAGGGGGGTCACATCGACGGACGAGTCTGTGTCGCTGCTTGGTGATCCGGTGGCCGACGTGAAGCTCCCCTCACCCTCCGTCCCACTGGTGTATTCAGAGTCTGTGGTGTGGCCCTCCATGGCCATGTGGGATGCAGCTCCCTCGTGCTCCGGTGCCACTGTACCTCCGCCTGTTGATGATGATGTACAAAAGGACAGGGAGAGCAGGAAAAGGGGGGGAGACAAAACAAAGAGAGTTTTAGTGCATGGCATACCGCTACCGTTGGCGGACAAGACAGACGCAGCAGCCCCATGCACAACGCCGCGCTCCTGCCCTCTGCACATGCAATTTCTGGGATATGGCCTACATGCCATTGGTGGAAATCTGCGCACATGGATGCCACAGGGGCAACTATACCTCACCTTGATAATTTACTGAGGTGGGATAGAGTGCCACATGGCCTACATTACGGAGGGGCCTTGCCTACCTAACTTGCCCTGGCCTAGGGACACCCAGAGCCCACCTCCCCCACACAGACACCTCCACTGCACGCAAAGTCCGCAGATTGAGAGTGTACTCACCCCTTGTGTCTGCTGTGATGTCCTTAAGCGCCCATCCAACTCCGGGTAGGCCACCGCCAGGATCCGGAACATCAGGGGAGTCATGGTACGACGGGCACCCCTCCCACGTTGGGAGGCCATCCCCAGCTGAGCCTCCGCCGTCTTCTTGCTGTAGCGGCGAATGTCCTCCCATCTCTTCCGGCAGTGGGTGCCCCGTCTCTGGTGGGCCCCCAGGGTCCGGACCTCCTTGGCGATGGCACGCCAAATGTCCCTCTTCTGGTGGGCGCTGACCTACATGACATGCACAAGGAAAGAGGAACAGTCATCACCAACTGCACCATCAATGTGAGTGGCCCCCTCCCTACTCTGACCATGTGGCCCATTTATTCCCATGCTTTACTGTAGTATGACTTCTGCCCCCTTAACCCTTCCACCCAGCCCTAGCCCCTACAACGTGCTCCCTGTGTACTAACCTGTTGGTCTGGAGGGCCGTAGAGTAGCATGTACAGGGGGAGGACCCCATCCACAAGTTTCTCAACTCTTGTGCAGTGAAGGCAGGGGCCCTTGCCCCAGACGCAGCAGCCATCGTCGCTTCCAGACCGAGGTCACAGCAGCACTAGCAGTGTAGGTCCTCTCCTGTCGAAGGTCAAGTATCTAGTGATTGAACAGATAGAAAATGGTGGTGACGTCCGCGGCGGTGACGTCCGCGGCGGGGCGCATCATCACCGCCGGCGCACCTGTTCATTGGCTCCTGGGACCCATAGGGTCCAATGTTAACCAATGCAGCATTGCGCCGCGCTCTACGACCGCCTACCGCGACGGTGTGCAACGCCAGCGCTGTTACCACACAATCCCATTGTCCCAGTTTAGAGGTCAGGTAGCCGCCATTTCAGGGGCCCACATGGATTCTTTTTCAACTGTGTCACACATACTGAGGCCTACACTCAACACACATACGGGAAGGGTTTTGTGTCTGCTGTAGTATTGTGGGTAACTGTGGGTACATACCTGGAGGAATAGTGACTGGTTCTTCGCTGTTGTCCTTCTTAGGCACCGTCAGCTGGGACATATGAGAAGATGGCGGAATCATCCGGTGTACCGACCGCTGGTGGACCTGTTGACAATGGAAGAGAGACATTTAATCGTGACCTTCCGGTTTGACCGTGCTACAATCCAGGAACTATGTACCCAGTTGGAGCCAGACCTGATGTCACCAATCCGCCATCCGACTGGAATCCCCCTGACTTGCAGGTGCTGTCAGTGCTCCATTTCCTTGCAAGTGGGTCATTTCAAACAACAGTGGCCATGGCATCAGGGATGTCCCAGCCTATGTTTTCCAACGTCTTGTCCAGAGTGTTGTCTGCCCTGCTGAAACACGTAAGGAGACACATCATATTCCCTCAGGTGGAGGATTTGCCAACAGTGAAAGGTGACTTCTATGCCCTTGGACATATCCCCAACGTCATGTAGCTCTGGTTCCCCCGCAGGACTGAACAGGTGTACAGGAACAGGAAGAGTTATCATTCAATGAATGTCCAGATGGTCTGTTTGGCAGACCAGTACATCTCGCAGGTAAATGCTATGTTCCCTGGCTCAGTGCATGACGCCTACATCCTGCGGAATAGCAGCATCCCTGATATGATGGGTGAACTCCAGAGGCACCGTGTATGGCTATTGGGGGACTCTGGTTACCCCAACCTTTCCTGGCTATTGACCCCAGTGAGGAATCCCAGGACCAGGGCAGAGGAACGGTACAATGATGCCCATGGGCGGACTAGGAGGGTGATCGAACGCACCTTCGGCCTTCTTAAGGCCAGGTTCCGGTGCCTCCATATGACAGGTGGGTCCCTATTCTACTCACCGAAGAAGGTGTGCAACATCATCATCGCCTGCCACATGCTCCATAACTTGGCATTGAGACGCCAGGTGCCTTTTCTGCAGGAGGATGATCCAGATGACGGTGTTGTGGCAGCTATGGAGTCTGTGAAGTCTGTGGACAGTGATGAGGATGAAGCTGAGGAAGACGAACATGACAACAGGGAGTCAGTCATACAGCAATATTTCCAGTGACACACAGGTGAGAACATTTTCATTTTTACCATTACATTAACTTTCACACATCTACCTCTATCCTGTACCTACATTTCACTCAGTATTTGTTAATTGAGTTGTCCCCTTCCATTTCAGTTTCACAAGTGTGGTAACCTACGTGTCAACTGTTTGCATCCTTGAAGGGCTTGTGATGTGTGACATAGGAATGTTAGCCTTCCAATGGGTAACCCATTATGAAACTGTAATTTATAATACAGATTTACACATCATAGTCTGACTCCATTTGTTTTTATTGTTTCAAGGGTATTTATTTAAGTGCTCAAAAAATGAAGGGGGGTTGTAAAATGGGGATGGGTGATGGTGGAGGAATGTCCATGGCAGAGTCCAGTCTATTAGTCTCACAGGTACATTGCACATCTGGGCATTGGAAGTGGAGCTAGGTCAGTTCCGATTTGGATTTTAACTTAAACTTAAACAATACTTTGCGGATAGAATTGACATACAAACCACAGATAAATCTGAAACTGTTGTTAGTACTTATTCTATAAGAGACATTTTGGATATTGAACTCCTAATGACTTTGGACGACATGAACCAGGATAGCTTCAATAGAAAGAAACTATTAGAAGATCTTAAAGTTGTACAAGATTTGACATTAAACAGTGGCCTTAAGCCAAAGTCCCTTTTCATTCCCAGTCTACCAGGTAATAACGTGATAGATACCTTTGGCAAAATGGTTAAAGAGGATCTCTGTAGATTGGAAAATCATATCAAGAGAGGCCAGTGTCACAAATCATACAATTTGACTCTCAAACAAAAATCATCTTTAAAAGAACTTAGTGATAATCAAAACATAGTTATCAAAGATGCTGAAAAAAGGAGGCAATATCGTCATCCTAAATAGAATAGATTATGCCAAGGAAATCGATAGACAGCTTATGGATAGTGTCGCATATATTAAACTACAGACCAATCCCATGCAGAAGATTGTAATCAATTTGGAAAGATTGTTGCGAATGTGGCAGGAAGAGGGTTTGATTTCTGATTCAGAATTCAAATATATATTTAACCCATACCCCACATCACCATGTATATACATCTTACCTAAACTACATAAAAGTAGGACATCACCACCTGGTAGACCCATCATATCAGGGATAGGGGCACCAACTGAAAGACTTTCTGAATTCATCGATAATTATCTACAACAAGTTGTTAAAAATGTACCCTCATATTTACAGGACACAAAGGATGTCCTTGTGAAATTAGAGGATATAGTGTGGACATCAGGAATGATCTGGGTTACACTAGACGTTTCTTCATTATAAACCTGTATACCTAAGGACAAGGGTTTACAAGCAGTACTTCATTTTCTATCTGGAAGATCAGCATCATATTATGAACACTCAGAAATGCTAATACATATGATAGAATTCACACTAGACAATAATGTCTTTATACATGAAGGTCTGTGGTTCAAACAAGCGCAAGGAGTTGCTATGGGATCAAGATTCTCCCCATCCTATGCAAACCTATATATGGGTTTGTTTGAAGAAATTCTCATTTGGAAGAATGGTACCTCACATCTGACGGAAAACATCTTTTTTTGGGGAGGTATATTGATGATGTTTTCATGATTTGGACTGGATCGGAACAACGATTGGTGGAATTTTACAATCATATAAATTCAAATATTTATAACATACAAATGACTTATGAATATAGTAAGGAAAGCATTAGCTTCCTAGATTTGAATATATTCATTAAAGATAACATGATTGATACTAAAATCTATCGCAAACCAACAGCTTGCAATGCAATACTGCATGCGGAGAATGCTCATCCCAAAAATCAGATTTCTGCAATTCCTCTTGGGGAAATGACTAGATTCAAGAGGAATTTCAGTGAACCAAATACATGTGATATGGAATTAGATATCTTGGAAAAAAGATTCCTACAAAGGGGATATTCTAAACAAACTATTGATGTAGCAAGAAATAAGTTCAATCGGACATGTAGGACAAACTTGTTGAATAGGCATAGTACATCTCCAGAAAGTTATCAGGGTACAATGGTGAGTTTCTGTACGGAGTACAGTCAGAATAGCCAAAATATACATCGTATCCTACAAAGACACTGGAATATATTACAAACTGACAACACACTAGCAAAAATATTACCCAAAAGGCTGAGAATGATTCACAGAAGGGGCAAAACGATTAGAAACTTTGTATGTATAAGCTACCTGTCCCCTTTAAGGGAAGGAACATCGACATGGTTACCGGGCAAAATCAATGGCTTTTATAAATGTGGTCATTGCAACATGTGTGATTTTTCAATGCATAAAACCTCTGAATTTAAGTATAATGGAAGTGGGACACACAAAATTACTATTTTCATAAACTGCAACACTAAATTCACTGTGTACATTTTGGAGTGCGAATGTGGCCAGATATATGTGGGTAGTACAATCAGGCCCTTGAAGGAACGCATTCAGTAACACATTCGTGCCCTGAGAAATAATGATGCAATGTCACCAGTGGTCCGACACATGAATATCAAACATCCAGGTAGAGAAATTCCATCAATCAAATACATTGGAATTAGCCATACCCCTGTTAATCCTAGGGGGGGAATAGAACATTGGAGTTAAGAAAAAATGAGGCGAAATGGATAATCAAGCTAAGGACCATAGAAACGGGGATGAACATGGATGATGAACTACATCATTTTCTGTAATGATGTATATATGGTTAAAGAACATAAGATATGCCTTTCTTTCATTACTACTATATCCTTTTTCGGGCTGGCAATACATTGGGACCAATGGTTTGCTGAGCCTGTTTGTTCACATGGTTTACACTTTCATATCATGGTGATGGTTGCTTTTCTTTGGACTGCACTGGTCATCCTTTGTTTTCCTACTACTACTCATTGGACTTTTCTGTCGATATTCATTTATTGGATAGGTATGTTAAGGTTTTCTTTCCTTCTTTCCTTTTTTCTTTCATTTAGGATCTCATCGGGTATTCTACTTTGCCCATAGTCCTAGGACAGTTGTGAAATTTACACAAAAGGGGTTTAGATTGAATTTCACATATTAAGTCTACATAACTCAGTATTAATAAAAAAAGAAATAAGTTTGGTGAGAGTTTTATATTTTGGCTTAAGTATATTTACAAGGAGTTCGTTAGATGACCGTTATGTACTATTTTAGATCTTATCACAGGACAGGGATTTCGTTAGTGAGAGGACGGGTAACTTCAAGATGGCCGCCATGTTTTCGACTTTGTGGTGGGCCTTTTTCTCTGTCGTTTACTCAGAATATTGTGAATGGTGGCTCAAGATCGAGGGTCGGCATTGGTTCACATGCAGACACCTATTAGCTTTAAGAAGGCGGTTTTGCCTCTGCATGGAACAACCAGGTGTCATTACAACGAGGCACTACGCAACGCGGATTGATAGCATGTAGACGCTGCGACGGTTCAGGTGAATTTAGATGTAGGACGATTTGGATCGATTAATACGTAACCTTAAGATTATTTGGTTGTGTTTTTTTAATTTCTATATATCCCAATGATATTGATTTAATGTTAGACATTTTTTACTACATCGCTTCCTCCATTTAATACCGGCGATAGTTTTCAACATCCAATAATCATTAATGATTTTATATTTTTTTGGCCAATCACCATGACAACATACACGGGTGTTTTTTCATGTAGTGGGACATATTTACAGGGATCTATATTCACTATGTGGGGATTTAGGTCCCAAGTATAATGGACATCACAATATATCATAATGGCATAGAAATTTTGTCTAATTGGAGGAGGTAATATCAATGAGAAGGGCATAGGACATAGATGTCATCTCATCTCATGCTTGAGGTACACGCGAACATGTTCTTTTCCTTCTATTTGTAGGACCAGTTGAAAGCTGATGAACTGAAATAATATTACTAATAGAAATGGAAGTCGGTTTCGTTTTTTTTGTACAATGAATAAGTCATGTGCGGACATTACCAAGGTCAGTGTGGGACCAGACTTACAATATAGTCAATATATATATTTTTTTTTAGAACCTGGTAGCTTACAATTTGGTTCTCCTCCTGTTTTTGTACTTATAGGTTTGGACATCATTTGGAGACTTAAGTGACAAGTGTAGATATTAAGGTACTTTCCCTCTGATTGGTGTTGGGAGATATAAAGGTTTCTTTCTTATATTTGAAAAATGGTGACTTACCATCACACTTGCATCGAAGCTATCCCTATCACCTATATTTACTAATTCACTCTTGTATCAATCTCAAATACTGATATGGGGGGTAGGTTCTCTGTGGCACGATTTCTGTCCATTTTTTGACACATTTTTGGTGAGGTTCAACTAACTTTGGTTTTCTTTTTAGTCTTTGTAGTTACTATTGAATTTTAGATTTTGTAATTTTTAATTATTAATACAATGTTTTGGATTGTGAATTATCAGCCCTGAAGAAGTCCAATGTATGGACGAAACACGTGTCGGCTGATGTTACATGTGGATTCAACAAATACCATCCGGTCCCATTGATTTAAAGTTGACTTCTGTGTCACCTATTCGATAGTGGACTCTCATTGTATTAATTTGTATTATGTTTTTTTTATTACTTTGGATTTTCATTGTAGTTGTTCAGTATTGTATGTCATATATCATTGTCAATAATTTTGTAATAAATATTATCATTGTATAAAATCAGGAGAACCTACATTATTGAGGTTAATGACAATGTAGGAGTATAAATATATTTTGGACAGTTTATTAGTCACGTAGCTATTATTGGCTTTTTACAATAGGTACTTTAAGAAAAATTGTTGTGCTCCGCCAAAAATCCTTTTTTTGGTTCATTTGCAACAAACACATGCATACCTGGAGGGCATTCACTTTGGCGTGGCGTCCCAACGGAAAGCATTCCAGGCTCTGGCCTCTGCACTGATGGCAGCAATTGTCCCTGTCTCCAGCCTCCCCCTCCAACTTCCTCTACCCGGTCACAATCCCCTCAACCCCAGCCTATCCCAAGCACACCTTCAGACCAGCAATCACCCAAATCAACACACAGAAGTCACTCAGGAAAACACAAGCCCTACACTTCATCTCACAGGCACTCACACAAGCACCATCTCCATGCAGACACACCAACATCTACTGCTCCACTGTGCCCCCCTCCTCCTCGTCATCCACCACCCTCCCAGTAGTGTCTCCACTCACACCTGCATGCACTACATCCTCATCCACTACCTCTATCACCAGCACGCCATCACTACCAACCCTCACTGGCAGTCACCACCCCCACATCCATGTACACGTCCCTTGTGTCCTCTCCAACTGTGTCTATGATGCCTCCTCCCAAAGTACACAAATGCAAGCACACACACTCCCAACAGGCATCCACCTCACAACAGCATCCAGACCATGCACCTGCACTCAACACAGCAAACTGATACCTCCTACAACCACTCCCTCTTCCTCCACTCCCAAACCTTCACCCTCTTCCCGCCCAAGTGTCCCGATGAACCTTTTCCTCACCAACATTGACCTATTCCCTACATCTTCCCCCGTCCTTCACCTCGGGCCAGGTTGGCCAGAATCCAGCCCAGCACCTCAGTCACCAAGTCCACGGCCACTGTGGTTTCTGCAACTGTGAGAGGCTTCAAGGAGGAACCAGTCAGCCCAGCCAGTGTGCCAGCAACACCTGCCAAGGCCAAGAAGGGTCTGCCACCTGGCAAGGGCAAGAAGGGGACAGCAGCCAGCAAGGGGAAGGAGGCACAGCCAGCCAGCAAGGGCAAATCAAGGACTACAGCTGGCAGAAGCAAGGAGGCACCACCATCTGCCAAGGGCAGGAAGGGGCACTGAACACCAGCCATGGCACTTCAGCCGTCCGAGGCAGCAGGTGAAGGCCTGGAGGCTACCACCACAACCGCCACCTGCACCACACCCAGCACCGCCACCTGCACCGCACCCAGCACCGCCACCTGCCCCGCCGCCAACAGCACCACTGCCAGCAGCAGCAGCCCCAGTGGGCAGCCGTCCGAGGCTGCAGGTGAAGGCCTGGAGGCTACCACCACAACTGCCAGCACTGCCACCTGCACCGCGGGAAGCACCGCCACCTGCACAGCGGGCAGCACCGCCACCTGGCCCGCCGCCAGCAGCATCACTGCCAGCAGCAGCAGCCCCAGTGTGCAGCCGTCCGAGGCTGCAGGTGAAGGCCTGGAGGCTACCACCACCACTGCCTGCACCGCCACCTGCAGCGCAACTGGCACACACTGAGCAGCCGTCACAGTGAGAGAGCAGTGTGTAGTAGTGACTACATGGGCTGCAGTGCGTCCTGGCCCCTGCAAAACCTGTTGTTGTGACACCCAGGTGACAGACTGTGACCTTGCACTCCAAAAGATCTGCATCACAAGGCGCAATGCTCCCTCCAGAACCAGTGAAAGAAGGCATCAACTCAGCCCCTCCTTGCCAGGTTGAAGCACACTGGGCACAAGGCCCCCCTCCAGAACCAGTGGAAGAAGCCATCCACTCAGCCCCTCCTTGCCAGGATGAAGCACACTGGGCATACGGCCCACTACAAAACCAGTGGAAGAAGCCATCCACTTGAGAGACTGTGTCTTTGCACTCTCCAGGACGAAGCAGTGGGCAAATCACCCACTGGAGGGACTGTGGCCTTAGACACCCCAGGACCAAGCAGTGGGCAAACTACCCACTTGAGAGACTGTGGCTTTGCACCTCCCATGACCAAGCAGTGGGCAAACCACCCACTAGAGAGTCTGTGGCTTTGCACTCCCCAGGACCATGCAGTGGGCATGTAGCCCCCTCCAGGAGCAGTGGCGTCGTACCATCTTCCGGCTGAGATGCCCTCCATTCCCAGTCCCCCTGAGGTGCCTGTGTGTTTTCGACCTGATGCCTGTGCAGTATTCTCTCCGTTTTGAGTCAGGAGACAAGTGTGGCCTTGGCCTATGTGTTTTGGCCCAGTGGGCCACGGACATTTTTGAGTGGGCATTGTCCCTCCTTTTGTATGTATTGTATATATTGTACATACTGTTTTTTTCTTTATGAATGTATTTCTTAAAATTACTAATATTACACCCATTCCTTTTGTCCTTGCGTTATTCCAGAGGGTTACAGGGTGTATATGTAATGTTGTTCCATGTGTTCGTGCCTATAGTGTTGGGGATGAGGGGGGGTCGGGGTGTTGCGTGTGTTTGTGTCACTCTCTTTTTCTGCCCCCCCTCCCCTGTGTGCTAGGTGCAGTACTCACTGTGGTCGTCGTCGCCGGCGTTTATGTTCCTGGTGTATGAGAAGGTACACAAGCATGGGGAACACCTGCAGCTCGGGCTCCATGGCGTCATAGTTTTTCCTTGAGTGTCGAGAGGTGAGTCGTTTTCCTTCTGTGTTCTGTTTCTGCCGTGCTTTTGATGGCATTGGTACCGCCCGGAAAAGCTGGTGGATGGGTGGGTTGTAATGCAGTGGGCGGTACATTGTCTTCCGCCTAGCTGTTGGCGGTTACCCCGTGGTGCTTGTTGCTACCTCTGTGGTGGTCAGAGTGTTAAAGTGGCTGCATCTGTTGGCGGTTTCTGCCATGGTCATGATTCCATTTTTGTTACCGCCAGCCTGTTGGCGGCATTACCGCTAGGGTTGTAATGAGGGCCTATATTTGGTATCCACCAAAGGAACTGGATGTGAAAGCTTGTGGAATTAAATCAAAAATGTGAAAAGGTACTGCAGTCTGCTATGAAATTATGAAATTAAAGGAAAATTGAATTGGTCAGTGGCTAAAAGATAACTCTTGAAAAGTAGGGGATAACAGGTATTCCAGCAACACAGGAGAAGTAATATGTGGGATCCCCTTAGAGAAATACGTTGGAAAATTAAAGCAAATATTCTGTTTGGTAGAAAAACTATTGGGTTGGTCCAGCCAACATAAGCGCATGTCCAGTTGTATCCCAGTAAGTTCTATCCCTAGAATTACAGTGGATACCAAATATAGACCTTCATATTTGGAATACTCCAAAGGAATCAGATGTTAAAGCTTGTGGAATTATGTAAAAAATACAAAACGAGATGGTAAACTTTGAACAAATAAAAGGCTCATTAAATTGGTCGGTGGTTAAAAGGAAACCTTTCAAAAGTGGGGACTAAGATATATCAATGCGTGAGCAGTTATGTTTGGTATCCCCATACAAAATGATATTGGAAAACACAATGATTGGTGTACATTGGTAAAAATAAAAATAAAACACTGTTCACTTAACCAATATGGACATATCGTGTTACTCACCCATATAGAATTTTTTCAAAATGTGAAATTCAAAATGCTAGAGAACAAGGGAAGCATCTCCTGTAACCAGTGACACCCTAGATTAGCTGTTGTACTTGGCACACTAACCAAACCAAGTAAAGGGCGCATCTACCACCAAAACAAAATAACATATTGAGCCTAAGGATATTTTTTCATTTTCAGTTTTTTGGTGTTGAAAGTTTTTCCCTTGAATTTGGCATGACCATCACTTGGCACCTGATGCAACTATTTAGTATACTTATGTCTATAGGTATAAGTCCTGACAGTAACTTTTTTTGTGTTAAAGTGAAGCTTGCGCTACAAGTGACAGAATCTCCGGATTCTATGTGGGTTGTTGACTATTGCACTATTGATTCCCACACAGCACTTTTAAGCCCATATTTATACTTTTTTTGTGCTGCATTTGGTCAAAAGATGACGCAAACGCGGTGCAAAAAAAGGATTAAAATTGCCCTAGTATTCCCAAACCATCTTGTCCTCCCTTTTAGCCACAAGTGCACTTTGTTTGCTGCATGTTTTCATTCATACTATCAATCTTGAAAGAGAAACTAGTACCAGAATGCTCAATACAGACTAAAGAGTGAAGACTGAAATCTCTCATAATATAGAGCCACTTGACACTGGGGTTTTACCAGATAGAAATATCATTTGGTTCTATTTACTATCTGGAACAGCCAAGATTTGACACGTGAAAAGGTATTTGTGTAAAATGCCCTACGTTTATTTGTAACAATCATGCTTCCATTTAATTATTATTTTAGGAGTTGACGATATTTTGTGTGGCGCAGCTCCAGATTTTCTTTGTCTGCTTTGTTGGCTTTAGAAACCTGTGAAATGTACCCGTGCTAGTAGAGTGCCTGGTCACCCTTTTAAATATGTTTACATAGGATTATTCCTCATTGGAACATTTAACTTGCCTGGAAGTCCCCACTATATGGTGTAGAAAGTGAACACAGGGCTTGAAAATGTAATTGCACTAGAGGACTGCAATACCTGTAGTGCCATCAACTGCAGTGGAAGTGCAAATGTAGCTTCACTCCTACCCTGTACATCCTCCCTGCTGTAATGTAAAACTTACAGTGCATTCCTTGTTTTTGACAGATAAAAGCATTCCTTTTAAATATCAAAAAGTCACCTCTATGTAGGTCTTGTAGCCCACAAGGCAGGGTGCATAGTATGTAAAAATAGGACAGTAGAAATTTAAAGTTAACTTGCCCTTATAGTGACCAGCACCCACAAGTTATTTCCACTAAGCTCTTGTTATCCCAAAGAAAAACAATGAGAAGCGATAGCACAAATAAATGTTAGATAGACAAATTATGAAATAACTATTTTTAATAGCCATTACAATCCTAACTCAATGCTGTGAAGTTATATTTTTAATTAATATTAAGGAAGGGTATATTTTAGAAAGTTACCTTTACTGTGCTTGAAGCTGATGGGGGCTAATTTGCATTCACTCTTAAGCAGTGGCCCAGTCAGGAATTATCCGGTATAAAAACTGATTAATGGCTTGGGTGTCAGGAGGAGTTTTTCTCTTCCCCTGGTACGAAGACCAGTGGGGTGGGCACAGGAACTTAATTTACTTCTAAGGGGTGTCCCCTGTAACAAGCAAATGTTTGGTAACACCTGGCAAGGCCCCAGCTTCTGTCCTCCTAATCAGGATGGCACCAAATGCAGTGGCAGAAAAGCTACCTCCAGAACTGGTGTAGGGTGACATCAGAGAAGCACAGTGTTTATTACTCTGGTCACACCTCTAGGTGGGCGCACAGGCTCTGCACAAAGAGAAAAAGGGTTTCCGACATCTTGGATTTAAAGAGTGACGGAGCCCTCTGGGATTGTTTACAGAAGGGCAAATAGGAACAGTTTCAAAAGGGGGTAGGGCTCCCCTGCAAACATTTACCCATTCGCTTTGGGAGGAGCCAGGAATAACACCCTAGTGGATGCCAAGCATAAATATGGCACCTTCAGACACCATTTTAAGAACACATTATGGATCTGTGGAAGAAGGGAAAAGGAGTGGACCTGCTGTCTATAGCGAGATAGGAGCTTTGAAGGATGGACCTGCTTCCCATTCTACCAAGGCCAAAAAAGTGAACTCCAAAGGTCAGATGGCTGACCTCCTGTGTCGCTACATGGCCACAACAAGATGCAAGAGGACTTTTACTCGAAGTGCCCAACTGACTAGTAACAGCTGGACCTGACCTGGAACCTGCTGATGGCTTCTGCTGGAGTGAGTCTTGATTGTACAGTGCTGTTCCTCAGGTTCTTGAAACCTGGGCTGTGTGTAACTGTAATAATCCTGTACCACAAGTGTCATAAATGCTGACTGATGCTATTGTCCTAATGTGCGCCATTGTGCGCTGTATTGTATCTGCGATGCAGACATGGTGTCGTTAGAGGTTGCGGGGTGCAAGAAAAGTAGTACATCACAGCTGATGTGCCACTTTCTTGTAAATCTGGCCCATAGCATTCAAATGTTTCAATCCACCCAAACATACAGAGCCTCATTTAGGCAGCCCTGGAGGCACACTATGCCACCAGAGAGTCATTTATTTATGCTCTGGTGGCGCAGTGTGTCAGCCCATATATACAAGGACATGCAAAGGCATCTTGCATGGCTTTTCATGGCCTTGTAAAATATGGACCCCTTTCAGGCATAACACTACGTGAAAGGGGCATTAAAAAGATGTTGCTTGGGGTGTACCCATGCAACACCGATGGAAACCAAAGGAATCTGATGCATTCCCAGATTTACAAGTCTGGCAATGAGTCAGATTCCTACGCCACCTCAGGGGTGGCGTAAGAGTGACAAAACAGGAAGAAATAACTTTATTACTCCCAGTGTTGTACTCTTTCTATGTGTGCTGCATTCTGTAGCACACCTAGAAACAGGAAAACACTTATTGTGATTGATTTTTTTTGTGCAGGAAGGTGCTCCTTCCTGAACAAAAACAATAATTCCCACTCCCACAACGCAGGCATCCTTGCATCATGGTGCAAGGGTGCCTGCTTTGACGCTAGGCAGCAATTGGTGTGCCAGCACAGGGGGGAAAGGAAAGAAATGTGCCATATCTTGTGGCACTTGCTGTTCCCCCAGCGCCACGAGCCTTGTGGATGAGTCCCATAATGCTTAAGCAGCCTGTGATAACACAAACCATATGAACCAAATAGCAAAAACAGATTTTTCCATCATTTAGAAGTATGCTACCCATTCACAAATGTGCTTCAGCACTTCATTAGGATTCTGAAGCCTTACATAAATCCAACTGCAGTGTAACATACTCAACCCTACAGGGACAGCAAGGCCATAATGATGGCCACACAAAGCTAGACAATTCCCTTTAACACAATCTGTTTCTGTCTTCTCTGACCGTACAGACTTTAATCAGGCCTTTATTCCAAGTTGTTTTAAATATTGATTTGTGCACAAATGGAAGTTTGAGCACTGATGAAATTGTGAACTTTGCTTCAGTTACCAAACTCTACAATTTTCCTCTGTCAGCTTTTACTAGGAAAAACCTGGCAAAATATATTATGGGAACATGCAATAAGAAAACTCAACATGTAGTAATTGGTGCTGTAAACCACTTATTGCGCAAGCTAGGCCTCATCGTGAAGTAACAAACTCAGACATGGAGGCAATTATGTCACCTGATGAATTACCCACCTCTGAATAGCATGAATACCATAGGATGATACTATGGTAATCCTACTCCTAAAATCTTTGCTAGTAAAGCAGGCATTTCAGATGAGCAATTTTAGAGTGTCGCTGGTGTTGTAGGGTGCTCTACTGTAGTTGTTCTCGAACTAAACCTAGGAATTACCCAGAGTTTTCTCTTCTCTTTTGCATAATTTATGCTTCACTCTATGCCTGAAAGGGTGCTCCCTTGTGTCTGGCCAAAGCTAAACCTCTTTGAAGAGCTTTAATGATAGTGAAACACAGGGATTGCTTTTGCTCATTCCAAGTTTGTGTGGAATTTATTTTACCAGTTCACAGCTGTACTAATATGCCCGAAGCCATTTACAGCTTGGGAAGGATGACACTGTGCTAGTCCTGTGATTAAAGACATTGCAGTATAAATGGCAGAAGACTTTGAGGCAGATGTATCAAACTCACATCTTGTATTCCCTATATAGCTAACTATAAGAAAACGCAATTTGGGGAATGCAAAATGCTATGTAACAAAATAGTGATTCCCTAATAGCAATTTCTTGAAAATCGCAATCGCTATTAAGGAATCGCTATTAGGGATTGCAACTCCATTTGCATATATATATATATATATATACTGTATGTGCCACCCACATGAGTAGCCCTGTAAACATGCCTCATGCCTGCCACTGCAATGTCTGTGTGTGCAGTCTTGCACTGCCAATTTGACCTGGCAAGTGTACCCACTTGCCAGGCCCAAACCTTTCCTTTTACTACACAGAAATCTCCCCTAAGGTAAACTCTACGTTGTCCCACAGGCAGATTACAGTGTATTTAAAAGATGGGACCATGTACTGGTGTGTTTTAGATGTCCTGATAGTGAAATATTGCCAAATTAGATTTTCACTATTGCAAGGTCTATCCCTCCCAGAGGTTAACATGGGGAGTGTCTTTAAATATCTTTTACGTGCAGTGTCACATTGGAAATAGATAGAGATGTGGAGTTTGGGGTATCTGATTTCACAATTTAAAAATACATCTTTTGGTAAGGCCTCTGTCTGATTGCTGAATCCACGTCTCGGTCAGACTGAGAGTTGGGCTGTTTGTGAATTCTCTCAATACAGTGACACAAAGGTAGCTTAGGTGTGTCCTGCATATCCGAATGAGTCTTCCTGAGCTAGAGTGGGAGGGAGATGCTGACACCTGCACCTGCTATGCCTGCCTTCACACAATATAGTCTCCACCTCCTTAGTGTGTGTCGGGGGCAGGGAAAGGAAGAGGGGTCTTTTGCATTACAAAACCTTTCCTTTGAAGTCTGCCTACTTCAAAGGCAGAAATGAGTATAAGTAGTGGAGCTAAAACCCAATTTTTCTGGGACTACTTATGGACCAATAGGAACCTCAGCCAAGGAGAAGAGCTGGATGCTTGAAGAGGACCTGCCACTGTGCATGTTGCTTTGCTGTGCTGGACTGCTGCTGCTTCTGCCTTAAGAGGGAAATGACTGGACTTTTCTTTCCAAAAACCTACTTGCAAAGTTTCTCTAAGGGCTGGGACTGAGCGTGCCCCCTGTTCTGAAGTTGCAGGGGTATCAAAGACTTTGTCTGCCAGTGCCTGGGCTCTTCTGCAGAAAGTCCTGACTTGCTAAGTGGTGCCAAATCCAGTCCCAGGGCCCTTAGAAGTGGAAGCTGCTAACCTGTGGGAGAAAATCCATGCACCTCTGTGTGTGCATCCAACAAATCAGCACAGCCCCTGTTCCGCAGCTGAAAATTCAATGCAGTGCCTGCCTCACGGCTAGAGAATCGACGCAGCGCCTGTTCTCAATGCAGCCCCTTCGCACAGCACATCAGAATTCTCCACACAACGACCATGGGTGTCAAAGTCTTCAACATTACCGCACAGACCTGAGGCTGGTTGTCTGGAAATTGATGCATCCCTTCCCTGCAAGGAAAGAATCGATGCATCTCATGCCCAGCAGAGAAAGAATCGATGCACTGCCTCACTTGTGAGTAAGGAATTGAAGCATCGCTCTCTTTTCCGACGTACGCACACCTGTGCTGCTTTTTTTTGGACACATACCAGGCCCTTTTTGCTAAAACAACACATCGTTTGAGTTCTATGGATTAAGACTCTTTTTACTTAAAACATTCATATCCTTGCTTGTATATGTTGGATTCTTGTCATTTTGGTCCTGTTTGATTTAGATAAATATTGGCTATTTTTCTAAACTCGTGTGGAGCCCTTTTGTGGTGTTTTCACTGCGTTACAGTGTGTTGGTACAAATACTTAAGTACTTTACAAATTGCCTCTGAGAAAGCCTGCCTGCTTGTGCCCAGCTACCAAGGGAGTGAGCAGGGGTCATCTGAGCTGTGTATCTCCTTTACCCTGACTAGAGTGAGGGTCCCTACTTGGACAGGGTGTAAACTGACTGCCAACAAGAGACCCTATTTTTCATATATATAATTATAGATATATATAGATCTATATATATGTATATGTATAAATATATATATATATATATATATATATATATATATATATATATATATATATATATATATACATATATAACTCGCGCCTGCACCATGGACAGTTTGTTCTTTAATAATTTGAGTGATAATGTTTCATATATATTTTTAATTATGTTATAGCAGTTGTCATGAGTGCTATGATATGTGGGGTAATAGCAGTGGATGGCGAGAGAGCAAGTCATAGCTACTTTAGGTCACGAGTTATAGCTGCTAAAAAGAACTCTAATTATAGCTGCTGAATTTCAATGGTTTTGTACGAGTAAATTCAGAACCTAACTATAAAGTCCCTGTAATCTTTTTTTTTTTCAGTGCATTTCTAAGGTTTTTTTTACTATAATTTCCCTATAACCTTTGTTTTTTCAGTGAATTTCTACTTTTTTTTAATGTAAAGTAATTTTCATTACTATACGTTAATCCAACCACCAGTGCGCACAGCCTTTCACCATTCACAGTGGTAGTCGGCCGCAGAGTCTGCATCCGACCCCTATAGGCACGCAACCCTGAGCTGCTCAAGGTCTTTGGCTGTGCACAGCGGTGGTTGACCACAGGGTCTGGCCTGCAACCAGTCCCTCTAGCCAACCTCGATAACAACCCAACCCCATATGCCTCACCTCCCCACCCAATCTCTACCCCAGGGACCCCATCCCCCCGGGGCCCAGCCTAAATATATATATATTTTTGGGGGAAGGACTGCACAGCCCCCCTCCCAGGCCAATCTCATCCTCAGGGACCCTATCCCCAGGGTCTGACCATGTGACCTTGGTGCCCCTCTGGGCACCCAGTCACAATGTTGGGGATCGTGGGGAGCCGCTGTGAGTCAGCATTGCCCTCAGCTCCCTGTCTGTGAGATCAATTGTTTCCTCTGTCTCCTTGTCTGCAACTTTGACATCTCTCCCTTCATCAGACTGGAGTGTTTGCTGTGGCATGGCAGCAGCTTCAAAGCTGCAGCCATACCACTGAAAACAGCTATATCCTGGGCGTGGGCACTCGGAACAGAGCAGGAGTGGCCCAGGAGGTTGGTGGTCCCCAGGGCCATCAGTCGTTTCTCAAGGGGGGCCGTGTGCACCCCCTCCATTGTGCATAGCCCCAGGGAAATAGTGGTCCCCAGGGCAGTAGAGGGTCCCTAACAGACCCCCTTTCTGTTTTTTACAGTTTGCCCCAGAGAGGTGGTGGTCATCAAGGCTTTGGAGGGTGCCATGTAGCCCCCATGCATAGTATTTCAGTTATGCTCTGGGGAGGTGGTTGTCCCTGGAGAAGCGGGGTGCCACACGGCCTCCCCAAATAGTACTTCTGTTATGCCGAGGAGGAGTTAGTCCATGGGGCTCTGGTGGGGGACATGCAGCCCCCTGCACAGTATTTCAGTTATGCCCAGGGCTGCTGGTGGTCCACAGGGGGGCTGCAGGGGGGGCTCACTGCTCTCGGCATAGAATTAAATTACAGCCTCTGGAAGATGGTAGTCCCCGGGGTTGGGGGGAGCCAGGATGTCCCCAGCATGAGTTTTAGGTACTGCTGCTGGGAGGTGGCAGTTTCCAGTTCCCTAGGCTGAGGGAGGCTAGGAGGCCCCCATTAAACAAACAATGCACCAGGGACCTGGCCCACCAAAGGCTTATTAAAACAACAAGTGCAGGAGTTTTTTGTTTTTAAAATGTTCCTATTAATTTGCGACAACATTTTTTTAAATATTATTTTTTTTTTCTGACAGAGTCCCTCTGGGACCCCAGCACCAGAGCTAAGAGGTCAGGGTGTCCATACCCTGGCCCATTTTCTTTTTTTTATACTTTTTTATGGATACAAACACTTCCTGGTTTGAAGTGTTGGCAGCCAATCAGAGCTGCGCATTTCCCTCCTCAAGCTCATCTTTTTTCACAAATATCGAGAAGAGTCTGCGTCCCTATATATACAAATGTATCTTTTCTTTAATTTCTCAATAGCTGCTGAAGGTATTTACACCAAATAAGTGAAAGTGTAATCTGTGTACTAAAAGTTAGCTTTCTACCAAATTTGGTGTCATTCTGTCCAGTGGTTCGGGCTGTAGTCGTGTCTAAAGGTCCTCTGGGAATTAGCAAGGGAAACAAAACTTTTTTGACCTCCCTTTTTCTCGGTCCCCGCTTAGCAGGTCACCCTGAAACTTTCCATGCTCAACAAGATGTAATGGGCCACTGTTTTTGGAAAATTTCATGAAGATTCTTCAAATGGTGCCAAAAATAGAGGCAAGTCAAAAAACACTTTTTGTATGTAGGCATGGTCCTTACTAAAACTACCTATAAAGTTCTGGGGCTGAAAAACAAAATGAAAAGTAGGATAATGGGTCAGGGTGGAGGTAATTGGAACCAGGGGTGTGGTATAGTGATGTCTGAGGGTGAGATTATGGGTTTAAAATGTTTTTTCACTGTGCGCAATATTCGCCAATTATTTGAGAATATTTGTGAATATCATACATGGTAAAATTTGGGAAAAAAAAGCATTCACAGACTCATTCATACACTAATTCATTCACTCAGACATGCAGCCCCAAGCTCATGCTCCCACTCACACATTTCCATCCACTCAGCCACTCATGCACCCACTCAGACCCACTCATAGACTCACACCCACTTTAAGACCCACTCAGACACTCACGTATCCACTCACAGATCCACTGACAGAGACAGGCCTGTGGCCAACCCAGCTGCACCACATGAGGTTGCATGGTTATAAGGGCTTGGTCATTGTGGTTGGATTAACATATAGTAATTAGAATTAATTCACATTAAAAAAATAGATAGAAATTGACTAAAAAAACAAAGGTTACAGGGACTTTATAGCAAGCTTCTGAATTTATTCGTACAAAACCATAGAAATTCAGCATTTGTAGTTAGATTTATTTCAAGGATCTGTAACTCGTGCCCTAAGGTAACTATAACTCGCGCCTTTGCCATGCACAGCTGACTACTCCACGCATTATATCATTGATGACACCTTCTATGGCATCTTTTTTATTTATTATGACTACAACATTTGCGAAAACATTATCGATGAGAACACTGTGCATGGGGATGGTGCGAGTTTCTATGGTCTTGTAAGAATAAATTTAGAACCTGACTATAATGTCCCTTTGTTTTTTTCAGTGAATATATATATACATACGTACACATACATACATATATATATATATATATATATATATATATATATATATACATATACATCCACTCCATTTTAAAGGTGATTTTGGCCAGAGGATCCCATTCCTCTGGAGGCCCAGTGCATTCCCAGGTATCACTGGGGACTGCGGGGGGACTGCCAAAGCCACCATAGCCCCCGCCAGCTTACCACATCCAGCAGGAACCAATATTGCTCCCGCCCACAGCCAGCTGCTAATAATGCTGCTTCATGAGGGTGGGAGGAATATTTAGATCTGCTTCTCTTCCAGCATCACTGAATTTTTTTAAGCTCCCGCCAGCTGGGAGCACATCTGGGGACATATTTGCAAGCCCCGTGTGCCACTGGTGCATCACTTTTTATGATGCACTAGAGGCGCATAGTGCAGACCCTTATCTACAAGGCCACACAAAGGGGGTCATTCTGACCCTGGCGGTAAAAACCGCCAGGGCCGGGGTCTGCGGGAGCACCGCCAACAGGCTGGCGGTGCTCCTTTGGGCATTCTGACCGCGGCGGTACAGCCGCGGCCAGAAACGGAAAGTCGGCGGTGTACCGCCGACTTTCCGCTGCCCATGGGAATCCTCCCATGGGGATTCCGACCCCCCTCACCGCGAACAGGATGGCGGTGAGGGGTGTCGTGGGGCCCCTGGGGGCCCCTGCAGTGCCCATGCCAATGGCATGGGCACTGCAGGGGCCCCCGTAAGAGGGCCCCACTTTGAATTTCAGTGTCTGCTCAGCAGACACTGAAATTCGCGACGGGTGCTACTGCACCCGTCGCACACCTTCCACTCCGCCGGCTCCATTCGTAGCCGGCTTCATCGTGGAAGGGTGTTTCCCACTGGGCTGGCGGGCGGCCTTTTGGCGGTCGCCCGCCAGCCCAGTGGGAAACCCAGAATGACCGCCGCGGTCTTTCGACCGCGGTACGGTCTTTCGACCGCGGTACGGTCTTCTGGCGGTCCCAGCCAGGCCGGCGGCTACTGCCGCCGGCCGGGGTCAGAATGACCCCCAAAGTCACTTTGCATGGCTTTTCATGGCCTGGTAGCTATGGTTTAAGGCAACGCAGCACATGTCGCTGCATTGCCTTACTCTGTGTCAGGGAGGCATTCCCAGATTTACAAGAATCTGTAAACCTGAGACTGTGTCAAAACTGTACACCTCCGCAAGGCAGGTGCAACAAGGAGAAATATCTTTATTTCTCCTCCTTGTTTCCTCTTTCTATGCGTGCTGCATTTTGAGGCACAAATAAAAAGAGGAAAATGTCTCTCAGTGCCCTTTCATGAACAAAAACAATCCTGCCAACAATGCCAACCCTTGCACCATGATGCAAGAGCGCCTGTGTATGTACTAGGCAGTAATTTGCAGGAAGAAAGGACAAACATGCACCATATGTTGTAAATATGGTGCATTTCTGCCCTTTTGAATTGATGTAGTGTAGCATAGCAGAAAGTCTTGCACTGCTGCCCTATGTCAATTCCTTGTGAATATGCTCCATGGAGTTTACTCTCCCTTTGCAGGGGATTTAAAAATGCCCCTGCCAAGTGTGCGAAAGCACAGGTTTCCCTGACTGCATTGCCTCGGGCAGGGAAACAGCTATGTCCCCAGGGGTTTTGCTCCTTGAGACATAGTTTACAAGCCAGCCCCAGGGGATGTGGTCCCTGGGGTCATTAATGGCTCAGAGAGAGGGGCTGCATAGTCCACGTCCCTTAACAGAATAAGTGCTCGGGGTGGGCTCCCCGGGGTCTTTTCAGGCTTGGGGAGAGGGGTTGCACTCTGTCTTCCCCATTAAATAAAGTTTTATCCCTTGGGGAGGGCTCCCCTGGGCCTTTTGGTGCCCAGGGAGGGGAGCTGCATGGCTCTTCTCATTACTTTATAAAGTGTTGAGGCATATTATGATAAAATTGGTCTCAGTCGCTAATTTTTTTGGCTCCCACTGTTGCGTAGGCTATCATTATTCTAATGAGACTAATGGATTTTTGAGCAGCAAGATAGTCCACAGTGTGGAGGACTGAGTCTGACCCACGGCTAACTAGCAGTGCCTCATCTCTCCCGAAAGGTAGAGATGATTCGGCAGCCGAGCGCATGGTCACTCAGGTCACATCCGGTTCTCTCACTCACAATTCAGGCTCATATATAAATGACAATAAAAAGCAGTATAAGTTTTAAAAATTGGTTTAATAAAACAACTGCATAAAACGACTGACGATAGCAAAGCGTGAGCTGCAATAACCAGAATGACACAACACAACAATATTAAAATGGTGACAATGAGAGTGAAGCATAAGCTAAGAATAATGCTATCATATTGCCACTAGAATCGATGGACTATTTCAGTTCTAAATCATATTTTGAGCATGGCATGTTAAGCTCTAATCCTGCCTTTCAGGTTCCCTTGGGAGGACATCAACCCTCATACCTGAGCAAAGGCCTGTAATCAGCGTCAGCATCTGCAGCGAAGCATTCAGCATACAGTTGTGGTACCCTGGCTGGAATCTCCCTCTTGACGTGTATTGGGACTAGAAAGTATTTTTATAATTAACAAAGCAGATGTTCTTAGAAAATGTCCCTACGTAAGGATGTGTATTTTCTACGAATGTTGGAGACTAAACTTCTACCATGTGTACCGGCAATGTACCAGACTGTAGCCTTGACTGAAGCACAGAGTGATCAAGAATGCGTTGTTTGAGAACACAATGCTGAACTAAGCAAAACAGTTAGATAGAAGAAATTAAAACAAGACCGTAAAACTGGTTATTGGAAAAATAAAAGTGCGAAGCTTAATAAAATATATCTAGGTCAAGGTGCACAGCGGCCTAGTGTATTAAACTAACGTGCATGGAGAAATAACTAAAATGGCTACACAACACCATTAAGTATTGCAAAGTTGCTCCATTTTTTGATAATTCTATTTCTTTTTTGGTCCTGTGGAGGACTCTCACACCTGACACACATCCACACACCCGACACACCTACACACACACCTACATAACACATCCCACTCAACCCACAATCCTTTGCAACTAAAACGCCATACAGAGACACTGAGAGCAGGCACAGACACACAGAGAGCACCCTAACACTATAGGCACACACACATCAGACGCATCACACATCAAATAAACAAACACAACACACACATAACAAGCACACACATACTGCTGCAACCCTCACAACGCTCCACCCACACCCCATCATTCACCCAACACTGCACCCTTTCATACACAACACCCCCCACACCGTAAACACAATCTCAAACATGTTCCACAAAAGCACCCATGATTCACCAATGATGAGTTGAGGGTCATGGTGGATGAAATTGTCATGGTGGAGCCACAACTGTTAAGAGCACAGATCCAGATAACATCAATTGCCAGGAAAATAGAGTTATGGCAAAGAATAGTCAACATGGGCAACTCAGTGGGCAGCCATCCATGCTCAAGGGACGACATCAGTAAGAGGTGGAACGATCTATGGGGGAAGGTGCGTTCCATTGCATTGAAACACCAGATAGCCATGCAGAAGACAGGTGGTGGGCCCCAACCTCCTCCCCCACAGGTCACATCTTGGAGGAGAAGGTTGTGGAGAAACTGCATCCTGTGGGCCTGACTGGAATACATGGGGGACTGGAGTCTGTTAAGTACCCATTACATCCATGTTACGCCATTTTTGTGTCCTGCATGCTTCCTCACCACCCAAATACCCCATAATTCACAGTGTTCCACTACACCTACTTGACAATCACCCAATGCCCCTCTCCTGCATGCCACCATCCCACAGAACCCTACTGCCCATATCACACTTTGCAAGCGCAGGGATACGACAGCCTAATCCTATCACTGCGACTCACCAACCCATTAATGAGAAAACCTGCAATGTGGACATGATGTGACATTTCATGCATGTATGACTATTGTACTACCTACACCAACTAGAATGTACAACTGAGGACCAGTACATGGCAATGACAGCAATGCAATGGCACACTACAATGGCAAGCAAGGCAAACCACAGCTACATCCCTGTAACGATTCCAAATGGACACTGATCCATATCCCCAAGCCTGTAATGGACTGACCATGGGTAGGAAAGTAAGATGTCAGATTCCATGCATATTAACAAGATCAAGATCATGATGCAATGTTCAGCCATATTGCGTGACAACTACCAAGCCTGACTACTCACCAGGTAGCAGAGTCTATTAGTCATGTCAAGTATCAGATAGTAACAGAAACCCATCAGCAGTGCCATATGTACAAACCATTGATGACAGCATGCAGCATGGAGTATGGCACTTCTGTCACAGACTTCTATGTACCACCAAGCTATGCTGTGCAGCGAATGTCATTGTCATTGCTGGGAATCATGCTAAGCCATTGCCTGAATCACACACAGAGGGTACCAAACACACTTTCTAAACTGTACTCTGTGTCTCACTCCATCCGCAGATAACCCTGCCATTGCTACCATTGAGACGATACCAGACACTGCCAGCCCTCCTCAGAATGAAGGCCCCAGTGAGGACAACATGCCTGGATGTCTGGATAGTGACGACCTACCTGGCCAATCCAGGACATCTAGTCAGTCGATGACTCCCAGCCTCACCCTGCCCCCATCATTCCCCCCACCCCAGTTGCTCAGACATCCCAGCCAAGCAAGCAGCCCCACATCAGTGTCACAAGGACTGTTCAATCTATTGTGTGCCCCACAGTGCAGGGACCTGAGTTGGATCTTCACACCCCAGACAATGATGGTTCAGCTAACACTGGGTCTGGGCACACAGTGCCAGGGGCACAGGAACCTGGGGTCAGGGGAGTGGGAGGTATGCTGTGGGACAGATGATGGGGCTTCAAAGGGAGTCCACTGACTAGGAAACCATCTCCCAAGTCCTGGAAGCATACCAAGCTTCCCATGACAGGATGGGCCAAATCATCACCATGTTGGGGAAAAATCAGAGGCTGCAGAGGGACTGCCACCAGTGCCTTGAGTCCCTCATGGGTGAGTAGCCGTGCTTTACAAATATTGATTGTTTGAGGCTGTTAGAAATGGGGTCTTTGGTTGGCAGTCAGGTTACCCCCTGTCCAAGCAAGGACCCTCACTCTAGTCAGAGTAAAGGAGAAGCACCTCAGTTAACCCCCGCCCACCCCCTTGGTAACTTGGCATAACCAGGCAGACTTAACTTCAGAGTCTAATTGTAAAGTATTTGTACCGATACACACAGTAACTCAGTAAATGCAATACAAAATGACAAAACACAGGTTTAGAAAAATAGGAAATATTTATCTAAACAAAACAAGACCAAAGTGACAAAAATTGAACATACACAAGTCATGAATTAAAAACCAAAAAGAGTCTTAAATAATTGAGAAAACAGTAAAAACACTGTTAGCGCTGAAAAGTACCTGGGTTGGGTCAAAATAACATACACGGGCAAGTGTGCGTCATAAAAGGTTAGCGATGCGTCGATTTCTCACCCGCAAGCAAGATCATGCATTTTTTCTCATCCTACGGTCAGGTCACCGTATGCCGTTTTTCCTCTCCGCAGGAGAGTGATGCGTCGGTCCGGGCAAGCACTCGGGTCCAGGCAGGCTGTGCATCGTTTTTCCACACCCAGCGAGGTTTGCGTCGAAAATCCTGCTGCACGGTATCAGCAAAACCACGCTATCTGGGTTGTGATGTTTTCAGCCACCTTCAGCCGGTGTTGCCTGTCATTTCTCCAGCTGCGTGCGTCAATCTTCCAGCTGCGATGCCGGTGGAGTGTCGATTTCTGCCGTGAAGCCACTGACGTGTCATTTTTCAGCCGCATCTCAGAAGGTGCGTCAATATTTTCCCTGCACGGTGGTATGTGTGTGGATTTTCAATCTTGGTCTGCCAGCTTCACCTATCAAGGCCCCAGAAACTGGATAGGGCACCACTTGGCAGCGCAGGTGTCTCAGCAGAGAATCCAGGTGCAGGCAGGAGAAGTCTTTGATGGCCCTGAGACTTCAACAACAGGAGGCACGCCCAGGATAAGCCCTTGGAGATTTCTTCACAAGCAGGAATGCACAACAAAGTCCAGTTGTGTCCCCTTGCACAGGCAGAAGCAGAAACTGCAGGATAACTCCACAAAGCACAGTCACAGGCAGGGCAGCACTTCTCCTCAGCTCTTCATCTCCTCTCCAGGCAGAGGTTCCTCTTGATGTCCAGAAGTGATCTAAAGCCTATGGTTGTGGGTGCTCTTCTCATACCCATTTTGGCCTTTGAAGTAGACTTACTTCAAAGGAAAGTCTCTCTTGTTTGTGAAATCCTGCCTTGCCCAGGCCAGGCCCCAGACTCACACCAGGGGCTTGGAGACTGCATTGTGTGAGGGTAGGCACAGCCTTTTCAGGTGTAAGTGACCACACCTCACCTCCCTCCTAGAACAGATGGCTCATCAGGATATGCAGGCTACACCTCAGCTCCTTTTGTGTCACTGTCTAGAGGGAGGTGCAAACAGCCCAACTGGCAAACTGACCCGGACAGGGAATCCATAAACAGGCAGAGTCACAGAATGGTTTAAGCAAGAAAATGCCCACTTTCTAAAAGTGGCATTTTCAAACACACAATCTCAAAACCAACTCTACTGAAAGATGTATTTTTAAATTGTGAGCTCAGAGACCCCAAACTCCACATATCTATCTGCGGGAGGGAATCTATGCTTTAATAATTCTTAACGGTAGCCCTCATGTTAACCTGTGAGAGAGATAGGCCTTGCAACAGTGAAAACCGAATTTGGCAGTATTTCACTGTCAGGACACATAAAACACATTAGTATATGTCCTAACTTAAACATACACTGCACCCTGCCCATGGGGCTACATAGGGCCTACCTTAGAGGTGCCTTACATGTAAGAAAAGGGAAGGTTTAGGCCTGGCAACTGGGCACACTTGGCAAGTCAAATTGGCAGTTAAAATATGCACACACAGACACTGCAGTGGCAGGTCTGAGTCATGTTTACAGGGCTACTAATGTGGGTAGCACAATGAGTGCTGCAGGCCCACTAGTAGCGCTTTATTTACCGGCCCTGGGCACCTCTAGTGCACTGTACTAGGGACTTACCAGCAAATTAAATATGCCAATCATGTTAATCCAATTACACATACATTTTACATAGGAGCACTTGCACTTTAGCACTAGATAGTAGTGGTAAAGTGTCCAGAGTGACGAAAACAGCCTAAAAGGAGTCCAGCACACATCAACAACCAGGAAAACAGAGGCAAAACGTTAGGGGAGACCACACCAAGGATGCCAAGTCTAACAAAGGCCATGCAGGAGTGGTAGTCACACATGCCATAATGGCTTCCCTAGCAGCGGTGCTGAGGAACATCAACACCATCCTGAGTAATATGGATACCCACCACCATGCCCCTTCAACTAGCAATGTTACATCTGTCCCCCGTACATCAGAGGCAGCTAGTGGAATGGAGGCCCTGTTGATTGTTCTGAATCCTAACTCTATTTTTCTGTGGTACAAGGACACAAGACCTTTGTGATCAACGGTTGTAGCAGCTACTCTGATTAATCCATCTACCATGACTCCATTCATCACCTGTTTGTTTTGTGGTCTAGTAATGCCCGCCTGATTCCAACTGGCAGTGAAATGGCCATCAGAGGGAGACCCCCTCAGTAGGACACACATGACAACATTAATGTGACTGAACAGATGTCACAGTATGATTTTGAAATCCACAGTAATACCAGGGTATAGACCGTTGAGCCATCTGCAATTAGAGCAAGACAGAGAGTACCATCAGGATGGAAGGCATGATGACACAGTAAGCACATATACAGGTAATCGACTGTTAGCCTATTGTAGTATGACTCCAATTAATGGGCTCCCAGATAGGACCTATACAGCCAAGGAGGGTTTAGATAGCCAGAGTCACCTGTGAACACAATGGTAGAACAAAATAATTTGAGGTACTGTGAGTGTGCAGATTGTGATGACACATCACATTACATACAAACACATAACAATGCATACTCACCAACCAGCCAGGCCCTCTGTGTGTAGCCATGCCTTCATGGGTGGGACATTGGGAGTCATGCACTGATCCAGGAAACCTGGCAGTCACGTGGGAGATATACTGATATGCTAGACACACCACCTACACGTTGATAGAGTGGTAGTTCTTCCTGTTCCTATACACCTGTTCATTTACAGTGGGAGGGACCAGGGATACATGGGTGCTATCAATGGCCCCTACCACATGAGGAATCAGTCCCATCTGATAAAAGTAACCCTTCATATTGGCCATATCCGCTCTTTGGGGAAACCTGATATAGCTGTCCAGGTGTTGCAAAAAAGCACACCTTACATCCCTCACAGCCTGACTGAATGTGGGCTGAGACTTCCCTGCTGTTAAGGCGACAGTATGCTGAAATGAAACAGTGGTCAGAAAGTGTAGCACTGGCAATACTTGAACAATGGGAGGTATGCAATAGGGATTGCGATTGCCTGGCATCAGATCTGGCTCCAACTGTCTTCATGGATCCATGATGGTCTGGCGATTCAGACGGTAGGTCTGGATGACATGCCTGTCCTCCATGGTTGCCAGGTCTACCATTGGACGGTACACTGGTGGTTGTCTCATTTCCCTCATGCCAGGATATCTAATTTGAGAGGAGAAAATATACAATGAGTCATGCAGTTGGCACACGTCAGCAGCACATGGTATACTTGCAGACATCTACACATGTGTAGGGGATGTGGAGCAGTGCTGACATAAACATTACAGACCATAGGAATGCACATCATACACTGTCATTGCAGCACATTAGCTGGAATCTCAGGTGGATAGGACATATCTACAGTTTTGCTCTCATGACTGGCACTGTTGCTAGCAAGACATCCGCTACGTGAGCTGCTGTGTACTGCCCTTGGGAGCTATCACACCACGTTCTGCAGGTGAGATGACCCCTGTCTTCAAACAAAAAGAGTTGGAAAAGTTGGTGGAGGAAGCACAAACCGTGTATGGACAGCTGTAAGGGGCACCAGAGGAACAGGTGAGTCCAATGCCCTAGCCATGTGTGATTGGTTTTGTGTGTGACACTGAGTTGGTCATGTGAGCTGTTGTTGGTGTAGATAAATGCATGTGGAATACCGTACAGGTGTGTGGGCAGGGAGGATGGGTATGTAGGCTCACTTGTTTTTACAGTTGTGTTGTGTTAACTACTTTTGGTATGGTTCATGTGTACAAGACTTTCTCCTTTTATCTGTGTCATCCATGCAGGTGAACGCCCATCAGAAGAAAGGGATCTGGCATGCCATCTCCAAGCAATTGTGGACCCCGGAGGTCCACAGCTGGAGGATCACCCATTGTCACAACGGGTGGGAGTATCTGAGATGCTGGGCCAGGAAGACCGCGGAGGCCAAGCTGGGGATGTCCTGCCAATGAGGGAGAGGTACCTGTCAGACACTGACCCCCTAATGGCCCGCATTTCGGCAGTGGCCTACCCTGAGGTGGATGGGCATTTAAGGGCAGCACAGCAGCCACAAGAGGGTAGGTATTGACTGTTATCTGGTACTTGCCTTTGGTTGTATGCTGTTTACTGTCTCACTGTACCTTCTGTGACGATGTAGTAGCTGACAAATGTTTCTAGACTAGTGGTAATCAGTTTGTACCACCTTGCCAGTGTATGAGATGTGGCACTGGCATCAAGGTTTGCTATTTGTAAGTTTTGGAATCATGTATCAAGACACCATTCTGACTGCACTTGGAGATGCCCTAATGTCAATGGCACGTGTTGCACATCCTGCCATTCCTATGTATGTGAGCTGGTGTTTCACCATACCCTTTTACCCTATCATAGTCCATCCCTCTGCATATGTGCGTCAGTGGCTCTAAGGTGTCTGACCACTCCCGTCTGTGATGATCACCTGCAGTAGTAACAGGTTGAGTCACTTATTTGGTACAGGCTACAAACATAACTTTTATTGGTACAGGTCTGGACTCCATGTGAGGCTGCCATCTCTTGTACAACACAGATATGGCCTGTCTAGGCCAGTACATATCTGTGTTTGTCGTTGTAGCCCCATAGACCGCTCATCTCCATTCAATGGGTTATGTGAAGGTAGCAACAAAGGGACATTCTCCTTTGGGGGTCTGATTTGTGGATTTGTAATCCTAATGTTTTTTCATGTGATTGACACGTGGACATTTAATCTCTGTCCCAATAGGTGGGTTATAGAGAAGGTAAGTGCCTTGGCAGAGCCAGCCTTATACAATATGCAATGTCAATAGTTTGTGTGCAAATGCCCTACCAATTAGATTTGTGATCTTGGTAATATGCTGACTACACTATGTCTCAATGGTTAATTGAGGGCACACCATGTTCATGAAGTGATGGTCTTGTTGTAATGGAAGATATTTTTAATGTCCTGGCAGTCATGTAGGGCCATATGTGAATCATTTGTACATGTTATTTCCGTATGACATTTGTGTAAGCTTGAGTTAGGTATAGGTAATCACGTCAGGTATGGTGTGAGTGATGTCAGTGTACTCATGTTGTCAAGTCCTGGAACTGTAACTGCATTTGAGGGGGAATTGTAGGTGGCCTATCATGTCTATAGGGACTGCCTCTAGTGCAGTTGTTGTGACACAGCACTCAGTGATTGCCTATGGATGTGTAATGTGTGCTGTGTAGGCCATTGTAGCTGCACTTGCAATAATGAAGTGATGTGGTGTATCTGTGTTTAGTGTGTGCAGATTTTCCTCTGTGATTGTATTGTATTGTATTGTAATAGTATTTATATAGTGCTTACTACCCCTGACCAGGCGTCGAAGCGCATTTCGGCGAGTAGCAAGCTACACCGGAGTTCAAGAGGAATTAGTGGTAGATTAGTATAGAGAAATATGAGTTGAGTTTTAGTATTTTTATGAGTTAATTTGAGCAGAGGATATGTGAGCTTATTAGTTGGATTGACTAGACTAATGGAGGGATAGAGGAGGCAAGACTCCAGAAGTGTTAATTGGGAGTGAACAGTAATAGGATGAGGCATGGGATGAGTAAAGGAGAGATGGAGGAGGGAAGAGTCTGTGGAAAGGGTTATGGAGATCATAGTAGCGGCCGGGGTTTTGGATGAGTCAAGGTGAGATAAATGAGGGAGAATTTATTAGGGTTTTTGGGAGATCATGGTAGTAAAGTGAGGTTTGGGTGAGCTAGATGTGGAGGAGGAGGGAAAAGCTTAGGCAGGGTTATTTTGGAGATGAAAGTAGTAGAATGGGTTTGGGATGAGTCAGCGAGGGATGGATGATTTATTGATAGAGACATGACATATGGTGAAGGGTAGACACAGTAAAGCTTACAAGAGAGTATATTTATATTATGTTTGTTATGTTTATTCATAATTTTATTCATATATATATATATATATTTATAAGTTCACTCATTCGATCAAACAAGAAATCAAGACACCAAACGGATAGTTACAAAATATATTGAAAAAAAGGAAAAAATGGTATTCCTCCCAACGCGTTTCGGCCATAGCCTTGTTCACGGGTGGGAGTATATAACAAAAGGCAAGTATAAATAGAAATTCATAAACATAAAAGAAGGACTAATCCCCAAAGTACATACACATGTCCTTCTAGAAAACATGGGTGCCATCTTGTAAGAGTACATAAGACATAATGCTTACCAAGAAACATCATAAAAAGTATGTAAGGTCATATTAAACCTATAAATATACATTCATCACATCATATTAAATCAACTTGTAAATAAGTATAAATACCATAAGTTCTGAGTACAGAGGGTTACAAGGAGCCAACACCCTCTGGTGACAATTTAAGCTCTGGTATTAATCTAGGACTAACAGATGAAAGTGATGTATCAGATGGAAATCTTTCGGATGCACCCGAGATTACAGCTCAGCAAATTAGGGATGTGGATGTTACTGTCAACAGATCCAATTTTTTAAAACAATTCCGTCTCCTAAACCAAGGGAGGACAGAACAGAGAAAAGATTTCCAGCCCAGAGGCAGAGGTCGAGGACAGAGAGGAAGAGGACGAGGAACCGTTCAGCGAAGGCAAGAAGAAAGAAGAGAGGCTCCTATAGCAATGGCACTGACCACAAGAGCACGCAAAGTTCCACAATGACTGTAATTAACTTATCTGAGAGACTTTTGACCAAGGAGGAGGAAAGTCTATTAGCTTTAGGTTTATCCTTCTGCCCTACTAACAATTTTGATTATGTACAAGCCCGGATTGATCTGTTTCACTTTACAGTAAATTAAAGTTGAAAAAATTGTATAAAAACAAGTTAATGGTAGACAGGGATGTGGAAAAAACCAATAACATCAGTAAATTGTGTATTTCGGATGTGGATCTATTACACACACTATCAGTATTAGATGCTGACATGAGTGCGCATGATGACCCATATGTGAATTTACTTAATTTGGGTATAGAAACTGAGTTACCCTGCCCCAGCCCCTTTAAACCAAAATCAACTTTTTTGCCAGCTATACAAAGTGAAGCCATTCACATGTTTGAAAAAGATATGATTAACCAATTTAAGAAAATTAGATATGGCACTAAAAATGTCAAATATGATAATCTTACTAAGATACAAAAAATGGCTTTGGAGACTTTGAATAAAGACCCTGATATTGTAATTTGTGAATCTGATAAGGGGGGCAATGTAGTTGTCCTCAACAAAACACAATACTTAGGGGAAGGATTACGCCAGTTGAGTGACCGTAAATGCTATATTTTTGCCAATCAGGCTGAGTTAAAAGAGTCCAATCTCCAATATCTTGGGATGTTGGTTGACTGGAGAGACAGGGGTTTATTGGAATGGGATGAGTATTTGTTTTTGAAATGTGACCATCCCAGAACACCAGTGTTGTATCTTTTGCCCAAATTACACAAGGACAGACAGAATCCCCCAGGCAGACCGATTGTGTCAGCAATGGGTTCGCTACTTGAAAATACCTCACGATATATAGATTTCTTTCTCAGACCTTTTGTGGAATGTTTACCCTCATATGTCAAGGATACCACACAATTTGTAAGAATGATGGATGGTCTGGGCTGGGAAGATGATTTTTTATTTCTGACCTTAGATGTCACCAGCCTGTACACCTGTATCCAGCATGAACTGGGTCTCAAAGCAGTTAGACACTACCTAAGAGCAAGATCTCTATCATACCTTATGCATACAGAGATGATCTGCGATATGATTTGGTACTGCCTTACTAACAACTTTTTCCTATTTGATGGCCAAATATATAAGCAGACTCAGGGTACCGGGATGAGTACATGTTTCGCCCCCAGCTACGCGAACTTGTTCATGGGCTGGTGGGAGGAGCAATTAACATCCAACATAATCAACTATGAAGACAGTGTGGTACTTTGGTGCCGGTATATAGATGATATTTTTATCATCTGGAAGGGGGAAGTTGTTTCAGCACTTAACTTTGTTACAACTCTAAATGACAACCAATGTAACCTTAAGTTCAGTGAGCAGCACAGTAGAACATCCATTCAGTTTCTGGATGTCGAATTAAATATTGAGAATAACATGGTACACACCAGGCTTTATAGGAAAACTACGGCAGGTAACAGCCTACTGAATGCCAAGAGTGCACATCCCCCCAATTTGATTAAAAGCATTCCATATGGTGAACTTCTAAGAGCAAGGCGTATCTGTAGCACCAATGAGAAATACCAGCAAGAATGTATGATTATGTGCAGGAGATGTTATACGTCAGGCGGTAGAGAAAGTTGCGGAGGTATCAAGGCCTGAAATATATCGTATACAGCACCGTAACACCAAGAAGGAGAATATTAGGTTTATTACGACCTACTCCAACCAAACATTCAATCTAAGGAAAGCACTTACTAGGAGCTGGCATATTCTTCAGACAGACCCAGACTTACATGAGGTTGTGGGCAACAGCCCAGCAGTAACTTTTCGTAGAGGCAGATCTCTTAGGGATAGCCTTAGTCCCAACATAGTACGGAGTAGCATTGAATCTGAGAGTGTTAGATCTGATATTGAGGGTTTCTTTTGCTGCCAGCAATGCAAAGCATGTAAATATAGTAAAGATTGCAAAAATGTAACATGGGGCGGCGGGCAGAATCAATATGTTATAAAGGGTTTCTTTACCTGCAATACTGAATTTTGTGTGTACTGCCTACGTTGCCCATGCAACAAGTTATATGTGGGTAGTACAATCCACAAAGCGAAGAAGAGAATGCTGGAGCATGTTAGAGCTATTCGCAACTTTGACCGCAATTATCCTGTGGCACGCCATTTCCATGAAGTACATCATGGCGATGAAAAACAACTCACATATATGGTCTGTGATCAAATTAAATCTAACCCAAGAGGTGGAGACAGACAAAAAATGTTACGTGTCTTGGAATCAAAATACATTATTAAATTCATGACTCTGTCGCCTAATGGGTTAAATCTAAGTGAGGAAATGAATACCCATCTTGGCAGTTAATCTGATTCTGAGCACAGTATTGTTCTGGTCTTCGAGCTTCTATATTGGTATTTTTTTAGATGAAATTCTTTTGAGATTTTTGAGGTTTTAGCTGAGAGTGTCTAATCATGATAAAATGAGTATAAGATGAAATGGATATATGAAATTTACATTGCATCACTAATTTATGCAACTTGTATTACATTGAATATATAATTCAGAACTTATGGTATTTATACTTATTTACAAGTTGATTTAATATGATGTGATGAATGTATATTTATAGGTTTAATATGACCTTACATACTTTTTATGATGTTTCTTGGTATGCATTATGTCTTATGTACTCTTACAAGATGGCACCCATGTTTTCTAGAAGGACATGTGTATGTACTTCGGGGATTAGTCCTTCTTTTATGTTTACGAATTTCTATTTAAACTTGCCTTTTGTTATATACCCCCACCCGTGAACAAGGCTACGGCCGAAACGCGTTGGGAGGAATACCATTTTTTCCTTTTTTTCAATATATTTTGTAACTATCCGTTTGGTGTCTTGATTTCTTGTTTGATCGAATGAGAGAACTTATAAATATTTTAGGGGGTACCCGATCCCTTATCAAGATCGCCATAATAGATCCTTGGCAAGTCGGTGTTTTTTCTTCTTTATATATATATATATATATATATATATATATATATATATATATATATATATATATATATATATCCATATATAAAAATGTAATCATTATTGTTTTTCTTTAGTTTATTTATTCATTATTATTTATTTATTAATTTTTTTACTTTAATTTACCTATTTATAATTTGAGTTTCATTTATAGATTTTATTGTATTTATTTTTATTTATACACACACATACACTCACACACTCACACACACACACACACACACACACACACACACACACATATATATATATATATTCCCATACATATACATATTTATTTAATTATGAGTAAATTTACATTTGTTAAAGAGGTTTAAAGAGTATGTGTGTAATTTATTGTTATGACATAGTAGCGATACATATTTCCTAAAGAACTATACATATCTAGAATATACACATATTCAGACAGAAAATAGTTGTCAACACAGGCATACACAGTCCATTGCTGTTTGAATATGGTGGTTATGAAGGAAAGAGCCAACTCTTGAGTAGTCTTCTGAAGACAAGGTAGTTATCAGTGGATCTTATATCTGGGGTAATGAATTGCATAGTTTGGCTGCTTGAACGGAGAAGGATGTAGCACCTATAGTCTTTTTCTTGTATGGTGGTGTTCTAAGGCTGGGTGCCAATCGTGAGCAGAGGTTTCTTTGTTGAATGTATTTGGTTATTTTGTTTCTGATAAAAAGCGGTCCTGTTCCATGTATAACTTTGTGGGTGATACAAAGCAGCTTGAAGGTGGATCTTCTGGCAACAGGTAACCAGTGTGGTGCTCTCAATGAAAGGGAGATGTGGGCTTGTGGCTTTATATGTAATAGTAGCCTGGCAGCGGAGTTTTGAGTACATTGTC
Organism: Pleurodeles waltl; assembly: GCF_031143425.1. Taxonomy (NCBI): domain Eukaryota; kingdom Metazoa; phylum Chordata; class Amphibia; order Caudata; family Salamandridae; genus Pleurodeles; species Pleurodeles waltl. The sequence continues at coordinate 565,229,404 of NC_090449.1, forward strand.
ATTTTTTCATGATAGATACAGATGATCCATGGTAGAGACCATTAGCATAATCCAATTATGATATGACAGTAGAAGAGAGATAGTAGCCTGCATCTTGTGTGGAAATCCGAGGTGGGGAAAGATGCGTCGCAGAGTCTTCAAGGTGATGAAGCTTGTTCATGCCAATTTGTCCACTTCGGCATTCATAGTTAACTTGGAGTTCATGTTAATTCAGAGGTTTTTAACTTCCTTGGATAATTGAGGAGGTGGTCTGAGATCGTCAGGCCAGGTGCACAGTGCATCATAAAATTTTCAGTCACCCCATATGCGAATTTCTGTTTTGGAGGCATTTAGGGCCGTATTTATAATTTTTGGCGCACAACTGCGCCAACACAGTTGTGCGTCAAAAAATGTAACGCCGGCTAACGCCATTCCAAAGTGCCATGCGGGTGTCTTATTTATGGAATGACGTTAGCCGGCGGAGCTGACTGGTGTGTGACAAAAAAAATGACCCACACCAGGCAGCGCCGGCGTAGGGGAAAATGGAGCTTGGGCGTCAAAGAATGGGGCAAGTCGGTCTGAGGCAAAAAATCTGCCTCAACCCGATTTGCGCCATTTTTTTTTACTCCCACCCTCCATTGACATGACTCCTGTCTTAGCAAAGACAGGAGTCATGCCCCCTTTCCCAATGGCCATGCCCAGGGGACTTCTGTCCCTTGGGCATGGTCATTGGGCAAAGTGGCATGTAGGGGAGCACAAATCAGGCCCCCCTATGCCACAAAAAAATATATATATATACTTACCTGAACTTACCTTAAGTTCCCTGGGATGGGTCCCTCCATCCTTGGGCGTCCTCCTGGGGTGGGCAAGGGTGGCAGGGTGTGTCCCTGGGGGCATGGGAGGGTACCTCTGGGCTCCTTCTGAGCCCACAGGTCCCTTAACGCCTGCCCTGACCAGGCGCTAAAAAATGACGCTAAAGCGGCTGGACGTCATTTTTTTTGACCCGCCCACTCCCGGGCGTCATTTTTGCCCGGGAGTATAAATACGGCGCACATGCCTCGGAGTAATTTTTTAGGCATATCATTAACGCAAGGAAGGTGTCCACGCTAAAAAATGACGCAAACTCCAAGATCTTTGGCGCTAGACAGGTCTAACGCCAAAGTATAAATATGGAGTTAGTTTTGCGTCGGATTTGCGTAAAAAAAAACGTCGCAAATCCGGCGCAAACAGAGTATAAATATGCCCCTTAGTTTGAGATGGATCCAAGTCATCCACTGATCAACAGCTGTGAGGCAACTGAAGTTTTGTGAGTTGTCAATGTCTTTGGGTCATTCCATTTTAAGTAGTATTTGTGTGTCATCTACATAGTTGTAGCATGCAAGTTGAAAATCATTGATTAGTTCTGGTAATGATATCATGTAGATTTTGAAAAGCAAAGGTGAGATGATTGATCCTTGGGGAACCCCTGCTTTTGTGGGATAGGGTTTGGATGAGAAGGAGGGAGAATAGATAATAATAGTTCTGTTTTGAAGGTAGGATGTAATCCAGTCGAAAGCAGTCCCTTCTATGCCGGCTTCATGGAGCCTTTGAATTAGGGTGTCATGATCCACCGTATCGAAGGCAGCCGAGAGGTCCAAGAGAAGTAGTGCATCAACTCCTTTGCGGTTGACTGTGTTTTTTTAGATAATCCCAGATTGCTATGAGTGCCGATTCAGTGCATCTTCCTGGGAGGAAACCAGTTTGGTAGTTTGAAAGTATGGAATTGTCTTCAATGAATTGTGACATCTGGGTGAATGCTGCTCTTTCTATCAGTTTGCCCAGGAAAGGTCTATTTGGGATTGGTCTGTAGTTGTTGGGGTCCTGTGGGTCTAGGTTTGTTTTCTTTATTAATCAATGTATGTATACCTTTTTCAGGTCTTCAGGAAAAGTTCCTGTAGTTAAAGAGTTGTTGATGATTCTTCTTACAGGTGTGGCAGCAGAAGTAGATAAAAGAATGTTCTTGAAGATGTGTGGTGGACAAGGGTCATAAGGGCAACTGGAAGGCCTGCTTGCTTTGACCAAATCCATAAATTCACCTTGTGATATTTGTTGGAAGGACTGTAGAGGCTGGGTTGGTTTATTCTTGGAAGGGATTTTAGGAAAGGGGTTGTCACTGATGGTTTTCTTCTGCTTTAAATAGGAGTCCAAAGTGTCTGCCTTGGTTGTGTAATGAGTTTGTTTGGGAAATCTTGAGTAGTGGAATATGCAATTAGGTTTTTGAAATTCATTGAGAATTTTATAAACTGCTTTGGTTGCAGATTTAGCATTTTGTATTCTGTCTGACTAGTAGCTTGTTTTAGCTTTTTTGATTGATGATTTGTATATTCTGTTAAGTTTGTGTAGCTGCAGTTCGTCTTGAGTGTTTTTTTGAGTCAGGTCCACTGCAACCTTCTGATTTGTTGCTTTATCTTTTTAAATTCTGTGTTTCTCCAAGGTGTTGGTTTTCTTTTGTCCTGTTTAGTTTTTCTGAGTGGTATTAGGATATCAAAAGCTTCATTGTAGCCACTCATAAAGTTTTAGAACAGAATTAATTGTATCTAGATTTGTGTGGGCTGTCGGTTGTGTTTCGAACTCATCAAAATTGAGTTTGCTCCATGGTCGATAGTTGCATGTATGTAAGCAGTTGTGGGGTGTGTTGATTTGTGGTGTTTTATGACGGAATGTTATCAAATGATAGTCTGACCATGAGATTGGCATGATGCTATGAATGGTAACCAGTTCAGGCTTAGCTAAAATGACATCTAGGATGTATCCAGCGATGTGTTTTGGATTGTGTATAATCTGATGTAAGTTCAATGCAACTAGGTCAGTGGTGATAGCTTTTGGATGGGGCATATTGGGTTTGTCAAACCAAATATTTATGTCCCCCAGAATGCATAGGTTTGAGTATAATGTAATAAGGTTTGAGACTGTATCTAGAAAAGTGTCTGAGAATGTTGAGGTGTTAGGTGGAGGTCTGAAAAGGAGGAGAAAGTTACAGGAGGAAGTTGGAGTAGGGCGGCATCTGGTGAGGAGGGCTTCACGACCTTGTATAGAAATGTCTGTTTTACTGAGATTTATTGCTTGTTTGAATCTTGTCTTTACGGTTTTGTGAGATGGTTTGATAGCCCAGAGGAACGGCTTCATGCAACACTTGGGAAATGTCATCTCCCAACCATGATTCTGTTATGAATAATAAGTCAGGTTGTGTGTCTGTGAACAGGTCGTAGGTGCGATGCCTGGTTTTTGAGAGTGATCAAGCATTTATAAACTGGCAGTTTAGAAAAAGTACGTTAGTGGCGGTGTTGTTTTGTTTAGGAGAAGGGTGAGCGGTATATTTTGAGCTTGTAGCAGATGTGTTGTTAGTTTTGATAACTGTGTGAGGGTCACAGTAGTCTTGTTTTTCAGTATAGTGTTCCTCTTCCATCATGCTCAGGAGGCATTTAGTTGGGTCTGTGTGTGTTGGTGGCTTACTTGGGGGCTGAGGGAGACATGAAGAGTGTACATGTATTTGTAGGTCAGCCTTATTAACCAATCACAAACCCGACCCTAAAAACCAAGAGCCAATAGGAATCTCAACCCTACTAACGATCACAAACCCAACCCTGAAAACCAAGAGCCAATGGGAATCTCAAACCTCCTACCAATCACAAACCAAACCCTAAAATCCAAGAGCCAATGGGAATCTCAACCCTACTACCAATCACAAACCCAACCCTAATCTCTATGCCAATAGAAAGACCAACCCCAACAACCTATCACAACACCATTTGCAACACCCAATAGAAATGTATATAAGAGCCAAGTTAACTGAAGCCCCAGCCTCTGTGGGAAGGGAGAAGGGAGCTTCTGCTCTATTCAGAATCTCCTTGGATACAGACAGGCTGAATCCACACTTTCAAGCTAGCAGAGTATACTTTCCAGGTAAGGGAGAGATTGTAAAAAACACTGAAATACTGCTTGTCGCACACTCAGAAATGGGACTTTTTCAATGTAAAACAGGTGATGCAGACAATTTATGAACACAATTTAAATCACAGAAACATATTAAGCAGTTGTCTAAACAAACTCTAGTTAGCCACTGAGAAATAAGTAGCCTTTTTTACTTTAACAAGGGGGGGCTTTATGCAGCCGTTTGCCACAAACTAGGAGGGACATTTCAAACAGTCACAGCTAAAAAGAAACAGCACTTTTAAAAGGCCAAGCTGTCTGAAACACAGAGAGCCTACAGTAAACAGGCACGGGTAGTAGTAGAAAACACTTTTAAACAAATAATAAGATTCCCCAGAAAAGTCTGGGGCTCTTTACCTAGCTCTCCTAGGAATCCTTGATCACTGGGCTATATTAGGCGCAGGGAAAAAGCTGGGCTCACAAAATGGAGGTGGCTGTCTTGGGGTTCCCTTCACAAACTTAAGGGTCCAGAGCAGGTGTGGGAGAAGGCCAATCAGCTAAGCCCAGCCCCTGTGGGAAGGGAAGAGGGAGCTGCTGCTCTATTCAGAATCTCAGTGGATACAGACAGGCTGAATCCACACTTCCAAGCTAGCAGAGTCTACTTTCCAGGTAAGGGAGAGATTGTAAAAAACACTGAAATACTGCTTGTCACACACTCAGAAATTTGGCTTTTTCAAGGCAAAACAGGTGATGCAGACAGTACTTAAACACAATTTACAGAAACAGATTAAGCAGTCACCTAAACACACTCTGGTGTGAATGTCATGCCATGGCTGTTCTCCAGACAAGTATTCTACACATTAGTTGTCACCGGAATGGAAGTGCCATTTGTTTTGGCTTCATCAGTTCATGTACCCAGGTTGGCATATGTGTATAGGTGTCAGCCAGCAATTTGATATGTGTGGCATGTGCAGAGTGGGATGTGAATTGGGTAGTCTACACTTTCAAGCAATTAGGATGGACTGGCCAGTTGTTGTTTCAGGACATGAATGAGTATTGTGATCACTCACCTGGTCTTCCAGTAGGTGATAGGAGTATAGAGAGATAGGATTTGGAATATGCATGATATAGCAACTTCTGCCAGGCTGACATGGCTTTAGAGGTGCACAGGTGGATTAGTCCAGTTGTGCTAAGTTACTCAGAATGTGATGTGGGTGTGAGGGAAGACATGAAGGGGTGGATAGTAGAAACATGATGTGACATGATGTAGCAGATGTGTAATGTCAATGGAGGTAGCCTAGTCTGGACATGTTCACCTGCAGTTGTGCATGTTTACATGTGTGTATGTAAGGTATGTGATAACCCTTTCTCTCCCTCCCTCTCTCTCTACTTGTGTGCATCAGCATCGGCAGGTGAAGGAGATGGGGCACAGGTGAGTGGGAATACTGCTGGCGATGGGATCCGGAGTGCTGTGACCAGTGACAACGAGGGGCCCGGTGGCCCGAGGGTGAGTGGAGTGCCAGGGGGGACACCGGTTTTTCCGCATCATCATCTTTGGAATCCACCTTCAGTGGACACTACCTGGTGGTAGCGGACCCATCTGGGACCACCCCAGGACCATCTTTGTCCACCACTCCCCTTACTACTAACGCCCTCCCTGTAGCTCCCCACCCAGATGTATGTGCCCACTCACGCAGGAGGGTGGGTGTCTCCTTCACTGTGGGCACCTCTGCTCCTGCCCCAATCAGCCCAGAAGCCCTCAAGTGAGGAGGCTATTGACCTCCTGCGGTCCATCCCTGTGGGTCAGTCGACCATTGTGAATGCCATCCAGGGACCTGCAACTCAAGTCCAACAGAGCAATTCGTTCCTGGAGGGCATTCACAGTACACTGGCTGGCCTACAGAGATCCTTTCAGGCTCTGGCCTCCACACTGATGTCAGACAGTCACCCTTTGTCTTCTGTCCCCCTCCATCTTCCTCTACCCAAACCACACCCCTGTTCTCCGTCCCAGCCAGAGCACACAGACAGACAAGCACGCATCCAGCTCAACAGACAAGGATACTATAGTCAAACACAAGCAACACAAGACCCACCACTGGCATGCACCCAGACAACACCCACCTGCACATACACCAACACCCACTACTGGCACAGACTCCCCCACCACCCAACCTTCACATACACTTCACCTGACATACCAGCAGACACCACACCAACATTCACAGATCCAGCCACAACTCTAATCCTACCCACAGTTAACACAATAGCAGACCCTTAGACATCTACCTCAGTCACCACACCCACAGCCACCACAACCACAGACACACCCAAATTCAGCACATCCACAATATCTACAGTCACCACCCCAACAGACATTCACCCAAGTAGCACGGCAATTCCCAGCTCCTCCACCCCCTTCCTCTTAAGACACATACACGCCCACACTCACCCACCCAACAGCATTTTTTGCACACACCTGCACCCAAAACATCCACCAAGATACCCCCTACAATCACTTCCTCTTTCTTCACTCCCAAACCTTTTGTCATGACTGTCTGTCTAAAAAGCTTTTCCTCTTGGAGTTGAACCTTTTTCCAACTCCCCTCCCACCTGTGTGACCCCCAAAATATCTGTTTCCCTCCCCAAGTGCAGCCTACCACCCCCAAGTCCCCCCTCCCCCCTGCAAGTTCCCATATTCCCCCTTATAGCAAGAAGACAACTCCTCCAAAGTGTTCCCAGCCCTCCCCTAAGCCACATCCAAAGCCCCCACATCCCAAACCCAAACACAAACTCAAAGACCCTCCTCCCAAAGCTGGGCCCAAGCCCCCACCTCCACCCCACCTAATGCAGGAGGTGCCTGCCTGCCCCCCACCTATGGAAGTAATGTAGCAGTCAACAGTCAAGTTGGGGCAGTCTGACATGCCAGCTGTGCATGTTGCACTTTCGGTTTTGGGACTTGCCTAAGGCCTTTTATGATTGTAAATACTGACATCTAATCTGTTCTTTTCATTATTTATTGACATACATCTGTGACAACCAGTTGTTGGATCCACTGTTATCATCTTTAACCTGCTTTTCATTACTCATGGCTGTTATGGTCTTGCCTGCTTCATATTGTGTGTGAGTGTCTTATGTGTTTGTGGTGTTTGTGCTACCTGATGTGTCTGAGCTGCTTGTATGGGTGTGTGCTTTGCATTTGTCCTACAGTGATGGCTGGGTATGATGTGTTGGGTATGTATGTGTGTGGTACATACATTTAGGTTGATATTGTGTGCGTTGCATGTTTTGGCTATTGTTATTTGGAGTGTGGTGTGCCCTTGTGTTGTTTTACTCTGTGTCTGAGTGGTAATAGGCATGTCAGAAACGTTGGTTGGTGTGTTTGCGTGGTGTGACATATGCCTTGTTGTATGGCTGTGTGATTGTGTGTCTTGGTACCATGGTGTTGTTATGTTGTGTTATATATGTGTATTGTCAGGGTGTGTTGTGGAGTATTGATGGTGCGTTTGAGGTCTTGTGGTTGTTGTGAAGTTGGGTAGTTTGCTGGAGTTGTGTGTTGTTGTGTTAGACAGTGCTGGTGCTGTGTGTCTGTGGCTCGGTTTGTGTTTTGGTAGTATGTGTTGGCTGTGGTGTGTATCCTGAGTCTGCCCGGTGTGTATATGGATGTGTGTGAATGTGCATGTCAGTGTAGGAGTATGTGTATGTGTCGTCCTCGCCACCCATTCCAGATGTGTATGTTGTGTGTGCATCGCGACCTTGCCACTATGCAACAGTGACAGGTAAGTGTGTTGACTTACAGTTGCTGCCGTTGTCGTTGGTTACGGAGTCATTGGGGGAGCAGGAGCAGCGGGAAGATGTGTAGTTCAGGTTCTATGGCGGCTCCAGATGGGTGTGGCTTCCTGAAGGTGGGTGTCTCCTTTTATACTGTTGGTTTCCCCCAGGGTTTCTGTGGTGGTGCGACCGCGCCCGAAACCTTGGGGGTGTGCAACTTCGTAATCTGTCTGCCCGTAACATGGTCTCCGCTGGCCTAAAGGTGCTTCCCGCTGTCCATGGTGGTCTGACCACACTGGCAGTACTGGTGGTGCTGGCAGTGGATTGGCTGTATTCTGTTATGAATACTGCCATGGTCATAATTTGGCGATCTTCGCCAGCCTCTTGGCGGTACGACTGCCACCACAAAGATGGCAGTCATGGAACTGTCAACAGCATAATGACCCCCATAGTTTTTTATGGAAATTAGCCTTTAAGTGCTGAGGACAACCCTTGATGTCCTCAGGACTACTTCTAAGGTGCTTCAGATGTCAATGGACCATCCTTGACACTGAAAAAAATGTTTCTGTTTTAAAATGGAGAAGCATTTTTATTTTCAGAATCAAAGTCAGGACAAGTGGCAACAGCTTGCCTTGTATACCTAGTTTAATTATTTTTGTGTTGATGTAATGCACAGCATGCTGAAGTCACAACAAAACAAAAGTGAAAGCAAACTACACTAATGGTGCAATCTGCTTTCACTTTTGATCAGTGCCATGAGGCTTACCTCTACTACCTGAGTGCTAATTTCTGTGGGGCAGGCAGCACTGGAAAGGGGACACTGTATCTTTTACAGCGCTGCCTCTTCTTAGTTGATCCCTGCTTTGGAATTGTCTTCAGAGGGCAATCCTCAAGCAAGGATCTGCTCCACGAGACCAATAGGGACTTATTTTTTCAACTTTTTTTGCTAATAGAATTTGCAAGAATAGCAAAACAACCACAGTTAGCAACAGAAGCTTCTGAGATTCTACATCCAGTACATATACATAACTTTAGGAGACATAACAGAAAGTTAAAGAAAAAACATATAGGGAACATCCAATCTAAGGAAAAAGGAGCATCAGGAGAGTATTATGAAGATCAGGTGAGAAGAGGACGACAAACTTCCAGGCATATATAATCAATTTAACATGAGGGTGTCATTATGCATGAGGTGGAGAGTCTAGTGTGGGTGGCTCTGAGGCTGGAGTGTTGGATAGATCAGAACGGCTACCATATGAGGTAATCAGTTGCATGGAAGCGTATATTCAGAGTTGGCATCATGGTAGGACATGTCCCGCAACCAATCAGTGAGGGTGGGAAGTGCATGACTGCCCCAACCTGAGGTGAGTACATGCTTAACCTACCCAAATCATTCATATTTGCACCCCGTCAAAATACTTCAATAGGTTTCCTGTGTCCTCCAGGTACATTGTGAAGCCAGAAACGTATCAAATGCAAAGCATGTAATATGCAATGAGAAGACGACCTTGATAAGTCTATAAGTGAGAAGACAATATGTAGAAACATAACAAAGCATAAGATAGACTAAATTTGCCATAGACCATACACCAAGAAACAAGCAGACGAGTAAAAAAAGCTACAAGAATAGAGGTGACATGCCTATAAAGTATAGTGGAAAAAGAAATGAAAGAATTGACCTATATTTCCCAGACTAAAACCACTAACCCAAAATATACCATCCATCCATTAGCCATGCTACTATAAGCACTTAATACCATGGAGGAAAGAAGAAAATCGTGCAATCGTCACCAAACTTAAAAACTGTTATATATTGCTACCTAAAGAGACCGCATAGGCGTTTGTGCACCCCATAGCAGTTATTTAATGCCAACAGAAATAGTAATTCTTGGCCGAGGAAAATGTGGAAAGACCGCTTGTGTAGGGAAAACCAATAGCAATTGAGTGGTGAAAAACTTTCATGCAGCAAAATGTGTAGCAGCCGCTTATATATAGAAAACCAATAAAAGGATAACAGTGGGAAACTGTCAAGCAGCAACAAATAGACCGCAGGTGTTTTGCGTCACACAAAGTGAAATGCAGTAGCGGCGTAAAATGCTAAGTACGGAAGGAGTGTAAATAAGATCACACTAATAAAACCCGGCACGCCGAAAACCTGAAAATCACTTACCGTAATCGTCCATTATCGTCACTTGTACTAGGGGATAGAAAGTACAAAAGCTTGCGCGTGTCGGCCATTTTTAAGGTAGACCCTGAATGACATTGTCATAGAGATAGAGAACGGACTACAATAGCCGCAGTACACCTGAAACATGCAACCAAACCTCAGTCGCCATTTTGGAACGTGAAACCCCATATTTAACAATAACAAAAAAGGAGACTAAAAACCACATGTAGCAAGCATAGTCATGAAACCGATATGTGTATTTGAAATCTTAAGGCCAATTTTCACACTTTGCTAACTCAACAAATTTAGAAGAAATGATATCTATATAGAAATGATTACTATGTACATATACATGTGAGTCTATGTATTGGTAGGTCTAATATAACCCAAGTGGTGTGGGCAATACCACATAATATGAAAAAATGCAGCCTAGAGTAAGCAAAATTTGGGAAACATCAAACAAATGAAATGGAACACGTTATGAATACAACCACAATGTGATCACCAGCAATAAAGTATATGAAACACACATTATTAAAAAAAAAATGTAGATCTTTCTCTGTATTTAATCCTTCTTCTACTGCTCTCAACCTAATTATCCATTTACTCTCCAGCTGCCTTAGCATCAAACTCTTGTCCCCACCCCTAGGGCAGGTGCCTATAGTATCTATGCCATGCATAGAGATGTCTGGCATCTCTCTCTTTCCATGGGCTGAATTGTAGTGTTGTGGAAAGGGGTAATCGGTGTTATTGTGTCTAATGGCCCAAATATGTTCCTGGATCCTCTCTTTAAATGCCCTGATTGTGCTGCCTACATATACACAGTTGCAAACACAAATCAGGCAATATACAATGAATTTGGTATTGCAATTCATACATTTTGAAATCGTATATGTTCTGTTCGTATGGTAACAAAAAGTGAAGATTTTGTCTTTAACAAAGTGACAAATACTGCATCGCCCACATTTATGAAAACCATTAGGTAAATTAGGAAGTCACATATTGTTTTCTGGAGAGGGCGGTAAATAACTGTGACATATCCGATTACTGGGCGTCGGTCCACCAATGTGTACAATACATGGTCTGTTAATGATTCCATTGCTTAAAGTATTGTCTGCTAAAAGTAGAGACCAGTTTTTCCTACACATCTTATAAATCTCTGGACAAATTGTGCTGTATGGGAAAATCAAAGATAATTTCATTTGTTCCCTCCTGTTATTGTTCTCTATGTTCTTACTTATTTTCGTCTTACTTGTACCAATGGTACTACGATTAGTATTAGAGAGTAAATTTAGCCTATTAACCCAATTAATCCTCGCTTTTGTATCTTTAAGGAGTTTATCAGGATACCCACGTGATTGAAAGCATTGTTCCATGTGATCTAGTTCTCGTGTAAAAATCTCATCTTGACTACAATTACGTCTAATCCCGATCGCTTCACCATATGGTATTGCATTAATCTGCGATCGGGGATGGGCACTAGAAGCATGCAATATGGAATTGCATGCAGTGGGTCTCCTATACATTTTGGAACAGATCTTGTTGCCCACCACATAAAGAGTTACATCCAAAAAGTTAATCTCTGTCTCACTATAAGCACTAGTGAATTGTATATTATAAGAATTGAGATTTAGATTTTGAATAAATAACTCGAGGGACCTGACATCACTTGACCAAAACATTAGGATATCATCTATGTATCTCCCCCAATATAAAATGTGTTCAGTGAGTTCAGGGGGACAGTCATGCCAAAGATGCTATTTTTCAAAGGAACCCATGTATAGGTTGGCAAAAGATGGAGAAACTTTTGCTCCCCTGGCCGCACCTCGTATTTGGCGGTACCATGAGCTGTTGTGTAAAAATACATTGTTATCCAAAACTGTTTTTATTTGATCTAACAGCATATTAGAATGCTCAAGTAGAGTAACATCTCTTAGTTCTAAAAACTGTTGTACGGCCATATTGCCTTTGTCTCTCAGGATACTAGTATATAAAGAAATTACATCCAAAGTAACCAAGATATGTCCACAGGTCCATTCATAATCACTAACCTTGGATGATAGGTCTTTAGTATCCCTAATATACAATGGTAAATTATGTACAAACGGTTGTAGGAAAACATCAATAAATTCTGATAATTTCTCCATTGGTGAGCCAATACCCGATATTATGGGTCTCCCAGGTGGAAATCTACCTGTTTTATGTATTTTAGGAAAGATGTATATACATGGAAACTTGGGGTTGGTGTTGAAAATATACCTATATTCCTTGTCCGTTAGTAAGCTCCTATCTTTCCAAAAACACAATTTACCATGCATTAAGCAATTGATTTATTTTATTGGGTTGCATGTCAATTTCCAATAAGCAGTAGTGTCGCTCAATTGTCTGTCAATTTCTTTCACGTAATCATCCCTGTTCATGAGCACAATGTTACCCCCTTTATCAGCCTCTTTGATAACAATGTCATATGTTACAGTTAAGGTACGAATCACCTCAAATTCTTGTTTGGTGATGTTATGTTTCAAAATTTTACATTTTTTGTTGTATCAATCCTCTAATCTGTATAGATCCATAGTCATTCTTTTATGGAAAATGTCTATAACATTCCCTGACGGTACAGGTGGAGTAAATTTGGAGGAAGGTTTCAAACCACTATCAGAGTGCCCAAATGGGTCAATGTGTCAGTCAATAAGAATATCCTTAAGTGTAGGTGTAAGGTTTGTGTCCAGATTGTGTTCCAAGGATATCAAAATTTGCATATCTTTGACGTCTTTAATTGTCAGATCCCTCTAAGATTGGATATTATGATGTACATTGGAGGGAGACAATACCTTTTTTTCTTCAAAAAATTTAAACAATTTGCATTTTCTGACAAATTTGTATAGATTGATATGTAATTTAGTAAAGTTCGGAAGAGCAGTGGGGACAAAACTCAAACCTCTGCTCAAGATGTCAATTTTAATGATGGCCACCCATCTACCCATCGTAAAGGGTAACTTGATCCATTGATCTATTCGATTTGTAAGTTTGTTTACAGTGGAGCCATAATTTGCGTTATAATCTCAGTTTTATTTCTATGGAGATAGATGCCTAAGTATTTTACAATATCGGTGCACCACTGGAGCGGAAAGTCAGAAGGACAGAGAGTTGTAGCATCAGGGAGAGGAAATATTTCTGATTTATTCCAGTTAATGGACAATCCTGAAAATGGTCTGAAATGGATCACTTCACAAATAAGGGGTCCATAGCAATGATAAAGAACAAGGGGGAGAGTGGACAGCCTTATCTGTTGCCTCTCGATCAACTGAATGGCCCAGTGACTGTGACATTAATGCAGAGGCAGGCTAAAGGTCCTTTGTATAGAAATAGAATAAGCTGTCTAAAGCCATTGGTAATGCCAAGTTTGACTAATGTAGCAGCGAGAAATGACCACTCAAGGGAATCAAACTCCTTACCTGCATCAAGAAATACCACCGCTGCAGGGATAGTTGGAGAAATCTGATTAATAATTGCAAAAATAGTGAGGAGGTTAATAGAAGTGGAGAGGTGTGGAATGAAACCTGACTGCATAGGGGATATAATGCAGTCCATCATGAGTGAAAGACCCATGGCTATCACCTTGGCGAGAATTTTATTGTATGGTTTAGAAGTGACAGTGGCCTTTAGGAGGTGAAATAGCAAGGGAGTTTATTTGGCTTCAGCAAGAGGATAATTACAGCTTCATTCATTGTTGGGGAATGATGCCCTTCTCTAAAGATCAGCATAGACCTCTAGCAAGTGGGGGCCAAGTTTGTCTTAAAGGCCTTGTAAAAATTGCCAATAAAGCCATCCAGTCCTGGGGCTTTTGAACGCTAAGAGCATCAATTGCCTGTATAATTTCTTCGCAGTTAATAGGAGCTGCAAGAATATTCTGTTTTCCCAGCTTGTGCCAAACCATGGCCACTTCATCCAGGTACTCAGCCAGTGCCTGTTCATTGTCTCCAGCGCGAGATGAGTGGAGTTGCTTATAGTAGGTTAAGAATTCCTAGACTATGGCCTCGATGTTAAGGACAGCCGGGCCATTCGGCCTACTGCAGCTGGGTTATACAAGTAGCATGGTAGGTGGATCTAAGTAGGTTGGCAAATCTCCGGCAAGGTCTCTCGCCCTCACCATCCTGTCATGTTCTAGTGTATTTACCCAGATAATTCACCTCACTGAATGCCAAGTCTCTAATTTCTGGAAGGAGTTCAGCAGTAGAGGGCAAGAAGACGGGGTTCACCACTGACGCACTGAGGGCGTCAACATCGTGGATTTTCCTCTCCATCCGATCCAGGCCCTTACATATACTGCGCAACACTCCAGCATGCTTGCTTATGCAAATTCCCCTGATATAAGCCTAAAAAGAGTGGAGTGTGTCTGCACCGTGCCAGTATTAATGGCAGAATAGTCTCCTATTGCTTGTCGGACCTACACACGGAAAACCTCATCAAAGAGTGCATTGGCAGGGAATCCCCAGGACCCAACGAGCGGTGGATTACTAGGTATAGTCAGTGTGGCCCTAATGGGGGTGTGATCCGATAATGTGCGAGGCAGATGCGCAATGTCAGTTAGCCACAGTAATAGGTCACATGCAAGTGATCAATGCGTGTGTAGCTCTTATGTGGGGTCGAATAGAATGTAAAGTCTCTCCCCAAAGAATTCAAGGGCCTCCATATGTCCACTAATTGAAAGGTGTCAAGGAGATCATTAAGAGAATTAAGTGAATTGGCTTGGGCACTGTTGCAGCACCAGTAGATTCCAGCAGTGGAGTGGAAGCTATGTTAAAATCCTCCCCCAACAGCACATGATCATCTGGATGGCCGTGCAGTACCGCAGAGAGATCATGGAAAAACTCAAGGGCGTCAACATTAGGAGCATAACACATTAACTAGTACTGTTAATTTATCAGCAAGTTTCCCCAAGACAAGGATGTAGCGGCCTTCTGAGTCTGGGACGCATTTATGTTAGTTGAATGATCTATTTTGTGTATCACGTTCTAAAATATGAGAAATATCAGTTGGCACCCCAAAGGGCAGCATAGGTGCAAACCTGCCTAGGGGACAGGTGAGTCTCTTGTAGAAATGTCAGTTTATCACCATGCCTGTTCAGGTATACAGTGCTCTGTTTCCCCTTCCTCTGATTGATGATGCCCCCGATGTTCCAAGGTAGACAAGAGAATGCAAATAGAGATCCCTTAGCCATATGTGTTTGTATCCTAAAGAGACTAGAAAAAGAATGATGTATGGCCAAAGACGGATGCAGAGGACATGTGGCACGTGTTCACAGACGTGACTAAAGCAAAACAAACAAACAATGAACAGTCCCACTCCACTCCCCACCGATGCCAGCCAAAATAATGGCCAGCTAGTATCCCCAAACCACAATAATCATCCAAAACATAAGGATTATGGTATACACCAAGGGGGTGTGACAATGCCCATCGGGGGCTGTCCCCCAAGTTGATGTATGTTTGTATGGACCATACAAAGGGGGTCATTCTGACCCTGGAGGTCATCGACCGCCAGGGTCGACGACCACGGAAGCACCGCCAACAGGCTGGCGGTGCTTCCTTTGCTATTCCAACCGCGGCTGTAAAGCTGTTTCCCGCCACTGGCATGGGCAGTGCAGGGGCCCCCTAACAGGGCCCCAGAAGGATTATCACTGTCTGCTTTGCAGACAGTGAAAATCGCGACGGGTGCAACTGCACCCGTCGCACCCCTGCAACACCGCCGGCTCCATTCGGCGCCGGCTTCAATGTTGCAGGGCCTTTCCCGCTGGGCCGGCGGGCGCTCTTTTGGCGGTCGCCCGCTGGCCCAGCGGGAAAGTCGAAATGGCCCCCGCGGTCTTTTGACCGCAGAGCGGTCTTTTGACGGGGGAAGTTTGGCGGGCGGCAACCGCCGCCCGCCAAACTCGGAATGACCCCCAAAGTGCCATCGGTGATACTAAAAACAGAGAAAGGAGGTAAAACAGTAGGTATTTGTCTTCCCCCTCCCCCGTTTCTTCTTCCCCCCTCGCTTTGGATGTATGATGGAACAACACATGCATATATCATGCATGCCTTTATAACGTGGTCACTACATCGACCCCGTCTTACCATGCATGCCTTTACCATGCATGCCTTTACAACAAATTTTATTGTAAATGCATGTTTGGTAAAGGAACATGCGTGGTAAATTCTCCCCTGCCCCCTACAACTAACACCATACTCCACCCGCCCAAAAACTTAAAATTGCCCCATCCACCCCCTGCCCTGAGCCATAACCCCACCTGTCCTAAAAACTACCCTGACCCCCACCCTGCATTATACCCTAAAACTTCCCTGTCCTAAAAACTACTCCACCTTGTCCTAAAAACTACCCAACCCCCTGACTTCACCCTAAACCTACTGTGCTCTGTTCTAAAAAATAACCCGACCACCCGGCCCCCAACCTAAACCCTACAACCTACCTGTCTTGTCCTAAAACCTACTCCGTCCTGCCCTAAAAACTATCCCAACCCTGCCCTAAACCGTAAAACCTACCCTGTCCTAAAAACTACCTCTCCCTGTCCTAAACACTACCCCAACCCCCTCCCCTGAAACCTAAAAACTAACAAGCCCAGTCCCAAAACCTATACTGACCCTACCCTAAACCGTAAAACCTACCCTGCCCAGTCCTAAAACCTACCCCACATCCCACCCTTAACCCTAAAACCTACCCTGTCCTAAAATCTACTCCACCCTGTCCTAAAAACATTCCTGACTCCCCACCCCGCCATTAACCCTAAAACCTACCCTGTCATAAAAACTACCCCACCCTGTCCTAAGAACTACCCCGGTCGCCCCCCTGCACCCTAAAACCTACCCTGCCCTAAAAACTACCCCGACCCCCCCTACACCCTAAAATCTACCTGTCCTGTCTTAAAACCTACCCCATCCTGTTCTAAAAACTACCTGATCCCCGCCCTATGTTATAAATACTATCCTGTCCTAAAAACTACCCCTCACTGTCCTAAAAACTACCCTGACCCCTGCCCCGCCCTAAACCTTAAAACTTACCCCACCATGTCCTGAAAACTACCCCGATCCCACACTAAACCCTAAAACCTACCCTGCTGTGTTGTAAAAACTACCCCTCCCCTGCCCTAAACCCTAAAATCTACCCTGCCCTGTCCTAAAGCTTACCCCGCCCTTTCCTTAAAACTACCACGAACTCCCACCCCACCCTAAACCCTAAAACCTACCCTTTCCTAAAAACTACCCCAGCCTGTCCTAAAGACTATTCTGACCCTGTACCCCCACCCTGAAAACTAAAACCTACCCTGCCCTGTCCTAAAAAGTACCCCAACCCCCGCCTTTGCCCTAAACCCTAAAAGCTATCCTGCTCTATCCTAAAACCTACCCTATCCTGTCCTAAAAAATACCCAGTCCCCCGCACTGAACCATAAAAACCTATCCCGTTTTAAGACCTACCCCGCCCTGTCCTAAAAAGTACCCCAGCTTAAACCCTAAATCCTACCTTGTCCTAAAACCTACCCCGCCCTGTCCCAAAAACTACCCGACCCCCTGCCCTAAATCCTAAAACCTACCCTGTCCTAAAACTATCCCACTCTGTCCTAAAAACTACCCCAACCCCCCTGCCCTCACCCTGAACACTAAAATCTACCCCTCCCTGTCCTAAAAACTACACCGACCCCCTGCCTTCGCCCTAAAACCTAAAAGCTGCCCTGCCTTATCCTAAAACCTACCCCACCCTGTCCCCTAAAACCAACCCCACTCTGTCCTAAAAACTACCCCAAATCCCCCCCTTACAAACCCGACCCCACTTACCTCTGCCACCTCTGGTCGCTGCTCCTCCCTGTTCCACCCGGACTGCTCTCTCTGCCATTACCACACCAATGCCTGGTAAAGGTATGCGTAGTAAACGCATATGCGTGGTAATGGAAGCATGGTCAATGCATAGCATTGCATTGACCACGTTGTTATTGATGTATCCCCCCCCGCATTACCACTTTGTACTTACCATTGTCTCATCCTTTATTCTTTCCCTCAGTAGATTATACTTAGGACCCTCAACATTAAAAAGCATTGCCATAGTCTCTTCCCCTCCCCTTTTTTTTATTTTTTTTTTGTTATTCATAAATAGTTCTTTCCTTTTCCAACACACCTCCCCCACTTACCCCCTCCTTTTGCCCCACCTCCTCTGCTCCTTTTTCCCTCCCTTTCTTCTCACCTTTGTCAGCAACCACACAACCTCCGCCCACTTCCTCAGTCTTTTGCGCAGTTTTTTTCCCTTCCCCCCTTCCACCTTCCCCTCTCTCCTTCTGTTCCCCCTTTCTCTCCCCTCCCGGTCTTTTAGTACTGTTTGTCTTTCTATTTCCCAGCCCTCAAGTCGACGCTGAGTTATAGACTCATGGGACTACATTTCTCATTAACCTTTACCACTGGGAGATGCGGGGATGACGCCTCTCCCCTGCACAGGAGATGTGGTGGATGACGCACATCGTTTACATCCATATGTAGGACGATCATTCCTGGACCGGCTATTTCTGCGATCGTGCCTTGAAGGCCCGTGATCACAAGCGGCTGGTGTAGGGACCCCAAAGGTGATACACAAATTTCTCCCTTTGACGAAGTAAGTCTTTCTTTCCCCCACGGGGGGAAGCAACATGAATACGCTCAGGAACCAGTGAGCACTATGCCTTCAATGTTTTATAACCAATAAGATGAGAGTATTTATTTACTTTGTTAGTCCTTCTCTTTAATTTAATTTTTATTGATTTCCCATTTTTGTCTGTCTCAATGTTTCAATGTAAGTTATGTTGATTCATGCTGCAAATAAACCAGCAGAGGTGGGAAGGCCCCTTGACAAACACGCAATGGTTGATTTCAAAACCTTTTAATTGTTGAGCCATACTAGCTGTAACTTACTTACGAATTTGAGCAGGTTTTCTCCTGTGACTGGGGGCTTACCAGCATCCCAGTGAGGCACATAATGGGCGCCTCGGGTTACCCTCTTTAACTTGAGGCCTATTCTTCGCACACAGCAGAAAGTAGATGGCAATCAACTTTGCCATGGTCCTGCACCTGAGTATTCCCATATTTAGCCCTCTTGGGAAGCTAACCTACCATTTATTACCTTTCTATGGAATTTGTTCAATTTCCTTTTTGATTCCCTTTGATTTAGCTAATTTATTCCCTCACAGTGTGTGACTATAAGGGGCATCTCACCCTCCCCCAGACCAGGGGCTACTTGCCCTTACCTCCCTTATTTGAGCTAATTCACAGGTGAGCCCAGTATGTATTATGTATGAGCCTTTCACCTTTAACATAGGAGAGGCACTCACATCACAATAAATTTAGGAGGGGTCCCAGGCCCTGACGAATGCCCCAGACCAGTATTGGCTAGATGAGCGGGCAGAAACGTGTTGGCCAGTAGGATTAGAGTGACACTATGAGTGATTATATCAAATAGTGTCCCAAATGTGTTTTTTTTTCTCACACAACTGGATCCCCACAATATCCAGAAAGTTATCATTTCAGCATTCCCTCAGAGTTCATTTAACAACAAAGTGGAGTCCACCCAGGTGGTATTTTCATATCTGGGTGGGGATAGGTGGTCAAATGATGAAGCATGACACTATAATGTGTGTGAGACCACCTATTCCGTAAGAAGGAATCCCCAATAGATCCCCCAAAACACGGTCATCACAACCACACTCCATCTTTAATTAGATCATGGAAAAGAGTGATCTCATGAACAGTTGAACAGGCTTCGTTGGCTTGTTCACTAGATTCCCCATACTGTTTGTGTATATGGCTTTTGATTTAGGGAGGTAGTATGGGGACTAGAACCTCTTCTATACATCTATCTCTATGTGTAAAACGGTAAAACAGTAATGTCTTCCATATTCTACAAGGTCAATAAGTGGCAGAAGATCACCATGTATCAATAACATTCCAAGTGTCCATCATAAATTTGGCCAGGTCCAGCGAGAGGTGATCTATGGAATGATGATGGCGTCCCTGCTCCACCAGTGGATAGCCACTGCACACTGATGTGTGCCCAATGCAGGAAAATCGAGATCTGGAATGATATTCAGTTAGGACTCTGATTGAGAGATTGGCGACGCTGAGCATGGAGATCCAGCAGCTGAAGCAGGAGGAGAGAAGGATATGTCCATGTGATGTTGGTTGCAGAACTCCTTCACTTCCACCTGGGTGTCACCCACATGGAATCTGCTGCCCATCTACACCCGAAGTCTCGCATGTAATGTTCAAGGCCCCGGTTCTGGAGGACTTTTTTCACATCAGCAAATTTACGTCTAGCATCTTAGACTAGCTGTGTAAAATCTGAGCATAGAGACAAAATAGCACCTTGATATTATAGTGGGCCCCGCTCTCGTGCCAGGTGCAGGGCGGTATCACAGTCCGGTTAATTTAGAAGCTTGGGTATGACCGGGCGAGGGAGAGCTCAGGCTTGGGTCATGGTCACAGTGAATGATACACCCTCTCAATCACAAAGATGTCTATAAACGTTTCTCTACCAAACAGTTCTATGAGAAGTTTTTCACAGACAAGATCCATGCGGCTGGTGTTCGTGGTCTCAGCTAGGCCAGCAATGCACATGTTATTGAGATGGGACCGAGCCTCCAAGTCTTCGTTCTTCACAGCAGTGGCTTTAAGAAGACTTTCCACTCTCTAGTCTCTTCAAAGTGCCTGCATTGCTGTACTCAATGTCGGAGATTCTGTGCTCCACTCCATCAATTGTAGTGGCATGTTTGTTAAGGCATTCACTGTGGCGATTGAAGCACGTTGATAAGGTGTTGAGCCACGTGTCAATGGCCTGGTAGCCAGCTCTGACTTTAGTCATAATGGCTGCCGTAGCACCCACAGTGCCAATCTCATCTTAGTCTGCAGGGGGCCCCATCACTCCAGGGGTAGAGGACCGCAGGCCAGTCTCCCAGACTGAATCAAATGTGAGCTGCCGTTGTTTGGGGTCACCGCGACACACTGTATAAGAGTAATTGCGATTCACGCCTCAGGTAGGTAATATGCAGGCAAGAGAGAAGCAGCTCAATCAAGGTTCTCGCAGATCTAGGGATGCAGCAATGGTGAGGGTCACGGAATGACCGGAGAAGGAGTGCAAGCCTCTGTATCTGAAAGGGAGGCATGGTGTGATCAGCCAATTAGTCCACCGTCGAAGGGGTATGTGCAGAAAGTAGAGGTAATGGTTGTAGGGAAACTTCAGATCTACAACGGTAGTAATGCGCGGGCACCTCATACTGTCAACAAGGCACTGGGTGGTAGCTACAGTGGGGCTGGGCCCTTGGGAGGCGTTCAGCAGGGAGTCAACACTAGGCGTGAGTCTGCCCCAGGAGAATAAGTGGGAGCGCAGTATTCAGGCAAAACAAGCCCCCCAGACTCGCGCAGCAGTCACTGCACCATCTGGAGGTAGCCCATTAGCTGGCCTTGGCAGTCACTCCAGTACTGGTAATGTAAGCTGGGTATGTAGCAGGAGCCGTAGGTTGCCACCAGCCACCTCTGCCCCTGAACCACCATCAGGACAGCTGTGAATGTCGTTAGGTGCCTCCCAGGCCACAGTGGCCAAGGCCTCTAAGGTGGTAGTTAGGGCTCTCCTATGGCTCATTTCTAGGGATGGATTTCCAAAGTGTGATTTCTGACCAAGGAACCAACTATTTCTCCTCCTATGTGAGAGAGATGTGGGAGCAAGCCGGTGTTACCAATCACTTCTTCACATCATACCTATTGATTGTCTGCATGCTTTATCCAAACCATCAAGAGCATGATATATTCTCAGGAGGAAATGGGATCTTAATTTTTGCTTGCCTGGATAAATTTCACAGATGGGAATACGGCTGAGCCGCATTGAATTTCTATTTGGGCACACACTGCATGATTCACTCACCTTGAACAGAGAAGAGTGGGAATAAAGTTCTGGGCCACATCGTAAGCATCTGTTGGTCTCTGTGACTGGCTTCAGGAGAGTAATTCGACAATATATAGTTCAAGCAAATAAAACCTTTCAGGCAAGCCAGCATCTGTTGAAGGAGTGGTATGATCACAATGTGATGCTGACAGAGTATTGGAGGGGGAGAGCAGGAGGTGTTGGTACTCAAGCCCATTTGTCAGAGAGCTTTAGAAGATAGTATAGTTATTGTGTGCCATATAGGGTAGAGAATAGGGTTCCTAAGTGAACTACATGTGAGCATAGGTGTCCTAAGGGAATCCAGAAGTAACTGATTTGTACTGGTTTAATCCTTACCTCAGGTAGAGATTACATAGCGAACTTCATGTCTATGGCAGGGGAATTTAAGGAAGAGGAGAGCCTCTTCCTGGCTTATTGCATAGTATTTGAATGATGGATCTGTGGAAGGGGTGCATCTTGCCCCTGAGTTGACACCCAAGCAGCAGAAAGAGTCTTGACATGTACTTTCATGATTTTCCGATCTTTTCACTCTGACTCTTGGATTGACATCTGCATGTGTTCATGAGGTTGAAACAGGAGATAATCTATTAGTCAAAAGCAAGACCTATCACATGTCTGAAACAAGTAAGGTTACACAGACTTGCCCATTTGTGTGTAACTACAGGGCCCTCTACAAAGGCACCAAGATAGATGCACATCTGATCTCCAGAGCTCCTGAGCTAGTCCACTTCCTGGGAGCTGCAAGAAACTTGAGCACCTTTCATTAGCCAGTG
This sequence comes from Pleurodeles waltl, assembly GCF_031143425.1. Classification (NCBI taxonomy): domain Eukaryota; kingdom Metazoa; phylum Chordata; class Amphibia; order Caudata; family Salamandridae; genus Pleurodeles; species Pleurodeles waltl. Next base: position 565,251,946 of record NC_090449.1, read on the forward strand.
GCTATTGGCACATTGCTTTAGTGGCTATTACCATGGAGGAGACTGTATTTTCGATCCCAGGGGGGTTATTTCAGTTTAGGTTAATGCTAATCAAGTTGAAAAATGCCCAAGTGCCTTGTGAACTATGTTCCATTAGGGCTAGAAGAGTGTTGTGTGGCCTATCTGGATGACATTGCTTTGTTTATCATTTAAAAAGGGAGGCAACCTGAAGAACAAAGAAAAGATGTTGGTCAGTATACAGGGAGTAAAATTGACTATCAAAGCAGCTGACTGCCAGATGGAACATGGGACAATATGTCTATTGGATGCTAACATTCAGTAGGTGTTGAAGTGAGAGATCCCTACTACCCAAACACAAGTAGAAGCCTTTCTAGAACTCCCTGGTAACTATAGAAACTGTGTATCTAACTATGGGACCCTTGTTGCCACATTGACTACTTGACATCCAAGAAGCAGCTCAAGAAGGTGCCAACATGCTTTTTGAGGACCGGAAGAAAGCACCATGCAGTTCACCTGAACTGAAGGCCTCTTGCTATAGTCAACCCTTCACAGTACAGACAGCCACATCGGACAAGGGAGTTTGAGCTGTAGTGACTCAACTTGATGATAAGTGTAGAAAGCATCTGGTGGCCTTAATTAGACATACCTAGCGAGCAGAACTGGGTGACCATTGAGAAGGAATATTGTGCCATAGTGCAAGAGAAAGTTTTGGCTGTGTTTTGGCTGTATCTGTTTGCTACTAAATTTGTGGTACAATCAGATCACAAACCACTCAATTAATTGTTAGAAATGCAGGAGTTGAATCCAAAGATACTTAGATGGTCTATTTCACTGCAAGGTCTAGACCAGATTTTACTGTTGAGCAAAAAGTCACAATGAACCAAAATAATGCAGATGGATTTTCCTGCTGGTGTTGCAGATCCAACTGGACTTCCCAAAAGGTGAAGTAACATTCCAGGTAATCTTACCTAGGATTAGCATCTGTTAGGGCAGAGATAGCCTATGCATGGTGTACACAAAAACTGTGAACTACTATACCTGTCATCGGTTTAGGACATAGAGGGGTGGTGGCAGGAATCCATGTTTTGTGAATCCACAGTTATGGCCAAGTCGTTTCATCTTTGCCACTGTAGTGGAGCCTACATGTGTAAAGTTCCATTTCTTTGCACTGACCCAGATTCTAGAGATAAAATCCTAACTGCATGGTGTGCCTATTTGTGGTACATGCTTTATGTGTATGAGTGAACCAAGGTGTTAGGGGCTAATGGGATCCATTTTGGATGCCCATGCCTAGCCTTGTGCATAAGATGGAGGTAAGGCTATTTTCCTTAACAGTGGACAGTCTTCCTAGAGGTCTGTCATTTGGTACCTAGTGAGGGTGAAGGGTGGGACTGCAGTCTGATGTTTAAGGTGAAAAAGGCTGCTTAGGTGACGCCAGCCTTTTGTTTTTCCCTGATCACTCTTAATTGTGGTTGATGATAGTCAGTGAAGAAGCTCATACCTCTTTGTGCCTCTTTATGTGCTCCAGCCTTGAGAATACACTTTTAGGAAAAGCACTACTCCACACAAAGCTGTGTCTGGAAAGCAGTGTGGATTGTAAACTGAAAGAAGAACCATCCAAACCTGTCTGAAAGTGGGGCATCATATCCTGTCTCCCTTGACTGCATAAAAGTGGGACCCACTGACCAACACGTTGTTCCAGTTACAAATTCCCTTTGACCATGGAAAGGGAATGACCCGCAGACTACTAAAAGGACTGCTGTGCAACCATAGCATGACACCCAGCTTCCCAAAAGTCAGGGAACATCACCTCTATTCTACCACTTGGTGCAAAAGCTAACTACCTAGCCTGAGCACCTAGAAGTCATCTTACGTGCTGAGTGAGGGAAAGGGACTGTCAAATCAGCAGTAGGAGTGACTGGCCAGGAGAAATGAGATGTAGGGGAACCCAAATGATATGGATCTGCATGAGCGGAGGACTATGTAGAGCGATCTGTGTGCCCTGGTGTTGGTGGGCTGCAGACTCTCCTGGCCAGAATCAAGAAGATGTGATGTTGCCTAGCTGCTACACCTTAAGATGTCTTGTCAGCAGCACCATGACTGGAGCTGCTGTGGTAAGAAATCAAGTGTAGTATAACATGAAGAGCTGTGCCAAAGATCGAGTGTGGCATGACCTGAGCGACGTGCCAGGACATCAAAATCAGCATGGCTTGAGCTGTTGTGCTAAGTGATCAATTGCAGCATGACCTGAAATATGCCAAGAGATTGTGGGGCAGATTTACAAAAGTGGTGCTGCTCTCAGTGCAGCATCACTTTTCTTGCACCCCTTAGTTCCCCCCTACCGTCACCATGTGTGCAGCGCCCCATGGCGCGTGGTAGGGGGCAAAAGTAGCAACATTTTTTATTATATTTATGTACTGTCCAGGGTTAGAACCAAAATTTGGGCACTAACCCTGAACAGTACATAGGGGCCCATTGCAATCACTGGTGTGTCCCCTTTTAATGTCTGCTCTGAAAACGATTATTTGAACACGTTATTGTACCAGATGGTATTTTTTGGCAGCACTGCTATGTATAAGGTTCATAATAGAGATCCCATTTTGGGTTTTATTCCCCTATTACTCTTTATTACGCTTTAGTCGTATTACCGCAAGCTTCAGAAGGGGCAAGGCTCAAAACCTCATTTACAGGATAGTAAAACCAGTAAAAAACAGGGAAATTCATAATCATCAGCCTTCCTGCTGGATGGTATTTCTTGATCAGTCTCATCCAAAAGAAAAGAGCTACATTGTTACTCCCATTGGTACGTATCAGTAACGTAAATAGGTTAATGCTCTCCCACCTTTACTTTACTGATTGTACATATATCAAGGCTCATTTAGCATTATTATATAGGTCATTTTGAATAATCAAAAATGTTTAATGATCTCATATGGCGTATGATATTCTTGCTAGTAATGCTAATATAGATCTGTTCCAGTGATAAGTAGAACAATACAACTGATAACGTCTATAATACAAGTCAATTGGTAGAGTTAGCTGGTCCTTCATAGCTCCACTGAAGTCCACAGAATATTGTCATTCAGGCCTTTTTTTGTGAGTTGAAAGGCGATAAATCCATATCTGCTCCTTTTCAAATAACCTCTGTTCCAGGGTTTCGTTCTGCCCCCTACCTGCTCTAAGACTACCCAACTCAAGCCATTTGGAGTTTGACACATCTGTAGATAGTGTTCCATCAGATTTGTAATGTTTTGTCTGCAATGGATGCTACTGCGATGTTCGCTGATACAGGTTTTTATCTTTCTGCTTGTCATTCTAATGTAACACAACCTACAGGAGCATGTTTTTAGATAAAACACATTGTTAATATTACTAGTCATGTGTCCCCTTATAGTCCATAGTTTTCCTGGTTCTAACTCTAAGGATTTTACAGTGCTTGTAAGATGGCATGCACTGCAAGTTCTCAGGCATAAGACTGTAAATATAGACCTGTTCCTCAAATCGGTAGTCCTCAGGTGTCCCATATGGTTGTCATTGGATTCGGATTTTTTAGTTTTGGGCGAGTTTTGACCAGGTTGTCTCTAAAGTTTCTTGCCCTTCTAGAGGAAAAGAGAGGTTTTTCCCAATCTATTTTCCCAGTTTGTGATATTGCACATTTCTTATTTATTACCTTCTTTACTTGGTTAGATATTCCACTGTACGTGGTCACTCAATGAGAGAGGTGAAGATGTTGCTTCCCATGGTATCTTTTCCAATAGGGCCTCCCTATTCTGTTTCCTGGCTTGTTTTAGAGATTTAGGGCCAGATGTATCAAGCCTTTTTGCATTTGCAAACGGTGCGAATGCCCGTTTGCGAATGCAAAAATGCCTTTCAGTATTTATGAAAGGCATTCACAATGCAAATTTAAGGAATCGCTAAAATAGCGATTGCTTAAATTTGTGAGCCTGTTTAGAGAATCACAAATTGCGATTCTCTAAATAAGAAATCACAAATAAGGATTCCTTATTTGTGATTTCTAAACCACATGTAGCAAGCAATTCCTTAATGCGAATTGGGCATTAAGGAATCGCTATTACCACCAAGTTGAACTTGGTGGTATCCATGTGCAAATTTTAAAAATGCATTAAAAATGCATTTTTTAAATTGACACGTAATGCACACATGCCCCTTTGACATGTGTGTGCCTTGTATGTCCTGAAATATTTTTGGGGGGAGCAGCAGAGGGGACCTTAGGCCCCCAGCACCCTGGGGTTTTGCATTTCCTAAATTGCGAATTCCAGTTAGGAATTCACAATTTGGGAAATGCAAAAAATGTGCAAATATGGGCCTAAGGGCCCATAGGTGTGAATGGGGTCTTTATCGCAATTTGCGATTCGGTAATAGCATTTGCGATTTTTAAGAAATTGCTATTACCAAATCGCAAATATGATGCATTGCATTTTGCGTATCAAAAATAGCGATTTCTTAAAAATTGCTATTTCTGAATCGCAAATGCCTTTTTTGTTACATCTGGCCCTTTGAAATTGTTCTGTTAGGGTACTCAAGGCTCTTCAGCTTTTGTGTCAGAGCTTCTGCCTTGCCCTTAAAATCTGATATGTTCGTACAGTTCCTCCTTAACCTTAGGAATTGTCCAATCATTAAGTTGTCACGCAGAAGTTTCGGGTGGAAACTGTTGGACCGTAAAAGTGTATTCTTATCCGTTGGCTTTTGGTAAGTATGGGTGGACAGTTTATCTTCCACAGCAAATATAGTAACATCCAGAAAGGTTGTAGAGTTGCTGTCTACTGTATGAGTAAAATTAAAATTCGAGTCACATTCATTAATCCAAGTCAGGAAAGAGTTAATTGTCATCTTTTCAGAAAAGCACCCAGTGACTTGGCAAAATGAAAGAAAGTTAGCTTTAAAAATTAAAACTTTGCAATTTTGTTTGCCATCCTGGGCACATTTTTACCAGTCTCAAACATTCTGTTTGCAGGGCACTAGAATTGAAAGAGAACAAAATAGTACCTTAATTGCATCGGGAGCAGCGGACAGGCACTAATTAACTGAATTGAATCAATCACTGCTTGATCCCTGCTCCACAGAGAGAAATGGAAATGATGCCAGGCATGCCTTGACGAATTAGGAGTCTGTAAAGACAAGTACCACGCAAACCAACAAATGGTGAGCGAAAGGCGGGCACCAAACCCTTTTCTGAACACAAGAGAGTCTCACTAACGAAACACATGCGCTGGTGCAAGCACTCACAGGCTCAACCCTAAAAAAATAAGGAATAAGGGGAAGGGTCTACCCTTGTGGGGTGTCTTAGAGGGACCCCCTCATTGGGTCAAGTTAAAAATAAACATTTTGTGGTACACTTGTACTGTGGTACTACTGCGAGGCCCAGTGTGCTCCCTGTAAAAATTCTGTGAAGTACCATGGTACTGTGAAAAAAACATAGTAGGGGCATTGCTTGATGACGGGGGCTGGCCAGCAACTGAGGGTGGAGTGCCTGGGAGCTTTTGGGTGCCCAGAGGGGTGTTTTGGCATATGGTCTGGCTGCTGGGTGTGGTGGCTGCAGGCTCAGCTTTGCATCCGAGCCAACACCATGGACGGCCAAAAACCATGCACAGTTTGACCACCCATGAGGTACTGGGAGCTAGACCTGGCTGTGTGTAGTGCTGGTTTGGCACTGTGCCCAAACCTACACTGTGCATGGCAATCGACACTTTATATTAAAAACACATTTAAATGTACTGAAAAAAATGAAAGGTTAAAGCAACGTTACAGTTAGGAATTGTAAAAATATCTTACTTCACATTAAAAAAATAGAAATTCACTGAAAAAAATTAAAGACTAAAGGGTGTTATAGTTAGGCGAAAATATTAGTTACAACATACCGTTTTAAGCTAACAAAACTACTGAAATTTACCAGTTATAATTCTCAAATACCTATTAGTCATGCCATAAAGTACCTAATACTTGCGCCCTCCATATGCACTGCTAATTACCGCCCTTAATGCATCACTCATGAAATGTTTTGTGAAATGATTGATAACTAATGACAACAGAAGTGACATCATTGATGGCAACACTATGCATGGCAGGGACGCAAGTTATAGTGTTTTCAGTTAACTATAACTGGCGAATTTGTGTTCTTTCTGGTTCAAACTTTCCGTTTTAACTATCATTTTGGGCGCAGATGGCCGAAGTTGTTTTGAGGAGACAATTACCAGCACTGCTGAATGCCAGGGCTGGTGAACGCCCAGGCTACCCAGTCTTGATCGCACTTCAAACTTCTATCCTACCATCTTACATTTCCTGTCTCTTTATCTCACTCTTGCAGGCTATCTTTAATCCCTGCACATTTCTCTGTCATTATTTTCTTACATTTCTCTTCCTACATCTTGCTCTTTCTTTTAGCCTATGACTCACTTGCTCTGTGTCAAAGACTGATGATACAAAATAGGTCTGGGTCTCCAAATATCATCAGCACTGATTTTGAAGTTCTCCACGGCACTTGAAAGATAGCATATTGACACTCTAGAAAATATTACATAATTATAATAACAGCAATCCGGTTCAGCATCGTTGTATTTGTAGACTGAAAGGTTTTCTTCTGTTATGAGGGCGCCCAGGTGACAGTCAAGCGCTGCAAGTGTTGTAAAGCAGCTCTGAATTGAAATCCCTCACATGACGCACAAAATATGAAACATCCCACTTCTGTAATGGGGCAATTTTCAGAACGAAATACTAAAATCACCAGAATAAAAGCACTCTCGAATTATGTTCAATGGTGTTGCCCACTTTTGTATAGGACATTAAATGATGCAAATAATGTCTGCGTGTGGCAGCACATGGTGCTAAATATCTGGACTTTCAGAGCACTTCCTTTTATGTAGGACAGCGGGGGATCCTTTCTGGTGATTACAGAGAAGGCAGAGCCACGGTCGCTGGCGCTGTATGAAATAGAAGTGAATATGCTCAGCACTCGGGACCGGAACTTGAAACACCTCTCAAACCGCTCCCCTGCAGAGTATGGAGAGCTCATTATATTTTAGCGGGAAGTGAACGAATTTGCACTTCGTGGACCTCTCCAACGGTATTTGTATATTCTCAGATACCCTACGGATATCTGCTTCATTGCCAGCAGAAAATGAGTCTCGGGGAGATGAAGTGTTTGAAGGCGAGTGGAAAGTTCATGTAAAGAAGAAGACAATTCTCTGTTCCTTGCTCTCTCTTTATATATAATAGCACAGCATTTGAAGAGGTGATCACTGTCATTCTATTTCATTTCTGTTCTTTTTATAAAAAGAAAACATCATTGCAGAGTGTGACACTTCATTGGAAAATTCTTGTGGAGGCAGCGTTCTGAAGTTTGGAAGGGATAACGCCTAATAGGAAAAATGTCACCCATAAGGATAAGATGCCCACTCAAGTAGGAAGCACATAGTCCAAACATTCAGCGGCAACATTCGGTCTGACACGCAATGTGAATGTTGAGTCTCATTCTGTGGTTTTATTTTTCTGAATGGTCATATAGTCATAGAGAAAGACTGCTAAAGGGGACAGAGTTTACTTCCCAGATGGATCTTACCTCTATCAGTTTCTGAAATACTTTGGAAAGATGACTTTTAAAAAGTTACATTACCCTGTCTGAATTCCCTGGAAGCTAAATCTGAATTTTGCTCTCCTACTTCTGTCAGCCGGTAATTAGCAATTCCTTAGACATGATGATGTGCTCCGAGAACATAGACAAAAGGCCTTGGGTGCTGGAAGGTATTGGTCTGCCCTTGATAGTATTGCCCATTGCATGGCTAAAGGACTTAAGTAACTTCAAAGATGCCGGCTCTGTCACAACCAGATGTAGCTGACACCCAGGTCTGCTCCCTTCTTTTGTTCCCCAGCCAGACCAGCCCCATCATAGTGGGTCTCTTGTTGACATCACAGTGTTAGATTCTGCTGGTGTATCAAGATCTCACTGACACGTCTGCTGGATTTACATAGAACATTTGAGGCACACTCCAAAGGAAGCAAAGAGAATGCCAAAATAATTTGTGATTATCCACTGTCTGGTTGCTGAAAAATCAGCTTTGTTCTACCAGACTTCTGTCTCTGAGTTTGTTTGTAGTACAGGGAGTGCCTAAAACTGGATTTCAGTGTTAGATGTGGGAGATCTCTAGTATTACCATAGTATACTCCCTCCACACACACACACCCCAACCAAGTGGTAGGGTTAACTGCAGGAACCTTTGCCCTTTTATTAGGGCACCCCCTGGGGTCACCCCTACCTATGCGCTTGTGCCAGACATAAATGTGGAATCTACAAAAATCCACTTCAGAACACTCCTGGGCTTGTGGAAGATCAGAAGAGAACTGAACCTGATGATGGAAACATGGGAAGAACCTAGAAGACTGGACATGCTTTCCCACATTTACCCATCACACAGACATGGACTTCAAGAGGCATACTGCTCAACTCCTCGTAAAGCAATAGGGACAAAACAAGTTACAAGAGGCCTTTTCCTGCTACTGACCAGTGGCAATTGGACCTGGACTGAAGCCTCCTGTTGGCCGCTGCCTGTCCCTGGGTACGTTTCTAAGTGGCACTTATGGAGTCCTGGGGGTATTTTAAGGTGTACTCCTGTGATAGATTGGGGCTTGAACTGCTGAAGTCAAATGGTAAAATTTCTGACAAGGTTGAATCTGGTTAGTTTATCCAACCAACACTCCATCGCAGCCAACATCAAATTCAACCTAGATCTTTTACTTCCATGACCATTGAATATCATTTGCACTGTGTGTTTCTTGGTGCTATTTCTACTTTAATTCGTAACACAATTTCTTAGAACATGCAGATAAGGGTGAGTGTTAGGTAAACCCCGATCATATTTCAACACACATCCTTATCCTACTAATCTATTCCTTACTTTTTTATATTTAAATATTGTCAGCTACCTATGGTGTATGGTTGTGTGAATTTAATGAGTCTTTCTTATGCCAAGCCATGACAGTTTTCCTGCACATCTTATATTGTCATTGTGTCCACAGTCAGAGTTCAGCCGTACTCCATCTCCCCTCAGCAACCGATGCCTAGATTTAACCATGCCCTGCATCAATAACAACTGCAACAATTTATACTTTATTCAGTTGTTAACAACCATCAAAGTGCACAAGTCAAGAATCACGTCAATAAATCCATAATAATACAAGATAAAATATCACACACAATTAATTATCACCATCAATACACATAATAAAAATTGCTAAAATCCAATAAAAGAACTATAAAACAGACATAGTTAAAAACCTTTGTCGTTTAAACCAAACGAATAATAAGAATCAACTAATTGCAAATACAATTGAAAAGAAGTTTTCGTTTTCAAGATCCTTAAAGCTGATAGGTATCTTGATATCCCCAAGTTCAAACAAATTTGACGGATCCATTTTCTACATTGGCCCGATATTCTGGACAAAAAAATAATACCTGGCCCACAGACTCCACATCCATTCCACATGCAGGACACTCATTTACACCTGCATCTTTACCCCATTTGTTAACAAAGGACCTCATATGTAATGAGCCAAGTCTAAAGCGAATACATAGACTTTTCGCTAGTGGGGGAGTGATGGCATCAAGAAATGGCTCAAAACGTGGATGGGGTTTGAGTACCAAGAACTCAGTTGGTAAATGACCATTCTTTCCATTCCATATGCACTGGTCTCGAATATACTCCCAGTAACAGGACTTCAGGATCCCTACATCTGCTTTATGAAGGGAATCTGGATCCACCCAGTAGCTTTCCAAACCCAATTTAAATGGCCAATTGTGTACATATTTTACCCATGGGACACCTCTGGCTTTGGGAATATTTAATACATCTCTCAATGAGTTTCTGTAGTGACTTAGCTCATTGGTGGACCAGACACAAACCTAGTACAACAATAGCTTTAAGTAAGCAATATCCATTATTCTCCTTAAATCCAAATCTTGGAAAAGGGGAACAAGGGGTGAGCATACAAGCAGCGATAGCAACTTACTAACAAAGTTGTTTTCAGCATCAGCTAAGCTGCTCAACTTATTGTGTCCCCGGATCTCAGCACCATATAATGCAGCATTCTGTGCTTTGGCCCAATACTCTTCTTTAGCCGGAGACACTGCACAGCTACTGGTTCTCTTGTAGAACTTAATTGTAGTGTTTGATCTATGTTCAACAGTTAAGGTAGACCTAGTAAGCTGCAGCAGACGTTCAAAATCTTGGGATAGTTTAACCCCTACATAATCAAACCTATTAACCCTCTCTAGGGGTTCGCTGCCCACTCGAATCGTAACATTCATTGGAGTACTCTTGCAAAAATCATAAATTTTGTTTTTCCAGCTTTTAAAACTAAACCTCTCAAAGAGCAGAAACCTATACATTTATCGACAAGGAGCTGCAGCCCTGTAGGCATTTTAGAGATGAGTAACAAGTCATCCGCAAATAAGAGGATAGGTATCTTTTCCTTCTTCCCGATTCTGACAGTCAAGAAGAGCTTCCACTGCGTCATTCACAAAAAGAGTGAATAGCGTGGGTGCAAGCACGCACACCTGGCAGACACCCTGTGCAATGGGGATGCAATCCGTTAATCCTCCCTGACTCCCCTATCTAACCTGGGTATAAATCTCAGAATACAATTTTATGATTAGATTAAGCAAGTTCCTTGGCACACCCATGTTTAGGGGCACTTGCCGTAACGTACTACGGTGAATGAGATCGAATGCTTGTTTTTGATCAACAAAGGCTACATATAGGGGGTCATTATAACCCTGGCGGACGGTGTTAAAGCGGCGGTAATACCGCTAACAGGCCGGCGAAAAAAAAAAGGGAATTATGACCCTGGCGGAAAGCGCCAACAAAGACAGCCACTTTAACACACCGCCTGCCACGGCGGTACAGACAAGCAGCGCAGCGGTCACCGCCAACAGACAGGCGGAAGACAATGTACCGCCCATAGTATCACAACCCACCAATCCGCCACCTTTTCCGGGGCGGATTCACTGTGGATAAAAACACGGCGGAAACAGTTGCTGCAATAGGAAAATGCTCACCTGAAAACATCCCACGAGGAAGGAGGACTCCATGGAGACGGAACTCCAAATACTCCCTGGGCTTGTCTTTCTGCTCCTCTACGACCACCATCTATGTAGGCGCCGAAGACAACGGTGAGTACTGCACCTACGACATGGGGGAGGGAGGAGGCAAAAGTTAGGGGGACACCCACAAAATACCCCCACCCCCACCCTCGCATATTACAACATACACGCCAATGCATTTCCAAACATCACAGTAACAACCCACAATCCCCCCGGAAGAATGCAAAGACAAAGCAAAATCCGTTCAAACATTGTAATGGTGCAATAAACAAGTCTTGCAAAAATATACAGATATATACGAAATTCTGGCAGAAATATATACATTACGAGAAGTATTGCAGATATGTACATATCAATGTCCGTGCACCACTAGTCCAAAAATGCATGGGCGAGGCCCACAAAAGATACCTGACCACAATCGGAGAGAACACTGCCGGGGCATCAGATAGAAATACTACAGGCACCTCAGGGGGAAGGGAAGGGGGGGCACCTCAGCCGGATGACTGCAAAGCCAGATCCACGACGGGGCTCCATGCCCACTGTGCCATCCTGGGGAGTGCAAAGCCACAGTCTCTCAAGTCTCTACAGTGGGTGGCTTGCCCACTGTGCCATCCTGGGGAGTGCAAAGCCACAGTCTCTCAAGTCTCTACAGTGGGTGGTTTGCCCACTGTTCAATCCTGGGGAGTGCAAAGCCACAGTCTCTCAAGTCTCTACAGTGGGTGGCTTGCCCACTGTTCAATCCTGGGGAGTGCAAAGCCACAGTCTCTCAAGTCTCTTCAGTGGGTGGCTTGCCCACTGTGCCATCCTGGGGAGTGCAAAGCCACAGTCTCTCAAGTCTCTACAGTGGGCGGGTTGCCCACTGTGCCATCCTGGGCAGTGCAAAGCGTCAATTTCGCAAGTAGATAACACCCGCCAGTGGCTCGTGAGGGGGACTGGTGCGCAGACTGGATTAGTCTCCCCGTGAAAGTTCTTGTCCCGTCACTGTCCCAGCTGCACATGGGATAAGGATGCTTGATGTGGCGGTCTATTCATTCTTACCCGGTGCATGCCCTGTTCAGCGGTGCTTTGCCATGGTGGTCTTTGCTCTGTTCAGCGGTGCTTTGCCATGGCGGTCATTGCCCTGTTCAGCGGTGCTTTGCCATGGCGTTTCTGAACTGTTCAGCGGTGCTATGTCATGGCGGTCATTGCCCTGTTCAGCGGTGCTTTGCCATGGCGGTCTTTGCCCTGTTCAGCGGTGCTTTGCCATGGCGGTTCTGAACTGTTCAGCAGTGCTTTGCCACGTCGGTCTTTGCCCTGTTCAGCAGTGCTTTCCCATATCAGTCATTGCCCTGTTCAGCGGTGCTTTGCCATGGCGGTTCTGGACTGTTCAGCGGTGCTATGCCATGGCGGTCTTTGCCCTGTTCAGCGGTGCTTTGCCATGTCGGTCTTTGCCCTGTTCAGCGGTGCTTTGCCATGGCGGTTCTGGACTGTTCAGCAGTGCTTTTCCAATGCGGGTCGGGACTGTTCAGCCGTGCTTTGCCATGGTGGTTCTGGTACGGACTTTGGTGTGTGGCATGACGTTCCCTAGACTGGCCATTGGTGTGTGGCATGACGTTCCATAGACTGGGCATTGGTGTGTGGCATGACGTTCCCTCATAGCCCACCTGGGCTGTGGCAGCCGGGGCCCTCCTGGGCGATGACTCCGGCGGTGGTCTCCTGACCAGTGACGATACTTGGGCCCTCCTGGGCAATGACTCCGGCGGTGGTCTCCTGACCAGTGACGATACTTGGGCCCTCCTGGGCGATTACTCCGGCGGTGGTCTCCTGACCAGTGACGATACTTGGGCTCTCCTGGGCACTGACTCCGGCGGTGGTCTCCTGCCAGTGACGATACTTGGGCCCTCCTGGGCACTGACTCCGGCGGTGGCGGTGGTCTCCTGACCCGTGACGATACTTGGGCCCTCCTGGGCACTGACTCCGGCGGTGGCGGTGGTCTCCTGACCAGTGAGAATATTTGGGCCCTCCTGGGCAATGACTCTGGCGGTGGTCTCCTGACCAGTGACAATACTTGGGCCCTCCTGGGCACTGACTCCGGCGGTGGCGGTGGTCTCCTGACCAGTGACGATACTTGGGCCCTCCTGGGCAATGACTCTGGTGGTGGTCTCCTGACCAGTGACGATACTTGGGCCCTCCTTGGCACTGACTCCGGCGGTGGTCTCCTGACCAGTGACAACGGTGCTGGCGGTTGGGTCTCGACCGCCGGGAATGATGCTAGCCTTCTCCGCCGTGATACTCACAACAGGCTGGGCAGACTTCCTCTGGCCCTTCCCCACCTTTGGTGGAATCACAGCTGACTCTCCAATCCCCTTGGAGCCCATGTGAGTTGTTTTCCCACCAGGAGTCTTCACACTCTCCAATTTCAGAGCCTTTACAGGGGGTGGGCTGACAGTGCCTTGGCTCCTGTCACACTGCCTGCCCTGGTGGCCGGTGCACTCCACATACCTTGAACAGGCACCACTGGTATAGGAGGCTTTTTGGCTGAGGCGCTACGACGGGACTAATGAATTGGAGGGGGGGGGCAAAAAGGTCAACTTTACAGAGGGACAGTTTCTGACAAACACTGGGATGGGTAGTTGGAGGGGGCCTGGGAGTGGAGGAAGAGGAGGTGGTTGTAGGAGGTGTCACTTTAGGTGTTTTGGGTGCAGGTGCAGATACTGGAGGCTGTTGTGAGGTGGATGGATGTTGGGTGTGTGATTGCGGGCGTTTGTGTACTTTGGTAGGGGGCGTCACAGACACACTGGGAGAGGACACAGGGGACGTGTAAATGGCAGTGGAGATGGTGAGTGCAGGTGAGCGGCTTGGGGTGCTGGGTGTCCTTGTGCGATTCATGGTGCCTGTAGATGTGGTGCATGCAGGTGTGTGTGTAGACGAGACTGGGAGGGAGGAGGGAGAAGAGGAGGAGGGGGACACAGTGGAGGCAGTGGATGTTGCTGTGTCTGTATGTGGGTAAGGCTTGCGTGAGTGCCTGTGGGTTGTGTGGTGCCTATGTTTGCTTGAGCTACCTGTGTGTGCTGACTTGTGTGCATGGTGGTCTGCAGGTGTGCTTGGGATGGGCTGGGGTACAGGGGATTGGGTCTGGGTGGAGGAGGTTGGAGGGGGAGGCTAGACACAGGGACAATGGCTGCCATCAGTGCTGAGGCCAGAGATTGCAGGGTTCGCTGAAGGACAGCCTGACCAGAATGAATGCCCTCCAGGAATGCATTACTGTGTTGCAACTCTCGTTCTACACCCTGGATGGCATTCACAATGGTAGACTGCCCAACAGTGAGTGACCTGAGGAGGTCAATGGCCTCCTCACTGAGGGCAGCAGGGGTGACTGGGGCAGGGCCTGAGGTGCCTGGGGCGAAGGTGATGCCCACCCTCCTGGGTGAGCGGGCACGGGGCGAACGCTGAGGGGCTGCTGGGAGGGCGGTGCTGGTAGGGGAGGTGTCGGCTGTACCTGTAGAAGTGGGGCGCACAGATGGTGCTGCCACCACAAGGGAGCCCCCATCGGAGGACGAGTCTGTGTCGCTGCTTGGTGATCCGGTGGCCGACGTGAAGCTCCCCTCGCCCTCCGTCCCACTGGTGCATTCAGAGTCCGTGGTGTGGCCCTCCATGGCCATGTGGGATGCAGCTCCCTCGTGCTCCGGTGCAACTGTACCTCCGCCTGATGATGCTGATGTACAAAAGAACAGGGAGAGCAGAAAAAGGGGGGGGACAGAAGAAAGACAGATTGAGTGCATGGCATACCGCTACCGTTGGCGGACAAGATAGACACAGCAGCCCCCTGCATTACGCCGTGCTCCTGTCCTCTGCATATGCAATTTCTGGGATATGCCGTACATGGCAATGGTGGACATCTGCACACATGGATGCCACAGGGGCAACTATACCTCGACTTGGCACTCTACTGAGGTGGTGTTGAGTGCCACATGGGCTGCATTACAGAGGGGCCTATTCTTCGTGTTTCTGGCTGGCCTTGGTACACCCACAGGCCCCACTCCCCCACCCAGAACCCTCTACTGCACGCAAACTCCGCAGAATGAGGTTGTACTCACCCCCTTGTGTCTGCTGTGATGCCCTCAAGCGCCCATCCAACTCCGGGTAGGCCACCGCCAGGATCCGGAACATCAGAGGGGTCATGGTGCGACGGGCACCCCTCCCACGTTGGGAGGCCATCCCCAGCTGAGCCTCCGCCGTCTTCATGCTGCAGCGGCGAATGTCCTCCCATCTTTTCCGGCAGTGGGTGCCCCGTCTCTGGTGGGCCCCCAGGGTCTGGACCTCCTTGGCGATGGCACGCCAAATGTCCCTCTTCTGGTGGGCGCTGACCTACATGACATGCACAAAGGGAAGAGGAACAGTCATTACCAACTGCACCGTCGATGTGAGTGGCCCCCTCCCTACTTTGGCCATGTGGCCCAATCATTCACATGCATTAATGTTCTATGAACTCTGCCCCCTTCCCTCTTCCAACCAGCCCTCTCCACCCAGGCCTAGCCCATACAACGTGCTCCCTGTGTACTAACCTGTTGGTCTGGAGGACCGTAGAGTAGCGTGTACTGGGGGAGGACCCCGTCTACCAGTCTCTCCAACTCCTGAGCAGTGAAGGCAAGGGCCCTTTCCCCAGACGCAGCAGCCATCGTCGCTTCCAGACCGAGGTCACAGCAGCACTTGCAGTGTAGGTCCTCTCCTGTCGAAGGTCAGGTATCTAGTGATTGAACAGATAGAAAATTGCGGTGACGTCCACAGCGGTGACGTCCGCAGCTGTGCGCATCATCACCGCCGGCGGACCTGTTCATTGGCTCCTGGGACCCATAGGGTCCAATGTTAACCAATGCAGCATTGCGCCGCTGTCTATGACCGCCTACCGCGATGGTGTGCAACGCCAGCGCTGTTACCCCACAATCCCATTGTCCCAGTTTAGAGGTCAGGCAGCCGCCATTTCAGGGGCCCACATGGCTTCATTTACCTCTGTGTCACACATAGCTAGGCCTACACTCAACACACATACAGGAAGGGTTTTGTGATTGGTGTAGTCTTGTGTGTAACTGTGGGTACATACCTGGATGAAAAATGACTGATTCGTCGCTGTTGTCCTTCGTAGCCACCGTCAGCTGGGACATGTGAGAAGATGGCGGAATCCTCAGGTGTACCGACCGCTGGTGGACCTGTTGACAATGGAAGAGCGACATGTAATCGTCACCTACAGGTTTGACCGTGCCACAATCCAGGAACTATGTACCCAGTTAGAGCCAGACCTGATGTCACCAATCCGCCATCCGACTGGAATCCCCCCTGACGTGCAGGTGCTGTCAGTGCTCCATTTCCTTGAAAGTGGGTCATTCCAGACAACAGTGGCCATGGCATCAGGGATGTCCCAGCCTATGTTTTCCAATGTTTTGTCCAGAGTGTTGTCTGCCCTGCTGAAACATGTAAGGAGATACATCATTTTCCCTGAGGTGGAAGATTTGCCTACAGTTAAAGGTGACTTCTATGCCCTTGGACATATCCCCAACATCATAGGTGCCATTGATGGGACCCATGTAGCTCTGGTCCCCCCCCCACAGGAGTGAACAGGTGTACAGAAACAGGAAGAGTTATCATTCCATGAATGTTCAGATGGTCTGTTTGGCAGACCAGTACATCTCGCAGGTAAATGCTATGTTCCCTGGCTCAGTGCATGACGCCTACATCCTGCGGAATAGCAGCATCCCTGATATGATGGCTCAACTCCAGAGGCACCGTGTATGGCTATTGGGGGACTCTGGTTACCCCAACCTGTCATGGCTTCTGACCCCAGTGAAGAATCCCAGGACCAGGGCAGAGGAACGGTACAATGAGGCCCATGGGCGGACTAGGAGGGTGATCGAACGCACCTTCAGCCTCCTGAAGGCCAGGTTCAGGTGCCTCCATATGACAGGTGGTTCCCTATTCTACTCACCGAAGAAGGTGTGCGAGATCATCGTCGCCTGCTCGATGCTTCATAATTTGGCTTTGCGACGCCGGGTGCCTTTTCTGCAGGAGGATGGTCCAGATGACGGTGTTGTGGCAGCTGTGGAGCCTGTGGAGCCTGTGGACAGTGATGAGGAGGAAACTGAGGAAGAAGACAACAGGGAGTCAGTCATACAGCAATATTTCCAGTGAGACACAGGTGAGAACATTTTCATTTTTACCATTACATTAACTTTAACACGTCTACCTCTATCCTGTCTGTCGATTTCAACCAGTATTTGGTAACTGAATTGTACCTTTCCATTACGGTTTCCCAGGTGTGGTTACCAACGTGTGTCATCTGCTTGCATCCTTCAAGGACTTGTGATGTGTGACATAGGTATGTTGGCTTTACAATGGGAAACGCATTATGACTCTGTCATTGATAATACATATTTACAATCTCACAGACTGACTCCAAATTGTTTTGTGTTTCATGGGTGTTTATTGAAGTGCTCAGAAATGGGAGGGGGTTGTAATATGAGGATGGGTGATGGCGGAGGAATGTCCATGGCAGAGTCCAGTCTATTAGTCTCACAGGTGAACTGCCCATCTGGGCATAGGAAGTGGAGCTGGGGCAGTTCAAGTATGGACAAGGTAACAAAGTGGGTCAGTGGGGGGACAATCAGGGTGGTCTCATTTCCTGGCGGGGGTCTTGCCATCTTGCTCTGTCCTGTTCCTGGCTCTCAGGGACCGCTTGCGTGGTGGTTCTCCGTCTGCAGGGGGTGGGGTGCTGGTGTGGTGGTCCTGTGGTGGGGCGTCCTGTCCAGTAGCGCCGGCGGAGGTGGTGGGCAGTTTATCGTCCTGGCTAGTGTCAGGGGCCCCTTGGAGTGCCACAGTGTCCCTCATGGTGTTCTGCATGTCCTTCAGCACCCCTACGATGGTGCCAAGGGCGGAGCTGCTGGTCCTGAGCTCCTCCCTGAACCCCAAATATAGTTTGTATTGCAGGCGCTGGGTCTCCTGAAACTTGGCCAGGACCGTGGCCATCGTCTCCTGGGAGTGGTGGTATGCTCCCATGATGGAGGATAGGGCCTCGTGGAGAGTGGGTTCCCTTGGCCTGTCCGCCCCCTGTCGCACAGCAGCCCTCCCAGTTCCCCTGTGTTCCTGTGCCTCCGTCCCCTGGACCATGTGCCCACTACCACTGCCCCCAGGTCCCTGTTGTTGTTGGGGTGGTGGGCTCTCCTGGGTTCCCTGTAGTGGTGGACACACCGCTGATTGACCTGTCCTGGGTACGGAGGTATGGGCCCGCTGGGTGGGTGCTGTGCTGGTGTTACCAGAGGGTGGAAGGTCAGTGTTGGGGTGTGCCTGTGCAAGGGGAACCGACTGTCCCAAGGCCCACGATGGTCCGAGCTGGTCATCAGGATCCAGTAGGGCAGAGCTGCTATCGTCACTGTGGGCCTCTTCTGTGGGTGGAGTGGTGTTGTCTGGACCCTCTGGTGTGGTGACGATCCTTCGGGTTCCTGCAGGGGCATAAGAGCATGATTAATGCATTTGTGTGTGTGATGGTGTGCAATGGGTGGGTGTCTGTGTACCCCAGTGCAGGCATTCCTGTGTGGGGGCTTGTGTGATGATGGTTAGGGGGTGTTATGGGTATGTGCAGTGGGCATGCTTTAGTGAGGGGTGACCGTGCTTAGTTGTGTCATGCAGGGCTTGGTGTTGGGATGTGTGGTTTGTGTTATTAGTACATTAGTGAGGAGTTGGAGTGATAGGGGAGGGTGTGAGGGTGGGGGTGTGTGATAGCATGCAGGTAAGGTGGGGGATATAATAGTTAAGATTTGACTTACCAGTGTCCCATCCTCCACCGACTCCTCCGAGGTCCTCTGGATGCATGATGGTCAAGACTTGCTCCTCCCATGTTGTTAGTTCTGGGGGAGGAGGTGGGGGTCCGCCGCCAGTCCGTTGAACCAGGATGTTGTGCCTGGAGACCGTTAAACGCACCTTCCCCCGTAGGTCGTTCCACCTCTTCCTGATGTCTTCCCTATTTCTTGGGTGCTGTCCCACAGCGTTGACCCTGTCCACGATTCTGCGCCATAGCTCCATCTTCCTGGCTATGGAGGTGTGCTGTACCTGTGAGCCAAATAGCTGTGGCTCTACCCGGATGATTTCCTCCACCATGACCCTGAGCTCCTCCTCGGAAAAGCGGGGGTGTCTTTGGTGTGACATGGGGTGGTGTGTGTGATGTGTGGGGCGGTGTGAGTGTTGATGAGTGTGGTGATGTGTAGTGGTGTGTGGTGTTTTGTGCGTGGATGTGGTGTGGGTGATGGTGTTGTGTGCCTCTGTATGGTGGTGTTGTCTTGGCTGTGCTGTCTCTCTGGCCTTCGTCTGTGAATTTTGGTCGTAGGGGTTTGTGGGTGATGTGGGTGTGTGTTTTATATTGTATTGGGTGTGTGGGAGTGCTGTTTGTATGTGTATCAGGTGTGTGTATTTCGAATTGTCCAATGTGGCGGTGTTTTGGAGATATGTGTGTATTTTGAGCGCGGCGGTGTATACCGCCAATGGAATACCGCGGTGTCCTGCCATTTGATAAAGTTTGTTTTGACCAATGACTTTGTGTTTCACCACTGCGCATATTAGTTGCTCAATGTTCACCAGTAGCACATGGTATGTTTTGTTCAGTTTAGCCGCCTATTGGCTTTGACATGATATTCAGCTCCGCTGCCTATTGGCTTTGACATGATATTATACATTGCATTTTATATTCAGCTCAGCTGCCTATGGGCTTTGACATGATATAAGACATTGCATTTTGTATTCAGCTTAGATGCCTATTGGCTTTGACATGACACTAGACATTGCATTTGATATTTAGGTTAGCTGCCTATTGCCTTTAACATGACATTGCATTTGATATTTAGGTTAGCTGCCCATTGCCTTTAACGTGGAGTTAGACATTGCAGTTGAGAATAGTTCTGTATTTTTCCAAGCTGTGTTTTTGCACCAGAGAACCAAGATGTTTTGCTCTCACAGTAGACTAGACCTGATAAGAGAGAGTACATGGGCGTTGTTTCTCTTCCCTTGAGCTTGGGAACAGGAGTAGTCTTGGAGACCTGGCCAGTCTCCAAAAGGCTTGCTCAGTTTCCCAGGTCTGAGGGGAGGGGGCACACCTTTGTAACGAATGTAACAGGCTGCAGAGAGTCAGATTCGAATCTGCCGGACCTCGTGCTGGAGCTTGGCGCCAGTTGCCAGCATCCCGTGTGGGTAGATGACACTCTTTCTCGCGGCTGACAGGGGTCCCCAGCTTGCAGACCTTAGAAAGATGTAGCTGTAAATAGTTCCTACACGGTGAAGTATTTGTTTTGCTTTGCATACAATATCTTATAAATATAACCTGCTGTGTATATTGCAAACTGATATATTTTGTTTGATTAACGCGGACTTGAAAGCTACTAATTCGTCATTCATTCATAAACATTGTGGTTGGGGAAGAATAAAATAACAATAAAAGTCTTCTTTGACCTCAGAAGTGCATTTCTGTTGTGTTATGTTAGTGCTTAGAAACTAAAATAAGAGGAAAGCACTACAATTGGTACCAGAGGTCGTGGGGTGTCGGTCATTAAGAGGTGATTAAGAAGGGGTTTGACGAGTTAGTAGATTTCTAAGTGCACACTTTAAAAGTGTAATTGTTTTTTGTTGTTTGGAGAATTACAGAAATTGTTTTCTGTTTGGAGAATCACAGTAGCACGGCAGACCATGTCTGAGAATACATGTGTTGATGAACTGCCTGATGGTGCTAAGAAAAACTGTGAATTGTTTTCTGTTTGGGGAATTACAGAAGAAAATGCATGTGTAGCTAAAAGGCCTGATAAGGTTTTGAGAAATAATTCCCGTTGTATATATGTAGAAAACGTGTGTTTTGGAAGTAATGATGACAGAAAGGTCTGGATACCTTTATCTGCTTACAGAGAAATGCAGGAGAAATGTAGGAAGTTGGAACATGAAAATAGGAATTTACGTGAGCAAATTAGCCAGGATACAATAATTCAAAATAAGACGGAAAGTTATAAAAGGGCTGTTTTTGAAGAATCTTCCTTGTCCCATTCCAGTAATGAGGGGGTTAAGACAGCTCCGAGCTGCACTGAGTTTCCGTGTGAGCCAGGGTTTTTGGCAGCCAAAATGCATTCCTTAACTGATAACATGAACAAGAGAGACCAGAATGTGATTTACGAGTTACCGTTGCAAAATGCACAAGTAAAACGAAGGATTTTAGAGCAAGACACCCCGAGTTTCATTAGCTTGTTTGATTTTTGGAAAAAGAATAGCCCTCATTTGAGAGAAATCCTAACACTTTTGTACATGGTCACTGTGAAAAATAATATGCAGCTGCGCGCTTGTGATTTGGCAAATGAAATAATGCAGACTTTAGGTTTCTGCGCAGTGCAAGAAGGAAATACTTATGTACATTTAAATCATGAACAAGGGAAGAAAATAGTGCCCCTAGCTAGAATCATACAATGGATCTGGTACTTGCAAGACAGGGCTAGAGTACCACAGATAAAAGAATTACCAATGAAATTGTGTGCACCATTTGAATTCGTGTCCACTGAAGATAAAAAGCATGTTTGTTTTACTAATGATTCATTGACTGAAATGTTGTTTTCTGGCACATTAGAAGGAACAGCGTTGTATAATGTGTGTCAGATTTTAAAGCAAGAGCTACGTGAGATGTGTCATTTTTATGCAGATTTTTGGTTCTTTGATAATGTTTTAGCACCTAACTGGTTCAATTACCTTGCAGATGTTAATGAGAAAAATGCAGAGAGAGAAGTGTTCACCCAGAATTCTGCCTTAGTGGGGATAGCTATGTGGGTGCCCCAGAAATGTGAAAAGGCCACTTACAGGTGGGCAGAGATGAGAGAGATGCCCATTCCCCTAGATTTGATAAAAACTGTGCAGCACGCACAAAAGCAATCTGTCATGCAAGCAGTCACAGAGCAGTTGGGGAGAGGAAAGTTACCAGAACAGAAATGGCAAATTGATCAGGTTTTAGGGAGAGTGATTGCTGCAAATTACCAAGGAAAAATCGAAATTATGCTGATACCTAGAAAAGAATCTGATTCATTCATACAAATTGGAGACAGAATGGCCCAAATTGACAAAAGTGCAGTGAATGGAGGTTTGGTAAAGAATGAGTCTGCCCCAGCCCTTCTGACAGTGCAAGAAAAAGGAAGCTGTGGCGCAGCAGATAAAAACCTCAGTACTGATGTGTGGGCTGAAGCCCCAAGTGACCCTCCAGAACCTGCAGAAAATATAACAAAGGGCCCCAAAAACGTCCTGCTGATTATAAAACAGGGAAAGAAAGAGGAAGGGTGCAGTTTAAATGAAAAATGTTATTTGCAAGAAAAGTCATACTTGTTTCTTTTGCAGATCCTACCACGTTTCGCCACTGTCCCTGAGTGCGCTGTGTGGTCCCCCTTCCGGTGTGTGCGTGTGGGGTCGGGGAAGGGACCGAATCCCCAACCTGAACCGGGCTGAGTAAAGTGCCAGCACCATGGATCCATTTTGCGCAAACTGCGCCTTCAGTTCAAGTTCAACTTGTTTGCTGTGTTTTTTTTTTTTCCCCTCTCGTATGGAACTCTGACTTTTGCTTACCTTCCAGAAAACCTTTCAGGTGGACCGTGCACCTTTACATGAGCAGAACTCATGCCACATCAAATTGCTAACACTGTTGAATTAGAGACTCATTCAGAAAAAAAAAAAAAAAAAAAATTGCCCAGTCTTTTCTATGTAGATGTATCTGATGTGAAAGGTTATGAGATCAATGTGTTAATTCACTTCTATTGCTTTACAGGGATTGCTTTGATCATAATGTTTTTTTTGTACTGATGTTTTTTTTTTTTTGTTTGAAATATGAGATATGTGAAACAAAAATTCATTGGTCAAAGGGCGGAATGTCCTGCCATTTGATAAAGTTTGTTTTGACCAATGACTTTGTGTTTCACCACTGCGCATATTAGTTGCTCAATGTTCACCAGTAGCACATGGTATGTTTTGTTCAGTTTAGCCGCCTATTGGCTTTGACATGATATTCAGCTCCGCTGCCTATTGGCTTTGACATGATATTATACATTGCATTTTATATTCAGCTCAGCTGCCTATGGGCTTTGACATGATATAAGACATTGCATTTTGTATTCAGCTTAGATGCCTATTGGCTTTGACATGACACTAGACATTGCATTTGATATTTAGGTTAGCTGCCTATTGCCTTTAACATGACATTGCATTTGATATTTAGGTTAGCTGCCCATTGCCTTTAACGTGGAGTTAGACATTGCAGTTGAGAATAGTTCTGTATTTTTCCAAGCTGTGTTTTTGCACCAGAGAACCAAGATGTTTTGCTCTCACAGTAGACTAGACCTGATAAGAGAGAGTACATGGGCGTTGTTTCTCTTCCCTTGAGCTTGGGAACAGGAGTAGTCTTGGAGACCTGGCCAGTCTCCAAAAGGCTTGCTCAGTTTCCCAGGTCTGAGGGGAGGGGGCACACCTTTGTAACGAATGTAACAGGCTGCAGAGAGTCAGATTCGAATCTGCCGGACCTCGTGCTGGAGCTTGGCGCCAGTTGCCAGCATCCCGTGTGGGTAGATGACACTCTTTCTCGCGGCTGACAGGGGTCCCCAGCTTGCAGACCTTAGAAAGATGTAGCTGTAAATAGTTCCTACACGGTGAAGTATTTGTTTTGCTTTGCATACAATATCTTATAAATATAACCTGCTGTGTATATTGCAAACTGATATATTTTGTTTGATTAACGCGGACTTGAAAGCTACTAATTCGTCATTCATTCATAAACATTGTGGTTGGGGAAGAATAAAATAACAATAAAAGTCTTCTTTGACCTCAGAAGTGCATTTCTGTTGTGTTATGTTAGTGCTTAGAAACTAAAATAAGAGGAAAGCACTACACGCGGTTGAAAGACCGCCGCGTGGATTCCTGGGTCGTAATAGCATGGGCGTGTTTCTGTTGACGTGGAGGTGGAGGTTTTGTTTTCGCCACTTTAACACTGACCTTTGGTGTGGCGGAGTTGTGTGGGTGTCTGTATTTCGGCGGATTCCGAGATGTGTGTCATAATAGCTGTGGCGGACTACCGCGGCGGCGGCGGTGTATTGCCGGTCTTCTGCACGGCGGTAAGCGCCTTTTACCGCCAATGTTGTAATGACCCCCATAATCTTTGTTTGGATAAAAACACATATTTCCAATAGAGAGTAGCCAACCTAAAAACTTGACCTCAGGTACTAGTCCGCAGATGGAAATCAGCCTGGACAGGTGACAGGAATCTCCCCCCATCTACCCAAGCAAGTAGTTTATCTAAAACTTGCCTGGCAAAGATCTTTTGAAGATTATCAATCAGGCTTATTGGTCAATAATTTAAGGGGTCACTAGCATCACCTTTCTTGCAGAGTGGAATTATCTCTGCACCTGTCCAGGATCGCAGAATTGCTCTGCCCTCCGAGATAGCATTAGACAGCAAATTTATATAAATAGTCCAGATCAAGGGCTAAGTTTTATATAGATCACCCGGAATTTTGTCTGGGTCTGGTGCTGTGGCACATTTTAAATATTCAATTGCCTTGGTCGTATCTTCTAAACTGAAGGTAACTACACTATCATGCTACTCTTCCCCAATGTCAGATGATGTGACTTTAACAATTAGCTAAACTGCATTATGGGGGACACAGAATCTTCAGGGACATATATCTTGGTGAAATGAGAGACCCAGCTGTCAGGTTGGATGTGATAGTTAAATGAATTCTTACTGACAGGTTCAGTTTGCATGGCTAAGTACCCAAATGACCGATTATCATTCTTTTTGGCAGTGGCGAGCTTCTCCTACCAGATCGGTTCATCCCATTTTTCCTGGCTCTATTAAGGGCAAAGCTATAATTCCATCTAGCTAATTATATTCCTTCTCTATCACACTGTTTGACTGCATTCCTCAGATTAATCTTGGCTGCCTTGCAGCCCGTGCCAAACCATTTAATAGTAGCACCCTTCCCAGGCTTCTTACATCCTTCTTTGTAAAATAGTTTCTGTAAGTTATTGAATAACTTATTATGTATACTAAGAATCAGGATATTTGAGAGAAGATGGCTGACATGTTGTGAGAGATGGCGCACAAGGGGACCATAAATCACAGAGTATCACTTTTGGTTTGACACTAAAGTCGGCCATGATATGTAACAGCGGTTATTACCTAGAGTTGGTTCTGCAGCTAGGGTTGCCAAACAGTTTTTTCCCCTAGGTAATGCTGGCCTTTATAAAGTCAAAATCGGGGAGTTATGATCACTGTCAAATTGGGTATCTACTTTCATGTCCCTTAGGAGAGGTCATAGTCTGACGTCTAACAATATATAATCAATGACGCTATTGTATAAGCCACTTTTAAAAGTAGGGACATCAATACCTTATTTACGCTTCTCTCTAATGGTGTCTTATGGAGCAACAAGCTATCACTCATGCTTGGCTCCTGCTATGCTACTAAAATGTGTGAGCACTGTCCTTTGCAGAGGCATACAGACGCTATGGAGCTAATGCTACATATTTTGTTTTCCTTCTCAGATGGTTCTCTACAGTTCTTATCCTTTGCATCCACAGTTACAACATATACCAGGAAGAAGTGGAAAGTTTTCCTTATACGCTCTGTTAGTCCAAACAGTGTCAAAAACATAGAGTGACTAAACAAAGAAAATATGGCAATCAAATTAACATTTTTAGCCTTATCATTACAAAGATTACATTTGGGCTAAAAAGAGGCTAGTCCTGTCCTGGGGTGAAACTGCACCCAAATTGGTAGTTGCCTTCTGACACCTAAATTTGGATCTCAAAAAATAATTAAAGGAGGCACCTAAAGAAATAACCAAAATTAAATTACTCTTAAGTCCAATTATGAAGATTTATTGCTATTGATAATTCATTTAAAAATGAGTTTGCATGGTCATTACATCACTAACCATAATTTATGTTAGGACACAAAGAAAATACGTGATTTCCACAAACAAAAATCAATAGCATAAATTCATGGAAACTAACGAACCAATTTAACTTAGTAAAACAGCGTCTTGTAGTGGTACAGCCAATACTTGTTTTGCATCTTTTTCTACACGTTCTCCTCGTGTTAGAGCATTTGTATATCTTTAGAATTTGCAAATATGACATGATTCTGTGGGATTTTAACAATGTAACTTTTTTGAATGCTACTTATCCCTTCTAATTTTCCATTTCGTTGTATTCTCTTTTTTTAATGATACAATGAAGTAAGTGAGAGAACCAAGTAGATTAGAGCTAGCACTAATGGAGTTTAGTTGTAACAATTATTTAGCACCAATGGTTAGAACAAGAAGTATGGATCTATGATATGTGAGTTTGCGAACAAACATTAGACTGGTGGTTTAGCAGTTAAACTTATTACAATGGCCATGCCCTTCTTTCATGCACAACACTTTTAGATTAGGTTGAGTTGATAATATTGAGGAGTTTTGTTGGACTTAATGTGGTGTGTCATCAACAGAACACTATCATATTATTTCTCAAATAGACGTACTGAATTCATATTCAAATTCGATTTATTTTGGACACAAATGTGACCATAAAAGCACACTAAATTGGCATCACAATCCAACACATACATGCAAAATGAAGTTTAAAAAAAGTTATTATAAAAACCAACTGCCGGTGAGGCTACACACATACAGGAGTTAATTCAATCACAAGCCTGAAGTCACACACTGGCTATTATCTTACAAAGCAGAAGGGTACAAGTGAAAGTACAACGCATAGTGCCAAGATCACAGCGTGAATCCATTAAAATACAGATAATTTTCATCCAGGGATTAATTCATCCAATTGAAACATTAACGACTTTCTTCTGCTGACTGCACTTTAAAAAAAAAAGGAGCACATATTAATACAGTTAGAGGGAGAATCTAGTTGTATTAAATACACACGAGCTGATCTCAAAGATTTAGGGGCATATTTATACTTCGTTTGCGCCGGAATTGCATCGTTTTTTTTTTACGCAATTTCGACGCAAAACTAACTCCATATTTATACTTTGGCGTTAGACGCGTCTAGCGCCAAAGTCCATGGAGTTAGCGTAATTTTTTAGCGTGGACACCTACTTTGCGTTAATTATATGCAAGGTAGGCGTTCCCGTCTAAAAAATCGACTCCGAAGCATGTGCGTCGGATTTATACTCCCGGGCAAAATTCACACCCGGGAGTGGGCGGGTAAAAAAAAATGATGTACGGCCGCTTTTGCGCCGTTTTTTAGCGCCTGCAAAAGGCAGGCGTTAAGGGACCTGTGGGCTCTGAAGGAGCCCAGAGGTGCCCTCCCATGCCCCCAGGGACCCCCCCTGTCACCCTTGCCCACCCCAGGAGGACACCCAAGGCTGGAGGGACGAATCCCAGGGACATTAAGGTAAGTTCAGGTAAGTTTTTTTTTTTTTTTTTTTGTGGCATAGGGGGGCCTGATTTGTGCCCCCCTACATGCCACTATGCCCAATGACCATGCCCAGGGGACAGAAGTCCCCTGGGCATGGCCATTGGGCAAGGGGGCATGACTCCTGTCTTTGCTAAGACAGGAGTCATTTCTATGGGGGTTGGGAGTGAGAAAAAAATGGCGCAAATCGGGTTGAGGTGAAAAAATAGCCTCAACCTGACTTGCCCCATTTCTTGATGCCCAAGCCCCATATCCCCCTACGCCGGCGCTGCCTGGTGTACGTCGTTTTTTTTTAACGCACACCAGACGGCGCCGGCGGCTAACACCGGCTAACGTCATTCAATAAATACGGCGCCCGCATGGTGCTTCAGAATGGCGTTAGCCGGCGCTAATTTTTTTGACGCAAAACTGCGTTAGCGCAGTTTTGCGTCAAAAAGTATAAATATGGGCCTTAATCCCCTGCTTTCAGTAAATTTGCAAAAAAAAGTAAAATGCAGGAGACTGCGTGAGGATTCGTCTCGTGGGCATAACAAGACTTTAGAGGAAATAAACTGACCATGGGGGAAGCTGAGGTGCCACTTTACAAATCGTAGCCTAAACCTGGTAAACAATAACCTATCAGATGAGCCACCAGTCCACTCAAGATAGGGCTGCATTGACGGGGAAAAGAGAACATCTGCATACTCTCTAATGGTTCATTTGTTAAATTCAAGGTCCTCCCTCAGTGATCTCAATCTAGCATTGCACACCAAACACCCGCAGCAGGTTGATTAGTAACCCAATGGGCGGCAAGGTTGTACGCAGTCCTTACACTTTAATACTCCACAATTGGTGGCACCTCAATAGGTTGATTGACAGCTGGGTGAGGGGTTAAACAGCCTAATTTGGCTTCGATGGCCAACAGGTGGGCATAAATAGGTTAAATCTTACTTAAGTTAGAATCCTTAGGGTTGCAATAGAGGGCACTTATTTTCCCCTGGAGACTGTCTTCTACTGCTGGCTCCTTGACAAGCTTTAAGGTAAGATGAGAGACGCAGAGCCTTGTAGGTTTAGACCCAGTTGCTACTTTCTTCCTTTTGCCTGACAGCCCCCTAGTGGCAATGCCACTATTTTGGGATTTATGCGGGATTCCTGGAACCTGCACTAACAAGCTAGCATCAACAGTCATATCCACAACTAACTAAGGACCTAATACCAGCGTCTCAGCATTAAGATCACCACAAGCAAGGCGGTTTTGTATGACCGCCGGGCTAGTGTGGGACTAGTAGCGACCCTGGGAGGAGAGGAGAGTGACAAGTGGCATTCTGCCAGCTCAATCTTCTTTGAATTGACCCCTTCAGCCCACTTAAAAAAGCCATCCAAGTTAGTTCCAGCAGCTGCAGAAAGGGCCGCCATAGGCTTGCACTTTCCTATGATGTATAGATATCACCACCGAAGATGCAATACTGATGGTGTGACATTACCTGAAAAAGAGGCAGGAGTAAAGAGAGATGGCCCAGCCCAGACTTGTCTGGCGATGGACTGGCACAGAAGGGCCCACTCTTGGCCCGGTCTTTGCACAGGCGCGTCCAGCACCATGGGGTTTAGTGAAACATTTTATAGCGCATGGAGTACGATGGTGAAAGCAGCCCCTCCTTCAATCTGCAAGGCACGCTGGAATATGCAGTCCTCTACAGTGGCAAACACAGCAAACCACTCTCACATTGTCGGGGTTTAGTGAAGCGCTTTACATCATGTGGAATGTGATAGTGACAGCGGCCCCTCCTCCAATCTGCTGGACACGCTGGAATATGCAGTCAACCCACAGCGCAAACACAGCAAAACAGTCCCCTGGATTAATTAACGTGAAATTATGGACAGAGATCAATATAATGTTTAACATAGGGGGTTAGGACAATGGAACTGCAAGGCTTCATAGGGAATTCCAAGTATACCTTAGACGTGGTCGAAATTTGTAAACGTAATATTTTCTGGAGTATTTTTACTTTGGTCTTCCTGATGAATTGTTTCTGGTTACTTTGTGGGCCACTCTTTTAATTAGGAGCTTCTTCTCATGTGCAAAGAGAAGGTTTTAGAGCCCTGAAATAAGGAGTCATTTCCTCTTGAGTTGAGCTATGCACTCATTAAGGGGGTCATTACGACCTTGGCGGTATAAGGCGCTTACCGCCGTGCAGAAAACCGCCAATACACCGCCGGGGCCGCGGTAGACCGCCACAGCTATTATGACACACATCTCGGAATTCGCCGAAAATCAGACATCCACACAACACCGCCACACCAAAGGTCAGCGATAAACATGCGGAAACAAATCCTCCACGCCAACAGAAACACACCCATGCTATTACGACCCACGAATCCACGCGGCGGTCTTTCAACCGCGGTATTCCATTGGCGGTACACTCCGCTGCGCTCAAAATACACACACATATACAAAACACCGCCTCATTGGACAATTACAAATACACACACCTGATACACATACAAACACCACTCCCACACACCCAATACTATATAAAACACACACCCACATCACACACAAACCCTTACAACCACAATTTCTGAGAGAAGGCCAGAGAGAGACAGCACAGAATAGAGAACCCCATCACACAGAGGCACACTACACCATCACCCACACA
Organism: Pleurodeles waltl; assembly: GCF_031143425.1. NCBI lineage: Eukaryota > Metazoa > Chordata > Amphibia > Caudata > Salamandridae > Pleurodeles > Pleurodeles waltl. The sequence continues at coordinate 565,282,138 of NC_090449.1, forward strand.
ACACCCACGCACAAAACACCACATACCACTACACTCACCACACTCATCAACACATACACCACCCCACACATCACACACACCACCCCATGGTACACCAAAGACACCCCCGCTTCTCCAAGGAGGAGCACAGGGTCATGGTCGAGGAAATCCTATGGGTAGAGCCACATTTATTTGGCTCACAGGTACAGCACACATCAATAGCCAGGAAGATGGAGTTATGGCAAAGAATAGTCGACAGGGTCAACGCTGTGGGAAAGCTCCCAAGAAATAGGGAGGACATCAGGAAAAGGTGGAACGACCTACGGGGGAAGGTGCGTTCCACGGTATCCAGGCACCACATCGCGGTACAGCGGACTGGCGGCGGACCCCCACCTCCTCCCCCACAACTAACAACATGGGAGGAGCAAGTCTTGTCCACCTTGCATCCTGAGGGCCTCGCAGGAGTCATTGGAGGAACGGACACTGGTAAGTCAAATTTCAACTATCATATCCCCCACCCTACCTGCATGCTATCACCCACCCCCACCCTCACACCCTTCCCTATCACTTCAAATACTCACCTATCTACCCATGACACCAACCACCGATCCCAACCCCAAAACCTGCATGACCTAACTAAGCATGGATACCCATCACTAAAGCATGTCCACTGCACAGACCCACAACACCTCCCAACTATCACCACACAAGCCCCCACACAGGAATGCTTGCACTGGGGTGCACGCACACCCAAACATTGCACATCATGAAACACACACATGCAATAATCATGTACTCATACCCCCGCAGGAACCCCAAGGAACGTCACCACACCAGAGGGTCCAGACAACACCACTCCACCCCCAGAAGAGGCCCACAGTGACGAGAGCAGCTCTGCCCCACTGGATCTTGATGACCAGCCCGGACCGTCGTGGGCCTCAGGACAGTCGGTTCCCCATGCCCAACCACAGCCCAACACCGAACTGCCACCCTCTGGGAACACCAGCACAGCACCCACCCAGCGGGCCCAAACCTCCCTACCCAGGACAGGTCAATCAGCGGTGTGTCCACCACTACAGGGCACCCAGGCTAACCCACCACCCCAACAACAACAGGGACCTGGGGGTAGCGGTAGTGGGCACACGGTCCAGGGGACGGAGGCACAGGAACACAGGGGAACTGAGAGGGCTGCTGTGCGACAGAGGGAGGACAGGCCAGGGGAACCTACTCTCAACAAGGCCCTCCCCTCCATCATAGGAGCATACCACCACTCCCAGGATACGATGGCAACGGTACTGGACAAGTTGCAGGAGACCCTGCGTCTGCAGGAGGAACAGTATTTGGGGTTCAGGGAGGAGCTCAGGACCATCGGATCCGCCCTGGGCACCATTGTAGGGGTGCTGACGGACATTCAAAAGACCTTGAGGGACACTGTGGCACTCCCAGGGGCCCCTGACACTAGCCACGACGATGAAATGCCCACCACCTCTGCCGGCACTAGTGGACAGGAGGCACCGCCACAGGACCAACACACCAGCACCCCATCCCCTGCAGACGGACCACTACCACGCAAGCGGGCCCTGAGATCCAGGAACAGGACAGAGCAAGATGACAAGACCCCCGCCAGGAAATAAGACCACCCTGATCGTCCTCCCACTGTCCCACTTTGTTACCCTGTCCAAATCGGAACTGCCCCAGCTCCACTTCCAATGGCCAGATGTGCAATGTACCTGTGAGACTAATAGACTGGACTCTGCCATGGACATTCCTCCACCATCACCCATCCCCATTTCACAACCCCCCTTCATTGTTATGCACTTAAATAAACACCCTTGAAAGAAACACTAATAAAACTGGAGTCAGTCAATGATTGTGAACTTTGTATTGTCAATTACAGTGTTAAAAAAGGTTACCCATTGGAAGGCCAACATACCAATGGCACACATCACAAGTCTTTCAAGGGTGCAAGCTGTTGACACGTAGGTTACCACAATAGTGAAACTGAAATGGAAGGGGACAACTCAGTTAACAAATAGGGAGTGAAATGTAGGTACAGGATAGAGGTAGACATGTGAAAGTTAATAATATGTGAAACATGAAAATGTACTCACCTGTGTCTCACTGAAAATATTGCTGTATGACTGACTCCCTGTTGTCGTTTTCATCTTCATCAGCTTCCTCCTCATCACTGTCCACAGGCTCCACAGGCTCCCCCGCTGCAACAACACCGTCATCTGGATCATCCTCCTGCAGAAAAGGCACCTGGCGTCGCAATGCCAAGTTATGGAACATGGAGCAGGCGATGATGATGTCGCACACCTTCTTCGGTGAGTAGAATAGGGATCCACCAGTCATATGGAGGCACCTGAACCTGGCCTTAAGAAGGCCGAAGGTGCGTTCGATTACCCTCCTAGTCCATCCATGGGCATCATTGTACCGTTCCTCTGCCCTGGTCCTGAGATTCCTCACTGGGGTCAATAGCCAGGACAGGTTGGGGTAACCAGAGTCCCCCAATAGCCATACACGGTGCCTCTGGAGTTGACCCATCATATCAGGGATGCTGCTATTCCGCAGGATGTAGGCGTCATGCACAGAGCCAGGGAACATAGCATTTACCTGCGAGATGTACTGGTCTGCCAAACAGACCATCTGTACATTCATAGAATGATAACTCTTCCTGTTCCTGTACACCTGTTCATTCCTGCGAGGTGGACCAGAGCTACATGTGTCCCATCAATTGCACCTATGACATTGGGGATATGTCCAAGGGCATAGAAATCACCTTTCACTGTAGGCAAATCCTCCACCTCAGGGAAAATGATGTATCTCCTTACGTGTTTCAGCAGGGTAGACAACACTCTGGACAAGACGTTGGAAAACATAGGCTGGGACATCCCTGATGCTATGGCCACTGTTGTCTGAAAAGACCCACTTGCAAGGAAATGCAGCACTGACAGCCCCTGCACGTCAGGGGGGATTCCAGTCGGATGGCGGATTGGTGACATCAGGTCTGGCTCCAACTGGGTACATAGTTCCTGGATTGTGGCACGGTCAAACCGGTAGGTCACGATGACATGTCGCTCTTCCATTGTCAACAGGTCCAACAGCGGTCGGTACACCGGCGGATTCCGCCATCTTCCAATATGTCCCAACTGACGGTGCCTAAGAAGGACAACAGCGAAGAAACTGTCACCATTCCTCCAGGTATGTACCCACAGTCACACACAAGACTACAACAGACAATTAACCCATCCGGGAAAGGTTTTGAGTGTAGGCCTCGGTATGTGTGACGCAGTAGTAATTGAAGCCATGTGGGCCCCTGAAATGGCAGCTGCCTGACCTCTAAACTTGGACAATGGGATTGTGGGGTAACTGCGCTGGCATTGGACACCGTCGCGGTAGGCGGTCGTAGAGCGCGGCGCAATGCTGCATTGGTTAACATTGGACCCTATGGGTCCCAGGAGCCAATGAACAGGTGCGCCGCCGGTGACGATGCGCACCGCCACGAACGTCACCGCTGCGGACGTCACCACCATTTTCTATCTCTTCAATCACTAGATACCTGACCTTCGACAGGAGAGGACCTACACTGCTAGTGCTGCTGTGACCTCGGTCTGGAAGCGACGATGGCTGCTGCGTCTGGGGAAAGGGCCCCTGCCTTCACTGTACAGGAGTTGGAGAAACTTGTGGATGGGGTCCTCCCCCAGTACACGCTACTCTACGGTCCTCCAGACCAACAGGTTAGTACACAGGGAGCACGTTGGATGGGCTGGGCTTGGGTGGAGAGGGCTGGGTGGATGAGGGAAGGGGGCAGAGTACATAGAACAGTTATGCATGGGGATGAATGGGCCACAGGGATAGAGTTGGGAGGGGGCCAATCACAACGACGGTGCAGTAGGTAATGACTGTCCTCTTTCCTTGTGCATGTCATGTAGGTCAGCGCCCACCAGAAGAGGGACATTTGGCGTGCCATCGCCAAGGAAGTCCGGACCCTGGGGGCCCACCAGAGACGGGGCACCCACTGCCGTAAGAGATGGGAGGACATTCGCCACTGCAGCAAGAAGACGGCGGAGGCTCAGCTGGAGATGGCCTCCCAACATGGGAGGGGTGCCCGTCGCACCATGACCCCCCTGATGTTCCGGATCCTGGCGGTGGCCTATCCGGAGTTGGATGGGCGCTTAAGGACATCACAGCAGACAGAAGGGGGTGAGTACTACCTCATCATATGGACTTTGCGTGCAGTGGAGGTGTCTGGGTGGGGGTGGTGGGTTGTGGGTGTCCCTAGGCCAGGGCGAGTTAGGTAGGCAAGGCCCCTCCGTTATGTAGGCCATGTGGCATCTCTACCCCAGCTCAAAACAGAGGGAAGTTGATGTATAGTTGCCCCTTTGCCATCCATGTGGGCAGATTACTACCATTGCCATGTAGGCCATTTCCCAGAAATAGCATTTGCAGAGGTCAGGAGCACGGCGTAATGCATGGGGCTGCTGTGTCTGTCTTGTCCGCCAACGGTAGCGGTATGCCATGCACTAAAACTCTCTTTCTTCTGTCTCCCCCCTTTTCCTACTCTCCCTGTCCTTTTGTACATCAGCATCAACAGGCGGAGGTACAGTGGCACCGGAGCACAAGTGAGCTGCATCCCACATGGCCATGGAGGGCCACACCACAGACTCTGAATTCACCAGTGGGACGGAGGGCGAGGGGAGCTTCACGTCGGCCACCAGATCACCATCCAGCGACACAGACTCTTCTGCTGATGGGAGCTCCCCTGTGGTGGCGGCACCATCTGTGCACTCCACTTCTACAGGTACAGCCGACACCTCCCCTACCAGCACCGCCCTCCCAGCAGCCCCTCAGCGTGTGTCCCGTGCCCGCTCACCCAGGAGGGTGGGCATCACCTTCGCCCCAGGCACCTCAGGCCCTGCCCCAGTCACCCCTGCTGCCCTCAGTGAGGAGGCCATTGACCTCCTCAGGTCACTCACTGTTGGGCAGTCTACCATTGTGAATGCCATCCAGGGTGTAGAACGAGAGTTGAAACACGGTAATGCATTCCTGGAAGGCATTCATTCTGGTCAGGCTGTCCTTCAGCGAACCCTGCAATCTCTGGCTTCAGCACTGATGGCAGCCACTGTCCCTGTGTCCAGCCTCCCCCCTCCAACCTCCTCCACCCAGACCCAATCCCCTGCACCCCAGCCCATCCCAAGCACACCTACAGACCAGCAGGCACACAAGTCAACACACACAAGTAGCTCAAGCAAACATAGGCACCACACACACCACAGGCACTCACACAAGCATCACACCCACACAGACACAGCAACATCCACTGTCTCCACTGTGTCCCGCTCCTCCTCTTCTCCCTCCTCCCTCCCAGTCTTGTCTACACACACACCTGCATGCACCACATCTACAGGCACTAGGACTCGCACCAGGACACCCAGCACCACAAGCCGCTCACCTGTACTCACCACCTCCACTGCCATTTACACGTCCCCTGTGTCCTCTCTCAGTGTGTCTGTGACGCCCCTTCCCAAAGTACACAAACGCCGGCAATCACTCACCCAACATCCATCCACCTCACAACAGCCTCCAGTACCTGCACCTGCACCCAAAGCACCTAAAGTGACACCTCCTACAACCACCTCCTCTACCTCCACTCCCAGACCCCCTCCAACTACCCATCCCAGTGTCCGTCAGAAACTGTCCCTCTGTCAAATTGACCTGTTTGCCCCCCCCCTCCAGTTCATCAGTCCTGTCGTAGCGCCTCAGCCAAAAAGCCTCCAGTTTCAGTGGTGCGTGTTCCAGGTTTTTGGAGTGCACTGTCCACCAGGGCAGGCAGTAGGACCCGGAGCCAAGGCACTGTCAGCCCACCCCCTGTAAAGGCACCGAAATTGGAGAGTGGACGACGGGACCGTGTCAAGACTCCTGGTGGGACAACAAGTGAAATGGGATCCAAGGCGATTGGTGAGTCAGCTGTAACTCCAAAGAAGGTGGGGAAGGTTCCGAGGAAGTCTGCCCAGCCTGTTGTGAGTGTCATGGCGGGGGAAGTGCGCCATCATTTCCGGCGGTCCAGACACAACCGCCAGCACCGTTGTTACTGGTCAGGAGACCACCACCAGAGTCATTGCCCAGGAGGGCCCAAGTATCGTTACTGTTCAGGAGACCACCGCCAGAGTCACAGCCCAGGAGGGCTCAAGTATCGTCACTGGTCCAGAGACCACCGCCAGAGTCACAGCCCAGGAGGGCCCAAGTATCGTCACTGGTCCAGAGACCACCGCCAGAGTCATTGCCCAGGAGGGCCCAAGTATCGTTACTGGTCAGGAGACCACCGCCAGAGTCACAGCCCAGGAGGGCTCAAGTATCGTCACTGGTCCAGAGACCACCGCCAGAGTCACAGCCCAGGAGGGCCCAAGTATCGTCACTGGTCCAGAGACCACCGCCAGAGTCACGGCCCAGGAGGGCTCAAGTATCGTCACTGGTCCAGAGACCACCGCCAGAGTCACAGCCCAGGAGGGCTCAAGTATCGTCACTGGTCCAGAGACCACCGCCAGAGTCACAGCCCAGGAGGGCCCAAGTATCGTCACTGGTCCAGAGACCACCGCCAGAGTCACAGCCCAGGAGGGCTCAAGTATCGTTACTGGTCAGGAGACCACCGCCACCGCCGGAGTCACAGCCCAGGAGGGCCCAAGTATCGTTACTGGTCAGGAGACCACCGCCAGAGTCAGTGCCCAGGAGGGCCCGAGTATCGTTACTGGTCAGGAGACCACCGCCAGAGTCAGTGCCCACACCCCAATGTCCAGTGTGGAGTTCGTCATGCCACACCCCAATGTCCAGTGTGGAGTTCGTCATGCCACACCCCAATGTCCAGTGTGGAGTTTGTCATGCCACACACCAATGTCAGTATCTGAACCGCCATCTCATGCTACCGCTGAACAGTCCATAGCCAGCCATGGCAATGCACCACTGAACAAGGCCAAGACCGCCATGGTGAAGACCGCTGAACAGTCCATAGCCAGCCATGGCAATGCACCGCTGAACAAGGCCAAGACCGCCATGGTGAAGACCGCTGAACAGTCCATAGCCAGCCATGGCAAAGCACCGTTGAACAAGGCCACGACCGCCATGGCAAAGCACCGCTGAACAGTCCATAGCCAGCCATGGCAATGCACCGCTGAACAAGGCCAAGACCGCCATGGTGAAGACCGCTGAACAGTCCATTGCCAGCCATGGCAAAGCACCGCTGAACAAGGCCAAGACCGACATGGTGAAGACCGCTGATCAGGGCAAACACCGTGTGGGTATGAATATGCTGCCACATCAGGCATCCTTCTCCCATGTGCAGCTGGGACAGTGACAGGACAAGAACTTTCACGGGGAGACTCATCCACTCTGGCCACCAGTCCCACCCAGTACCAGTTGAGAACTGCATCTACTTGCGTCAATGTGGCTTTGCACTCCCCAGGATGGTCCAGTGGGCAATCCACTCACTGTAAATACTTGAGAGACTGTGGCTTTGCACTCCCCAGGATTGAACAGTGGTCAACCCACCCACTGTAGAGACTTGAGAGACTGTGGCTTTGCACTCCCCAGGATTGAACAGTGGGCAAACCACCCACTGTAGAGACTTGAGAGACTGTGGCTTTGCACTCCCCAGGATTGTTCAGTGGGCAAGCCACCCACTGTAGAGACTTGAGAGACTGTGGCTTTGCACTCCCCAGGATTGAACAGTGGGCAAACCACCCACTGTAGAGACTTGAGAGACTGTGGCTTTGCACTCCCCAGGATTGTTCAGTGGGCAAGCCACCCACTGTAGAGACTTGAGAGACTGTGGCTTTGCACTCCCCAGGATGGCACAGTGGGCAACCCACCCACTGTAGAGACTTGAGAGACTGTGGCTTTGCACTCCCCAGGATGGCACAGTGGGCAACCCACCCACTGTAGAGACTTGAGAGACTGTGGCTTTGCACTCCCCAGGATACATCGATGGGCATGGAGCCCTGTCGTGGATCTGGCTTTGCAGTCATGTGGCTGAGGTGCCCCCCCTTCCCTTCCCTCTGAGGTGCCTGTAGTGTTTCAATCTGATGCCCCGGCAGTGTTCTCTCGGATTTTGGTCATGTATCTATTGTGAGCCTCGCCCATGCATTTTTGGACTGTTGGTGCACGGACATTGTTGTGTACATATCTGCACTACTTCTTGTATTGTATATATAAATATGACAGATTTCGAGATATGATTCAGTATATTTTTATATGACATGTATATTGGCACATTACAATATTTGAACGGATCTCGCTTTGTCTTTGCATTCTTCCGGGGGGGATTGTGGGTTGTTACTGTTCTTTTTGTGACTGCATTGGTGTGTATGTTGTAATATGCGAGGGTGGGGGTGGGGGTGTTTGGTGGGTGTCCCCCTAACTTTTGCCTCCCCCCTCCCCGTGTCGTAGATGCAGTACTCACCGGTATGTTCTGCGCCTACGTCGCTGTTGTTCGTACAGGAGCAGAAAGACAAGGGCAGGTAGCTCCATGGAGTCGTCGTTCCTTGTGGAGTGTGTTGAGGTGAGCGTTTTCCCATAGCAAAGGCTGTTTCCGCCGTGTTTTTATCCACGGTGAATCCGCCCCAGAAAAGGTGGCGGATTGGTGTGTTGTAATAGTGTGGGCGGTACTTTGTCTCCCGCCTGTCTGTTGGCGGTGACCGCCACGCTGTTTGTCTGTACCGCCGTGGCGGGCGAAGTGTTAAAGTGGCTGTCTTTGTTGGCGGTTACCGCCAGGTTCGTAATTCCCTTTTTTTTTCCACCGGCCTGTTTGCTGTAATACCCCACCTTTTACACCGTCCGCCAGGGTTGTAATGACCCCCTAAGTACTTTGAATCTCCATTTTTCCCTTGTCCGTGTTTTTTCTTTTTCCGTTTGTAAATAAACATTGTCAGTCCAGGTGTGCAATCAATTAATTAAAACATGTGGCTTTTGCAAGCATGGGATTGAATGAAGTCAATATTTGAACGATTCGTTTGGAATGTTTTGTTGTTCGTTAATAGGGGGAAATGCCCGATGGTTTCTGAAGGTATGGGTATCATTTTGGGATTTTAAGCTGTGAGCTTTGTGTATGGCTTTAGGTTTTCTTGGGGTATTTTTAATGGTTCACTCATTTGTAGTGACCTTGTAATGGTTATTTACCAACGCTGCAGAAGCCTTAAGGCCGTCATAAAGTTTATGTTTGAAGAGTAAGTTCCACTTCCTATCCAAGACTTCGTTTGTGTAAATGAGCACAACAAAGGGTTTTTTTTCTGTATCCTTTGTATTTATGAAGCACTCATTCACGGTGATAATTGATTTTTGGGTTCTTGACTTACTCTATCCTTTATTGTGAACTGTATAATTTGATTGGATGAGGTTACATGCGAGTAGGAGCTCTTATAATGCATACTGGGCAATGGACGTTAAAGTAGTTCTTTTAAGCTTGGCGTTGATACCTTCAAAGAAAGTTTTTTTCAATTTAAGGTTATCGATGAAGGGTAAAGTTTGGGAAGAAACACTGATGTGTATGTCTATTGTGGTGTTTGATTGTTCCAAGAGGTTTTATTCTTTTTCATTTATCTTAATAATTGTAGATATATCAGTAAGAGGATTGCTCTCATTTTTATCTCATACTAGTATATTAGTGCTTGGTGGCCTCATCACATTTAAAGAAGGGGGTTGTCTGCCACTCCCTCGGTCTTACAGCACAAGAGACTTCCTGACTGGAACTTAAGCTGAAGCATTAGAATGATCGGAATTTATTGTCCCTGGACGGTTGCCTTTTAATAAGAAGTAGCAAATGTTTTTTCATAAATTAAAAAAGTAGGGGCACATCGCACCTCTTTGATCCTGCCCACTTTGACCACTAGATGTACTATAGTCAGGTTAAGGCGTGCTTTTCAGATTAATCTCACCTTTGTGATTCTGAAATTTAATCATTTTGATTTAAATAAGTGTTTTTTGTATGAACCAGTTTCCTTAAACAATTTATGTATTTGTAGACAGGGGAACAACAAGCAGTGTTGTGGAATATTGATGATGATTAGAATAAATTGTTAACAATCTTGTATATGATCATGTAATGTCTTATGTTTCATGTCACCGCAGCCTTGACAGGGATTCGTGAAACACCTGTTTGCTGCTCCACTACAAGAACATTTATAGTGAAATAGTTAAGTTGATTCATTAACTTCATAGACTTTATGACATTTTTGTAGGAAATATGTATGCTCTTTGTGCCATAACAATATTGGTAAGAGATTAATATGTAAGTTCATTTTAGAATGAACTAATAACGTCAATAGATCTTCATAATTGGACTCCAGAGTAGTTGCCTTTGTTTTTTCTTTATGGGCCGTCTTTAATTGTTTTTTGAAATTGAAAAGATTAGTTTGCTTTTCTAGACCGTATGCTCATTACATGCATTGGTTAATATTAAATGCAGCCATGCTGCATGCAATTAGGCATGTCTTGCGTGTAACACGTGTTATCATATAAAGACCATGCCCCATGCAGTATCTCCATTTTGTGCTTGGATCATCATGACTGACGATCAATTGCCCCCATCTTGTAGGCAGGCAAGTAACTTTGACAATCATAATTTCCTTACTTATAGCATTAAATACGGGTGGGGTATAGTGTTATTGTTGTTGTTTTTATTATTATAATAATAATAATAATAATTATTATTATTATTATTATTATTATTATTATTATTATTATTATTATTATTTTGGCTCTAAAGAAGAAAGGTGCCTGTAGGAGGCTGGCCTGGCTTATAGTGGGTACCTGTATGGTACTTACACCTTGTGCCAGGTCCAGTTCTCCCTTATTAGTGGATTAGTAGTGTTTTCTAGCAGCTTAGGCTGATAGAGGTAGCTATAGCAGAGCAGCTTAGGCTGAACTAGGAGACCTGCAAAGCTCCTATCATACCACTTGTATCATATAGCACTATATCACAAGAAATCACAATATTCAGAGTTACTAAAAATAAAGGTACTTTATTTTAGTGACAATATGCCAAAAGTATCTCAGAGGATATTCTCCCTTAGGAGGTAAGTAAAACACACAAAATATACACACAAACCAAAATCAGGTAAGTAAAACACTTAGGAAAGTAGTGCAAACACTGTAGAACACAATAGAATGCAATAGGAGACAATAGGCCTGGGGGCAACACAAACCATATATACCAAAAGTGGAATGTGAACCACAAATGGACCCCAGGCCTAGTGTAGTGTGTAGAGGGTCACTGGGAGTGTAAGAAAACACTAAGGGTGTCCAAGATACCCCATCTCAAGACCCTGAAAAGTAGGAGTAAAGTTACCCTACTACCCCAGAAAGACAATAAAGTCGAGATAGGGGATTCTGCAAAGACAACAACTGACTGCAAAGCACTGAAGATGGATTCCTGGACCTGAGGGCCTGCAAAGGAAGGGGACCAAGTCCAAGAGTCACGCAAGTGCCCAGGGGAGCAGAAGCCCACTAAACCCGGGATGAAGGTGCAAAAGGGCTGCCTCTGGGTGGAAGAAGCCAAAGATTCTGCAACAACGGAAGGGGCCAGGAACTTCTCCTTTGGTCAGAAGATGTCACATGGCACGCTGGAGGATGGAGAGTTGTTTCCATGCAGAAAGACCGCAAACAAGCCTTGATAGCTGCAAGAGTCGCAGTTGAAGATAATGGGTGTTGCCAGGGCCCAGGAAGGACCAGGAGGTCCCCCTTGGAGGAGGAGACAGGGGGACACTCAGCAACACAGAGAGCCCACGCAGAAGCAGGCAGCACCCGCAGAAGCACTTGAACAGGCATTCAAGAAATCTGAGCACGGCGGTTGTCTCAACACACCAAAAGAGGGTCCCACGAAGCCGGAGGTCAACTTATCGAGTTGGGCAATGGGGTCTGGACAGCCCAGTCCCAGGAAGGCAGAACAAAGGATTGCCCCTGAAAGAGGGAGCTACACTCTCCCTTTGGAAATAGGTGTTAAGGGCTGGAGAGGAGTAACCTCCCCCAGCCTCTGAAAAATCTTTGAAGGGCAAAGATGGTGTCCTCCTTGCCTCAGCCAGGGTATACTGGTTCAGGGATCCCCCAGCCCCTGCTCTGGTGCAAAACCGTACAAAGGAAAGGGGAGTGACCACTCCCTCGTCCATCACCACCCCAAGTGTGGTGCCCAGAGCTCACCCAGTGTGGCCCAGACCTCTGCCATCTTGAATGCAGAGGTGTGATGGCACAATGGAGACCTCTGAGTGGCCAGTGCCAGCAGGTGACGTCGGAGACCCCTCCTGATAGGCTCTTACCTGGTTAGGTATCCAATCCTACTCTGAGGGCTATTTAGGGTCTCTAGTGTGGGTTTCTAATCAGATAACGAATGCAAGAGCTCACCAGAGTTCCTCTGCACTTCTCTCTTCAACTTCTGCACAGGTCGACGGCTGACTGCTCCAGGACACCTGCAAAACCACAACAAAGTAGCAAGAAGACTACCAGCAACATTGTAGTGCCTAACCCTGCCGGCTTTCTCAACTGTTTCCTGGTGGTGCATGCTCTGAGGGCCATCTGCCTTCACCCTGCGCTGGAAGCCAAGAAGAAATCTCCAGTGGGTCGACTGAATCTTCCCCTGCTACCGCAGGCTCCAAACTTCTGCATCACTGGTCCTCTGGGTCCCCTCTCATCTTGACGAGCATGGTCCCTGGAAAACAGGAGCTGGATCCAAGTGACCCCGACATGTCCAGTGGTCCTTCTGTCCAAATTTGGTGGAGGTAAGTCCTTGCCTCCCCACGCCAGACAGTAATCCTGTGTACTGTGTGATCTGCAGCTGCTAGGGCTTCTGTGCACTTTTGCAAGACTTCCTTCATGCACAGCAGAACCCAGGTCCCCAGCACTCCGTCTGGAGGGCAGAAACCTGCCTGAGGGTTGGCAGCAGCAGTACCTGCAGAGAAAACCCCAGAGAGCTAGTTTGGCAGTACCCGGGGTCCATGCTGGAGCCCCGGGGATGCATGGGATTGGCACCCCAATTCCAGATTTGGCTTGGGGGAACAATTCCATGATCCTAGAAATGTTACATGACCATGTTCGGAGTTACCATTGTGAAGCTACACATAGGTATTGACCTGTATGTAGTTCACGGGTGTAATGGTGTCCCCGCACTCACAAAGTCTGGGGAAATTGCCCTGAACAATGTGGAGTCACCTTGGCTAGTTCCAATGTGTGGCAATCAGAATTAGTGAAAATGGTCGCTAGCCTGCAGCAACAATTTTAAAAGCAGAGAGAGCATAAACACTGAGGTTCTGGTTAGCAGAGGCTCAGTGATAGAGTTAGGCACCACACAGGGAACACATATAGACCACAAACTATGAGCACTGGGGTCCTGGCTAGCAGGATCCCAGTGACACAGGCAAAAACAAACTGACACACAAGTAAAAATGGGGGTAACATGCCAGGCATGATGGAACTTTCCTACACAACCCCCCCCCCCCAAAACGAGGGACAATAAGGCTAACCTTGCCCAGATGAGTCTTCATTGTCTAAGTGGAAATATCTGGAGAGTCCATCTGCATTGGAGTGGGTACTCCCAGGTCTATGTTCCACTGTATAGTCCATTCCCTGTTGGGAGATGGACCACCTCAACAAATTAGGGTTTTCACCTTTCATTTGTTTTAGCCAAAGTAGAGGTTTGTGGTCTGTCTGAACACCGCTGCCACCAATGTAGGAGGCTGGCCTGGCTTATAGTGGGTATCTGTATGGTACTTACACCTTGTGCCAGGTCCAGTTATCCCTTATTAGTGGATTAGTAGTGTTCTAGCAGCTTAGGCTGATAGAGGTAGCTATAGCAGAGCAGCTTAGGCTGAACTAGGAGACCTGCAAAGCTCCTACTATACCACTTGTATCATATAGCACTATATCACAAGAAATCACAATACTCAGAGTTACTAAAAATAAAGGTACTTTATTTTAGTGACAATATGCCAAAAGTATCTCAGAGGATATTCTCCCTTAGAGGTTAAGTAAAATCACAAAATATACACAAACCAAAATCGGGTAAGTAAAACAATTAGAAAAGTAGTGCAAACACTGTAGAACACAATAGAATACAATAGGAGACAACAGGCCTAGGAGCAACACAAATCATATACTCCAAAAGTGGAATGTGAATCACAAATGGACTCCAGGCCTAATGTAATGTGTAGAGGGTCACTGGGAGTGTAAGAAAACACTAAGGGTGTCCAAGATACCCCATCCCAAGACCCCGAAAAGTAGGAGTAAAGTTACCCTACTACCCCAGAAAGACAGTAAAGTCGAGATAGGGGATTCTGCAAAGACAACAACTGACTGCAAAGCACTGAAGACAGATTCCTGGACCTGAGGACCTGCAAAGGAAGAGGACCAAGTTCAAGAGTCATGCAAGTGTCCGGGGAGGCAGGAGCCCACTAAACCCCGGATGAAGGTGCAAAAGGGCTGCCTCTGGGCGGAAGAAGCCAAACATTCTGCAACAACGGAAGGTGCCAGAAACTTCTCCGTGGTCAGAGCATGCCCCATGGCATGCTTGAGGATGCAGAGTTGTTTCCACGCAAAAAGACCGCAAACAAGCCTTATTAGCTGCAAGAGTCGCAGTTGAAGATAATGGGTGCTGCCAGGGCCCAGGAAGGGCCAGGAGGTCACCCCCTTGGAGAAGGAGACAGTGGGGGTGCTCCGCAACAGAGAGCCCATGCAGAAGCAGGTAGCACCTGCAGAAATACTTGAACAGGCATTCAAGAAATCGGAGCACAGTGGTCATCTCAACACAACAAAAGAGGGTCCAACAAAGCCGGAGGTCAACTCAGCGAGTTGGGCAATGCAGGAAGGAGTGCTGGGGACCTGGGCTGTGCTGTGCACCAAAGAAGTCTTGCAAAAGTGCACAGAAGCCCTAGCAGCTGCAGATCACGCAGTACACAGGATTACTGTCCGGCGTGGGGAGGCAAGGACTTACCTCCACCAAATTTGGACAGAAGGACCACTGGACTGTCGGGGTCACTTGGATCCAGCTCCTGTGTTCCAGGCACCACACTCGTCAAGATGAGAGGGGACCGAGAGGACCAGTGATGCAGAAGTTTGGTGCCTGCGGTAGCAGGGGGAAGATTCCGTCGACCCACAGGAGATTTCTTCTTGGTTTCCAGTGCCGGGTGAAGGCAGACAGCCCTCAGAGCATGCACCACCATCAAACAGTCGAGAAAGCCAGCAGGATTAGGCGCTACAATGTTGCTGGTAGTCTTCTTGCTACTTTGCTGTGGTTTTGCAGGCATCCTGGAGCAGTCAGCGGTCGATCCTTGGCAGAAGTCAAAGAGAGAAGTGGAGAGGAACTCTGGTGAGCTCTTGCATTCGTTATCTGATGAGAAAGCCACAGGAGAGACCCTAAATAGCCCTCAGAGGAGCATTGGCTACCTAACCAGGTAAGAGCCTATCAGGAGGGGTCTCTGACGTCACCTGCTGGCACTGGCCACTCAGTGGTCTCCATTGTGCCCTCACATCTCTGCATTCAAGATGGCAGAGGTCTGGGACACACTGGAGGAGCTCTGGGCACCACCCCTGGGGTGGTGATGGACAATCAATCAATCAATTTGTAAAGTGCGCTACATACCCGTGAGGGTTTCAAGGCGCTGGGGGGGAGGTTGCTTGAAGAGCCAAGTCTTGAGGAGTTTTCTGAAGGAAAGAAGGTCCTGGGTCTGTTGTAGATCTGACGGGAGAGTGTTCCAGGTCTTGGCGGTGAGGTACGAGAATGATCTGCCGCCAGAAGATTTGCGCCAGATGCGGGGGATGGAGGCGAGGGCGAGGTTGGCGGAGCGGAGCTGCCGGGTGGGGGTGTAGAAGCTGAGTCTGTTGTTCAGGTATGTTGGTCCGGTGTTGTGGAGTGCCTTGTGTGCGTGGGTGAGGATTCTGAAGGTGATCCTCTTGTTGACGGGGAGCCAGTGCAGGTCTCTTAGGTGGGGGGTGATGTGGCAGTGGCGAGGGATGTTGAGGATGAGTCGGGCGGAGGCGTTTTTGATGCGTTGGAGGCATTGTAGGAGTTTGGATGATATACCGGAGTAGAGGGCGTTGTCGTAGTCGAGTCTGCTGCTGACGAGGGCCTGGATTACTGTTTTTCTTGCTTCTGTTGGGATCCATTTGTAAACTCTGCGGAGCATGCGGAGGGTGTTGTTGCAGGAGGAGGAGATGGCGCTGACCTACTTTGACATGGAGAGCGAGGAGTTGAGGCTGAAGCCGAGGTTTCGTGCACTGTCCGTGGGAGTCGGTGGGGGACCCAGTGTGGTCGGCCACCACGAGTTGTCCCAGGTGGAGGGGTGCGCCCAAGGATGAGGACCTCCATTTTGTCCGAGTTCAGTTTCAGCCGGCTGTCTCTCATCCAGTCGGCGATGGCTTTTAGTCTCTCGTGGAGGTTGGTTTTGGCGGTGTGCGGCTCCTTGGTGAGGGAGAGGATGAGTTGGGTGTCGTCGGCGTAGGAGATGATGTTGAGGTTGTGCTGACGAGCCACTTGTGCGAGGGGGGGCCAAGTAGATGTTGAACAGCGTTGGGCTGAGGGATGAGCCCTGGGGTAAGCTGCAGATGATGTTGAAGGCTTTGGATTGGTACGGGGGGAGGCGGACTCTTTGGGTTCTGCTGGCGAGGAAGGATGCGGTCCATTCGAGGGCCTGGTACTCGATTCCTGCTGCGTGGAGGCGGGATTTAACGGTGTGGTGACAGACGGTGTCAAAGGCGGCTGATAGGTCTAGGAGGATGAGGGCTGATGTTTCTCCATTGTCGAGGTGGCTTCGGATGTCGTCTGTGGCGGCGAGGAGGGCGGTTTCGGTGCTGTGGTTGCGTCTGAAGCCGGACTGGGAGGGGTCGAGGATGTTGTTGTCTTCGAGGTACCGGGTGAGCTGAGTGTTGATGATTTCCTCGATGACCTTTGCCAGGAAAGGGAGCAGAGAGATGGGCTGGAAGTTTTTCAGCTCCTTGGGGTCCGCCTTTGGTTTCTTGAGAAGGGCGTTGATTTCGGCGTGTTTCCAGCTTCCCGGGAATCTTGCAGTTTCGAAGGAGATGTTGATGGCTTTCCGTAGGTGTGGTGCGATGGCTGTGTCTGCTTTGTTAAAGATGTGGTGTGGGCAGGGGTCTGATGGTGATCCGGAGTGGATGGAGTTCATGGTCTTGCGGGTTTCGTCGTCGCTGATGGTAGTCCAGGAGGTCAGTCGGCTTGCGTCGGTGGAGTTCGTGGTGGGTAGGGTAGGAGCGTACGGAGTGTGAGGGAAGTTGAAGCTGTCATGGATGTCTGTGATTTTTCGGTGGAAAGTGGTTGCTGGGGCATCGCATAGTTCTTGGGAGGGGGTGATGTCGTTGACGGTGGTGTCTGGGTTGGAGAGTTCTTTTACGATGCTGAAGAGTTCTTTGCAGTCGTGGGCGTTGTTTTCTAGGCGGGTCTTGAAGGAGGATCTTTTTGCTAGCCTGATGAGTTGGTGGTGTTTGCGAGTGGCATCCTTGAGTGCCGTGTGGTTGTCTGGAGTGCGTTCGAGTAGCCATCTTTGCTTGAGTTTTCGCAGTGGCGTTTGGAGGCTTGGAGGTCGTAGGTGAACCAGGTGGCTTTTTTGTTGATGTGGTTGTTGGAGGGTTTTCTGAGTGGATCAAGGTGGTCGGCGCAGTCGGTGATCCATAGTTTGAGGTTGTGTGTGGCGATGTCAGGGTCGGTGGAGTTGACGGGCGGTTTCTGGGCTAGGGCGTTGGTTAGTTGAACTACGGTGACTTTACCCCATCGTCGGCGGGGCAGTTGTTCGATGAGGTGGTGTTCTGTCTGCTTCTTGAAGGTGAAGTGGACGCAGTTGTGGTCGGTCCAGTAGAGTTCGGTGGTATGGTTGAAGGTGACGTGTTGCTTGTGGAGAAGATGGGGTCAAGGGTGTGACCGGCTGTGTGGGTGGGTGTGTTGACAAGCTGTGTGAAGCCGAGGTTGGCGAGGTTTTTGGTGAGGGTGGTGGAGTTGGTGTGATTGTTGTTTTCGAGGTGGAAGTTCAGGTCCCCGAGGAGGATGTAGTCCGTGGAGGCGAGTGCGTGGTTGCTGGCCAGGTCAGCGATGGCGTTGCTGAAAGGTTCCCTGGGACCTGGGGGTCTATAGATGAGTTTTCCTCTGAGGGTGGTGTTGGGGTCCGTGCGGACTTAGAAGTGAAGGAATTCGGCGGTGTTGAAGGAGTCGTCCAGGGTGGTTTTGACTTCGAGGGTGGCTTTGTGGACGAAGGCTATGCCTCCTCCGGTTCTGTTAGTGCGTTCTCGGCGAGCGACTTTGTATCCGTTCGGGATGGCTATGGCGATGTCGGGTGCTGAGGAGTCGTTCCACCAAGTTTCGGTTAGAAAGGCCCTTTCCTCTGCCCTGTTTCGTGCCAGAGCAGGGGCTGGGGGATCCCTGAACCGGTGTAGACTGGCTTATGCAAGGAGGGCACCATCTGTGCCCTTCAAAGCATTTCCAGAGGCTGGGGGAGGCTACTCCTCCCCAGCCCTTAACACCTATTTCCAGAGGGATAGGGTGTAGCACCCTCTCTCAGAGGAAATCCTTTGTTCTGCCTTCCTGGGACTGGGCTGCCCAGACCCCAGGAGGGCAGAAACCTGTCTCATGGTTGGCAGCAGCGGTTGCTGCAGAGAAAACTCCAGAGAGCTAGTTTGGCAGTACCCGGGGTCCATGCTGGAGCCCCGGGATGCATGGGATTGGCACCCCAATACCAGATTTGGCTTGGGGGGACAATTCCATGATCTTAGACATGTTACATGGCCATGTTCGGAGTCACCATTGTGAAGCTACACATAGGTATTGACCTATATGTAGTTTAAGCGTGCAATGATGTCCCCGCACTCACAAAACCCGGGGAAATTGCCAGATATACCACCAGCCGTATTACGAGTTCCAAAGGATATAATGGACTCGTATTACGGCTGGTGGTATATCCGTCACTTTACCGTCAATTTTGGGCCGGATTAACACCTCCTCCAAAGTTGTAATAACCCCCCATGTCTCTGTTTCATGTTTTCTATCTATTGATATTGGGATCACTGTCTCATATCAGAGCACAAGTAGTGCTGCCAGTGAAGCATGAAAAACATATATTGGAGGAGCTGACAGCAGAGATGTAGGACATCTTCCTGCTCCCACAATTTCAGCAGCTCCACCAACAATTGTGGGAGATGTCATTCACAGGTATTTCCACTTTACAAATAACAGTTTGCGCTGGGCAGATATCAACACTTAAAGGGCATAACACTGGGGACCTGATTCACATAGGTAAACTTACACATTTGTGTAAGATTATGCTTTTTCATTATTCACAAAACTGCATTTTATCAAAACGTTTATGAGAGCAGACACTCTGCAGTAGGGGCAGAAAACTTGCACATAAAAAGGTATGACAAGCCTATCTCACCTCCTATCGCAAGAAGTCCTGAGTTTGCGAATTTCCACTATGTGGAATTCCATAGGGGAGGTGGCGCCAGTGCAGGGTGGTACAGCGAACCTCACATCCTGCTGATGCCACTGGTGGGTGCAGTCACATGCTATTTTCAGCTTGGAGGAGGTGGTCACACTAGTTTTTTATTTGTGTAGTGCCACCTTCCATATGCTGGCAGCACGCTGCAGGCCCAGGAGTGTGGACAGCTTGCAGGAGTGTTGTCTGCTGGGGGGGGATTGCACAGTTGCATTCCCAGACATACTGGGGTTCAGCGCACTGCTGATCTGACATCCTTGATGGGAGGAGGACCTGCTCGACCTGCTGGGTGTCCAGGTTGCGAGGCTTGGTGAGTGGTATTATTACTAATTTTGTTGTGTCCTACAATGCTATTTTTTTAAATAGCATGCTGTTCATACTCAGAGGAAAGTTAAGTTCATGTAAGATTACAAATATTATGTAATCTAATTTGAACGAGCCAGGGGCTCAGTGCTACCTAGTTCTGCTCACTTCTGTAGGTGATCACTTGGGCTGATCATTTGAGAAGTCATGCTAACTCATGCCTAAGCTTAGACACATCATCAGTGACCCCCAGCTATTCCATAGCAAAACCTCTATCATCGTTATCTGGCCTTTTCCCTATACCTTAACCTGCTGCAACAGACTAAGGCCCTCATTACAACCCTGGCTGATGGTGGTAAAGCACGGCGGAAACACTAGACTGAAGGGGAACAACTCACCTTCCGACACTCCACGAGGAACCAGGATGCCATGGAGCCCGAACTGCAGGTTCTCCCCATGTTGGTGATTCTTCTAATACACCAGGAAATAGAAAGAAGGCGACGATGACGGTGAGTACTGCACCTAGCACACAGGGGAGGGAGGAGGTAATAGAGAGATAAACACACATGTGGCACACAACACCCCCACCCCCACCCTAACCCACAACACCATACACACTAACCCATCCAACAACATGACAGATACACCCCGTCACTCCCTGGAAGAACGCAAGGACAAAAGGAAATGAGTTTAACCAGTGATATTTTGGAACATTTAGATATAGCAATCAAATAAAAATAATTCAGTATATACAAATATTTACATTATGTACACTGTCCCTTGTAAATGTCCGTGGACCAGTGGTCCTGAAAATCATGGGCGAAGCCCACACATGACACCTGCCTCAAAACGGAGAGAACACTGCAGGGGCATCAGGTCAAAAAAACACAGGCACCTCGGGGGAAGGGGAGGGGGGCACCTCAGCCAGAAGATGGTACAACGCCACTGCTCCTCAAGGGGCTCCATGCCCACTGCTTGGTCTTGGAGAGTGCAAAGCCACAGTCTCTCAAGTGGGTGGTTTGCCCACTGCTTGGTCCTGGGGAGTGCAAGGCCACAGTCTCTCAAGTCTCTCAAGTGGGTGGTTTGCCCACTGCTTGGTCCTGGGGAGTGCAAAGCCACAGTCTCTCAAGTGGGTAGTTTCCCCACTGCTTGCTCCTGGGGGGTGCAAAGTCCCAGTCTCTCAAGTGGGTGGTTTGCCCACTGCTTGGTCCTGGGGAGTGCAAGGCCACAGTCTTTCAAGTGGGTGGTTTTCCCAATGTTTGGTCCTGGGGAGTGCAAAGCTACAGTCTCTCAAGTGGGTGGTTTGCCCACTGCTTGGTCCTGGGGAGTGCAAAGCCACAGTCTCTCAAGTGGGTGGTTTGCCCACTGCCTGGTCCTGGGGAGTGCAAAGCCACAGTCTCTCAATTGGGTGGTTTGCCCACTGCTTGCTCCTGGGGAGTGCAAAGCCACAGTCTCTCAAATGGATGCCTTCTTCCACTGGTTCTGGAGGGGGCCATATGCCCAGTCTGCTTCATCCTGCCAAGGAAAGTGATAGTGGATCATATCTCCACTGGTTCTGGAGGGGGCTTTGTGCCCAGTGTGCTTCATCCTGCCAAGGAAGGGGTGAGTGGATGCATCTCTCCACTGGTTCTGGATGGGGCTTTGTGCCCAGTCTGCTTCATCCTGCCAAGGAAAGTGATAGTGGATACATATCTCCACTGGTTCTGGAGGGGGCTTTGTGCCTAGTGTGCTTCATCCTGCCAAGGATGGGGTGAGTGGATGCATCTCTCCGCTGGTTCTGGAGCGGGCTTTGTGCCTAGTTTGCTTTATTCTGCCAAGGAAGGGGTGAGTGGATGCATCTCTCCACTGGTTCTGGAGGGGGCTTTGTGCCCAGTGTGCTTCATCTTACCGAGGAAGGGGTGAGTGGATGCATCTCTCCACTGGTTCTGGAGGAGACCTTGTGCCAAGTGATGCTGCACCTGGGGTGTGGCAGTTCCCATACCCTTACCTGGGAGTCTGAGCTACAAGATGTGCAGGGAACAGGTAGCCTGATACTCCATGGAGGCAGAGCCACACTCTATCCTGCGGTGACTTAGGCTGCAAACTGCAGGTAGTGCCAGTGATGGTGGTGGTGCCTCATGTGGTGTGTGCAGGGTCCAGGAAGCCTCCTGCAGCGTAGGACGGCTACCCCCTGGGGATGCTGCTGATGTCCGATGTAGTGGCACTGGCTGGGCACGTGGCGGTGCTGATGGCGGTGCAGGTAATAGTGGCTGCAGCGGAGATGCTGCCGGTGTTTCCCATGGTGCAGGTGTCTGTAGTAGTGGAGGGAGACACCAGACCCTCTCTGGAAACCTCAGACGGCTGATCACTGTGAAGGATGCTGGTGAATGACGCTGTGGCAGCGGTGGTGCAGGGGGTTGTGCAGATGGCAGGGCAGGTTGCGGTGCGGGTGGCGGTTGGTGCGGTGGTGCTGACCATGGTACAGGTTGCTTGCCTGTCTGGGGAAATGGTGGTCACCAGTCCATCACCAGGAGGCTTTGTGCCCGAGGTGACCTGCCCTTGCTTTTATGGCCCTTCCCCACCTTGGTAGTCGCTGCTAGGATCTTGGCACTGTCCTCTATGTGGTTGGATGAGGCCTTGCTGGGTGGGTGGTGCGACTTTTCCCTGCTGCATGCCGGCCCCTTCTTCACCTTGGCAGGTGGTGGAATCGGGTGGTCCTTTCCATCTGTAGGTGGCACACTGGCAGCCCTGACGGGTGCCCCCTTCGTTCCTCCCGGACTTGCAGGGACCACAGCGGACTCCAATTTGGTGGCTGAGGTGCTGGCCTGGGATCTAGACATCCTGGCCCTAGGGGAAGGACCGGGGGGGAGGTGTAGGGAAGAGGTCAACATTAGCTAGGAAAAGTTTTTTTGACACACTGGGATGGGGAGAAGGAGGGGGTGTGGGAGTGGAGGAAGAGGTAGTGGTTGTAGGAGGTGTATGTCTGCTGAGTTTGGGTGAAGGTGCATGGGCTGGAGGCTGT
Source organism: Pleurodeles waltl (assembly GCF_031143425.1). Classification (NCBI taxonomy): domain Eukaryota; kingdom Metazoa; phylum Chordata; class Amphibia; order Caudata; family Salamandridae; genus Pleurodeles; species Pleurodeles waltl. The sequence continues at coordinate 565,304,890 of NC_090449.1, forward strand.
TGTGAGGTGGGTGGCTGTTGAGTGGGTGTGTGCCTGCGTTTGTGTACTTTGGGAGGAGGGCTCACAGACACACTGGGAGAGGACACAGGGGACGTGTGAATGGTTGTGGGGTGGTGATTGCTTGTGAGGGGTGTGTTGTGATGGGCGTGCTGGTGATGGTGGCAGTGGCTGATGATGTAGTGCATGCAGGTGTGAGTGTAGACACTACTGAGGGGGAGGTGGAAGAAGAGGAGGAGGGGGACACAGTGGAGGCAGTGGATGTTGGTGTGTCTGCATGGGGATGGTACTTGTGTGAGTGCCTGTGGGATGATGTGTGGTGCCTGTGGGATGATGTGTGGATGAACCACTTCTGTGTGTTGATTTGGGTGCATGCTGGTCTGAAGGTGTGCTTTGGATAGGCTGGGGATGAGGGGATTGGGACTGGGTAGAGGAAGTTGGAGGGGGGAAGCTAGACACAGGGACAATGGCTGCCATCAGTGCTGAGGCCAGACCCTGAAATGCTCTCTGTTGGGCTGCCACAACAGAATGAATGCCTTCCAGGTATGCATTTGTTTGTTGCAAATGCCTCTCGACACCCTGGATGGCATTCAGAATGGTCGACTGCCCAACAGTGAGGGATCTCAGGAAGTCATTAGCCTCCTCGCTGAGGGCAGCAGGGCTGACTGGGGCAGGGCCTGAGGTGCTTGGGGCGAAGGAGATGCCCACCCTCCTGGGTGAGCGGGCACGGGAAACGTGCTGAGGGGCTGCTGGGAGGGCGGTGCTGGTAGGGGGGTGGCAGCTGTACCTGTTGTTGGGGTGGACACAGAGGTGTCCGCCACCACCAGGGAGCTTCCATCAGAGGAGGAGTGGCTGTCACTGGTATCCCCTCCTGTCCCCATCGTGGAGCTCCCCTCACCCTCTGTCCCACTGGTGGCTTCACCCTCTGTGGATTCACCCTCCTGGGCCATGTAGGATGCAGCTCCCTCTGTCGCCGGTGCCTCTGCTCCTCCGCCAGATGATGCTAATGCACCCAAGGACAGGGTGACAAAACAAGATGGGGGGGATAGACAGAGGACACACATGGTCAATGCCAGCAACACCACTACCGTTGGCGTACACAACACACAGAGTTGCCCTATGCACTAGGCCATGCCCAAACACTCATTAAGGTAGTCACCAGCCCATGGGGTACAATGCCTAACGCCAGCACCTGCACACCTGACACCCACAGGACCCTGCACACTAGTAGTTGGCCACTTGTACCATTGGGGTAGGGGTGCTTCAGAGCCTGCAAACAAGGGACCTACCCTGGCATGGTTGCCCTGGCCTAGGGGCACCCACAGCCCACGTCCCCCAGCCATCTAGTTCCTAAAGTGCGCAAAGTCATGATTCTGAATCTGTACTCACCCCCTTGTGGCTGCTGTGATGCCCTCAAGTGCCAATCCAACTCTGGATAGGCCACCGCCAGGATGCAGAACATCTGGGGGGACATGGTACGACGGGCACCCCTTCCACGTTGGGAGGCCAGCCCCAGCTGAGCCTCCGTCGTCTTCTTGCTCCAGCAGCGCAGGTCTTCCCATCTCTTGCAGCAGTGGGTGCTCCACCTGTGATAGACCCCCAGGGTCTGCACCTTCTTGGCGATGGCACGCCAAATACCCTTCTTCTGGTGAGCGCTGACCTACAGGGTAAAGACAGCGGAAACTGTAATTACTCACCTGTCCGGAGCGTCATACTCATTGCCCACCAGTTCCCACCCATGCCCTGATGTAGGCTGGATGCCACCTGGGCCCAGTAGCAGCGGCTGGTGGAAAAGGAGGGCCAGGCACATGCTGCTGCTCCGGGGCCAGTTCCACCAGCCAACCACCTGCACCTCCAGGCCACGCCAGCACTGCCAGCAGTTTGGAGCTGCCTGACCCTATGCCACCATTGCTAGCACCCTTTCAGATGGGCTACACCATTGTTCAGTCCTGCGCAAGCTGACACACTTGAACTGTATGATGGCATGCCTCCAGGCTCAGGTCCAACACCTCTGGACCCTCTTCAAGAAAGCCCTCTTCTAGCACTTTTAACAAATTTTGTTTTTTAGGTGGGAGGGAATTTTGCTATGGGTAGAGAGAGTGAGAGTTTGAACAGGCCATTTTTCTTTTCAGACATTTGGACATTTATTTATTTTGGGCATTGGTTGGAGATTGGGAGAGGGGTGGGCTTGTTGTGGGTGGAGAGGGTGGATTTAGTTTTATATGTTAGCAAAAGGAAAATCTTTCTCACCTACTTTATGTCTGAAGAATTTATTTGTCTTTTCCTTTAACTGTGCACTGATGCTTTTTCGTGCAGCCTGTCTTTTTAATCTACTTCTCAAAGTGTATGCTAATTAGGATGGGATGCTGCCATTTCCTATATTGCCTATAGAGGCCTAGATAAACAATTACTTATCTCATCTGCAGTAGAAGTTAGTTATGTACTAACTAAAGTAGTTCACTTTGCCCCATGTTTGTTGTACCTGACTAGATGAAGTGATGGCTGCTCCCTATGTCAATCCTGAAACACCTTACTGAGGATTTCCCAAGATGCCTCCTTGATGGTAGTGCGCTAACAGAGAAGGCATCACAAGCGAGGTTCCAATACTTCCTAGGTGATCTCGAAGTCTAGTATTAAATCAAAAGGATTATCCATCACAGGCAACTAAATTGAAAGAAAAACACAGTTAGTGGTTTATGCATATATATTTATATATAAAATAGATTTAGAAAGACTTGGGACTGACTACTACCAATATGACACATCAAAGAATACTAGATAATATAACAAAAACTAGCAATGGTAAGTTATTCTGACCAATGGTGATCATGGAATTTAATGAAAACCAAAGTTACAAAATCATCAAGCCAGAAAAAGTGTACTCAAAGTCTGTAGTCGACAAGGTTAAGTGTTTATGCATAAAAAAGGCCTAAATGATTATATTGATGAATTATGTTCTTTTATGCATGGTGGGGACTATTGCTCAGGTAATAGAAGATCCTGCAGTGAGCTAGTGTCACAGTTAACCACATCTGCTCCACCAAGTGTGTGATCCATTTGGTGTAAATGAAGTCACATAACAATAAATCACACAGCCTGGGGGAAGAGGGTTAGTATTTTGATGAATGGATGGGGAAGGAGATTTGCGGAAAGGTGTGTCAAATGCATACACAGCACAAGAACAATATTTATCAGGGCGATGAGCAGAACATTATTATCAATTTGTTGTGGAATGAAATGAAGGAATAAGTATGAGACATTTCAGTTAAATGCATTGCAAAGAATCCTTCTACCCAAGAGACCCAAGGTATCAGATAGCTAAATATTCTGTTATTTAAGTTTGAAAAAAATCTAATTATGCAGAGTGAATTGAGCCCATCATTTTTCTTTTAACAGTTATAAAAAATATAACTGTTAAAAGAAAAATGATACTGTATCGTCAAATTGAGCAGCGCATCTGCATTCTCCATGGGAATGTCCATCACTCTTGGGTGAAACATTGCTATTCGTTGAAATCAAGTTTACTATTAGTTAAACAACCTCCTTCACAGTCTGTCACCACATAAGTCATCAATTATCACTGACAATCACTCACTTATTGGTGCAATAGTTGTAGTTACCTCTTCCTATCCAAGCACAGTGATATGTACACAATTGTATCTTTGATATAAGCAATACATTGGAATGTGGTATTGACAGTCTTGTAAATCTTCTGAGGCAGTCCTGCTAAGTGTTGAAAAAAAAGATACACATGTGAGGGAGGTAGGCATTTTCTCCAATATCCTGAATGAATTGTGGAGGCATCTTCACTGCACACTGGTCCAACTACAATCCAGCCACATATGTGACTACAAAATGGTGGGCAGCATAAATTGGGCGCAAACAAAATGTTCCAATAGCTACTTTTTTGTGCAAAGAAAGAAGCTCAACAATAAATATATTTAACAAAGTTGTATGGTGGCACTGGCATACTCAGTCAGAGAAGTAGAGTTTGTCCTCAAACTCAGGTGGCTCACCCAGAAGTTGGTCAGCTAATGCACTTGATCCTGACCAATCATCATCCTCCTGTGCAGTTTTAGGAACAGTGTAATCATGTGGTATGAAATGTTAGTTCATTTTGATCATGGTCAATCTCTCCATGTTTTAAAGCAAGAGACTGGTCCTTCTCATTGCAACAACTGCGCAAGCTGCACTGAACACAGGTTTAGCAGACACACTGGCTACAGGACAAGCCAGATATTCTGTTGCTAGCCTGCTGAGTGCTGGCCATTGGTGTATCATTCCAATGATACACCAATGAGGTTTGATCTACAGACACCTCTTTTGGGTCTGGAATATCCTCTAAATGGTCATTGGTGCTGACACCAGCTCGACCTCTTTTGCCTGCACCTCTGCACTGGATTTAAGACCTACAACTTGAAACCAAGCCAATGAATAGGTTGGGTCCAATTCTTCTGTTGCTGATTGTCTTCTTGTTGCTGGTGATGACTACTGTGAGACAAGCTTGCCCTCTCTGTAAGTTGAAGGTGGCACTCCAGAACTGCAAAGTCGGACTCTAAGTTCGAGCTCTTCTTCTTCCAGGTCTCCAGCTTGCTCAATAGTCCACCTCTTATATTCACAAACATCATTGTGAGAACAATAAAAAAAAGTAGGAGGATTTTTTTTGTACTGTGGATCAAGTAGTGTGGCACAGATGTACTCTTTGGATGAGATTATGTCATTTTGCAGCCTTGCATTACAAGCCAAGCGAAGGATTAGGCTCTCAAACAAGGCATGTACTTCTGCATTCTGGTTCAAACCTGCAACAGTGAACCTTTTAGTTACATTCTTTAGCTGTTCCAGTAGCAGATGCAACAAAGGGATAGCTTGGCCCATCGTAATGTCCTCGCTCTCTTACTGTGTGAAGCCCTCAAAAGAGAGTAGCATCAGTGCTAGGCATTTGAATAATCTCTATTTGTCTCCATCCATGGTCATAGCTTTCCCAACTGCATCCTTTCTTCTTTGAATGTGACCTAGTGATTGGTCTGTCCGTACTGCTCAAACAGATGTTGCAACATGTAATAGATCGAGTTCCAATATGTAAGCCTCTATTGTATAAGGGCTTTAACTGGTACTCTATGTGCACGCTGAATAATCCGCAACTGCTTCTGGGCTTTAAAAGAATGGCTAAAATGAGTGCAGATTCTTCTACAGGTGGTCTGTATGTTGCTGACTATGTCTTCTTTTGTGAGAAACTCTTGCACAACCAGGTCAAAGCAATACGCCAAACACAGGACCATGAAATAGCCCCAGTCTGCCATGGCCTTGACGATGTTACTTCCATTGTCCATGTCAGCAAATCTAATTTGGAGACCTCTGGGTCACAGCCATTCAGACGCCTTGCTGTTAACTGTGTCCAAGATGTTTGCTGCTGCATGTGACTTCTCCATTGTGAACATGGGTACTGTTGCATGCCGCTGGATGCTCTTAAAACTTTCTTCTGGGCCAAGACCTCTAGATAGCTGTTGCCTTTCCCCCGTAAAAGAGATCCAGTGTGAATTAAGGCACTTGCAATCGGTCACCTGACAGCCGTTCCACATGTCTGTTGTCACGTCAATACTGTGAAGATCACTTTGCTGCAAAGTTTGTCGAACCAACTGCAGCACATTGTGATGCGGCACTGGAACAGTAACTTTGGCTAAATAGATCCAACTTGGAACCTTCCGTTTTGGGCACAAATTCTAAGAGTCCCACTCGTTCCCCAAAAGAAAAAGGAAGAAGATCCAGAGGTAACATTTTTGCCATCTTCCAACTGTACAAACGTGTCATTGGGTGATTTTGGTTTAATGGCCACTCCTGCCTAAACATCCCTGTAATAGTAGCCTGGATTTTCTTCTTTTCTGGGGCCACTGATGCAGGTGACTTCTATCTCACTGTGAGTCTTGTGTCATTTTGAGATTGCTGAGGTGGATGATTCTGGCCCACTACTGAGGTCAAGTCTACATTGAGGGAAGATATCACCCTCTTCTTCCTCATTACCTTCCACTGTGATTGGGCTTGTAGCTGATGTTTTCCGGCTCACCTCACCTTCACCACAACCATGTTCAGCAATTTTTTTAAGGTACTCATCCCACCGGATTGCGCAATGTTTTTTCATACTGGTTATTTGGCCTCCAGTACCGTAATGTGAACCAGACTTACCTCAATGAACACTTTTGTGGCAAATAGAGACTGTTGCAATGTCCCCTCCTGTTTACTAAGTGTAAAAAAGTCCTAAAGTGGGAAGTAGTACTTTCTTAGTGGTTGAGTGCAATGCCTGAAGAAGATCAGGAGGTGAGGGGGTGTCGTCATTTGCCTCTCTGTGGTACATACTTCTACTGAGGTAGGGGTTGGTGCAGGTCTCAGCTGGGGCTTCACAAATATTGGAGCTGATGGTGCCACTAGTGCCATGACCCTCAGAGCAGGATGAATAGGAGTAGTAATGTTGGACTCTGTGACAGTTTCCACAATGACTGGCTTGTCATTACCATCCTCTTCCTTATCATCCTCTTCTATAATTCTAAGGCTTTCAGGAACTTTTCTTTTCCCTTGCCCCTCCAGGTGTCTTCCTGACTCAGTCGGGGTCCACTCCATGTGACCATCATCGTCATCATCAGAAGTGGTGCTTGGAGAAGATGGTGGATTACCCTTCCTTTTCCTTGCTGGAGATCTGGGAGCCAGTGATCCGAAAAGAGGAGGCTCTTGTTTGACAGGAAGCTCAACCTCCTATTCTGCTAAAACTTATGGAAACTCTACTATTGCTGACTATGTCTGCTGTCCACTCTGCTCTGTTTCCTGAAATGATTGGGTACTACTCAACAAAAGGGAAAAATCCAATTCAACGTCACTACTCAGGGGCGTCACCATGATTGCTGTAGCTGTGACGCAGTCAGGACATGGGCTTGGCCTTATTTTGGGGTGGTGCTATTGATGTAAGAGTTCTGCTCCAAGGTTCCTCCCTTAAGGGTGGTGCGTCAGACACACATCTCCAGGAAAAATGTTGCTGTCTGCATGCCACTGGTGGAAAGCTGTTTCTTCTGAATATCCACTTTCTTGGCAGCACCTTTGTTTGGGGCAATTTTAATGCTCTCAGTTGGAAGTGGCACTAAGCTGCACAAGCGGATGAGATTGGAGGACTGATGTCACTGTACAGGCCTTCTGGTTGGGCAGTACTATGGGTGATGCCTATTCTTCTTTGTGTACCTTTCAGCAAACAAGCATGAAAAACATTTAGTGAAATGTAGTATCATTTCAGTTTGAATTAGTTCACACAAAGGCATTCTAATTTAGTGTGGTTGGTTACTTATGTAATGAATAACAATTTATCCAAATATTTTAAAGTCAACCCACACATCATACCATAAAATTTAATTTCCAATCAGGATAGCACAGCATACAGATATATCTTTTTGCTTAATATGCATCTATTCTAAAGGAGACACCTGTGCAGTCGGGGAGGTGCATGGGTAAATGGAAACTTCCTAGAATTAAATATATGGCAGATTGTTGATCATGATTCAAGTCCACTTTATCTTGGTGATTTGATGGACATCCTTTTAATCAATTCTCTATTTCCATATGATGTCTATTACATTTTAGGAATTGGCCCTGTCTGCGTACCAATCCAAAAGTAAATGTCTTTCATGTTAATGAATTTACAAGATAGCACAATACCTGAGGTTTCGTTATTGATTAACATGCAATACTTCAAATAGCTATAACACACACACTTACTGATGTATTTAATTTCATGAATGAAATCAGTTAGTTGTATGTTTTCTTTATTTGGCATTAATGTTCTCTATACCACCTAGTGGCAGACACACTGTCTATTAAAGTAGGATTATGTACAGGAGTGTGCTCATTATAGACATCAACCCGGGTGATCAACTAGTGAGCAGTCCAACCAATTAGTAGGTCAGAGTCTGCTGGTTGGTGCTGGGATCCTATTGTAAATAGAAGAATGAAAAGATCTGTGTGGGAGAACCCACAATGCACTAGCACAAGTCCTGAAGCAGGAAGTAGCAAGTAACCCCTCTCAAAACATTTGACCATCAACCTAAGCAATATCAGTCAATTCTGGGCGACTAAGAATGAAGTGGTGTTTTTTTCAATGTGCTGCTAAACTGAGGAAATCATTTTCAAGTCTTACCCCCACTGTTGTCTGGAGCCTGTGCTGGAGGAAAGAGGGGACACTCATACTTGGTAGTACTGGTTGGAACCCCTTCTCCCCCTTTTGTGGAGACTGCACAAAATGAGTATAAGTGTAGGGGTTTTCCTCATATTTTTAGAGACACTAATGGACTGACCTGGACACTGGATGCTGCTGGCAGGACTCGCCAGGAACCGCCTTGGGACTTCTGCTGTTGTGCTGACCTATGACTCACTAGGTCATTGAGAGAGACTGCAACTGCCTGCAAACCTTTGAACTGGCCTGATTAGGTAGGCCCTGCTGGCGGTGCCCCATATGTTGTCTCCAGGGCCTGGGAGGTGTGCCCCTTGTTCCCCTGCAGCTGTTTTCTGCCTCACAGCACTGGAGAGCGCTGCACCTAACTAATTTCCAGAGTGTGTGAAGAGTTTTATTGGTGTCTTCCTTGGTGCAGGAAGTTTCCTGTGTCCCTTGTGCAAGGCCTTCCTCCTATCCCCTGTTGCTGGCGAGGTAGTGGGGAGCCCTCGCAGCACTGTGAACAAGTGCTTTATGTAGTGCCCTCAGAACCCAGGAGCACTTTGTGTCATGCCCCCGGGACACAATTTGATAGGAATGCAATATTTTGAGAGAGGTGAAGACAAGGTACAACCCCATCTAGGAGACATACATGTTTGAATTCTACTTTGGACCCAACACTTAATTGAGGAAAAAGTCAAACATGCTCTGCTAGTATTGAAGGCAGACCCAGTGATTCTGGCCAGGCATTCAGGAAAAGAGGAACAATACAGAGAAGCAACGATTAGTAATTCACTTTTCTCATCCATTGTAATGTACAATATGCCAAAATTTCATTTTCCCTGCCTAGTATTCCAGTATGAAGGATTTTTGGTTCATGTCCTGGAAGAGATGTCCTTTATTGCACAAAAGAGTTGGTGAAGTTTGAATTATCATTGGAAATTACATAACAGGTTTTTTGTGTAAGACAAATTTGCTGATAAACAGTTTTTATTTTAGTGCCTTCGAAATGAAATAGGGTCCAGAGATTTGTTGATAATTACATAGTAAACAATTTTGGTTGAAACAGTTTGCCAAAATATGAAACATGAAAAATAAGTCTTTGGATGAATTTCATGCATGGAACAAATTTGTTCCATGTTTTGAGAAAATCCTGCATTATAGAAATATATGGAATCTTTCAGTTTGCTGTATTGGGAATGTTTTGTGAACATTTCAACATTTTATGTTGGTTCATGAAACACTATCTAATAACGGGCTGTCAGTTTTTTACTACTTTGTGCCACCAAAAAGAAAATGTCCCTTGCCTAGCTGTAAGGGTGAGCAGTGGGTTTCTATTGAAATTTCATAAAGACTACATATTGTACTGCTTAGGGAGCATCACAACAAAAGGGGCATTGGTTAGGATGATATTAAGTGAGACAAGCACTGTGAGGCAGTGAATGAAGACATTTGTGTTAAATGTGTCTCACATTGGGGAAGACCTTCTGAAAGAGGCCCAGATTTTCTAGTGTCCAGCTCATGGAGATGGGTGAATTCTCAGAGAACAATGTGACAGAGACCTTCAGGCTTGGAACATTCTGTGTAGAGAATTGGAGTATGAATATTTGCCATATGGATGTTGAAGTTGGGGCAAAAATTGTCATAACATTGCTGTGTAGATCATTTAAAGGAGCAAGGAATTCTGCAGATGCAGAAAAGTTCCTTGATGAAAATCCTAACCTCTATATCTAAGGCCTCAATGTCACGTTTTTGCCCCAATGCAGACCAGTTTCTATACCTAAGAGTGCATGCAGAGCTGTTGGCTAATAGCCTAGGTTTGTTCCAGTGTGTCTCTAGAGCTGTCAATGTATTAATCTTGTAAGTGAGAGTGTTAGAATTTGAGCTACTGGGGTTTGTGTCCTGGTCAAGCAGCAACATAGTCAGGGTAAGGCACAAGCAATCTCTAATTAACCTGTGTTCAACATCCTGGTAGGTAGCTTGGGACAGAGCAGTCAGGCGTAACTTAGAGGAAATGTGCAACACCTTAAAAAGTACAAAATTGAACACACCACATAAAAGATCCTACACCAGGCTGTTCCACAGCTCTCATTATCCTAATGAGGCTGCTGAATTTAGGTGGCAGCATCACCTGAACTGCGGGGAAATGAGTCCAATCCCACACCATGTGACAACTGGTGCCCTAATCAGTTTCTGGCCAACTAGGGTGCCTCATCCCTGCCCAAGAGCAGGGATGTTTTGTGGCAACTGGGTGCATGACAAGATGACTTTTCAGGGAAATCGTGGTGTATCAGATCTTATCCTTTTCTCAGTTATATTAGTCTCACCCATGCAAAGACAAACAGAGGCAGAGAATGGTTCAATAAGATTTATTGCATCAACTGCATCTTAGATAAAATGGCATGAAATGCAATAGTGATGAAACATACTAGAAGCAAAATGGTGACAAGAAATGTCCCACCCTACTGTCACTTTGTATAATATATGTGATTCCTACCTATGCTATGTTAGAGCACAGCATGATAAGCCCTTATCTGCCCTTGAGGATTCCAACCTGGGAAGACCTCATCCCCGAAACCTGAGCAAGAAAGCTTGTTGTCTACAGAGACATCATCCCCATGTAGGCCAGGGAACCAGTAGTCTCAGTAAACACCTGTAGCAAAGTCAATCAGCATGCGGTTGTGGTCATGTGGCTGGACTCTCTCTTTAACGTGCATGGGACAGAGAAGTGGTTTTAAATAAAACAGTTGATGTTCTGAGAAAATGTCCCCACGTAAAGATATGTGTGTTTCTGTGACATTGGAGTCGTAGTGTACCACTTGTGCCAGCAACCCCATCTCGCTGCAGCCTTGAGGAAAGCATAGAGTGAAAAGAATGTCTTGCTAAGAAATGCAATGCTTTCCTAGGCAAAAGAACAACTAGATAAAGAAAATAAAACACCACCACAAATGTGGCCTATACAGAAATAATATAAATGAAGCAGAATAAAATGTAACCGAGCTAAAGGGCGCAAGTGGTAGGCCTAGGTACTAAAATAACGTGTCCAGAGACATCACTAAAGTCTATACAACAAGGCTAAAAAGATAGAAATAAATGTAATAAATAAAACAAGACAACAATAACAAAAATCCAATCAGTACAACTGGAGTTATGACTTTCTAAAGATTAAACTAATGTATCGTGCTCAAAAGCAAAACGCATCAACTTGGGATATCTGAGCTGGCCCACATCACATCCAAAAGTTCAAAGCAGCTGCAAAGGAGCGCGGGTTGAATCCACATGGCTGATAATGCTTGCTGTTCGAAGAGATGGAGTTGGGAAGCTCAAGCTGCTTTTCCATGCGAGCTGTGCCTTTCTGGTGCGAACTTCACCATTCCATTCGTAAAGAACCCATAAATTGCCTTTAAGACCTGGGGGTCAGGCGCTCATTGAAAATGGATCCAGGAGCTGTGGGGAGCTTGTTATGTCCCTGAGGCTCAGATCAGGAGGCCAGCAGACTAGCCCTTTGAGTCACTCTGGGGTCCTAGGTGAAGTTGCAGGTCCAGTTCTTCCTTCCCAGCAAAGAAGGCAGCAGGCAGCAGGTCAGCACAGCAAGGCAGCAGTCCTGACCCTTTATATGTTTTTGCACTGTTCCTACAAGCCACAACTTTTCAGTCAGGTTGTAGCCAGCCAATCAGGGCCTTGCTTTTCCCCCACGGGGGATGCGCGTCCCTATTTATCTATATTTTGCAACCTTAAATAACTCTGAAACTACTGAACAGATTTACACTGTTGGACTTGGCCCTTTTTTCAGGGTCATCCCCAAACTTTTTGACTTCCTCCTCCTATTTTTCTGACCTATTTTTGTTGGCTCTGGGACTCTGGGCCCTTTATCACTGCTGATCAATGCTAAATTACATGTACTCTCCCTTCTAAAGTTGGTATGATTGGCTTACACCTAATTGGCACATTTAATTTACCTATAAGTCCCTTGTACAGTGGTATCCCTATACTCAGGGCCTATAAATTAAATGCTACTGGTGGCCCCGCAGTGCATCTTGCACCACCCACAGAAGTAGCGTTTCAAACCTGTTTCAGGTCTGCCAGCACAGGGCCTGCTTGCACAATTTACTGCCACAGGGACCTGGCATCTAAATTTACTAGTCAGGCCTGGACCTCCCCTTTTACTACATTTCCGGCACCCCTAAGGTAGACCCTCGCCAGCCCTATGGGTAGGGTGTGACATATGTAAAAGGCAGGACATGTGCCTGGTTGTGTGGCCTGTCCTGATAGTGACAAACACCCTATTTGGTTTCTCACTGCTCGGAGTACTGCCTTGCTCATAGGTTTGCATTGGAAATGACCTACCTTATGTTTAGGTGGTATTGTCTGGTCTATGAGGGGTAGCGTAGGAATGTTTGAAATGGCTGTAATGGTAGTGAACAATTCTGTATACTGGTGTAGGTGGATTTTTTATTACCATTAAAGAAATGCCACTTTTCGAAAGTGGGTATTTCTCTGTGCTTATGACTTATGGTATTTTGCAGCTTGATTCCAATCCACGTCTGGGGCAGAGTGACAGCTGGGCTTTGTGCATACTTTCCAAACAGCTTGTACACAGGGAGGTTGGAGGTGTCACTGAGGTGCATCTTCATATTGAATGGTCTTCCTGGGCTGAGAGAAGGAGAGGCGGGCACACCTGCATTTGTAAAGGCTGTGCCCTGGCTTCACACAAAGGGCTTGTTTACCCCCACTGTTGTCTGGAGCCTGTGCTGGAGGAGAGAGGGGACACTCATACTTGGTAGTACTGGTTGGAACCCCTTCTCCCCCTTTTGTGGAGACTGCACAAAATGAGTATAAGTGTAGGGGTTTTCCTCATATTTTTAGAGACACTAATGGACTGACCTGGACACTGGATGCTGCTGGCAGGACTCGCCAGGAACCGCCTTGGGACTTCTGCTGTTGTGCTGACCTATGACTCACTAGGTCATTGAGAGAGACTGCAACTGCCTGCAAACCTTTGAACTGGCCTGATTAGGGAGGCCCTGCTGGCGGTGCCCCATATGTTGTCTCCAGGGCCTGGGAGGTGTGCCCCTTGTTCCCCTGCAGCTGTTTTCTGCCTCACAGCGCTGGAGAGCGCTGCACCTAACTAATTTCCAGAGTGTGTGAAGAGTTTTATTGGTGTCTTCCTTGGTGCAGGAAGTTTCCTGTGTCCCTTGTGCAAAGCCTTCCTCCTATCCCCTGTTGCTGGCGAGGTAGTGGGGAGCCCTCGCAGCACTGTGAACAAGTGCTTTATGTAGTGCCCTCAGAACCCAGGAGCACTTTGTGTCATGCCCCCGGGACACAAGCCGGCACCTGCTTTGGTGGCTCACCGCCGCAGCCCGAGGACACGGAGGAGAATCCTGCTGGCCCAGCGAGAGAGCTCAGCATTGTGCCCCCGAGCCAAGAAGCTTGTCCAGCTGAGGTGCAAGGGTGCGGGTCGAGGAACAGTGGAGTTGGTAGGAGCCACCCACCCACTCCGTGGGGTTCTTGAAAACCTCGGGAGGCTGCCCTGCACACAAAGAGTTGCGGCTGGGGTGAGGGTGGCCTTGAGGAAGATCAGCCCCCAGAGATTCCCTCACAGACAGAAGAGGACTGCAGAGGTTGGTGTGGTGTGAAGGAGGAGTCCTGCAGGGTTCCCCCCACTGAATCCCTCAATGTGGCACCTCCCCCCACCCTGGGTTTACACCTACTGGTACAAGGCTTTGGGGATATGGCTTGCAGGTCTAGAAGGAGATCTTAACGGAGGGCCCATCCCTGCTGAACCGCTTGCTCGTTTACCTTTGTGCCACACTTACAATGGAGAAAAGGTGCATAAGAGCTCCAGAAGGGGCAGAGTGTGCCGCAGTTATCGTAAATCCCATAAAAGGAGCACAGTTGCTTTTTCATATTGTATGAGCCATGGAGTGGTACCTCAATGCCCAGGTGTTCTATCCCCCGGTCATGGTTATGCCCTCAGATACTGTCATGATTAATGTGGAACCAACTGATGACCCCAGTCACAGGTCATACTTTTTGTGTTGGGGGAGTGTGTATATTTACAGGCTGTGGATTGTAGAAGGTGAACTTATGACTTATGCAATACAGAAATGTTCGTAGGATATGTGCTGGGTAAAGTGATGACTCGCCTTTTGGGGAATGTTTCACTTTGTGTGCATTCAGGATGATGTCTTGGCCGTTATAATAATGTGTTTATTCTGATGTGCATTTTTGGTAACAATGTTTTCCTGAATATTGCTTATATTGCAGAATAACCAGTAACCTAGGTGTTTTATGTGACTACTGCTGGCGTTTGCAGCTTACTAGTAACGGTGTGACGTTCTGACAACTGCTTGTGTAGCAGGGAATTACTGACATGCTGTGTTTGGTCTTATGATGTTTTGTGCAATACAGTTTATTTTTAAATAACTTGGTGTTGTGTTCCCTTTTCCGGGTATTTATTGCATCACGTGTGTTGCGTGCATTGTGAAACCGCTTTACACATTGCCTCTGAAATAGACCTGACTGCTCGTGCCAAGCTACCAAGGGGGTGAGCAGGGGTTACCTTGGGTGTGTAACTCCCTCACCCTGACTAGAGTGGATGGGTTCTGCCTGGCTTGGGTGCATACCCTAGCCAACCAGAAACCCCAGTTCTAACAGGGGATATTAAAATCCGTCACTGGATTGGTTCTTATATATTATTACAAACTAAAATTCAAACAGATCTGCCATAGGCAATGTGGGTATGGTGATAACGTTAGGATCCCCCACCCACTCTAGGGTATTCTGTGATAGCACTAATAACTTTACTTAGCAGCTAGCACATAGAAGTGGACTCATGGCTCCTTGAGGACCCTGAACTTCATAGACCAGGTTGAATGTGGGCACTGTCAATATAGCCCCACCTTGTATGTATATTTCCAGTCCCCACATTTAATTGCATGAATTTCAGTGGCAGAGTTGGACATTTATGCATTTTCTAATAGGGGTTCCACCCACAAATGGCTCATTTGAGGCACCTTCTACTAATGTGTGGAAGATCCTGGTGGTTATGTCTATATTTGGTAGATTTGGTGGTGAGGTAAATACACTTTAATGCCATACAGAAAATCTGCCTTTCAATCTATAAATCAGGCTCTTAATGCCTAAAACATTGCCTGATGCTGTCAAATTATAAGTGCTCTCACCTTTTGAAGGTTTCCTTCATTCCTTTTAATGTCTTTTATACTTAATTGTGGGGGGCAGAGGGCATATTGATTATTATAGCCAAAGCAAAACGCTCACTAAAAAAGCCAACCAAAACAGAAAGATCACTAAAAAGCACGGACTCTGAGTCAGTGTTTTTACAGAGCATGTGAGCGAGCCATCAGAAAGAAATCATGCAACAAATGTACTAACTTTGGCACAACACAGTTGTTAGTCCTGGCATCCTTAGAGTAGTCTCCCCTATCATTGTGCCGCTGCTTCCTATATTTTGACTGTCTGCTGGACTTTGTATTTGTTGGTTTGTGGTACTCTGGCCACTCTACCACGGCTGAACAGAGCTTAAGTGGAAGTGTCCCCGGTGTAAACTGTATGTGTATTTGGCTTTTTCATGATTACCATATTTGATTTACTAGTAAGTCCCTAGTACTATGCATTAGAGGCGACCAGGCCCTATAAATCAAATGCTACTAGTGGGCCTGCAGCACTAATTGTGCCACCCATATGAGTATCTCTGTAGACATGGCTCAGACCTGCCACTGCAGTGTCTGTGGGTGCAGTTTTAAATTGCCAATTTACTTGCCAGGCCCAAACCTTCCTTTTTCGTACATGTAAGGCACCCCTAAGGCAGGCCCTAGGTAGCCCCATATGCCGTGTGCAGTATATAGTGAAGCTAGGACATGTACTGATGTGTTTTACATGTCCTGACAGTGAAATACTGCCAAATTCAGATTTCACTGTTGCAAGGCCTATCTCTCTCATAGGTTAACATAGGGACTGCCTTTAATTATCTTTTAAGTACAGTTTCTCATTGGGAGCAGATAGAGATTTGGAGTTTGAGGTCTCTGAACTCACAATTTAAAATACATCTTTTGGTATTTAGATTGTCAGTTTGAAAATGCCACTTTTAGAAAGTGGGCGTTTTCTTACTTAACCATTCTGTTCCTCTGCCTGCTTGTGTATTCCACGTCTGGGTCAGACTGACAGTTGGGCTGTTGTGAATTCCCTCTAGACAGTGACACAAAGGGAGCCGGGGTGTGGCCTGCATATCCTGATGAGTCTTTTGGGCTACATTGGGGAGGGAGGAGTTGACACTCACACCTGAAAGGGTTGTGCCTGTCCTCACATAATGCGGTCTCCAACCCTGTGGTGTGTGTCTGTGGCCAGGCCTGGGCAAGGCAGGATTTTGTCAACAACAGATACTTTCCTTTGAAGTTTACCTACTTCAAAGGCAGAACTAGGTATGAGTAGTGGACCCAAAACTGCAGACCTTTGGTCACTTCTGGGTCAAAAGGAATCTCTGCCAAGGAGAGGAGCTGAAAAGCTGGGGAAGGAGTACTACACATTTGCTGAGTGTGCTTTGCTGGGTTGACCTGTAGTTGCTGCTTCTGTCTTAGAGAGGAAGAAGACTGGACTTTGCTGTGTATCCTGCTTGTGAAGTTTCTCCAAAGCCTTGAACTGAGCTTGCCCCCTGTTCTGAAGCCTCAGGGCCATCAGAGACTCCCTCTGCCAGCACCTGGACTCTTTTGCTGAGATTCCTACCCTGCTAAGTGGTGTCTAATCCAGTTCCTGGGCCCATGAAAGAAGAAGCTGGTGAAAAACCAAGTGCACTGACTTCAGATGAGACCCAGACTGATGCCTCTGCTGGATCCCATAATGCCACCTGCAACTGAAGCGGTGGTCCCCACTGGAGTGTGCCGACCATGACCATCTGCACAGGTTCAACGCTGCCGCAGCCTCGCTGTAGTCCACGACTCGATGAGTCCTGAAGTTCAGTGTCACCGACGTCCATGACAACTGACTCAGCCGGAAGCGCAAGGAACCAATGCTTCCCACCACTGCTGCCTAATCTCCACAGCTCTGCAACAAGGACCCGACTACTCACACCAATGCCTCCACTCCTCTGCTCTGCAGCCCTGGAACCGACGCCACACAGGATCCAGTAACACCTTGATCCCCAACTCCGTGTACCAGCTTGTTTTCTAATTTTCACAAGGCACTGTACCTGGGGGTCTGGGCGACTCCGTGACTGGCACCATTGGCATTGGATTGTTAGTAATTACTCCGTCACGACACCTTGATAACACCAAATTGAAGCATTTGTGTTTCTAAGCGCTATATTGAAGTTTATTCTTTGGAAAATACATAACTTTGCTTGTGTACGTTGGATTTTTTATGTTTTAGTCTTATTTTACTCAGAAAATATTGGCTATTCTTCTAACCTGGTGTTGTGTTTTCACTGGGTTACTGTGTGTTTGTACAAATTCTTTAGACATTGCCTCTGAGATAAGCCTGACTGCTTGTTCCAAGCTACCAAGGGGGTGAGCAGGGGTTATTCTAGGTGTGTATCTCCCTTACACTAACAAGAGTGAGGGTTCCTGTTTGGACAGAGTGCAAAATGACTGCCAACCAGAAACTCCATTTCTAACAACAAAGAACCAACCAAAATTGCTGCACTGTTTTACGTCAAAGCAACAGAAAGAGTGTCATATCTATTAAAAATGCTGCTGTTTTCTCTCCCCCAATGGGCCACACACACACCCTTGCATCGTCGAACAATGGTGAGTGCTTTCTGTTGAGCATCGGTTTTGTACTCTAAGAGCGCCATTCCAGTACAAAAAATATGCTTGACATTGTTAAATACTGTTCTCTCTTTCTATGTTTGTTGTACAGTGCACATGCAAAGTTTGAAAATTTCTGGAGACATATAAAACTTACTCCACTGTTACACATGCCTCAAGAAGGCGTGATTTTTTTGGCCCAAATCCGTGTCTACAAACGTTAATATATAGGGATTTGTAGCCAAACCTTTAGACCTATGCTGACATAACACCCATATAACGTCTCCTTTAATGCACGTTTGTGCAAAGTACTACTTTTCGTTACTTTAAGCAACTTTCTCAAGCACGATTTGTATTGGAAGGTAGATCGCAACACCGCATCAGTTTTGCGTCACTTTTGTGATGTAAACATTGCGCAAACTAGTAGCAAATGCACCCCCCCATGTTCTTTACCAAAACTAAAATTGATTATCTTGTAACCTATTTTGAGCATTTAAATTGATTCTTCGCTACTTTGCGGGGATGAAGTTTAGAAATCCAGGAATTAGCCCTGCAAAGAAGGGAAGAAAATATTTAAATACTTGAAATAGGTTCTAAAGATAATTGTTTAGTGTCTTCATCGATTATGGCAATTCTAGGGGCTGATTTTTAGCAGAGTGAAATGAGATAATGTCATGCCTCCAGTTCTGTTTAAATTCTACTGATGCTCATAAGCGTCTATTTGAAATGGACTTCGACAAAGTGATTTTATAACACCATCAACATCAATACACTGGATTGCTTTATATTATATACTATGATTCCAAGGTAAGACAACGATTGAACATTGAGAAACTAATATGATTTGAGCATATGAAAATGAATTTCATTTTCTTTTACTTGTATTGTGTTTTTCATGTTTACCTCACTTTCAGACCAGGCAAGGCAGGCAAGAAAGACTGTGCAAGACAGGTGAAAACAACTTTAACATGCTGCGTTTTATGCCTCCGCATGCTATTATTCCAATTTATGTGAACCCCGTCAAATTATGGCGAGGGAGCCATATGGTTATACATCTTCTTAAGTGAACAAGCTGACTCCAGTGGCATTTTAAAGCAGCAGTAATTGCAAATGCCACGTTCAGTGACAGGAAAGCAACATGAATTGCGCATGTAGACCAGCAAAGCATAGCGAAGGAACAATAGGTAACGCTTAGCTTCAGGACAAAAATCCAATTCTTGGTCGCTTTCAAAGACAATAAGTCATCAGATGCAGGTAAATTATGTATAAGCATACCCACTACGGTTTCTTATGCTGGGCTTTTCGTAGAGCTGAACGGATCTTAAACTATAGTGGAGGCCTCTGGGTTTTCTTACCTTTCATTGCTATCACCTAGTTTTCGGCAGAGTGTAAAAATCTGTCCCCAAGTTATAGTTGTCTATCGTTTTGATAAATTTAATTCAGCACTGTCCAAATAAACTAGTATGAAAATCAATTAATAAACCTCAACCTTCAAATTTCTCAGACCAACCAATCGAACATTCACGCAGAGATCTTCAGCTACATGGCTTTTAAGGCATTGAGCCACCCTTCGGAAGAAAAGAGGTCGGCTGACATTCCCCAGTCTTCAATAAGGCGGGCTTTCAGAATTACTATGTGGAATGTCATGATACCTAATTCAGACTGGTGCGATATTCTCTCTCTTTGTTTTCCCAGATGTCAGATTAGTGAATCTGGTTTCGGCAGGTACGATGGGACAGCCAAGTCTTGTCCGATTGTCCTTGCCAATCTTTTTCGGAGCAACTAATGTTTGTCATGGAGAAGGCATGATTTACTTTAAAGTTTGTGAAGCGGATCATAACTGGCATTTAGGTTCTGATGTAGAACCATGACTTCTCTGTATTGTATGCATTGTAAGGACATGTGTGGTAATGGAATGTGTGGTCATGTTGCATAAAATGTAATGGCCGCGTTGTAACTGCATCGCATGGTTCGGCTGTGGTGGTAAAGGCCCTTCCTTTACCGTATGCAATTCCAACAGCCATATCTATTTCTATTTCTGAATGCTTATCTCGAGTATTGGGTCCCTTTCTGGAGACTAACCTGCATTTTATGCATAGCTGTGGATGCAACTTTGGCACATCATGCCGGGTTCTGGTGGTCTTTTGTAATGTGAACAACTTGGAGAAAAGCAAAGGGCCGTTATGCTTACTAAATCAGGCATAGCACAATCAGTTTCATAAACCCTCAGCCTCTTTGTAACAGAAACACACCAATGGAAATTTGAGGAACATAGAGAAAACAATATTGATGTGAAATCCCAAGTTGAAAAATAGACTCAGTTTAAATATTTATTTTTAACCTATAAAAGCATAAATAATGTTTTTGGACATTTTCTCCACCTCTGAACCTGGAAGCAACTTTGTTTTGAAGCATTCCACCAACAAATTTAGCATTCTGCGCTGGGAAATGAATTATATTAATGTTATTTTGCCCAGCTGTCTAGTCCCCAGAGCATGTAGATTCTATGAGAGAGGTTAGCACCCTAGTTTTGTCTTTAATATTTGGGGTTTCAATAGTAGGGGCAATGGGAAGAGCCAGGGGGATGGGGTGGGGGAGGCTTCAGAGCCCACTATGCACAAGTGAATGCTTTCTCTGGTGAACAGCCAGAGTTGTGACTGAACTTATCAAGTGGACGAAAATGGTTTCAGAGAGTTCAGAAATTATGGGCATGGCTTTGAAGGGAAAGGGGTGGACCTTGCAGGTGATACCTGTAGGGTCTAGTAGTCTACCTTTACACAGGTAGGCATGGTTAAGTACTTATGTGATCCTAGGGTGCTGTGTCTCTTCCAGGGCCTTGTGATCCCGGTAAGCGTTTATTTTAATTTGTACCTGAGGCTGTAAGACCTGGATCCTTGGAGTGGTCTCCCCTGTCTTTTTTGCCTCTGCTTCCCTTGTTATGACTGTATGCTGGACTCTGCATTTGCTGTTTTTGATACTCTGGGCACTTTACCACTGCTAACCAGTGCTAAAGTGCAAGTGTTCCTGTGTAAACTGTAAGTGTAATTGGCTTATCACTGATTGGCATATTTGATTTACTAGTAAGTCCTTAGTAATGTGCACTAGAGATGCCCAGGGCCAGTATATCAAATGCTACTAGTGGGCCTGAAACACTGATTGTGCCACCCACATGAGTAGCCTTGTAAACATGGCTCGGACCTGCCACTGCAGTGTCTGTGTGCAGTCTTGAACTGCCAATTCGACTTGGCAAGTGTACCCACTTACCAGGCCCAAATCTTCCCTTCCAATACATATAAGGCACCTCTAGGGTAGGCCCTAGGTAGCTTCAAGGGCAGGGTGCAGTGTATCTTAAAGGTGGGACATATACTGGTGTGTTTTACAAGTCCTAACAATGAAATACTGCTAAACACAGCTTTCACTGTTGCAAGGTCTATCTCTCTCATAGGTTAACATGGGGGCTGCCTTTAAATATAATTAGTGTGCAGACTTCCTTTGAGAGCAGCTAGAAATGTGGAGTGTGGGGTCTCTGAACTCACAATTTAAAAATACATCTTTTGGTGAAGGTGGTATTTAGATTGTCAGTTTGAAAATGCCACTTTTAGAAATTGAGCATTTTTTTGCTTAAACCATTCTGTGACTCTGCTGGTTTATGGATTCTCTGCTTGGGTCAGACTGACAGTCGGGCTGTTGTGAATTCCCTCTAGATAGTGACACAAAGGGAGGTGGGGTGTAGCATGCATATCCTGATGAGCAATCTGTGCAAGAGTGGAGGGAGGAGTGGTCACTTACACCTGAATGGGGTGTGCCTGCCCTCTCACAGCGCAGTCTCCAACCCCCTGGTGTGTGTCTAGGGCCTAGCCTGGGCAAGGCAGAATCTTGTGATCAACAGAGACTTTTGTTTGAAGTATGCCCACTTCAAAGACACAATGGGGTATAAGTATTGGACCCAAAACCCCTGAAAATCAGATCACTTCTGGAGAAGAGCTGAAGAGCTGAGGAGAAGTGCTGCCCCTGCCTTTGACTGTGCTTTGTTGGGCTATCCTGCAGTTGCTGCTTCTGCCTGTGAAAGGGGACAAAGACTTTGTTGTGCATTCCTGCTTGAGAAGAATCTCCAAGGGTTTGGGGTGAGCTTGCCTCTTGTTGTTGAAGTCTCAGTGCCATCAAAGACTTCCCGTGCCAGCACCTGGACTCTCTGCTGAAACTCCTGCCCTGCCAAATAGTGCCCCATCTAGTCCCAGAGCTCTTGAAAGCTGAAGATGGTGGAAAAGGACTGAAATCGACGCAAAGACCGATGTACGTGGAAATGTTTGATGCACCATCTGCAACAAAGCTAATAAACAAAGAGCTGCTGGCCTAGTGGCTGAAATCAACGGTCTGCCTGAAATACAGCTGGAAGATTGACGTATTGTGGCTGGGGAAACAATGCGCAACACCCGCTTACAGCGTCTGATAATGACACAAACCCCACACAGCCCAGTTTCCTGACACCGTGTGACAGGATTTCGAACGCAACATCGCTGGGCGTGATAAATCGATGCCAAGCCTGCCCGGAACTGAGGTGTCGGTCCGGAAATCGATGCATCGCTCTCTTGCGAAGGAGAAAAACAACACATCTCCGACCAGACCGGAGAAGAAATGATGCTTGGCCTCACTTGTGAGTAAGGAATCAACGCATCACTGACTTTTCTGATGCACGCTCGCCCATGGGCTTTATTTTTGACGCAAACCTGGTACTTTAAGTAAAATCAACATTTCCATTAATTCCTATAAAGTAAGATTCTTATTCTTTTTTAAATTCATATCTTGACTTGTGTATGTTGGATTTTTGTCATTATGGTTTTCTTTGATTTAGATAAATATTACCTATTTTTCTAAACTGGTGTGGTGTCCATTTTTTAGTGTTTTTCACTGTATTACTTTGTGTGTTGGTACAAATACTTTACACATTGCTTCTGGGGTTAAGCCTTTCAACTCGTGCCAAGCTACCAAGGGGGTGAGAGGGAGTTAACCAGGTGTGTTTCTCCTTTACCCTGACTAGGTGAGGGTCCCTGGTTGGACAGAGTACAAACTGACTGCCAATTAGAGACCCCATTTGTTACAGCGGCATTTTAGGAACTGGGATTATATTATACAACCTTTGTGGACAGTAGCCATTGTGGATAGGTAAAGGGTTGTCTGCTAGGTAAGAAAACCACATTACCATCTCAGAAATGTAGTCAATGGGAACACGAGTAGTCAGGAATAGCAGCATAAGGGTGAAAAAGATGCTTTTTGAAGATGGGATGAGGTAAAATAACTGGCCACGACACATACACTTATGTTTTTTTTTTTCAATTTTATATAGTGAGAGCGAAGCCCACAGGCATTGAAGCACTTTATATTAGCACCAGTTACATTACACAAGATCAGCTTCAGATATTGTTTAATAAAATGGGAAATAAACTATTGTTATTTCAGCTTTTATCCAACATGACCGTCACGTTTCTTCCAGTAAAAGCAGATTTTCAGGAAGGATGAACTGTGGACCTTTCTTAGGATGCTGTAGTTTATGGCGCATATTTGCTGAGAAAAGATGTATCAAGCGTCCTCTCCTTCCTGCACTAGTGGCAATGTTTCCGAATCTAATGAATGCATATCTTTCCCACCAGTGTGGCGAATCATGTTTAAAATTAGATGAACTGTACAATGCAAAGTTAGCTGACTAAAGATTAAAGGAAAAAACTGTTTTGCAAAGGAAGAAGATTCTTGCCAATTTGAAAGTAAACATGAAAGCCAGTATCACAAGTTTGTTAACTAAATAAGCCAGGCATCCCATTTTAAAAATATTGCATTTTATTAGTTTATGCAGTGCAAGCACTGCCCTAAGCTACTTAAAAGTGCTTTACAGGAGATCTGGAAGTAGATCCATTACAAGTTCACAGACTGCATATTTCAGCGGAAGATCCTGCTCTTGGAAGAAGCTGCTGATATGAAGTCTAAATGCTTTTTAGAACAAGTGTGTGTTCAGGCCTTCCTTAAAAGGAAGTTAAAGGGACATGTTAAGGAGGCAGACATATATGAGTAGCCAGGGCGTAGCTTTTTCTGGTGTGTTACACACCCCAAATAAATGTATTTTATTATAAATAATTTGGCACATGTGCTTTCAGTCCGGTATTGTCAGATGCTATTCGGATTTCAGCAGGAATGTTTACATACACTCAGACAAAATACACACATACTCTGCTTGAAATTCCTCAAAAATGTTGCGTATTTTACAGAATATTGTGTTTTCTCTCTTACTACTCCTACCAGACCACATTCCACTCCCTGTCCACTGCCCCTTAGGCCCCTCTCCTGTGCCCTTCTTGTGTATAAGGTATTCAAACATTATATGCCAGTATGATTGTTGGAATTTCTGAAGCTCACCCTCCCTCTCCCAATGTTACTGACCAAGCTACGCCCCGGCATGTAGAATTCAGCTTGCGAACATTTGTATCTCATCAGTTTTTAGTGGTTAGTCTTAGGTTGACGTAAGATGACAGATATGGTATCAAAAGATTGGCAAGATAAAGTGAGGCTCCAGGATGTAAGCATGGTATTACAGCCAAGGCACTCATGAAACAGGTGAGTGGCATGAGGGTGAGGTATGACGTGATTTTCAGAACAAGAATGGGGCAGATGGCAAGCATTAGGGACAGCAAGCCATATGTCCAAAACTTTCCAATTGTGCATGGCTTCCTTGGAATTTCTGAGGTGTTTCTGAGTGTAAATGGGCTGCACAGGGTAGTCAATGTTCAATCTAATAAAAGTATTTGGTGTCCAAAGTATGCTTTAAGAGAGTCAGATTAATTATGTGTCGTTGTGTGACCCTGCAGATGATATTGAAAATATTGAATAAAGCAGTGGACAGATTTAACACTCGGTGGATCTGGGAAATTGGAAGAAGAAGAACCACTGAATGATTGTTCCCGTAGTGCTCCCAGCTGTAGAGTGGTAGTCAGGGATTATTTTCTGGAAATGGTGTCAAACACCTTCAAGAGGTCAAGTATAATCAATTAATGGTCCTAATCCTGGACCAAGATGAAGAGCATTCCTTCTTTCTTAGATCTTCATTCCTCAGTGCTGGTAGAAACCAGAGTGACATTTATTGAACAGGTGGGTCTGTTTCATGTGCGCAAAGACTGATAGAATAATAGATTGCTAACTGTGAGTTACAGAGATGTATTTTTACTGGGGGTGCTGAGTGACATCAAATAGACAACATGAGTGAAGCTTGTGTTGTCTATGCCACTCAGAACCCCGTGGCGCACAACATCCCCAATAATTCACAGTTTCCCATCTATAATTGGATGTTGTATATGGCCCACAAACTTATCTGCCCCAGCTTATAACTGCTAGGCTGAGAAGGCAAAGGAGTAATGAGAGAGACATACAGAAAAGAGGTTCTCCTCCCTGTCCCAACTTTGAAAAAATACCTCACCTTAACCAACCCCAGCAACCTCCACACCACACACACACACATCTGTGCTTTCTGCTTTTCAGTTAAAGCACATAAGTAGTGGTGCACAGACAGGCTGTCAGATAACAGTGTCATCTTCGTCTGGAAGGCCTTCATGAAATAGTAACAGTGGGAAACACGTTTTGTTAAAAACTGTTGCTACTTCACGGCACGGAATTACCAGATTTAAAATCTGGTAGAAATGCTGGAAGCTTCCACTGGAAGGCCTGCATAACATAAGTGCACTGAGACTGGAGATTGTTTTATACTTGGCCAGAGACTCTGGATTGCACTCACATTCTTCAACAATGAACACATTAATCCATGTTGGAACTGGAAGATGAAATACTCTTGTTTGAGTGAGACAATGGTGAAATTCATCATTAGAATGAGAAATTGGTTTAAAGTTCTTTTATGATTCTGGAAATGTAGATTTCAGCGAGTGTTTTTTACAATGAAGATATTCCTGGATACATAAGACTCCGAAACACCATAAACCACCAAATTTGACAATGAAGGGGCAGCTGAAGAGGAAATCATTAGCAATAGGGTTTTAATTAAGCAATCTTAGCATGAAAAGAAAAGGTTTCTACTAAGAAGTATGGCAAGGGTTAGACGCAGACGTTCCAGCAATGAAGCACTTGGGATGATGCTGATGCAATGTCATCTTTTAATATGCGTCCAAAAGCAGGCTCCTTTTGTTCAGTTAAGGAATCTAAATGCTTGGCAATGTAAGAAACATCTAGAATGGCTTCCAGGCATGTTCGTTTTCTTACAACACTATACTGTGCCCATTTTTGGAACTGTACGAAGTGGACATCTCAGAGACCCATTTTTTCAGAGACTTTGACTTTCGACTATAATTTCTCATTGAACACCACCACTTACTTGGTAAAGGCATGGGATCATGTTCTTTCCTTCATGGTCATAATTAATTATTAGAAGAGTAGTGTGTGAGCTCAGTGCCTTGAACGGTCTGGAGAAGAGTCTCTGTACTGATATTACTCATATCTGTGAAAACAGAAATGGCAGATCTGGCACCATGGGACGTGTTGGAGATGATGTCAATACTAGGGAACAAACTGAGGAAGACATTGGTAGATAAGAATAAGGGTAGGCAGTATGGTACAACTAAAGTGGGGCTCTATCAGTTGGTGAAGTTGTTGACTTTTTGGCAAAAAAGTGGAGAACGTCCTTGCTATGAAGGGGTTTACAAATTTGCATCAATTTGTGTCGTGAGATATGCAAAGTTCCATTGAAACTACCTGAAATTACACTTTTGTAGTGAAATAAGACTTGCCTGTATCTTGCATTACTTGTTTTAACTTAGCGGTGCACCCTCCATAAATACATCTCGTGAGTTACTATAGACCACTGGTTCGAGCAGAAATTGGATGTTGGCAGGACATTTTGAATGTGCCAGTCTCCTGCTAGAACCTCGCAAAACTTTATTTTGCACGTTATCTGTTGGGGTCATAAATCGTAAAAATTCACAGAACAGCGCAAGGTGACATTTTGTGCATTTCACATAAGGCAAGCATTTCAGAATTTCTTGAATTTCTTAAGTGTAAAATTTCACTTAGGTCTTTCTTGAAAATGTTATATAATGTATGTAAAAGTACATACAGTTTCCATTGCCTGTATTTTGCTTGAAATTGGATACAAGGACATACGTCATTTTCAAACGTTACACAAGATATAATCAGGAGACTAGTTCTCTCATTTGTTCTCACACCACTATCCTACATGCAAAAATTCTGCAATAGTTCACTAAATTCTCATAAAAAAATACATACAGAACTCACCGGCGTAAAAAAAGTCACCTGGCCAGATATTTACTTTCATTAGAAAGCAGGAACACTCTTAAGTAGACATGATGTATTATATCAGGTCAAGATGTGCTGTGAGCAATGCTCCAGGCAAAAAGTGGAGTGTGAGAGCCTACAAGGAAGGTGTAGCAAGATGCTGTTCTAGTGATGTGTTTCACAAGTAGGCATTTAAAGACATTGGCCCTCACTACAACCCTGGCAGTCTGTGATAAAACGGCGGTAATACCGCCAACAGGCTGGCGGTAATTTTTTAAAAATTATAACCACGGCGGAAACCGCCCACACAGACAGCCACTTTAACACATTGACCGCCACGACGGTAGCAACCAGCACCGCAGCGGTAACTGCCTACAGCCAGGCGGAAGACAATGTACCGCCCCCAGTATTACAAGAGGCCTATCCGCCACCTTTTCTGGGGCGGTACCAACGACATCAAAAGCACAACGGAAACAGTATATAGAAGGAAAATGACTCACCTCTGGACACTCATGGAAGAACCACGCCACAATGGAGCCCCAACTGCAGGTGTTCCCCATGCTGGTCTACCTCCTCCTACACCAGGAATACCAATGCCAGCGACGATGACCACGGTGAGTACTGCCGCCTAACACACAGGGGAGGGGGAAGGAAAAAGAGAGTGACACACACACGCAACACGCAACACCCCCACCCGACACCATACACACAAACAGATGCAGTAACATTACACATCCACCCCGTAACCCTCAGGAATAATGCAAGGACAAAAGGAAGTGATTGAAGTGAGTGTAATAAGATAAAAAACTAGAGATACCTTTTCAAATATTAAAACAATATTTACATAAATACAAATGGAGGGACACTGCCCAGTCCATAATGTCCGTGGGCCACAGGGCCACATCACATAGGCCAAGGCCCCACCTTACTCCTGCATCAACAGAGAGAACACTGCTGGGATATCAGGTAGAAAATACACAGGCACCTTAGGGGGATGGGGAATGGGGGGCACCTCAGCCGGAAGATGGTACAACACCACTTGTCCTGGAGGGAGCTACAAGCCTTGTGCTTGGTCCTGGTGAGTGCAAAGCCACAGTCTCTTTATGGGTGGTTTGCCCACTGCTTGGCCCTGGGGAGTGCGAAGCCACAGTCTCTCTAGTGGGTGGGTTGGCCACTGCTTGGTCCTTGGGAGTGCAAAGCCACAGTCTCTCTAGTGGGTGGGTTGCCCACTTCTTGGTCCTGGGGTGTGCAAAGCCACAGTCTCTCTAGTGGGTGGGTTGCTCACTGCTTGGTCCTGGGGAGTGCAAAGCCACAGTCTCTATAGTGGGTGGGTTGCCCACTGCTTGGTCCTGGGGAGTGCAAAGCCACAGTCTCTCTAGTGGATGCCTTCTTCCACTGGTTCTGGAGGGGGCTTTCTGCCCAGTGTGCTTCATTCTGCCAAGGAGGGGGTGAGTGGATGCCTTCTTCCACTGGTTCTGGAGGGGGCTTTGTGCCCTGTGATGCAGTTCTTGGGGAGTGCAAGGTCACAGTCACTCAGCTGGGTGTTACACCCACACAATTTGCAGTGGTCAGAATGCATCACAGTCCATGGAGGCAGGACTACACACTGCCCACCGGCGGCGACAGCTGCTCAGTGGTGGCAGTGCCGGTGCTGCTGTCAGTGCTGGCAGTGGTGGGGGGAGGCTCCAGACCTTCCCCTGCAGCCTCGAACGGCTGCCCACTGTGGCTACTGCTGCTGCCAGCAGTGCTGGTGGTGGTGCTGGCAGTGGTGGGGGGAAGTCTCCAGCCCTACCCCTGCAGCCTCGGACGGCTGCCCACTGGGGCTGCTGCCAGCGGTGCTGGTGGCGGTGCTGGCAGTGGTGGGGGGAGGCTCCAGCCCCTCCTATGCAGCCTCGGACGGCTGAAGTGCCATGGTTCTTGGTGGGTGCTCAGATTCAGTCCCAGCACCAGGCCTCCTGTCCTTCCTTCCTGCAGGGGCAGGTCCTTTGCCCTTGCCCTTGCTGTCTGGTGGGGCCTCCTTGCCATGTGTTGGCGCCTCCTTGCCCTGGCCCTTGCCATGTGGTGGTGCCACCTTGCCCTGGCCCTTGCCATATGGTGGTGCCACCTTGCCCTTGACCTTGCCATGTGGTTGTGCCACCTTGCCCTGGCCCTTGCCATGTGGTGGTGCTGCCTTGCCCTTGGCCTTGCCACGTGCTGGTGCCACCTTGCCCTTGCCATGTGGTGGTGCCTCCTTCCCCTTGGTAGGTGGAGGTACATCCTTGCCCTTCCCCTTGGCAGCTGGTGCAGGCACACTGGCGGTGCTGATGGGTGTTTCCTTGGAGCCTCTCTCACCTGCAGTAGCTGTCGAAACAACTGTAGCCATGGACTGGTTGGCTGAGGTGCTAGCCTGGGTTCTGACCACCCTGGCCTAATGTGAAGGACAGGGGGAGGGGTAGGGAAGAGGTCAACGGCAGAGAGGAAAAGCTTATTAGGGACACTTGGGTGGGAAGTGGATGAAGGTTTGGGAGTGGAGGAAGAGGGAGTGGTTGTTGGAGGTGTCTGTCTGCAGTATTTGGGTGCAGGTGCATGGGGTGGATGCTGTTGTGAGACGGAGGGCTGCTGTGTGTCTGAGTGCTTGCGTTTGTGTACTTTGGGAGGAGGGGGCACAGACACAGTGCGAGAGGACACAGGGGACATGTGCATAGATGGGGGGGTGGTGACTGCCAGTGAGGGTGTGTAGTGATAGGTGTGCTGGTGATGGAGGTTGTGGATGAGAGTGTAGTGCATGCAGGTATGAGTGGAGACGCTACTGGGAGGGTGGTGGACAATGAGGAGGAGGGGGACACAGTGGAGGCAGTGGATGTTGGTGTGTCTGCATCTGGATGGTGTTTGTGTGAGTGCCTGTGAGATGATGTGGGGTGCTTGTGTTTGCTTGAGCCACTTCTGTGTATTGTCTTGGGTGCATGCTGGTCTGCCTGTGGGCTTGGGATAGGTTGGTGTTCAGGGGAATGGGACTGGGCAGAAGAAGTTGGAGGGGGGAGGGTAGAGACAAGAACAATGGTTGCCATCCGGGAGGAGGTCAGAACCTGTATTGATCTCTGTTGGACCACCATGCCAGAGTGAATGCCCTCAAGGAATGCATTTGTTTGTTGCAAATGCCCTGCCACCCCCTGGATGGCATTCACTATGGTTGACTGTCCAACAGAGATGGATTGTAGGAGGTCAATAGCCTCCTCACTCAGGGCAGTAGGGCTAACTGGGACAGGGCCTGAGGTGCCTGGGGCAAAGGAGATTCCCACCCTCCTGGGTGAGTGGGCATGGGAAACTCACTGAGGGGCTATGGGGAGAGCAGAGCTGGTACGGGGTGGTGGCTGTACCTGTAGTTAGGGTGGTCACAGAGCTGTCCACCAACGCTAGGGAGCTTCCATCAGAGGTGGTATCACTTTCAGAACTGTCCCCTCCTGTCTCCCCCTCCTGCCTCCGCCGGCAGACACAGCTGCTCAGTGGTGGCAGTGCTGGTGCTGGTGTCGATGCTGGTAGTGGTGGGGGGAGGCTCCAGCCCTTGCCCTGCAGCCTCAGACGGCTGCCCACTGGGGCTGCTGCTACTGGCAGCAGTGGTGGGGGAGGCTCCAGCCCTTCCCCTGCAGCCAGCTATGTGATGGCATGCAGGTAGGGGGGTGATAGTAATAGAGATTTGACTTACCAGAGTCCAGTTCTCCTGCTACTCCTGCCAGGCCCTCAGGATGCAGTATTGCCAAGACTTGCTCCTCCCATGTTGTTAGTTGTGGGGGAGGAGGTGGTGGTCCACCGCCAGTCCTCTGTCCTGCCATCTGGTGTCTTGCAAACACGGAATGCACCTTCCCCTGTAGGTCGTTCCACCTCTTCCTGATGTCATCCATTGTTCTTGGGTGCTGTCCCACAGTGTTGACCCTGTCCACGATTCTCTGCCATAGCTCAATCTTTCTTGCAATGGATGTCTGCTGCACCTGTGATCCGAATAGCTGTGGCTCTACCTGGATGATTTCCTCCACCATGACCCTTAGCTCCTCCTATGAGAACCTGGGGTGTTTTTGTGGTGTCATGGGTATAGTGTGACTGGTGTGTGTGAGAGTGTGTGGGGTGATGTGTTGGGGTGTGTGCTGTGAGGTGCCTGAATGGTGTATGGGTAATGGTGTTATGTGGCTCGGGTTGTGTGGGTGCTCTTGCTGTATCTCTCTCTAGTGCCAATTTTTGTTAGTCGTAAAGGGTTGTGGGTAGTGTGGGTGTGTGTTTTATAGTGGTGTGGGTGAGTGGGTGTGGGGTGTGTAAGGGTGTCAGGTGTGTGTAGTGTGAATTGACCAATGTGGTGTCGTTTTGTATGTGTATGTGTATTTAGAGCGCAGCGGTATGTACCACCAATGGGTTATCGTTGTCGAATGTCCAGGCGGTGTTTCGTGGTCATAATGCTGTAGGCGTAGTTCTGTCGGCGTAACGGTGTGGGTTTTAGGACTGCAATTTTATCACTGACCCTTGGGCTGGCGGACTTATGTGTGTGCCTGTGTAGTGACGGATTGCTATGTGTGTGTCATAATATGGGTAGCGGTAAACTGCTGTGGCGGCTGTATGTTGGCAGCAGTCAGCATGTGGGTAAGCGAGACTTACCGCCAATGTCATAATGAGGGCCATTATACCTTACGCCAGGAGATACCTAGCATTCAAGGTAATCATGTTAAATCACTTCCCTGCACAATTTTTGAGTTATGCAAGAGCATGTTGTAGCCTGCAGATCCTTTATCGAATCTGCAGTGACAAATCCACTAGCCAGGTTTCAGTAATTTGAAGAAGTAAGTGGAGGATCTCTGTAATATTCACCCATGTTATGTATGGCTTTTATAGAGAAACTCTATAATTTATTTCAGTTTCTGAATCTCATAACCCACTGCTATGACATGGCAACAGTTGATAATAAAACAGGCTACCCACTATTAAGACTGTTGTGGGGTGCAATGTTACAATGAAGGTCTAGGTTTTTTTTTGTTTAATATATCTTTATTTTATTTGTCTCAGGTGGGGAAGATGTAGCTTCCTAAGTTGTTTTTCTTTTCTGTTTCTTTAGGTATTTGCCTGAATCTTCACCCCTTTCTTCTTTGTTTCTGTGGCGTGAGAGAGGTTTCTCTTGATCAAGATCCCGATTGGTCCTCCCTCGTAATAAAGAACAAATGGACTGGTCTCAGGTAAGTGTTTCTAGTGTTTAGGGTGAGGGGTGGGCCACCGGGGAGGTGCTCGTGGAGGTAGTGAAACATTGTTCAGGGTTAATTCTCATGCCAAAAGTGCTCAATAATACTCTTCTACCACCACCAATCACAACACTCGTATGTTCGATAATATAGGAATGCCCCCATTTCCTCTCTTTCCCTCCCCTTGCTCTTCTTGAATAATGGCTGTCCTTTATTAAAAATATAACCATACCTTGTTTAGCTACGCTCCTCCAGGAACGTGGCATGGCTGTCCCATGATGATACTTTCTCCACACTGCTTGGCATTCATGGCCGGCTCCGTTTATCCTCCTCTCTCCACCTTCGCTTTCATATGCAGTTCTGGTTTCACTCGGTCAGGACCCACGTCTTCGTCCTCAACGTCTTTCCTCACCTCTCCCACTTCCCCGCTTCTCATTCTGCTCCTAAATCGTTCTCCTCCTCGTTGGTCTTCTTTGTCCATCTTCCTTTCTTGACCCTCCTCCTGGTTACGACCCCGAAACCATTCCACGCCACTGGAGAAGTGCCTCTCCGTAGAGCCCCAGGGGTGCCTTGCAGGGCAATCCTCCTCTGTCCCACGAAAGCGCTCAGGGCTGATGATCGTAACGGGGCTTCCATTACGAAGGCCTTCCAGGTCAAGCTGACAGGCCTCCTCGAGAGCCTGTCAGCACAGCTCTGCTTGTCCGCTTTGACTGAAAGAAAAAAAAACAGCTTCAGGAGGGGGAAAGAAGGCGAAGAAGGTGGTGGAGGATGGT
The DNA here is from genome assembly GCF_031143425.1 of Pleurodeles waltl. NCBI lineage: Eukaryota > Metazoa > Chordata > Amphibia > Caudata > Salamandridae > Pleurodeles > Pleurodeles waltl. The sequence continues at coordinate 565,338,080 of NC_090449.1, forward strand.
TAAGAATAGCGGGCAAGTTGTTTTTTAAAATTTATTTTACCTTTGTGACAGGCATACATAACAGAAACATGTTATGTGTGGCTCCCACTTTACTCATCTCTCACTGTGTAGCAGTTGAAAGCAGGGCAGAGGCTTTTTGGGTCCATAATCAACATAGAATTATAAAGGGATAACAGTGAATTATGGAGATGTTTTTCACCTCGGGGTTCTGAGTGGCATCATAGACAACTCGAGCTTAGCTCTCACTGTCTACTTGATGTCGCTCAGACCCTCAGTGAAAAACATACCCCTTAATTAACTGTTACCCTTCTAATATCATATATGTTGAATCAAGGTTAACTGCAGCAACATCACTCTCTGCGGAGTACACAACTGTCTGCGCATGGTACCTTACGTGGTGAAATGTGCCAATATTCCAAGCCTATTTCTAGCATACATTTAGTCCCTCATTGTGAACACAGCAGTAAACACAGAACAGAAGACAGCCATTGGGGTAAATAGAAACCTACCATATAACGATGCAAAAATCAGAAACCAACAAAAATCTCCCTGCCAACAGTCACCATCAGGACCTTGTCAGCAGAAATGCTGGACCTCCCACCCGCCACCGCTGAGCACACAAACTCCCCAACCTCCAAATAATGATGCACAAATAACCACAGCAGTCAGTGGAAGCCGAATGACCATTGGCAGTACAGACAGCCACGGCCGGCAAGTGGACCCAACAGTAAGAAAGGCACACATTGGCAAGTTCAAAACCCACACACCTGACACACATCCACAACACTATAAAACACTCACAGACACACCCCACAATCATTTCCAACAAAATTAGGACAACTGATACAGGGAACCCAGAAGCAGACACCGAACGCCACAATACACAATACATACACCCAACCAGAGAAGAGCACCCTCACCTAGATCCACACAAGACACCATTCACAACACACACCATGGCAACCCCCAAACACCCACGCTTCACAGAAAGGGATCTAAGGACCATGATGGATGAGATACTGAAGGTTGAGCCACAATTATTCTGGACATAGGTCCAGCACACACCCATCGCCAGGAAGATGGAGCTATGGCAGACAACAGTGAACAAGGTCAATGCAGTGGGACACCATCCACACACAATTGATGACAACCGCAAGAGATGGAATGACCTGCGTGGGAAGGTGAGGTCCATGGCATCCCGGCACAACATTGCAGTCCAGAAAACTGGGGGAGGACCTCCACCAACACCTCTTGACCTCACTGATTTGGAGAAAAAGGTATTGGGCATCCTGCACCCTGAGGGACTCACTGGACTCACTGGAGGAATGGACTCGGGTAAGTCATCTACAATTACCCCATATCCATCACACCTATAATGCATGCACCACCCCACCCTCCAACAGACACCAGGACCACTACCACACCCAGCCCACATTCACAACACCCAGTCACCCAGAATGCCCACAAACCCACTAATAGGCTCACATCCCTCCCCCTGTGCACAGCCACCTAACCCTGCAAGGAATCACAAAGGCACTACACCACCCACAATGCACCTCCACATCCTAAGCAAAATGCAATGCATACCTCACAAAGGCACCCTGCATGGCCCCAAAGTGTAAAAAGCAGCACAAAACAGCCCAGACCTGTGCACCCCATCCGATCATGCAATTGTAACAGAAATGTCCATTCCCCCCAACAGGCACAACCACCCATGCCACCCTTATAGACAGGACAAGGAGTGGCAGTGCCCCACAGGAAGACAGAGGCACCACCCAGGACACTGGAGATGGAACCCTAGACATAGACGAACACCCTGGCCCCTCACACAGTCCTGGACTGTCACCATCCAGCAAGCCCCACCCAGGACACCACTGACACCCCTACCACACAGCAAACAACATCAGCCCAGGGCAACCGTCCCCACACCTGTGTATCCAGGTCACAGACTGGTGGAACACATGGACAGAGCCCACAGTCACCCCCTACCAACAGACAGGAAGAATATGGCCCCAGTACCAGTGGTACCACCAGGCCTGTGCAGGGGACACTGCCACAGGGGGCTAGGCCCAGTGGGAGGGCATCACTGGCGCAGGGGGGAGGCCACAGGATGGATGCTGCAGTCCAGGATGTGATCTCAGAGGTCCTGGGAACATACCACTATGCCCAGGACAGATTGGCCCAGATAGTGTTCACCCTGGAACAGAGTCAAAGGTTTCAGATAGCACACCACCAAGAAGCCATGGAGCAGTGGAAACTGCACAATGCCACAATGGCCACCATAGCAGGTGTGCTGCTGCACCTTGTCCCAACACAGCCTGAATCCCCCACAGACCAGGAAGCCCCTACTCCAGGCCAAGATACAGACCAGGCAACAACATCAGCAGCAGCAACTGGACTTGTTCCACCATCTCAGGACACACATGAGACCTGCATCTCAACCCGTACAGGCCAACACCAGGCATCCAAATGGTCCCTCAGGCCAAGATATGGGACAGGAACACCTGCCAAGACCAAGGCTCCCTCAAAGAAGTGACTCTGGCAAGAACTGTCCTCCAAGTGTGCCACTGAACCAACGACCAAACAGTGGAAAATAAACACCAAACACTGGAAATGATAGATGGACATACCACTACTGCCAACAAATGATGCAACCATGTAGCCGTATTGTATAACCACCAGTAGCCCACTCCCATCACTGTAAACCGCATGATGTAATCCCTGCACCAAATAAAACAGCAGTTCACCAAATACAACGTCCCCTGTCATTATGTTGAAACAAATTGAAGTATGGATGCAATTGTCTTATAAATCATATATTCTTATCTGAGTAGCAGGAATTGCACCCCATGCATAACATGTGGTTGTGCCAACAAAATTGTCAATCAATTTTACCAACCTGGTCACAGTGGAAATGTCTTTTGACCCAACAGGCCCCTAGATAAAAAGACACACTGACAGTATGCTGCACAGACACCAATCTCATTGATGAGTCCCACATTGTTACTGAAAGTAGAGTTGTATCAGTTGGTTCCTGGAATGTGCATCTTCCACCTCCTCATCATCACCATCACTTTCATACTCTGAGGAAGCAGGTCTGGATATACAGCACCCTCCCCCTCTGAGAGGGGGATAGAATTCCTCACAGCCATGTTGTGCAGCATGCAGCAGGCCACCACTATTCCACACACCTTTTCAGGCTCATAGGCCAAGGATCCGCATTAGATATGTAGGCAACACAATCTAGCCTTCATGAGACCTATTGTTTGCTCTATCACCTTCCTAGTACGTCCATGGGCCTCATTGTAATCCCTCTCTGCACCTGTCCTAGGATTCCTCACTGATGTCAGGAGCCAACGCATGTTGGAGTAGCCAGAATCACCTAAAAAATGGGGCAAAACAGGATTGTCAATAATAACCCTTAGTGGCAGACAGCCTGGCTGTCTGCTATGTGGCAATAAGTGTCAGACACACCTATTATGATCCATCCTCTGTCCCCTTGTAGTTGTTCCATCTTGTGTGGCACACTACTGCTTCTTATCACAAAGGAATCATGGACTGATGCTGGGAACATGACATTCACATGTGAGATGTGCTGGTCTGCAGTACACACCAATTGAATGTTCATGGAATGAAAGTTCTTCCTGTTTCTGTATACCTGTTCACTGACCCTTGGAGGGATGAGAGCAATGTGGGTTCCATCGATGGCACCTATCACATGGTGTATGTTGGCAAAGGAATAGAAGTCTGACTTGATGGCAGGGAAGTCAGCACTTTGGGGAACCCTCGTATAGGACTGCAGGTGTCGTACAAATGCATTCAGGAATCCGGACAGTATAATGCCGAACACACATATGCATAGTATGTGTGATACTGTAGCAACATGTCCACAATGATACATCAGGACTGTTCAGGTGAGCAAATGTATATTGGTTCATGCCTAGGGGTGTTTGGGGACAATAGGGCCTGCATGGGGCAGATGAGGATTTAACAACTGTGTAGTTAAGGCCAAAATGTCTGCCCCCTGTAATCCAGACGTATTGTGGTAGAAGTGACCTCATACCGCTAGCGGTTGACGTAATAGCGTAAGGCTGTGTTTATCGCTGTGCGGCAATTCATTGGTTAGCATGGTTGTCAATGAGTATATCTTAGCATATCATAATCGCCGCCGGCGGTGACGGTGCAACTGCTGCGGTGCGTACACTAACTCGTCACCCCAACTTCACTTGACTTCCTGATCTTGGGCATGCAGGTAGCCACTGAGTGTGCTGCTCTGTCCTGCCTCTGGTCATGGAAATGGCACGTGTGGCAGGGGAAAGGGCCCCGGCCTTCACCAGTGAGGAATTGAAGAAGCTCGTGGACGGGGTCATGCCCCTGCACGCCAAGCTCTACGGTCGGCCAGAGGGACAGGTGAGTAGGAGGATTCAGGGGCATGAATGTGTGTAATGGTGGTAGATGGCTGTAAACATGTGTGCATGTGCGACACTATATAGTCCAGGATTCCTGACATGCTACATGTGTGTGTTCTGTTATGCTGTTATATATGTCTATCCCATAGTGGACGTATAGCTTGCTGTATGTAATGGGCATTGTCTGTCCTCTGTGTTCCTTTTTCTGTGTGTCCCATATAGGTCAGCGCCCATCAGAAGAGGGGCCATCGCCAGGGAGGTGCGGACCCTGGGGGGCTACGACTGGCGGAGCACCCATTGCAGGAAGCGGTGGGAGGACTTGCGGCGCTGGGCAAGGAAGATCTGCGAGGCCCAGATAGGAAAATCCTCCCAACGAGGAAGGGGTGCCCGTCGGACACTGACCCCCCTTATGCGACACATTCTAGTGGTGGCGTACCCAGACCTGGATGGGCGCTTGAAGGTTGCACAGCAGTCACAAGGGGGCGAGTACAAAAAACATACTTTGGCTCCTTGATGGATGTGTGTCTGTGCGGTCGTATGTATGCTGTCTAGTGGCAGGGACTCTCACTGATGTCAATCTACATAATGGCCCCTGTGGGGTGTAGAGTTATAAGGGTCAGGTCTGCAGTACTTCAAGCCCTTCAGTGCTGTGGGGGATGGGTGTAGAGCAGGGTTGTGGCCAGTAGTCAGGGGCATAGCCATGTGTATAGCAGCAGGTGCTGCATGGTCTAAAAGTTGCAGGGTGGGTGTATATGTGAACCTCTTATGTACCTCCATTCAGCTATTTACAATTGTCTCTCCTGTTTTGTCTCCCCATCCTTGTTCTCTTGTGTTGTCTGTGTACATCAGCATCATCTGGTGAGGGAGCTGAGGCACCGGCGAGTGGGGATGCAGCGGCCCACGTTTCCACGGAGGCAGAGTCGTCCGATGCCAAAGGGACCAGTGGGTTGGAGGTGCGAGGGGAGTACCACGAGGGAGGCAACTACCATTGGAGGTAGTGACTCTGATACCTCCTCCAATGGGAGCTCCCTGCCAGTGGTGGACCCATCCACCATACCATCAAAGCCCTCCCATTTGCTCCCCACTGAGTTGCCCGTGCCCAGAAGGGTGGGCTTCTCCTTCGCCCTAGGCACCTCCTCCCCTGCCCCAGCCAGCACTGCTGCCCTCACGTGGAGGCTATTGACCTTCTGAGAATCATCTCTGTATGGCAGACAACCATCGTCAATGCCATCCAGGGGCTAGCATCAGAGGTGCAGCAGACCAATGCCTATCTGGATGGCATTCATGGGGCCGTGTCTGGCCTACAGAGATCTTTTCAGGCTCTGTCCTCCTCTTTGACGGCAGCCAGTGTCCCTGGTCATTCAGTTTCCCCTCCAACCACCTCTACCACTTCTAGCACCCCACTTGCTTCACCAGTCCAAAGCACACATTCTGACACGCAGACACACGCCTCAACATACAAGAAGCACACTTCAAAACACAAGCAACACACCTCCCACCACAGGTATACACACAGCCAACATACACAGGCACACACACCAACATCTACTTCCCCCAGTGTGTCCCTATCTTCTGCCTCCCTGTCTGTCCCTTCTACATGCACACCCACAGGCATTGCAACCTCATTCAATGTTGCTGACCCTATTCTTGCAGTCACCACAATATCCAACATCCATTCATGCACCCCAGACTACAAACCTGCACTCACCAGAACAACTTTAGTTGACACATGCAGCACACTCACCAGACTTGCAGACAACCAGAAAACACACATTTTCACTTGCAGCCTGTCTTTTCCCACTGTGTCCACCCCCCTCCTCCGAAGACACTCAAATGCACCAAAACACCCACCCATCACACATCTACCACACCTCAGCATACTGTCCAGTCACCTGCACCAACGTCATGCACGCCTACACTTGTCATGACCACTCCCTCGACCTCCACTCCCACACCTTCTTCCAGGTCCACCCAAATTGCCCCTAAGAAACTTTTTGTATCCCATGTAGACCTATTCAAACCCACTGGCCCACCCCGTCTCGTCCCTAAACGTGCCCACCTCCTTGCCCTGTCCACTCCTCCCACGTCACAGCCTGCCCTGTCCACTCTTCCCATTCAAGTGCTACCTCTCCTGTGAGCAAGGGACCCTGTGCTTGCCTCTCCACCATCCAACCGTAAGGACAAGTGATCCCCTCCCAGTCATAAGTCCCCACCGCCAACCCTCCCTGCCCCTGTTCTCTGAGGTGCCTGGATGCCCCATTGTTGACCCTATGAGGTGGAGTACCTTTGCACTTGTGGGAGTCAAGTTGGGGCCAATTTGGCCCATCGGACTACGCACTCTGGACTGGCCATTGGCCTTATGTTGCACTTATATTGCTCATTGATCTGAAAATAAATTCATGTGTGGCCAGTGTTGTTTATGGCACACTCAGGATCCGTGGCTCATCGTTTCTTTGGTTGGGGGTGTTGGGCACTTGTGTGTACTTTGGGCAGCTTTTCTTGGCCTTGTGTCGGGTAAGTACCTCTTGCTGTGGGGTGTATGGCGTGAGCTGTTGTGAATGGTTGTGGGTGCTTTGCTGGGTGGGTGGAGTGCATGGGTCTGTAACTGTGCCCTTTCTTCCCTTGTTTAATAGGTTGCGGTACTTACTGTCGTCGTCGTCGTCTTCGTCGGCGGTCTCGGTCATGGAGGTATGTGGCAAGGAGCATGGCTGGCATGATCTGCAACTCTCTATCCATTTCTGTGTCAGCGTGTTGTGTGTGCCTCCGGTGAGTGTTTCCTTTTATTTGGTTTGTTTCCGCCTGGCTCTGCGTGGTGGTGGCCCTGGAACTGACGGCGGTCTAGTGTTTCATTATTTCATGGGTAGGTAGGGCCTTTCTGTTGGACTGTGGGCGGGCTCTGCTGTCGTTGTCTGCACTGCTCTGCTGGCGGTGATTGGTTTTCAGGCTGCCTGTGTTTAAGGTGGTTCATTATTTGGCAGTCCAGACCGCACGACTGTTGGCGGTGGCTACCGCCACCGCCGCCGGTGAGGTGTTTACTGCTGTGTTCATAATGAGGGCCTTAGTGTTGAAATAAAGGGCCTTATTTAGAGATTGAAGGATGTTGGCGATCCACCAAAAATCAGTGGATTTCCCATCCATGCTATTTCAAATGAATTGATGTATACACTCTAAATAGGGTGGGAAAGGCATCCACCTCTTTTTGCAGATGAGCCTCATGTGCCAAACTCTTGTAACCAACAGAACAATGCCTATTTACATCCAGCACAATGATTTCAAAGTATAATGAAGCAGCATATGTCACTTGACAGCCCAATGTACAACAAACTGTCATGTCTTAGGCACTTACACGTTCTTTTGAATACTCTGTGCTGTCTGTGGAATATACTGATTCAAGAACACAAAACAAACCAATCACATATGTACTCTGCTACTGAATCCGCCATTTTGGGTAGGCCAGTTGTCCCTGCCATCTGGAAATTTGGTCATTTGCCTCCACCCTGTCGCAGCCCCTATTTAATGCCACCCCCTACGGCTCATCAGACCAAATGACTAGCATCTAAGGGTGTCTTTGGCAAAGATCTTGACTGGTTGAGTCTGTTCTCAAGAATGCCACTGGGACAGTCCCTGTGCAATAGGCTCAGCCTAAGGAAAAAGGTACACTTTGTACTCTGAAATATATCTTCACACACTGTTGTAATTTAGTAGCGATTAGATTAAGCATTAGCGGAAGACATCTTGTATTTAGCAACTATTGTGAACATTTTGCGGAATCTATTTTGTTTTCATGGCAGCCATTTTCTCTGCCACATGCTGCCATGTGCTCGCCATGTGCTCTGTCCTACCTTCCTGTTAACTACTCTTGAAAATCTGTCTAGTGACAAGTTATATTTAGCATCTCCCACTTTGCACATGCCCAGTAAGGTCTGCAGCTGTTAGTAATTAGTAACCTACAGTAATGTGTCTACTAGTCATTGAAAACTGTTAGCCCCTCCTACCTGTCGACTGTGCATTTCCATATGACCTTATATGTATATAAGTCTTGCTTCTATAATTGTACCACCTCGTTTTATCCCCTGCATGGGTATAAAAGGACCATGCTCTCTTTGTTCAGTGTGCGACTTCAAACATTACCGAAGGGTGCTGTTTGAACTGTAGTACCACCTCATGAGGTTTAATAAACTTTGTCTTTTATTTCAGTTTCTGTGCCAACTTCTTCATATATTGTCTGAGGACTTTGTGCAGAGAAGGGTGAACCCCTTGCACTAGTGGACTTGCTGATGCTTACTTCGACAACACCTGATTATGGGTAATCATATAATCTGTGTGTCAAAAATATAATGCCACGTAAATGTCTATGAAAACCAATTTGCAACCATTTTGATGTCACCATAACGACAGCCCAAGTATAAGTAATAAACAAAACAAATACTCTTGTGAAAGGAAATTTCACATGGAATTGATAATTTATGATCTACAAGCCTTTGCTCCCTTCATTAGAGGCTTCTGCATCGAAACTTCATTATGGGTGCATGACTAGATCCAGCAGATCTATGTTTTAATCCCTGCTGGTTCTTGACAGTGTCCAGTGGAAGCCCTATGTATTGCAAAGTGCACTAAATTGATGATTTAAACGCCGATTAGTGCAATAACTGATGCTGTGATTAGAGCTGTCTTGTACATGTTTTATATAGTGCTTGAAATTGTCACATGAGAGACCTATATATTCTTGCAAAACAGTACTTGTTGCCTCCGACTGAGTGCCACATGTAGCATAAATCAACTCAGGGCTGTTTGACGAAAACCTCCAGAATTAAAAATACTATCATGAATAACCATAAAGCCTGTGATGGTGGAACTATTAATGAATTTTGAATTCTGATGGGCTTGATTAGGAGTAGACCGATAAATAATGAATCCGATAAAAATCTCACATTGAGGGTTTCGGAATTATCAAATTAAATAATTAGCACGTATTCTAACGTTTTGGGAAATAACATGCAAGTTGTGACACTCACATATCCAATTTATGTTTGCCCTGCTAAATACTAGGCCTTTCCCTTGCTAAATTCAGTAAAGTTTGACTTTCTGATGTTTAGGGAAATGTTACTCTACCCAACAATAAATTACTGTTTATGCTTATTACACCAGCTACCAAACTAGTTTGGTATCAAACTTCTCAGCAAAATAAACCCACATTGATGCCATTGTGGGGGTTATTGAAAATAATGCACACAGAGGGCATCTTAGAGATGCCCCCTGTATGTTAGCCAACCTGGTAGTGTAGGACTGACCAGTCTGTGCCAGTCTGCAACTTCCAGACGAGGTTTTGACCACAAGGGGTGAGTGCCTTTGTGCATTCTGTGGTCAGAAACAAAGCCTGCCCTAGGTGGAGGTGCTTCACACCGCTCCCCCCTGCCGGAACAGTAACACCTGGTGGTGAGCCTCAAAGGTTCAAGCCTTGAGTTACAGTACCCCAGGGCACTCCAGCTGGTGGAGATGCCCGCCCCGGACAAAGCCCCACTTTTGGCAGCAAGTCTGGTGGGAAAGTTAGTTAAAACAGGGAGGAGTGACCACCTCAGCCAGGACCACCACTAAGGTGTCCAGATCTGAGGTGCCCCACTCCCTGCAGAATCCTCCATCTTGGTTTGGATGATCAGGGTCTATAGGAGTATGGATGTGCCTCCATCCCCACAGGGAGTGGACACAAGGAGGGTGTAGCCACCCTCAGGGACAATAGTCATTGGCTACTGCCCTTTAACACCTAAAAACACCCATACGTTTTGTATTTAAGGGCTCCCTGAACCAAGCCAGTCATATTCCTGATGATCTCAAGAAAAGAAGAAGGACTGCTGAGCTGAAACCCCACAGAGAAGAAAAGGAGACAACAACTGACTCGCCCCAGTCCTATGGCCTGTCTCCTGCTTCAAAGACCCTGCAAAAAAAAAGCAACGCCTTCTGCAGGACCAGCGACCCCTGAAAAGCCTCCAGGGGACTTCCTGTATCACCAAGGACCAAGAAACTCCTGTGGACACAAGCCTGTCCAACAAGAAGAAGAAAAACTACTTCCAAGAGACTCCCACCTCACTCCAGAAGTGTGAGTCCAAAACCAATCTGCACCCGACACCCACAGCCTGTGTCCAGGTGGCACAACTATCCAGAGAGGATCCCCAGGTGATTCTCACTGAGTGTCCACCCTGTGCTGACCTCTCCACCCTTCCACGACGATGCCTGCAGAGGGAATCCTGAGGACCCCCATGACTGCCACTGCCCGGGATGAAGATATACAATGCCTGGAGAAGCACTGCACCCGCAGCCCCCAGACTCGAGAGAAACTGAACACTGGTGCAGCAGTGACCAGGAAGTGGCCCTGCTCCCTATCCAGTTGGTGGCTTGCCCATGGAGCCCCCCTGTACCTTATCTGCAAGGCCTGAGAGACCCCTGGGGTCCCACTATAGAGTTCCATTGGAAGCCCGATGCCCTGTTTACACCCTGTACCCGGCCGTCCCCGTGCCCCTGACGGTTTGTGTTTGGTGCCTACTTAGGGCCCGCCAGTGCTCCTCTAGAAACCCCTGCTCTGCACTCTGACAACATGGGTACTTACCTGCAAGCAGACCGGAACCAGAGTACACCCCGTCTCCTTAGGGGCCCACATTATTTTGCTCCTGTGTGACCTCTGCACCTAACCTGCCCTGTGTTGCTGGTGCTGGGTGTTTGGGGTTATCTTGAACCCCCAACGGTGGGCTACCTATGCCCTGGAGACTGAGTCTGTAAGTTGTGTACTTACCTCCAAAACTGTACTGTAGTTTCATCCGCCAGGAACTGTTGAAAATTGCACTATGTCCACTTTTAAAATATTTTTTTGCCATTTTAAGAAAAACTGTGGACATTGTTGATTCAATTCGAAGTCCTGATTATACCTATGGAAAGTACCTTTCATTTAATGTACTTACATGCAAATTTAATCTTGTGGCTGTAGAAATAAATTAAGAAAACATATTTTTCTTTATAAAATCCTATTGGTCTGGAGTTAAGTCATTGAGTGTGTGTTTCTTCTATTGCTTGTGTATGTACAACAAATGCTTAACACTACCCTCTGTTAAGGCTAACTGCTCGACCACACTACCACAAATAGAGCATTAGTGTTATGTATTATTGCCTCTATCAAGACTCTGGGGAACCCCTGGACTCTGTGCACACTGTGGGGGTTATTACAACTTTGGAGGAGGTGGTAATCTGTCCCAAAAGTGACGGATATACCACCAGCCGTATTACGAGTTCAATAAGATATAATGGACTCGTAATACGGCTGGTAGTATATCCGTCACTTTACCGTCACTTTTGGGACGGATTAACACCTCCTACAAAGTTGTAATAACCCCCTATGTCTCATTTTGATATGGTATATACAGAGCCAGCGTCCTACAAATGTCAAGTACTCCCTTTGTGAGAACTTCTCCTATGCTCTTGAAAGGTTGGATCTAGACCATAATCAGGTCTTGGCAATATCTCCCTTGCAATTGAAAATTGGATTGAAGCAGGCAACGTGGTCATTAGGTTTTCGTCTGGACCTTGAGAGTTGTCCAAAAAAGAGTTATTTTATGAATTTAGCAAATTCTCTAAAAAAAAAGCACAACCCTATATTTTATGGAATATCCCACATAGGGTTAGGCGTTTTTGGGTGCTGCTCCACCAGAGATTGCTTCCCTTGAATGCGCTTCTGGCGAAATGGCACGGCTCAGCTAAAGAGTGTAATTTGTGTCTTGCCGAAATTCAAAATTTAAACCATGTTTGATTTGTCTGTCCATCCCTTGTCTCATTCTGGCGTAAATGGTTAAAGCCTATTTGTCTTCAGCTCTCTGTGCTGTCCACACCTGAGTTTCTCCAAGCCTTGTATGATCCTCCCAATTAACTATTTTGTTTCAGAATTTTTATTTTTTTTTAATGTTTTTATGTTGATTCTAGCATATGCATCGCAAAGTAGGTTCATTGATTTAATTGGAAATTGGGTTAGGGGTGCTGTATGAAACAATATAATTAGGTGGATCTCTTATGAGGACTCACTTTATTATACCTATATTCCATAGGTGGTTTGACAAGGTATTTATGTGCTCCCCCATATATTTAACTATGTGCTTTTATGCGCGGATGAGCAAAGTATTTGACAGACTTTGCTCATATTTAACCCTCTAATCTATATGTGGTTTTTGTTTTGAGGCACTTTATTATAATCCACTTCAAGAAGAGTTGGGTACGGTTTGTGAGTACCTTTTTCATTCATGATTATTTGTGCATTTGTATGGGTGGATGGGTAAAGTATTAGACTGTCTATGTATATATTTTATCTCATTGCTTTATATGTGGACCTCATTTTGAGTCCCTGAATATGAACAATACTTGAATTTGATTTTAGAGAATTAAACATTTTGTTTGCAATTGCAGGTTAAAAGCATTTCAGTATGCTATGAGTGAATTTGTGTTTTTTACATCTGCATTTATTATCTGAATGGACAGATCTGTGTATCTCTTTTTACAGATAATTGTCTCTATAGCATTGTAACTGCACATTTGCACTTTGTTCTTTTTATCTTAATATGGAATGTAATGATCTCAAATTGTTCTAGCGCTTTTGTACAAAACTTGCCCTAATCGCGTCATTGTGCGCATTCTGTTTTTCGCACTTCATACTGGAGTACTGTATTTTGTAATTGCATATTTGTAAAACGTAATGTTGAGCACTTTCTAGAACCCCATCACTGTATAGATTTTTAGATGTGTCCAACTTGATTTTGTGTGTAAATTGTTGTAGGGATAAATGTATTGTTTTATTATTTATTTTTATGTGGACCTCAGCTGAGTTCCAAAACATAAATAAATAAATTGAATTGAATTTAATTAGAACACTATGCTTTAACAAATAATACATCAAATTCAGTCAATAGAACTCATGTCCTAAAATGCCTATTGTTGTTCTACTGCTACTCACAGGCAGAGATATTGATAACATTATTAACTCCTGCATCTATCCCAGGACTCACCGACTCTTTAAATGACACATCTAAAATGTTATATGACTCTGACCTCACCAAAATATCTTAAAACACTTTTAGTACAATACCTTATCAAATGACCCAGAGATACTCTCTGCTCTTTAATGTGGATTGAGAAAGAACAACCTCCTCTTTTACTCCAACAAAAATGACATTTGAACCATAGTTGTCTGCGAATATTTCACCACCTTCAAATACCTAAATATACCCTGTGGGCTAAAGCAGTCAGTTATAGGATACCTAAAGCAAAATTAAGAATTGTACAACAGAAACTTTGAGAGGGGCAAAATCACACGGTAATCCACTCAAACAAACCTACAGATTTAAAACCTTTTGTACCTCACAGAAAACCAGGAAAACACAGACACAAGCCACTCTTTCAAAAAGCCTTGCTCAGTTGTCTTTGTAACTCTCCTCTCTCCTACGATAACATAGCTATTATTCCAAACCCCTAAGCTTCCTTCAAAATTCAACCTGAAATTAGAGAATATGAGAGGAAACGCCTATTCAAAATATTTAGGGGCAGATATATGAAAAGTGGCGCTGCACCTAGTGGAGCACCACTTTTCTTGCTCCCCTTAGCGCCGCCTTAACGCCACCATGTGTGCGTATATTTAATATATGGCACACCATTGCAGTAGATAGGATGACTAGCGTCATAATTTTTTATGCTAGTCCGGTGCTTTTCAGGATTAGAGTAAGAAATGATGACTCTAATCCTGCAAAGCCCCCAGAGGCCCATTGTAATCAATGGAAGCCTCTTTTCAATGCCAGCACTTAGCAGCATAAACAAATGTCGATAAAAATGCCACAAAGGACTCTCATAGATTCCTCTGTGCCATTTTTATGGCCCCCCTAGCACTGGAACACCCCCCCTGTGCATACATTATGCCTGGCACAGGCATAACGTGGCACAAACATAATGTGGCGCAAGGGGTTACAAAGTGGCGCAATGCAAGCATTGGACCACTTTGTAAATATGGCGTGGCGTTTTCCCCTTCCAATGCCACATTAGTATAACAAAAGGTATGCTAACCTGTGTTGGAATGGTGCAAGGGCTCCATCAATCTGGGCCTAAGTACCCTCTACCTCCTAGCAATCATCTTCACAGAAGGACTTCCACTGGAACGACTCCCTCCTGCACACAACCAATCTTAACATTCTCACTGAGGCCCATATTTATACTTTTTTAGCGCCGCATTTGCGCCGTGTTTTGATGCAAAAGCGGCGCAAACTTTCAAAATACAATTGTATTATGTAAGTTTGTGCAGCTTTTGCATCAAAAAATTACGCAAATGCGGCGCTAAAAAAGTATAAATATGGGCCTTACTCTTTATTAAATGCTAGTGCATCACACTGAGATTACAGATCCAAATACACTTCCCTAGCTGTAGATCATGCAGAAAGTAAGATGATACAAAACCAACCAAAGAAAAAAACTATGCTACATCCCTCAAGGTGGAAATTTGAATAATACCCAATGAATTGCAGATCGACAGCTGCCAACATATCTGTCTTCCCAGAGATATAACACAATACATTTCTAGGCCTTTCCATACTCAATGAGACTTGTTTCACCATGGCATCACAAATTATAGTACATAAAATAGAAAGTGATGGCTACAAAATTCCACCCCAAGAAAAGAAAATCAAAGACAGGAGAGAGATTTAAGCTCATTTACGAAGTACATGTTACTTTCAACAAAGCACAAACTTTCTTCTCCTTCTAAAGGTTCACCCATGGCATCCCAATCACTACACAAATATGTGTCAGGAATAATGTAATTTACTAACTTGCCAGGAAACAACAAATTATTTGTTTAGCACCTACATGAGCTTATGACTGACCAATTGATCTTCCTGCACAAAACCATATTTATTGCATCATTGAACTTAATGTTAAGGACTCAAGTCAACTTAAATAACTTCTGGATGAAAATAATCACACTCAGTACTTTAAAGACATGCATAGCATAAGATGCATCATTGACAATATTATCTCAAGATAAAGCACTGCAAAAGGTTTAGAAGTTCTTCCAGTTGGCAGATTTTATCGTTGTTGTACTACAAAATCGATATATTATGGTCAATCTCCACTTATATAGACGCCACAGTATGGACCACAAACATATTATCAAGGTAAGTGTTAGAAACAGGATCTTTAGTTGGCAGTGGTTTGCACCCTGTCCAAGTGGGGACCCTCACTCTGGTCAGGATAAGGGAGTCACATAGCTAAGATAACCCCTGCTAACCACCTTGGTAGCTTGGCACAAGCAGTCAGGCCTATCTCAGAAGCAATGTGTACAGTATTTGTAGCCACACACCACACACAGTACGATAATGAAAACACTACAAATTAACACCACATCATTGTAGAATAATAGCCAATATTTATCTGAGTAAAACGAGACCAAAATGACGAAATTCCAACATACAAAAGAAAAGATATCAATTATTAAAGTTAAAAAAGTCTTAATTCATAGGAATCAATGGATGAATTGTTTTAGCACAAAGTACCTGGTATGCACCAAAGATAAATCCTCAGGAGAGGTGATGCATCAGAAAAGCAAGCAATGCATCAATTGCTTACTCGCAAGTGAAGCCGTGAGTCGATTCTTTCCCCCACTGGGTAGGCAATGCATCAATTCTTTCCCCCACAGGAGAACGATGCATCAATTTCTGGACAACCAAATTCAGGTTTCGCTGCAGTGTTGAAGATTTGACACCCCAGGTCGATGCATGGAAGATTCTGATGCATTGTGCGAAGGCTCCGCATTGAGAACAGGTGCAGGGTCAAATGTTCAACCATGGGACACGAGCTGGATCAAATTTTCAGCCGTGGGACAGGAGCTGCATCAATTTTTCTGATGCGCACACAGGGGTGCATGGATTTACCCCCTCAGATTACCAGCTTCCACTTCTAAGGGCCAAGGGACTGGATTTGGCACCACATTGCAAAGTCAGGACTCTCAGCAGAAGAGCCCAGGCTCTGGCAGATGAGGTCTTTGATGCCCTTGAGACTTCATAACAGGATGTAAGCTCAATTCAAGCCGTTGGAGAACCTTGGAAAGCAGGATCTAGAAAGCCAAGTCTAGTTCTTTCACTCCCAGGGTGGACGTAGCAGCAGCAGGCTAGCACAGCAAAGCAACAGACAGTGGCAGGTCCTCCTCAAGCATCCACCTCTTCTCCCTGGCAGAATGTCCTCAGTCCAGAAGTTTTGGGGTCGGCAGTCCAATACTTATACTCATTTCTGCCTTTGAAGTAGGCAAACTTCTAAGAAAAGCTTTTGTAGTGTACAAGACCATGCCTCTCCGTGTCCTAGCCCCAGACACACTCCAGGGAGTTGGAGACTGCTTTGTGTACGGAAAGACACAGCCCTAATCAGCAGCAAGTATCAGCTCCTCCCTCCACTCTAGCCCAGGAAGACCCATCAGGATATGCAGGACACATCTCAGCTCCCTTTGTGTGACTGTCTAAAGTGATTTCACAAAGAGCCCAACTGTCAGTCTGACCCAGATGTGTATTCCAGAGCCAAACAGAGGCACTGAATGATTAAGCAAGAGAATTACCACTTTCTAAAAGTGGCATATTAAAACTTACAATCTAAAAATTAACTTCACCAAAAGATGTATTTTTAAATTGCGAGTTCAAAGACCCCAGACTCCATAACTCTATCTGCTCCCGATGGGAAATTACACTTAAAAGCTATTTCAAGGCAATCCCCATGTTACCCTATGGGAGCCATAGGCCATGCAATAGTGAAAACCCAATTTAGCAGTATTTCACTATCAGGATATGTAAAACACACTAGTAAAAGGGAAGGTCTGAGCCTGGCAAGTGGGTGTACTTGCAAGGTCGTAATAGTAGTTTAAAACTGCACACACAGACACTGCAGTCCCGGGTCTGAGACATGTTTACAGGGCTACACATGTGAGTGACACAATCAGTGCTGCAGGTCAACTAGTAATACTTAATTAACAGGCCCTGACCACATCTAGTGCACTTTACTAGGGACATTTGCCAATCATGGAGAAAACCAATCACCAACCCAATTTAGACAAAGGACACATACACTTTAACACTGGTCAGATGTGGTAAAGTGCCCAGAGTCCTAAAGCCAACAAAAACAGGTGAGAAAAAAATAGGAGAAAGGAGGTAAAAGGTAGGCAAAATGTTTGGGGATAACCCTGCAAAAAGGGCTAGGTCTAACAGTAAGAAGTTTTAGAATGAAGAGTAGTTAATCTATCGTTCCATATGTGCTTACCGTGTTGATATGTTGGTGGGCATGGTTGTGGAGTTGATGTATATGCAGGTCAATATTATTGACATTGATATAATAGCAAACAACCATCATATCATCTTCATCTCCAAATCCCCACACACTTTCTGTTTCAGAGACTCCATCCTGAAAGATTATAAAAACCACCAGGGATCTCACACTAATGTCTTTAAACAAGTGGTTGAATCCTTAGTGAATTCTTAGCATGCAAATACAGATCCTTCTCCTCGTCTCCAATAATATAACAAACACATAGATACATAGTAGACAAAATTGCTTCTGCAGAAAACAAGAATATTTGCTATTTCTTTGCGCTGGGTTTGCAGACACCACTTTGCATCAAGGGGCACCAGATTAGTAGTACATGTGCATCTCCATGCAAACCAACAAGGGGTACCGAAACAAACGACTATCTACTAACTTTTTTGTACAGAGATTTTGCCAAAACATTATGCCTCCTCATGTAGATGTAACAGTGGAGCAAGTCACCATAGTTTTCTAACTTTGTGTGTAAGCTGCACTTTACAACATACACACAAATTGGGAAAATTAGGTAACTATGTCAAAGCATAGTTGTTGTCAGTGAAGGGCATCCTTCAGGCACAAAACCTATGTTTGACAGAACTAACACACCTTTGCTCTACAGTGCAAGGGTATGTATGTTGGCCCATGGCAGCCTAAAGTACACCAGCATTGGGGAGGGTGAAAAAGTGTTATATCTTAGTAAATATGTTCTTTTTCTCTTTCTCTTTAAAGCAATGCAGCATTGCAACTTTGGTTGCTTTGCTGTCCCACCATGTTTCCTTCCTCTGACGATGTGAGGATGACATCTAGCTGTATTTAAAAATAGACAGCTCAAAAAGATACATTCTATCCTAGCTTAAAAAAAAAACATGTATACAATAGGAAACTAAGGGCCGGATTATGAGTTTGCCCGTCGGACCACAAGACCACCATAGTGGCGGTCGCCAAGAGATCACCACGTTGGTGCTCTTTTAGACCACCATATTATGAGTTACACCAGCAGGACCCACAAAAGCGAGTAAAATAAAACACAGGACTGTTGAGGGCGGGAAAATGGCGGACCGACCACTAGCACTGAGAGCCCGTCAAACAACCACCAAACATATTACAAGTCAAAAGTCGCAGTGGCGGACGCACATGGCGGCCTTCCAATGGCAGTCATAAGAGGAATACACAACACCACATTGGATGGATTTGAAAACAACACAGCTGACACACATTCCACACCCAACACAGCTGCAAAGCACAACATAATACACACCTCTTCACAAACCACAAGCCTACAACACCAAATAGAGAAGCCAGAGCAGATCCAAAAATCACCAAACCATAGTTAGGGACCCCCACAACTTTTCATAGGTACATATCCGACACCCTCAAGACACTCCTATTTCTAATCACAACTATATGCATTTCCCAACTCCATTAACTCACCATCACCTGTTCATTTCCCACCACTTATTTTTTAAACCCCACCATGTCACCTAGGAAAAATCCCTGTATCACTGAAGATGAGTTAAGAGTAATGGTTAATGAAATCATAATAGTAGAACCACATTTATTTGGAGTACAAGTCCAGCACAGTACTATTGTCAGTAAGATGGAAATATGGCAAATGATAGTTGACAGAGTGAATTCTGTATGACCCACCCTACGCACAAGGGACAATATCAGGAAGAGGTAGAACAACCTCAGGGAAAAGGTAAGTTCCATGCCATCGAGGCACCAGCTACATGTCCAAGAGAATGGCGGTGGTACCCCCCTCCGCCTTTGCAACCTCGGGGACTACCACCTCCCCAGGGCTTTTTCAACAATGGAGGGGGGCCGCTTGGCCCCCCTCGTGAAACCACTGATGGCCCTGGTTACTGACACCCCCAGGGCTTGCTCCTGCTATGTCCCAGAGTACCCACCCCTGGGACAAAGCTGTTTGCTATGGCTTGGCTGCAGCCAAGTCACAGCAAACCGTCCAGTTTCTGACAGCAGGACTTGTCAAGCAGGTGCTGCTGTGAGAAAGTAGAGCTTTTATCTCTACAACAGAGATGAATAGTAGCTTTAGCAACCATGGAGCTGCTACTTAAAGCAGTTTCTTGGTTGCTGAAGCAATGGGACCGCAAGGGAGGCCTTGAGGCGTCTCCAATGGTCCCAGATAGCCCCTAAAGGGAATAGTTTAATAAAATAAATACATATTAACAAAAAACAAGTAGGGACCGGGGGAAGCCCTTGAGGGCTCACCTGCAGTCCCAGATAAAACAAAACAAATCAGAAAAAGAAGAAGAGCTCAGTGTGAAAGTCACAGACCTTCCTGCATGGAGCGGGAGCCAGCATTGCTCCCAACCAGAGGAAACAGCTATTTATTCTGCTTCCTCCAGGCAGGACCAATCTGTTGTTCTGTTTACCTGCCCACATTAGTGCAACAAAACAATTATAGGGAAAGTGATAGACTTAGAAGGGGTACAATTTACTATTCCAATTACACTTTGTGAAACAGTAGGGAAAGTATCCGATTTTGGTAGGCTGAAATTTACCAATTACGCTCCAAATAGCGCAACAGTAGCAAAAAAGTTAATTTTACTATTCCTACTGCAGTCTAAAAAAGAGTAGGGAAAGTATTGCACCACAAACATATTACATTTTAAGTAACCCATGAATTTTGAAAAAATATTGAACTTTTAATAAAAAGTTATTAATTAATATGAAATACACAGACATAAAAAACCTATCAGTTTACAATAATTTGATTATAATTTAATGAAGAATAGTTATTCAATTATTAATTAATAAACTTCCAACCCTGTACTCCTACAAATCTAGCAGTTTGCACCTGAAATATAACTAAAAAATAAGTATTTTATAATTTACATATTTAAAGTCCAATTAAATAGGTAATCTACAAACACTAATTAAGAATTAAATAATTATCTAATTCACTTCCCACCATATACCCCAGCAAACCTAGCATCCTGTAACTAAAATATAAGTAAAATAAATCAATAACACATGCTTTAAATAATTAAAAATCAATTAAATAATTAACAATTGATATTAAGTTGTTAATTAGGTATTACTTGATTACCTTTCCACCCAACCCCTCAGCCTGCAACTAAAATATAAGTAAAATATAAGTACAATAATGAAGTATTCCATAAATTGCATAATTAGAAGTTAATGAAATTATTAGCAAATAATAATTATCTAATTATTACTTAATTAACTTTCCATCCTATGCACCTACAGTCCTAACAGTCCACAAAAAAAATATAACAGAAATATGTACATAATTTACAAAAAAAATCAATCATAAAATTAAAGTTCATTAAATACTTAATATTTACACCTTATTAACTTTACACCCTGTCCCCATGCAAACACAACACCCTGCTTCTACATTATAAATTACTATTAAAAATGAAATACACATTTCTAAATCATTTAAAATAAAAAGATAGATATAAAAAAATAGTAACATTATTTGAACAATAAAAACACATAACATTGATACATCAACTACAATACAGACAAATAAAACATGGCATTTTTACCACTATCTCTTTGAAATATTAACACATCAATTATGTTTAAACAATATTACTTACCTCAAAAAACTATGGCCCTCATTATGACACTGGTGAATATCAGTTCACCATATTATGACACACATATACCAATCTAACAGAATACAGCCACATATATAAATCCGCCAGACCAAAGGTCAGTGATAAAGTGGTGGTCCCAAAACCCATACGGTTACGCCAACAAAAGAAAGCCCATCACAATATGATCCACGAATCACCATGGCGGACATTCAAAGGTGGTAAACCATTGGCGGTACATACTGCTGCGATCAGAAAGGACACCCACAAACAAAAAAACACCCCATTGGCCAATACCAAAAACACACACCAGACACACATACACACACCGCACCCACACACCCACATCACTATAAAACACACCCCCACATCACCCACAACCCTTTACAAACAACAATTGCCACCAGGAGACTGAGAAGAAGAGCACAGAGACAACTAGACACACATACCACTTACGCCCATACACCCCTCAAGCATTCCACATCACACACCCCACCACATCACCCAACAAACCCTCACCAACGCACATCACACAACACCCATGGCACCACAAAGGCACCCCCGTTTCACTGAGGAAGAGTTCAGGGTCATGGCGGAGGAAATTGTCAGAGTAGCCACAGCTCTTTGGAACACAGTTACAGCAGATATCTATAGCAAGGAAGATGGAGCAATGGCGGAGAATCGTGGACAGGGTCAACACCGTGGGACAGCACCTAAGAACAAGGGACGACATCAGGAAGAGGTGAAACAACGTTATGGGGGAAGGTACGTTCCATAGCAGCAAGACACCAGCTCACCATACAGAGGACTAGCGGTGGACCCCCACATCTCCCCCCCACAACGCACAGCATGGGAGGAGCAAGCACTGGCAATACTGCATCCTAAAAAACTTGCTGGAGTAGCTGGAGGGCTGGACACTGGTAAGTCAATACTTACTACTTATCACCCCCCATACCTGCATGCCGTCTCACACCCTCACCCTCACTCCCTTCACTCCATTACATCCCACATACTGCACCTACACATCTCACTAATCCCAATGCTAAGCCCTGCATGCCATACCAATGCTTGGACACCCCTCCAAGCCCTGCATGGACACCCATCACTAACGCAAGCACAACATAGGGAAACTAACAATCCCACAATCCATCACCATACACAGGAAGAAGATGGCAGGGCAACACCAACCATAGAGGGGAAGCTACGGAAGTACAAATGTCATACACATGAAGCATAATACATCATTTACATCCCCACAGGTACCCCAGCCAAAGTCAGTGGAGAGGAGGTGCCACCACTATCCAGTCACCCAACTGAAGAGTCCCCCAGTGATGACAGTAACTCTGGACGTCTGGATCTGGAGGACCTACCTGGCCCATCAGGGACCACTGGACAGCCAGTCACCCAATCCCACTCACAGACTGCCACAGAGCCTCCCCCATCATGAACCAACATCACAGAACCCACCTCTGTGCCCAGGACACGTCAATCAGCAGTGTGCCCACCTGTACAGGGACCCCAGGCCACATCTTGCCCACAAGACAATCAGGGACCTGGGGTCAGTGGCAGTGGGCACACCGTTCAGGGGACAGAGGCACAGGCCAACAGGGACCCTGAGAGGACCGCTCAGTGACAGGGGGAGAGCAGGAGCAGGGATCCGACTCTCCAGGAGGCACTCTCCGAGATCCCAGGAGCCTGCCATCATTCCCAGGACACAATGGGCCAGATCCTTGACAACGTGCAGGAGAACAGCAGCTGCAGGAGGAACAGTATTAGGTGATCAGGGAGGACTTGCAGGCCATTAACACCACCCTGATCTCTATAGCAGCGGTAGTGGCAGACATGTCCAACATCATGAGGGAGGCAACAGCACATCAGCGGGCCCCTACCACTAGCCAGTCAACTGAACAGCCCACCACATCTGCTGCTGTTAGTGGCTAGGAAGTCCAGCCACAGAACCCATAGGCCACCAGCATCCCTTCCCCTGCAGAAGGTGAACCACCCCACAAATGTTCCCTGTGACCCAGACAGAAGCCGGAGATACTTGCCAAGAGCACCGCCAGAAAATGAGACTCTCCTGATTGTCCCCCTTGTGTCCCACTCAGTCACCTTGTCCACCTTGAACTGCCATTACTCCCATTCCTATGTCTCGTTGGACACTGCACCTGTGCTACAAACAGACTGGAACAATACCCTGGACTTTCCTCCATCATCACCCCATTCCATTGCACTTTTCCCTCTACTTTTTAGCACTACAATAAATACCCTTGGAAAAAACTCGACTACTAGTATTTCATGTATTGCAAATTTGTATTGATTGAAACAGTTACATCCATTGCAAATGAACTGTACATAGTGATAGCATGGAATGAATGACCTGTTGCTGGCTGTAGTGATCACATCACAACATTGTTGTTATATCACCAACATCTGTAAAATGATAATCCATCGGTGACAGCAAGTACAGGTAACAAGTGGGTAATGCCAACATGCCACTGCCACACAGGATACAATAGTCATAGAAATGTGAAGTTGCACTGTCTCACCTGTGTGTCATTGGAATTACTGATGGATCACTAATGTTCTGTTGTCCGCATCCTCATCCTCTGCCTCCTCATCCTCACTGTCCTCGTGGTCCACTGCTGCCACAGGGGCATCTCCAGTCTCTTCCTCCTACAGATCCTACAGAAAAGGTACATGGCATCTGAGGGCCAGGTTGTGCAACATGCAGCATGCCACTACTATCTGGTAGACCTTCTCAGGTGAGTAGCACAGGGGTCCACCTGTCAGATGGAGGCACCTCATTATAACGTTCTTCAGCCCTTGTCCTGGCATTCCTCACAAGGGTCAGCAGCCATGATAGGTTTGGGTGGCCTGCAAGTATCGAAGGACAACATTTAGCCACACACTATCCTATTTGGCTAACAGCAGAGGCATTCACCAACATACACTGGGTGGGGACCAAGGCTCATCTATAAGCCACACCCTGTGCCTCTGTAGTTGGCCCATCACATTTGGGATGCTGCTATTCCTCAGGACAAAGGCATCATGCACCGACCCAGGATATTTAGCATTGGCGTGGGAGATGTACTGGTCCGCCAGGCACACCATCTGCACATTTTGTTCATTCTGGTGGGGGGAGACAAATGCAATATGTGTACCGTTAATCACTCCAATAATATTGGGGATATGTCCCATTGCATAAAATGGGGGCTCAACAGTGTCCAAATCTTCCTCCTGGGGGAAAAAAATGTAGCTGCACATGTGTTTTACCAGGGCAGACAAGACTCTTTGCAGCATGATTGAGAACATTGGCTGTGACATTCCTGCTGCCAAGCCCACTGTCACTTGGAAATAACCTGTTGCCAGGAAATGGAGCACTGATAGAATCTGCAAAATCCCAATCGGATGACGGATAGCTGAGATCAAGTCAGGCTCCAACTGGGCATACAGCTCTGTGATTGTCGCCCTGTCCAGTCTATAGGTGAGTATTATGTGCCTGCCATCCAGTGTACCTAAGTCCACCAGGGGTCTGTACACGGGGTATGTCTCCATCTCCTATTCATCCCCAGCGGTAGGTATCTAAGGGACACAAGAGTGAGTAGGCTGTCACAATTTGAACAAATATACCACAACAGCAGTCCACATCGTGCAATCATGCTTTGGGCAGTGTAATTTAAAAGTGTGTGCCTATTTATCCTGTGATGCAGCAACTATCGCTAGGCCTGTTCACCCCCCCTGAAATGTCGACCACCTGTCCTGTGTGGAGGGAAAGATGGAAGTGAGGTCATTCCACCGACGTTGTGTGCTGTGGTGGTAGGTGGTCGTGAACCTCTGTGCAATTCCTCACTGGATAATATTGGGCCCTATGAGGTACAGTGGCCAAAGGGGATCTACACCAGCGGTGACGGTGTACATCACTGAGGACGTGGCTGCCATTTTCTATCTGATTTCTCACTTGTTTCCTGACCTTCCACAGGAGAAGACCTACACTGCATGTGCTGTTGTGAGCTGTGTCTGGAACCTACCATGGCCTGTGTGACCGGGTAAAGGGCCCCAGCCTTCACTTCAACAGAATTGTAGAGACTGGTGGATGGGGTCCTACCCCAGTAAGGACTGCTTTATGGGCCTCCAGACCATCAGGTGAGTACACTGTGGGCACGATGCATGTGGCATGAATGTATGGAGGTGTGTGAAGGCATTGTGTAAGTGGGAGAGATGTCCTCTTGGCTGGGTACACGTTGAGTGCTGGGCTATGTGTGTGCCAGTAGTGATGGAAATGTGTATGGTGGGTCATTCCTGATAAAGGCTGGACTGTTTGTCTAATAGTGTTCTCTTGTCTGTATTGCCTCTGCAGGTCAGCAGTGTTCTACTGTATTATTGCATGATTTATTGCATAAATACCTTACACATTGCCTTCTAAGTTAAGCCTGACTGCTCAGTGCCAAGCTACCAGAGGGTGGGCACAGGATAATTTGGATTGTGTGTGACTTACCATGACTAGAGTGAGGGTCCTTGCTTGGACAGGGGGTAACCTGACTGCCAACCAAAGACCCCATTTCTAACACTGGTGACAATGGGCATCACCTTTGCCCCAGGCACCTCAGGCCCTGCCCTAGTCAGCCCTGCTGCCCTGAGTGAGGAGGCCATTGACCTCCTGAGATCCATCTCTGTAGGGCAGTCAACCATTGTGAATGCCATCCAGGGGTTGGCATCCCAGATGCAGCAATGCAATGCATTCTTGGAGGGGATTCATGGTGGTTTGGTGGCCCAACAGAGATTGATTCGGGCTCTGGTCTCCTCTATGATGGAAGCCATTGTCGTTGTTTCTACCGTCACCCCTCCAACTTCCACTCCCCAGTCCCATTCTCCTCAACCCCAACCCATCTCACAGACAGACGAGCATGCATACAAGACAACACACAAGAGTGGCACAGGCAAACACAAGCACCACACTTCATCCCACATGCACTCACACAAACACCATACCGTTGCAGACACAACAACAACCACAGCTTCCACTGTCTAACCCTCCTCCACCTCCTCCACCTCCCTCCCTCCCAGTCACGTCCACACTCACACCTCCATGCACTACATCTACATCCACTATCAGCATCACCACAGCAAGCAGAACACACACCACACTGGCAGACATCTCCACAACAGCCATGCATGCCTCCCCTGTGTCCTCTCCCACCGTGTCTGTCCCCCCAAAGGACACAAATGCAAGCAATCAGACACCTCACATCAGCATGCAGCCCATGCAACTGTACCCAAATCCAGCAGAAATACACCTCCAACAACTACTCCCTCATCCTCCACTCCCATTACTCCTCCCGCCCCAACGTCCTTAAAAAGCTTTTCCTTTCCCAAATTGACCTCTTCCCTACCCTTCCCCCCAGTCCTGCATGTATGGGCATGGTCCTAGGGACACAGCCCAGCACCTCAGCCAAACAGTCAATGGGGACAGTGGTAGCACCACCTACTCGTGGTGGTAAGGATACCAGACCTACGACACAGAAGGGGAAGGAGCCAGCACCACCAGAGATGAAGGGGACGAGTCCTGTACCAGCTGTGAGGAAGGTGAAGGGGCCTGCACCAGCTGTGAGGAAGGGGAAGGAGCCTGCACCATCTGTGAAAAAGGGGAAGGAGCCTGCACCAGCTGTGAAAAGGGGAAGGAGCCTGCACCAGCTGTGAAGAAGGGGAAGGAGCCCCCACCACCAGGCATCCACCCCTGCCAGGAAGGGTAAGGGATCCCTGACCCATGAACAGGAGGAGACGTAGCACTCTATGGCTGTTTTTCGGGGACAAATTGTTTTTCGAGTGCAACTGGTTGTGTGTATG
The DNA here is from genome assembly GCF_031143425.1 of Pleurodeles waltl. NCBI lineage: Eukaryota > Metazoa > Chordata > Amphibia > Caudata > Salamandridae > Pleurodeles > Pleurodeles waltl. The sequence goes on from NC_090449.1 coordinate 565,365,273, forward strand.
GTGTCGGGTGTGTGTCGTGAGTGTGTGTGTCAATCTCGTTTTGCTCCCACCCACCCTTGTGTGCTAGGCGGCTATACTCACAGTTGTCGTCTTCGTCGGCATTGGTGTTCCAGATGAAGCATAACATAGAAGATGATCGGGAAAACTTGCAGTTTGGGTTCCATGGTGGCGTGGTTCTTCCCTGTGTCTCCAATGGTGAGTCCTTTCACTTCTGAGCTCTGTTTCCACCAGGCTTTTTTTGGCGTTGGTACTGCCCTGGAAAAGGTGGTGGATTGCAGGGTCAAAATATGGTGGGTGGTACTTTGTCTCCCGTCTGGCTGTTGGCGGCTACCACCGTGGTTGCTGTTGTTTCCATTGTTGGTGTGGTACATTAGCTGCCTATGTGACTTATCACCGACATGGTCATAATTTGGCAATACTTACCACCAGCCTGTTGGCTGTATTACCACCACTTTCTCACCCACTGCCAAGGTCATAATAAAGGCCTATATTCTTGTCAGTGATATTAAGTCATCATAATATTTGTTAGTCACAATATTAAATTTCTGATATTTCTCCTTGGCGCACACATAGGCTTTTATGGTGCTATTGGATGGCGCCTACTTAGTTGTTACTTTTCCTGAACACCCATAAATCTGCCACTTGGGCAAGTGCAAAGGACAAATATTTGAATACTGTGGAAAGTAGATTAGACCTTGGGATGTGCTTCCTTTTAAATTATGACACTTCTGTATTCCTTTTAAATTCTGTTTGGAATTTTCTGAATGAAAATCATTTGGAAAATAAACCGTGCCATTTATAAAAAATAAAAAATAATTAATTCAATATACAATGTTGAAAGCATAAGATTTGTGTTTGATTTTCCTCAAAGTATTTTGAAATAGTTTTTTAAACACTGCTTTATAAAAAAAACATTGGCACAGCCAACAGCTCAGCACTTGCATTTTAACGGTGCAAGCTATTGCCTTTGCCACCATTTGTTCTGTTTGTCTATATATATATATCCTAATATATGTTACATCTTAATAGTGTATATACCTGAGAGAAAGTGGATTATTATTTAAAATAGCTAGTAGTCCTCTTGAAGTAACAACAGCACTATTCCTTACGAGGTCCAGTTGGGCCTCAATAATTCAAACCTGAGCTCAACCCTTGCCACGAGGCCAGATAGCCATCAAACTATGGGGTCATTAAGAGTTTGGCAGTCTCAGGACTGCCATGTTGGCGGTGGTGGTCGTACCGCCAACAGGCTGGCGGAGAAGACCGCCAAATTACGACCATGGTGGGACTACCAACAGAATACATCCAAATCACTGCTGGCACCGCCAGTGCGGTGAAGCCACCACGGACGATGGTAGCCATGGCAAGCCGGCAGAGACTATGTTTCCACAGGACAGATTACGAGGCTGCACATCGCCAAGGTTTCCGCCATGGTCACACCACCATGGAAACTCAGGTGGAAACCAACTGTACAAAAGTAGACACACCTTCAGGAAGCCTTACTCGTCTGGAGCCACAATGGAATCTGAACTAGACACCTTCCTGCTGCTCCTGCTCACCCAATGACTTTGAAACCAGTGAAGACGACAACAACAGCCACCGTGAGTACACACACTTACCTGTCACTGTTGTAAAATGTCAAAGCACCTACGCACACACAACATACAAATCGGCAGTGGGTGGCAAGGGTGACACACACATCTAACTTCACAGTGACACGCACACTCACACACAGCCACATACACACCTGCACATACATAGTACACACACTATTTCTGTCACGCATATGACAAAAACACACACCAAGCCCCAGATACACAGCGCCAGCACAGTCATACGCAACACCACCAAACTACACTACTACACCATAAACGCAAAACCAGAAAAGCATTGGCAAGTACCCACAATAGACACTATCCTTTGACAAATTATACATACAACACTACCTACCAACATCAGGGAACGAACACACACAGTCACACATCCAAACAACGCAGCATACGACATACCCCGCAAACACACATCACAACGTATCTGACATACCATTCTCCACCCACACTCATGCACACAGTCCAACCACAAACAGGCACACAACACCACAACTAACACATGCTAACACAAACACCACTCAATACAGCACAAAAACATGTCCCTAACATGCACATGCGAATCACACAACACACGCCCATCAGTGGGGGACAAATGCTCGGTACACAACCACACATGCTGGCCAGACAAAACAGGTAGCATAACCACCACTGATACACAAATGCTCACAGAAACATTGTCCGCCAAGACCAAATCTGCCCTAAGTAAAGAAATGCCGGATATACATATAGGCCCTCATTCTGACCCTGGCGGTTCTCTACCGCCAGGGCCAACGGGGGCGGGAGCACCGCCGACAGGCCGGCGGTGCCCCCTTGGGCATTCTGACCGCGGCGCTTTGGCCGCGGTCAGAACGGGAAAACCGGCGGTCTCCCTGCGGTTTTCCACTGCCCGTAAGAATCCTCCAAGGCGGCGCAGCTCGCTGCGCCGCCGAGTGGATTCTGACAATCCCTACCGCCATCCTGTTCCTGGCGGCTCGCCCGCCAGGAACAGGATGGCGGTAGGGATTGTCGTGGGGCCCCTGGGGGCCCCTGCAGTGCCCATGCCAATGGCATGGGCACTGCAGGGGCCCCCGTAAGAGGGCCCCGCTAGTATTTCACTGTCTGCGTAGCAGACAGTGAAATACGCGACGGGTGCAGTAGCACCCGTCGCACCTTCCCACTCCGCCGGCTCGATTACGAGCCGGCATCCTCGTGGGAAGGGAGTTTTTCCCTGGGCTGGCAGGCGGTCTTTTGGAGACCGCCCGCCAGCCCAGGGTAAAACTCATTATACCCTCCGCGGTCTTCTGACCGCGGAGCGGTATAATGGAGGGCGGAATCCTGGCGGGCGGCCTCCGCCGCCCGCCAGGGTCATAATGAGGCCCATAATGTTGAAACCAACAACAGGTTCGTCCAAATATATGCTATTTGTCTATAAATACTAATGATGTCCAAGGCCAGAGGCCAGTCAAATAAATCGATGTGCAATAAGCACACAAAGCACATGTGTGTGCCTCCAACTTGACTCCTGACTGCCATGTGACCTCCACAGGTAGAGGCATCAAGGGAGCAGGCATGTATCTCAGTGATTGGGGGAGGGTGTTGAGGGGTGCTTTAGGCTCTGGGTTGGTAGGGGGACCTTGGAGTTTTGGCTTGGAAGCTTAGGTCAAAGCTTAGGGGAGGGTTGGGTACTCTTGGAAGAGGTTGACTTCTTGGTGGGGTGGGAGGCATGGGTACTTGCAGTGGGGGCGGGGGAGGTCTTTGAGGTGGAAGGGCAGGACTTGGGGTGGGACACAGAACATTTAGGGGTATCACAGGGTTTGAGAGGACTAGGGGAAAGGGCAAACTCTGAGAGGAAAGCTTAGGGGATGGTCATGGGTGCATGTTTGTGCGAGGTATGCTTGTGGGTGCTGGGTGTCTGTTGGATTGATGAGTATGTTCTTGGGAGGAGGGGTTGGAGATGCTGGGAGATGCAATTGTGGATGGGTGACTGTCTGTTGGGGTGGTGAGTGCAGGTATGGCGGATGGGCTGCATGTAGGCATGCCTGTGGTTGTGGTGTCTGCAGTTGTGGTGACTGGGGTGGATGTCTGAGGGTCTGCTGTTGTGATGCCTGTGTGTAAGATAGGTGTAGTGGAAGGATCTCTGATTGTTGGTGTGGTATCTGGAGGTGTGTCAGGTGTTGTGTCAGTGATGCTGGGGTGGTGGGGGTGTCAGGGGAGGTTGTGACTGTTGATGTGTCTGCAGGTGTATGTTGCTCATGTGCATGCCAGTGATGTGTCTTGTGGTGCTTGTGTTTGTCTGAGCTACCCTTGGATGTTGAGGTAGATGCATGCTTGTCTGTGTGCTTTGTCAGGGGCTGGGAAGAGGGGTTTAGGATTGTGAAGAGGAAGATGGTGGGGGTACGAAGACAAAATGTGACTGGCTGCCATCAATGTGGAGGCCAGAGCCTGAAAGGGGCTCTGTGGGCTTGCAAGTGCACTGTGAATGCCCTACAGAAATGCATTACTCTGTTGGACTTGAGATTCAAGTCCCTTGATAGCATTCACAATGGCCGAATGACCCACAGAGATCGACCTCAGGAGGTCAATAGCCTCTTTACTGAGGCCAGCAGGGCTGACAGGGGCTGGGGCAGAGGTGCCTGCAGCAAAGGAGATGCCCACCCTCTTGGGTGAGTGGGCACCGGCAACTGAGTTGGGAGCTACAGTGAGAGTAGTGTTAGTAAGGGTGGTAATGGACAATGATGGTGCTGGGGTGCTCCCAAATGGATCTGCCACCCCCATGTAGTGTCCACTAGAAGAGGACCTTGAGGAGGATGATGTAGATCCTGTGTCCCCCGTGGCACTCCCCTCACCCCCTGGGCCACTGAGTCCCTCGCTGTTGGTCTTCTCAGCACTCCAGGTCCCCTGGCTGACAGCTTCCCCACTCGCCTGTGTTCTGTCTCCTTCACCGGCAGATGCTAATGCACACCAACACAAAGAGAGGGAGGGAGAGAAAGGGAGAGAGAGGGTCATCACATTCTAACATACACACATTACAACATACACAACAGTAGGTATACATCTCCTGCTAGGGAAGTCCCAGTTAAAAACCCTTCACAGACTACATCATGTCAAAATATAATACTTCAACTAACCCATTCGTCATCTGTCTCACCAACATCATAAGCCAAGTATTTGAGCACTGCTTGACCAGCCTATAAAATCACCTCTAACTCTAAGGCATCATGCTCATCAAGGCCTGGATAAAGTAAAGATTTCATTCCCAGCAGCTCATGGCTGTCCATTATCTTATCAGTCCAAAGAAAGGCAGCTGACAGATAACACCATATCATGCCTACTCCAACTCCACACCTGCCCAGTCCATCAACAAAACTAATGTTCCATGAAAGGAAAGTCATCTCACTTCACATAGACACAGTACCTAGCCTTCCAATCACATGCCTAGCTGATCCTTCTGTATATAAATGGCACAATGGCAACATTCTCTGATGAATACATCCTAATTTGCCATTCCATGTCTAGAAAACAGAATACTTGTAATAAATCAAACAGGATTGTCTGCAGTCACTATTTAGAGACATTGTCAAATTCACAATAACTCTATGTACTGCAATTGGGGGCTACCTAGCACACATGATACATCCCCAGACATTCACAAAGAGCAAAGTTACAGCAACACAACTATATACAGCATACAATGTGTTATGAGAGCTCATAACATTCCACCTGACATGCTGTTTCAGACTCACAACATGACAACATAAGTACAACTACAACACGTACAGCTGTCCTGACATGTGATTCCCAATAGCTAAGTCGAGACAAAACACTTACACCACTGAAAACCAATGTACACATGAATTACATATTCACCTACACGTCTGCTATTTTACTGACAGCATATCCCACAACATCAACAGGTGTATGTTAAGTGGAACTATAGCTAAACCATTAAATCAGGCTATTATGAGCTGAGCCAAAAACAACCCTGCCTAGATCAGCTAAGGTGAATATAGGATAAAATATGGCCTACTATACATGATCAGCCACAAAGTACCATTGAGACATGATGTAGGCAGGTAATAGCATATGTAGCACTTTTCTAGCTATGGTATACCTTCACATACCCCATTGTATGATTATGACATTACAATTGGGACACCTCCACAAACCTCATAAGGACAGTACTATATTGGCCATACCAATTGCCTGAATTGGATGCCAGCCTCACATGAAATCTACAGCTGTTTCAGGACACAGGATAACTAGGCCGTGTAACTAATTTGTCAAGCCCGATGTTGCACATAGAGCAGATGCATTTAAATAGGAGTGGTCTGACACCTTAGAGCTACATCTTACACTATTTGGATAGATGGACCTGGGGACACTAGGTGGGAAGGATGATACAGCAGCTTACAGACACATATGGCTGGGTAGAGTCGCATTTGTGAGTCAGTCACATATGCATCTCCACATGCAGTCATACATCTTGCTGGACACAGGTGATCAACATGTTTCCATGCACAATCCAAAGGCCAGATCTCTGTTTGTATACTGACAACCGGAGTACCATGTATTCCCAGTAGTCAACATACCTGTAGCACCTACAACATTGTAACAGCTGCAATACTGAGACAGCATACAACAAACTATCAGAGGAAAGTATATGGAGTATGTCAGTACTTATCCCCTTGTGGCTGCTATGCTGCCCTTAAATGCTCATCCGCTTCAGGGTAGGCCAGGCCATTAGGGGGTTCAGTATCCGATGGGCACTCCTCCCTCGTTGGGGTGACATCCCCAGCTGGGCCCTTAGCAGTCTTCCAGGCCCAGGATCTCAGTTCCTTTCATTGCTTTCTACAGTGGGTGCTCCGCCGGCTCAGGCCCATAGTTATACTTTTTTAGCGCTGCATTTGTGCTGCTTTTTGACGCACAAGCGGCGCAATCTTACAAAATACAATTGGATTTTGTAAGTTTGCGCAGCTTTTGCGTTAAAAAGCAGCGCAATTGCGGCGCTAAAAAAGTATCAACATGGGCCTCAGGGTCCACACTTACTTGGCGATGGTACGCCAAATCTCCTTCTGATGGGCGTTGACCTGCATGGATGACACAGACAAAAGGAGAAAGTCATGTCCACATGCCCCATACTAATAGGTGTGGACAGTACACATCAGTCACAGCAAGTTAGCACACATTCCCTCCTCTCAGCTCACACACCTTCACAATATCCCATCAGCATACACCTTCACAAGTTTACATTAACGGTACACTGTAAAACACCACGCCCCTCACACATTGGTATGACATTGGACTCACCTGCTCCTCTTGTGCACCATATAGCTGTTTATACAGTGATAGGGCCTCCTCCACTAGCTTTTACAGCTCTTCAGGGGTGAAAGCAGAGGCCATATTACCTATAGGACATGGTGTGATAGCTCCCAGAGGCAGTACAAGCAGCTCAGGTTGTGGAGGTCTAGCTGGCACAAGTATCAGGAGTCAAGTGAGCCGTCACATACATGACCGTCACCGCTGGCGGACATCGCCATTGGCCCAAGTCTGCCAAAGGCAGCAATATCTTCCAATGGCAAGTTTCATTGTGGTTGTGACCACCTACCGCCATGACGAATTCCACCGGCGGACTTAGATCACTTCCAGCTGTCCAGTACAGTAGGTCAGGTGCCTGCCACTTTGAGCACATTTCATTTATGGAAATGTTTCCTAAGCTGTGTCATTTTCTTAACCCCCTATTGTGCTGTACATCTGTACATACTACCTTCATGTTTGGGTGACATATTGTGCATCTGTGCTGTAAATGCTGTGTTGTTTGAGGACATGTGGTGATAGCTATGTACAGCTACTCAGAGGTTCCTATTTGTCTGTAAACTGTTGATGAAGTCCAACAGTATGTGTAAATCATGTATACCACATTAGTATTACACACATTTACAGTGACAGTTGTTTCATAAGTTCTATCCCATTGTTATAGTTGGCAATGTGCACCAAGGAGGGTGTAATCGGATGCATAGCTATGTGCTGTACAGTATATGTCAGATGTAGTAGCCGTTCTCAACAGCTGTTAAGTGTGAGGATTGTAACTAGCTGTACATGAAATGTGCATTCTGCATTTCTCATACTATGCTTTCATTTTTTCACATAGTTACCCTGCCATGAGGAGAGTAAGACAACCACCAGTGTACCGTCCACTAGTAGACCTGCACATCTGAATCGTCAAACCATCATGAATCTTAGTAATCAGTTGGAGCCTGATTTGATGCCCGCCATTCGCAATCCCTATCGCATACCTCCCATTGTTCCAGTTTTGTCAGTGCTACAGCTCCTGGCCACATGGTCCTTTAAGAATACAGTGGCTCTAACAGCAGGGATGTCTCAACCCCTTGTTCAGTCTGGTTTTGAAGGATATTGTGTGCATTGTTGAAACACCTGGACAGCTACATCAGGTTTCCCCACTGTGCAGATTTGGCCTATGTGAAGGTAGACGTTTATGAGATGGGACACATTCCACATGTGGTAGGAGCCATTGATGGCACCCATGTAGCCTTGGCCCCTCTCAGTGCAAATGAACAGGTGTATAGGAACAGGAAGAACAGGAAGAACTACCACTCAATCAATATTCAGGTTGTGTGTCTGGCAGACTCATACATCTCACAAGTCACAGACAAGTATCCAGGTTCTGTGCATGATTCCTTCATCATGAGAAACAGCAATGCCCCACTACTAATGACACAATCCTATGCAGAGAGGGCCTGGCTGGTTGGTAAGTTACCATTGAACTGTGTGTTTGTGATTTATGTCTCCTGCCATCACAATATAGCATGTCACACATACATGTTTGTGTTGTTTTCACATTGTGTTCGTAGGTCACTCTGGCTTTCCAAACCGTCCTTGTTTGTTGACCTCAGTGAGGTACCCAACTACACAAGGTGAAGTCTGCTACAGTGAGGCCCACTAGAGGACAAGGTCTTGGGTTGAGTGGACCTTCGGGCTCCTGAAGGATAGATTTAGGTACCTTGACTTAAATGGAGGAGCCCTCCTCTACTCCCCCCACAAGGTGTGCCAAATAATAGTTGCCTGCTGTATTTTCCACAATCTAGCCCTGTGACGTCAGATATCATTGATAGCAGATGAAGGGAAGGCAGCTGAACCTGCAGGTAGAAATGCTGATATGCCAAGTGATGAAGAGCCAGATGAATATGAAGCAGGTGACTCTAGAGTAGATCTCATCTATCAGTACTTCAACTGACAGACAGGTATGTGAAGAAGACCCATTGTTGTGATTTAATTGTACAACCAGATGTAGATGGCTGGCATCACACCTCCTTTCTTGCATCATCTGTGGGAGTGTAGTGAATTCCAATGCCTATGAGTGAGTTGTGAATGCAGACTGAAAGTTTGCATTGTGTACAGGACAGATTGTTCTGCATTCTCATGTATTGTTACGGCAGATGCTAACCTACACTTCTGGAAATGACTTCTCAGATGTGAAGTATGTATTGTGCAATGTCCTATCCTTTGTTCCCTTTCACTCACACACTTGCCTAGATCCTGTTTGGTTCTGCAACTTTGGATTGAGAAATACTGTGTCAGAAGCAGAAGGCAATTGCTGACAGACATGACTAGTATACTGACAGATACCTGGTAAAATCAGTGTTGGTTAAGTGAGGTGTAATCTTGATTGCTTAACAATCATAACACTGAGTTGGAAAATGCTTTATCCATTTCTTTTAACTGTGGTGTAGAGAATGATGTAAAACGGTGTATTATATGTCTGGAGATGTGTCTGGCACATGTATAAAGGTAGGATCATAGCCTCTCGCTTCACAATGGGTGGAGTACATTGTGATCAACATTGGAACTAGCTGTCATTTTGTTCTTATTTTGCAGTCCAAGGTGCATGTCACTGTAGAATGACATAGGTGAGTGACAATCGAACGGGTATGGTACCAATGTTAGTGTGTGGTTTCAGTACTGAGTACCTCAGTTATAATCTTTGTATATTCCATTGGATAAGTGATTTAAATAGATTACCATCAGCCTGACTCCTGTATTCTGTGTATTTGCATTGGATGACAACATTACTCTCAGTCATGCTCTATGTGCTGATTGCAATACTAACTATAATTCTGTGTAGAACTGGATTTCAACCTTTTCGACATCTGTCCTGTAACATTCAGTTGTAATGAGTCTCCTGCTGATGGAGTCCCCGTTTGATGTCTGTTACAATGGCTGTTTGATACAGTGGGACGTGACCACACCAGAGCTGGCATGCATAACTATTGTATATGGATTATAAAGGACACATACACAGGACATGTGTTTAAGTGTGATTTATTGCGCATTTCAAAAGGAAATCTGTAACAATGATACTAAAATAAATGTAAATGTAAAGATTTCATTCCCAGCAGCTCATGGCTGTCCATTATCTTATCAGTCCAAAGAAAGGCAGCTGACAGATAACACCATATCATGCCTACTCCAACTCCACACCTGCCCAGTCCATCAACAAAACTAATGTTCCATGAAAGGAAAGTCATCTCACTTCACATAGACACAGTACCTAGCCTTCCAATCACATGCCTAGCTGATCCTTCTGTATATAAATGGCACAATGGCAACATTCTCTGATGAATACATCCTAATTTGCCATTCCATGTCTAGAAAACAGAATACTTGTAATAAATCAAACAGGATTGTCTGCAGTCACTATTTAGAGACATTGTCAAATTCACAATAACTCTATGTACTGCAATTGGGGGCTACCTAGCACACATGATACATCCCCAGACATTCACAAAGAGCAAAGTTACAGCAACACAACTATATACAGCATACAATGTGTTATGAGAGCTCATAACATTCCACCTGACATGCTGTTTCAGACTCACAACATGACAACATAAGTACAACTACAACACGTACAGCTGTCCTGACATGTGATTCCCAATAGCTAAGTCGAGACAAAACACTTACACCACTGAAAACCAATGTACACATGAATTACATATTCACCTACACGTCTGCTATTTTACTGACAGCATATCCCACAACATCAACAGGTGTATGTTAAGTGGAACTATAGCTAAACCATTAAATCAGGCTATTATGAGCTGAGCCAAAAACAACCCTGCCTAGATCAGCTAAGGTGAATATAGGATAAAATATGGCCTACTATACATGATCAGCCACAAAGTACCATTGAGACATGATGTAGGCAGGTAATAGCATATGTAGCACTTTTCTAGCTATGGTATACCTTCACATACCCCATTGTATGATTATGACATTACAATTGGGACACCTCCACAAACCTCATAAGGACAGTACTATATTGGCCATACCAATTGCCTGAATTGGATGCCAGCCTCACATGAAATCTACAGCTGTTTCAGGACACAGGATAACTAGGCCGTGTAACTAATTTGTCAAGCCCGATGTTGCACATAGAGCAGATGCATTTAAATAGGAGTGGTCTGACACCTTAGAGCTACATCTTACACTATTTGGATAGATGGACCTGGGGACACTAGGTGGGAAGGATGATACAGCAGCTTACAGACACATATGGCTGGGTAGAGTCGCATTTGTGAGTCAGTCACATATGCATCTCCACATGCAGTCATACATCTTGCTGGACACAGGTGATCAACATGTTTCCATGCACAATCCAAAGGCCAGATCTCTGTTTGTATACTGACAACCGGAGTACCATGTATTCCCAGTAGTCAACATACCTGTAGCACCTACAACATTGTAACAGCTGCAATACTGAGACAGCATACAACAAACTATCAGAGGAAAGTATATGGAGTATGTCAGTACTTATCCCCTTGTGGCTGCTATGCTGCCCTTAAATGCTCATCCGCTTCAGGGTAGGCCAGGCCATTAGGGGGTTCAGTATCCGATGGGCACTCCTCCCTCGTTGGGGTGACATCCCCAGCTGGGCCCTTAGCAGTCTTCCAGGCCCAGGATCTCAGTTCCTTTCATTGCTTTCTACAGTGGGTGCTCCGCCGGCTCAGGCCCATAGTTATACTTTTTTAGCGCTGCATTTGCGCTGCTTTTTGACGCACAAGCGGCGCAATCTTACAAAATACAATTGGATTTTGTAAGTTTGCGCAGCTTTTGCGTTAAAAAGCAGCGCAATTGCGGCGCTAAAAAAGTATCAATATGGGCCTCAGGGTCCACACTTACTTGGCGATGGTACGCCAAATCTCCTTCTGATGGGCGTTGACCTGCATGGATGACACAGACAAAAGGAGAAAGTCATGTCCACATGCCCCATACTAATAGGCGTGGACAGTACACATCAGTCACAGCAAGTTAGCACACATTCCCTCCTCTCAGCTCACACACCTTCACAATATCCCATCAGCATACACCTTCACAAGTTTACATTAACGGTACACTGTAAAACACCACGCCCCTCACACATTGGTATGACATTGGACTCACCTGCTCCTCTTGTGCACCACATAGCTGTTCATACAGTGATAGGGCCTCCTCCACTAGCTTTTACAGCTCTTCAGGGGTGAAAGCAGAGGCCATATTACCTGTAGGACATGGTGTGATAGCTCCCAGAGGCAGTACAAGCAGCTCAGGTTGTGGAGGTCTAGCTGGCACAAGTATCAGGAGTCAAGTGAGCCATCACATACATGACCGTCACCGCTGGCGGACATCGCCATTGGCCCAAGTCTGCCAAAGGCAGCAATATCTTCCAATGGCAAGTTTCATTGTGGTTGTGACCACCTACCGCCATGACGAATTCCACCGGCGGACTTAGATCACTTCCAGCTGTCCAGTACAGTAGGTCAGGTGCCTGCCACTTTGAGCACATTTCATTTATGGAAATGTTTCCTAAGCTGTGTCATTTTCTTAACCCCCTATTGTGCTGTACATCTGTACATACTACCTTCATGTTTGGGTGACATATTGTGCATCTGTGCTGTAAATGCTGTGTTGTTTGAGGACATGTGGTGATAGCTATGTACAGCTACTCAGAGGTTCCTATTTGTCTGTAAACTGTTGATGAAGTCCAACAGTATGTGTAAATCATGTATACCACATTAGTATTACACACATTTACAGTGACAGTTGTTTCATAAGTTCTATCCCATTGTTATAGTTGGCAATGTGCACCAAGGAGGGTGTAATCGGATGCATAGCTATGTGCTGTACAGTATATGTCAGATGTAGTAGCCGTTCTCAACAGCTGTTAAGTGTGAGGATTGTAACTAGCTGTACATGAAATGTGCATTCTGCATTTCTCATACTATGCTTTCATTTTTTCACATAGTTACCCTGCCATGAGGAGAGTAAGACAACCACCAGTGTACCGTCCACTAGTAGACCTGCACATCTGAATCGTCAAACCATCATGAATCTTAGTAATCAGTTGGAGCCTGATTTGATGCCCGCCATTCGCAATCCCTATCGCATACCTCCCATTGTTCCAGTTTTGTCAGTGCTACAGCTCCTGGCCACATGGTCCTTTAAGAATACAGTGGCTCTAACAGCAGGGATGTCTCAACCCCTTGTTCAGTCTGGTTTTGAAGGATATTGTGTGCATTGTTGAAACACCTGGACAGCTACATCAGGTTTCCCCACTGTGCAGATTTGGCCTATGTGAAGGTAGACGTTTATGAGATGGGACACATTCCACATGTGGTAGGAGCCATTGATGGCACCCATGTAGCCTTGGCCCCTCTCAGTGCAAATGAACAGGTGTATAGGAACAGGAAGAACAGGAAGAACTACCACTCAATCAATATTCAGGTTGTGTGTCTGGCAGACTCATACATCTCACAAGTCACAGACAAGTATCCAGGTTCTGTGCATGATTCCTTCATCATGAGAAACAGCAATGCCCCACTTCTAATGACACAATCCTATGCAGAGAGGGCCTGGCTGGTTGGTAAGTTACCATTGAACTGTGTGTTTGTGATTTATGTCTCCTGCCATCACAATATAGCATGTCACACATACATGTTTGTGTTGTTTTTACATTGTGTTCGTAGGTCACTCTGGCTTTCCAAACCGTCCTTGTTTGTTGACCTCAGTGAGGTACCCAACTACACAAGGTGAAGTCTGCTACAGTGAGGCCCACTAGAGGACAAGGTCTTGGGTTGAGTGGACCTTCGGGCTCCTGAAGGATAGATTTAGGTACCTTGACTTAAATGGAGGAGCCCTCCTCTACTCCCCCCACAAGGTGTGCCAAATAATAGTTGCCTGCTGTATTTTCCACAATCTAGCCCTGTGACGTCAGATATCATTGATAGCAGATGAAGGGAAGGCAGCTGAACCTGCAGGTAGAAATGCTGATATGCCAAGTGATGAAGAGCCAGATGAATATGAAGCAGGTGACTCTAGAGTAGATCTCATCTATCAGTACTTCAACTGACAGACAGGTATGTGAAGAAGACCCATTGTTGTGATTTAATTGTACAACCAGATGTAGATGGCTGGCATCACACCTCCTTTCTTGCATCATCTGTGGGAGTGTAGTGAATTCCAATGCCTATGAGTGAGTTGTGAATGCAGACTGAAAGTTTGCATTGTGTACAGGACAGATTGTTCTGCATTCTCATGTATTGTTACGGCAGATGCTAACCTACACTTCTGGAAATGACTTCTCAGATGTGAAGTATGTATTGTGCAATGTCCTATCCTTTGTTCCCTTTCACTCACACACTTGCCTAGATCCTGTTTGGTTCTGCAACTTTGGATTGAGAAATACTGTGTCAGAAGCAGAAGGCAATTGCTGACAGACATGACTAGTATACTGACAGATACCTGGTAAAATCAGTGTTGGTTAAGTGGGGTGTAATCTTGATTGCTTAACAATCATAACACTGAGTTGGAAAATGCTTTATCCATTTCTTTTAACTGTGGTGTAGAGAATGATGTAAAACGGTGTATTATATGTCTGGAGATGTGTCTGGCACATGTATAAAGGTAGGATCATAGCCTCTCGCTTCACAATGGGTGGAGTACATTGTGATCAACATTGGAACTAGCTGTCATTTTGTTCTTATTTTGCAGTCCAAGGTGCATGTCACTGTAGAATGACATAGGTGAGTGACAATCGAACAGGTATGGTACCAATGTTAGTGTGTGGTTTCAGTACTGAGTACCTCAGTTATAATCTTTGTATATTCCATTGGATAAGTGATTTAAATAGATTACCATCAGCCTGACTCCTGTATTCTGTGTATTTGCATTGGATGACAACATTACTCTCAGTCATGCTCTATGTGCTGATTGCAATACTAACTATAATTCTGTGTAGAACTGGATTTCAACCTTTTCGACATCTGTCCTGTAACATTCAGTTGTAATGAGTCTCCTGCTGATGGAGTCCCCGTTTGATGTCTGTTACAATGGCTGTTTGATACAGTGGGACGTGACCACACCAGAGCTGGCATGCATAACTATTGTATATGGATTATAAAGGACACATACACAGGACATGTGTTTAAGTGGGATTTATTGCGCATTTCAAAAGGAAATCTGTAACAATGATACTAAAATAAATGAACAGAACAGTAATGGGTGAAGTCATGTTGAATGCTTTCATCTGAGTAGATGCTACCCCAGTTGATAACACAAGTCTAGTGTCCTTGTACCTTGGGAAAATAGAGTTAGGTTTCAGAACGGTCACAGGGTGTATCTGTGGCACACATGGTGGACTAATCAGGTGAGGTTCACTTCCTGGCAGTGTTTTTGGTTTTGGCAGCTGCTCCTGCCTGATGTGTGGGTGGACATCCATGTTTGTTGTGGGGGAGGGGTGTTCTTCAGCTACAGAGGAAGGGGTGTCTGAGGAATGACTTTCCCCTGGCAAGACCTTCATTCCACTAGCAGCTGCAGAGGGTAAAGGGACAGATGTTACATTGCTAGTGGAAGGGGCCAGATGCTGTGTAGAGAAACTAATCAGGGTGGTATTGATTTCCCTTGGCACCACTGCAATGGTAGCCATGTGGGCATTTTGGGCCTGCCACTGCTGCATGACGTCCTGGTGGAGGTCCATGTGCAGCCTTTCCCCTAACATATTGATGATTTGGCCCGTCCTGTCTTGGGAACTTTTTTCCCTTTAAGGGCCCATCATCTGGCACACAGCATTCCTCCCACACACCCTACCCCCCCATGTCTGTGACCCTTGTACAGTGTGCCCACTCCTAGTGGTTGCAGGTCCATCATTGTCAGAGTTGGCAAGGTTAAACTCAGGTACCTGTACTGTGGGGCACACAATAGATGATAATGTCCTTGGGACACAGGTTTCGGGGCAAATAGTTGCCTGTGATGTCGATGCAACAGGGTTGGCAGGAGTTGATGTGGGCAGGATGAGGCTGAGAGTCGATAACTGCCTGGTGTCCCAGATGTGCCATGTTGTTCGTCAGTGGACAGACATCTGAAGGTGTTGTCCTCATTGTGGACTTCACCCGGGGGGGAACAGTCTCTGGTATCCTCTACATGGTGGCAATGGCAAGGTTACATCTGAAGAGAGTGAAACACAGAGTTCAGGTTACAATGTGTGTTTTGTTGCATTTGAGTGAGATGCAGACAGTGCCTCAGCATGATTCTCTGCAATGACATTGACAGCTGCAGGGCAGCATGCCTTAGTTCTACATACAACTCTTAGACTTGATTTCTATATTCCATGTTGAGAGTTGTGAGACTAGGTTGGAAGAGATTGCACTGCAGTTGGGATCTGATACTATTTAATTATTGATATGACTGTTCACCTCTGTTACCTAGTGAATAGTCACGCTAGCTAGATGTCACACATTAAAGCTGCACAATGCACAATGGTGTCCTTGTAGGAACACATTATAGGGGTATGCAAGGAACATTGTCCTGTATCTAGATGTAGTGCATGTGCATCGACTCAGCCATCTGACTTTCAAACCCAGGTCAGTCTATTTCTGGCTTGTGATAATTGATCTGTGGCCATTATGAATGGTAACTCAGCTATAGCTGTGTTTTGCTTTGGTTGCTTTTGTGAGTATGCCATTGCATTAATCTCATTGCATGTACTGTTTCTCACTAGAACAATCTAGATGGTGTAGCTAGTAATTTAGGCCCATATTTATACTTTTTGACGCTAAACTGCGCTAACGCAGTTTAGCGTCAAAAAATTTAGCGCCGTCTAACGCCATTCTGAAGCGCCATGCGGGCGCCGTATTTATGGAATGGCGTTAGCCGGCGCTAGCAGACCGGCGCTGCCTGGTGTGCGTGGGAAAAAACCACGTAGACCAGGCAGCGCCGGCGTAGGGGGAAAATGGCGTTAGGGCGTCTTAAAATGGGGCAAGTCAGGTTGAGGCAAAAAATTCGCCTCAACCCGATTTGCGCCATTATTTTCGACGCCCAGACGCCATTTAAATGACTCCTGTCTTAGTAAAGACAGGAGTCATGCCCCCTTGCCCAATGGCCATGCCCAGGGGACTTCTGTCCCCTGGGCATGGTCATTGGGCATAGTGGCATGTAGGGGGGCACAAATAAGGCCCCCCTATGCCACCCAAAAAAAAAAAAAATATATAAAAAATTATACTTACCTGAACTTACCTGAATGTCCCTGGGGTGGGTCCCTCCATCCTTGGGTGTCCTCCTGGGGTGGGCAGGGGTGGCAGGGGGGGTCCCTGGGGGCAGGGGAGGGCACCTGTGGGCTTATTTTGAGCCCACAGGCCCCTTAACGCCTACCCTGACCCAGGCGTTAAATAGTGGCGCAAATGCGGGGTTTTTTGACCCGCCACCTCCCGGGCGTGATTTTTGCCCGGGAGTATAAATACGACGCATTTGCGTCGCCGTCATTTTTTTAGACGGGAACGCCTTCCTTGCATCTCATTAACGCAAGGAAGGCGTTCACGCAAAAAACTGACGCTATTTGCCCATACTTTGGCGCTAGACGCGTCTAACGCCAAAGTATAAATATGGCGTTCGTTTTGCGCCGAATTTGCATCGAAAAAAACGACGCTAATTCGGCGCAAACGGAGTATAAATACGGGCCTTAGTTGTATATGCATAACATGTGATGTGTTGTGCACATTCCAGGTTTTCACAATGATGGTTTGGTGCATTTTAGGAGTCATAGTGATATGATTAAGCAGTAGTTAACGTGCCATTTCCAAGGGCTGTGATGGCAGTTGGGCTCAGTGGAGCAGTGGAATGCAAGTGAGGGGCATTAGGTGATTTGGTGAGAGGTGCAGTGACTAAATTAGGTTCATTAAGGTGGGTTTGGGTGGTGAGGGGACATGCAGGACAAGAAAATTATGTGACATAAATGTTGTTGGTACTTTCCAGACTTCATTCTCCCAGGTATGCCTCTCAGGCCCTCGGGATGCACTATGTCCAAGGCCTTCTCCTCCCATGATGAGAAAATAGGTGGGGAGGTGGGGGCCAGTCTTCTGTATGGCTAGCTGGTGCCTGGATGCCATGGAATGTACCTTCCCCCGTAGGTCGTTCCATTTCTTCTTGATGTCCTCCCTTGCGTGTAGATGACTGCCTGCAGAATTGACCCTATCGACTATCCTTTCCCACAACTCCATTTTCCTGGCAATAGATGTTTGTTATACCTGGGCTCTGAATAGATGTGCTTTACTCTTACAATTTCATCCACCATGACCCTCAGCACAACATCAGTGAAACATGGGTGTTTTTATGGGGACATGGTTGTGTAGACAGTGTTTGGGGGTGTTGTGAGTGTAAGGGTGCAGTGCTGAGTAACTGGTGAGGTGTGGGTGCTGTGATGTGAGTGGAAGACGGTTGGACCGGATTGTGTTTGTTAGTGATGTGTGTATTAGATTCTTGTGCTGATGTGTGGTGTGTGCTGAGTCAAATGTCTATGTGTGCCTATAGTGTACAAGTACAAATTCTTTTCTTTTTGGCTTCTCAGTGTATGTGTATGGTGTTCTGGATGCAAAGGATTGTTGGTTGTGTGGAGGTGTGTTATATAGTGCAGTGAATAGGTGTGTCTGGTGTGTGTCAGGTGTGGGGTATTCAAACTATCCAATTTGGTGTTGTGTTCTGACAGGAGTGAGTTGTGACAGCTGAGTTTCAGACCACAAATGGTTTTCCATCATGGAAGTATCGCTGTGGTGATTTGTGGATGGTAATTTATTGGGTGGAATTTTGTCAGGCTGTCCATCATCTTATCAGTCTAAAGAAACCATATCATGCCTACTTCGACTCCACACCTACCCAGTCCATCAAGAAAAGTAATGTTCCATGAAAGGAAAGTCATCTCACTTCATATAGGACAGTACAGTCCTGGCGGTTTCAGAATATTGGCTGCTTTTTGGCAGACTTCTCAGTGTGACTCTTAATACGGAGGTTGGATTGCCGCCAACATGATGTTCTTTTAGTGGCTGCCACTGCGGTGGTGTTTCCAAAAGACCACCAAAGTCATAATGAGGCCAAATATCTCTCTGAAGTAATTGACTAGAAAGCTCTGAGAGGGAGAACTTTTAACTGCACACCCAGGGAAGTTCCCTCACTAGCCGAATGCTTTCAACATCTTTACCCAGTAAAGATTTCTACCTCCGGACTTACAAACTTTTTTTGGAAGTCAAACATTCTCCAGTGGAGCAAACCAGCAAGTTAAATCTGCCCAGCAATGTAATGCTGGTGGCTGTGGCTTGGTGGTGGTCTTGTGATAGCCTTTAGTTTTTTTGACAAAAATACTTATAGAGTTTTTAAGTCCCAGATTTTAGGGTTAGGCACGAGGAGTCCACTATGAAACCTATTCAAGGGCCTCAAGACCTCAGAGATGCCACTTGGAGGTCAATACTCACTCCAGAGG
Organism: Pleurodeles waltl; assembly: GCF_031143425.1. NCBI lineage: Eukaryota > Metazoa > Chordata > Amphibia > Caudata > Salamandridae > Pleurodeles > Pleurodeles waltl. The sequence goes on from NC_090449.1 coordinate 565,384,659, forward strand.
AAGCCACCAGCAGAGTCCAGGGCAAGTCCGTTTTGAACTAGTCAGCTGGGCTAATCAGAAAGATGGACTTCTGCAGCTTTTTGGAGTCTGTAGCTTCACAGGAGACTACTGTGCTAGCCCTTGGAGTCCAGTCTTCTATCCTTGGCTCAAGTGGGAGCGGGTCTAGGCCTCAGAATTTCTCTGCACAAGTTACAATAGGTGCAGTCCTCTTTCTGTGCTGTAGCCCAGAGAGTTTTTATGTCTTCTTCAGGACCAACAGTGTTCTGCAGATGGAACCCAAGGGCAGCACTTTCATACCTAGCTTTTGGTTGGGAGTGACTTCCTACCCAATGCGGAAAAAATTCCCAGGGGCAACTCTACCCACTTTGACATCATTTCCTGGGGGTCTGGCCCTCAACAATCTCAAACTGCCCTGCTGTACCAAAACACAACATGGCAGATTATTTGTTCCGTTGGTCAGAGCTCTCTGCACGTCCCTGAGGTGTATCCAGGAAAATTAGGAACACTCTTTTGCATAACCAGTTCTGGGACAGGTTTTCTCTATACTTCGACTGGTGCAAGTCTCACTACCTGTAATATAGCTGGGGCAGGCCAGGTGACAGTTGGAGATTATCTCTAAAAAAAAACTACTAGAGGCTTTAAGCTGGAAACCAACTTTCTAAAAGTGGCATTTTGAAAATAGCAATTTAAAATCCAACTTTACAATCAAATTGGAATTGACATCCCTAATTATTAGAGTGCTGGAATCATGATTCTAGCTGTTTCCAAATTGAAGTCATAAATTATAAGGTGCTATAATGTAACACAGTGTTTTTCTGTGGGAGATCCAGTCTTACTGCAGTTGATATAGATTGAAATTTAGTGGTGTCCCTCGTGTCACAAAAGTCAGCAGAATGTGACAAAATATGATTTATTTGATTCAGAGCACTAATAGTTTGAATGTAGAAAGTTGCACCAACACATTAATGAATGTGCCTTTTCATAATGCAGACTTCGACTTAGGTGATATTTGAAATAAATTGAATGTTAGTAGAATAAAAGTGCTGTTAAAATGTAATTGAGTCTCAAGACTAACAAAATATATTAAAACGATGTTGAATTTGTAATGATTAATGAGTTTGAAATGTGTGCAAAAATTTGAAAAATGCACTCCTCTGCTTTATGTAATGAAATGCCTTAACTGCGTTTTATCATTAAAATGGTATGTATTACTCATATTATCGAAGCATTATTAATTTTGAATTTATAAGTTTGCATATAACATGTGTTTCATTAAAACATAATAATTGAATGTAATCTAATGAACTTGCTTTACTGTAAGTGAAGCCTGTAGAGTTTGCATCTTGTGATCGGGTTGGAAATGCTGATTCATTCTTCTAACGTGAACTTTATTGTAGGCTATGTTTCTTTACATTTTTGGTAATAGATTCCATTGCTTGAATATGGTAAAGTTGTATTAAATTAACCTTAAAGCCAGAACAGTGTGGAACATAGACTGAAATTCTATACAATTGTTTCAAAATTGAGTGGAGTCTCACAGATGGAGATGTTCTCATGGAGAGCCTGGAAAAGAAAATCGTGTTGTCATTTGGAGTTGTGTGATTGATTATTAATGGATGATGCCCAGTTGCTTAAGTAGCAGCAGTTGCAGATGTGGATCCAATCCAGGGATGTTAGAATATGCTGCTTAGGTTTCTGACCCTGATGCTTTGCTGATGAAGAGTCCCTGAGTGCTGAGTCCATTGTAGAGGTATCTTTCTCTCTACTTTGCCCTTTTGAGATGACCATTTGGGACTTAGGTATCTGTATCTCCCTCCAGAAGACACTTGATCGAGCTTCTGGTATGCTACTGCTATCCCTTTTACTTATAGTTTACCTGTTTTAATTAGCAATTTACAGCCCAAGATTATCTTTTTACAATTATTTTGCCTTTTTTGTGCTTTTTGTACTTTGCCTGCATGTATTTCACCCCATATATGCACTTATCTGATTTGGTTAGCTGTAGAGTTTTCCGCTGCCAAGACTAAATTGACAACTTGAGTAAATTGAATTTACAGATGATTGTTAATCCCAACTAACATTCAGTTTCTGTATTTCAGATACTTCTCTTAATGTTGTGTATTGTTTTTATTGAATGTTTAGTTTTGTTAGGGTTAGTTCCACTAAACTTCTTTTGTCGCCTTGGATAACGCCTGGTGATACTGTATGTCTATAACTTCATATTGAGACTAATTTATGCGACTTTAATTTTGAGTTTGTAATAAATAGCTTAATCTTATTTTTGATTGAAGTTTTTCGTGTATGGCCAAATGGGTCACACAATCTCAATTTATTGCATGGTGATTGTGCTATGCATAATGGTTCCACAACACTGCATTGCTGAGTCAGAAGGGCCTTTGACCTCTGTGAGCATTGATTCCTGGAAGGATGAAAATGCTCCAGCAGATCATGATAGCAGAGGATGGTTTCACCCATCTAAAGGGGAGAACCTTTTTACATAGTGAAGGGAATAAGGATTGACCCATGTGACTGTCCAGTTCAAATGTTGCCCATCCTTTATTTTGTCCCATGGTCAGTTATGAAGATTGATGAAGTTCCAACGTTGTGCCTAAAAGTGAAAGACCTGTGAGTATAAATAGGTTTTTGCACTTGCATTGAGTTTGGCTTGAAGATTGCGGTGAATTGTGATGTTATGAAATTTGCGGAGTTGTCGTACTCTAAATGATTTTATTGCAAAAATGCATGTGGTGGTTGTTGTTATTGGCGAGTCCACCGTGGCCTAAGATCCCAAGATAATGCACAAGTGTAGAAGACACTTAGTTAATTTATTGTCTGAAGTGATATACGTGTCATTAGACATCATTCAATAGTTTCTTTGAGTGAATGTGAGTTGTGGTTGGTATAAAGTGAATCTTGAGTGCACACGGAGTATCTGTAGGAAACGGAATGAGAATTGTTTCTCAAGCTTCATTTGTTGTGTAATTGTGAAAGCCGTAGTCAGAAAGTGTCAGCCGTACAGCTTTGAAGTGTTTGAGTTCCTCCCCATAGTTTGCAGACAGGTTGTTGGTTTTTGCTTGCAATAGTTTGCATTATAAGTGTTTGAGTGTGGTAAGAGAGGCTTCAGTTGCTTTGATTAAAGCCATTGAGAGAAGCAAGTGTGACATCATTTTGTGCTATGTTGGTAGAGGTTGGTTGGTGAAGTTTCACTGGTATTGGCAGACAGTATTGCATTGCTAGTGGCTGAGAAAAGTTGTGAAAGGGAGTGTGTGATTGAAGTTAATTCGTGATTTGCTTGAAAGTTATTGTGATAAATTGAATTGAAGAAAAATGAAAATGTTCAAGGCATTTAAGAGTACGTTAAGAGTAGATGTATTTATTCCAGTTAGAGAGGGTACCGAAGTGCCACCCGAAGGAACCCCAGCTTATTTTGTGGCATTGTTAAAAGGAGTTTCTGCAGGCGTATGGCTTGAACAGTGGTGTAAGATGACTGAGAAAGAAGGTGCATCAGCCTTTCCTCGCTATGGAAAATAAAATTTGAGGTTTATAGAAAATTTGGGACAAGTGATGTATGTATCCAAACCACCCCTGAGACCTGCACAGTTCAAAGCTCTTAGTATCTGGGAACCTATTGTATGAGAGAAAATAACAACCAAGTATGAGAGTAGAATGCAGAAATAAATTAAGATACTATCTAAAGCTAGATGGGATGCAGAGCAGAAAAGGTGTAAAGCAGAAATAATAGAGTATGAATGTTTCCAGCTATTTCAAATGAAGAAGTTGAAAGTACTAAATTTAAGAAAGAAACAGACAGCGGAGAATGAGCAGACAGCAGAAGATGGTAACAAAAAGACAGTGACAAGCGTAAGTGATTTGGAAGACAAATTCCTAAAACAGCTTTTGGTGAATTGTCCATCTCCGTATAATCAATTTGAGACAAGAATGAGAAGTGAAGCAGTATAAATTGTAGCCCCAAATGTTCCAACTGCTCCAATTGAACAGACCCCCAAATCAGAAAGTTCCACGTAGACCTGTAAATTCAGTGATTCAAGTACCCATGGTTTATCAACCAGTCCTGATTGTTACTTAGTTCTGCCTGAACCAAGTCCAGTTGTGAATCAAGGTGTACCAAGCTCTAATATGAATCAAACTGTACAGACACCTTATGTAAATATGCCTGTGCAGAACTGCCTTCAAAATCAACCTCTGTCTATGTTTACACCAGTGCAGTCAATGTCAAATGTTACCCCTAGTCAAACAGGTCAAACTTTGTGAGAAAGTAGCCTCTTTCTAGCATGGTTACCTCCACTTTTGGCCTGTTTGTGAGTGTATGTCAGTGTGTTTTCACTGTCTCACTGGGATCCTGCTTGCCAGGACCCCAGTACTCATAGTTAAAACCATATTTGTCAGTGTGTTTTGCCTTTCTCACTGGGATCCTGCTAGCCAGGACTACAGTGTTCATAGTTTGTGGCCTATGTGTGTGTTGTCAGTAGTGCTTAACTGTGTCACTAAAGTTTTGCTAACCAGAAATCCAGTGCTTATGTTCTCTCCACTTACAAATTATCCACTATAGTTTAGTGACTTAATTTACCAATTCCAATTGGCACACTGGACCCCCTTATAAGTCCCTAGTATATGGTACCTAGATACACAGGGCATTGGGGTTTCAGGAGATCCTTATGGGCTGCAGCATTTCTTTTGCTGCCCATAACTAGCTCAGACAGACCCTTTCACAGGACTGCCACTGCAGCCTGTGTGAAATAGTGCACACACTATTTCATAGGCATTGGTACTGCACTTAAGTAACTTATAACTCACCTATATGTCTAACCTTCATTTACTGAAGGTTAGGTGCAAAGTTAGTAAGTGAGGGCACCCTTGCACTAGCAAAGGTGCCCACTGGCTGTCCAGGGCCAATTCCCCGGACTTCGGGAGTGCGGGGATACCATTACACGCTTGCACTACATATAGGTCAATACCTATATGTAGCTTAAAAATGGTAGCTCTGAATGCATGCGGCCATGTAAGGTGTCTAAGATCATGGAATTGTCCCCCATTCCAAATCTGGTATTGGGGGCCTGATCCCATGCATCCTGGGGCTCCACTATGGACCCCCAGTATTGCCAAACCAGCTCTCTGAGGATTGCTCTGCAGCTACAGCTGCTGCCACCTCACAGACAGGGTTTTGCCCTCCTGGGGTCTAAGCAGCTCAGTCCCAGGAAGGCAGAACAAAGCATTTCTTTTGGGAGGAGGGTGTTACACCCTCACCCTTAGGAAATAGGAGTTACAGGCTTAGGAGGGGTAGCCTCCCAGAGCCTCTGGAAATGCTTTGAAGGGCGCAGATGGTGCCCTCCTTGCATAAGCCAGCCTACACTGTTTCAGGGACCCCCGGTCCCTGCTTTGGCACGAAACTGGACAAAGGAAAGGGAAGTGACCAAAGCTTCTCCAGTGTGTCCCTGGTGTTAGCCATCAAGGTGTGGGTACCCTCTGGAGATCTCTGAGTGGCCAGTGTCAGCAGGTGATGTCAGAGAGCCCTCCTAATAGGTGCATACCTGGTTAGGCAGCCAATCCCCCTCTCAGGGCTTTGCTTCACGTTGGAGCCCGTAACCATCTTCTTTGGTGCTCTTCTGCAGACTTCTAACCTGAGAATCCTCTTTTACACCATCTTCTAGGTTGGCAGGGGCTCCTGTACTTCCTGGAATCTTTTACGACTTCTGGACTTGGTCTCCTCTCTTCACAGGTCTTCAGGTCCAGGAATCCACCATTTGTTGCTTGCAGTCTTGCTTGGTTCTTGCAATAACTGTAATCACGACTTGTAGTGTGTCCTAAGGAACCTTGGAGACCTTACTCCTACTTTTCTAGGCTCTGGGGTGGGGTATTTTACTTACATTTCGTGTTTTCTTACACTCCCATTCGCATTGCACTTAGTATATCGTTTGTGTTGCCCCTAGGCCTATTTCTTCCTATTGCATTCTATGGTATTTTCTATTGTTTGCACTATTCTGTGACTATTTACTTACCTGATTTTGGTCTCTAGTGTATATATTGTGTATAATACTTACCTCCAGAAGGAGCATTGCCTCTAAGATATTTTTGGCCTTGTGTCACTAAAATAAAGGGGGTCATTTTAACCCTGGCGGTCCAAGACCGCCAGGGCTAAAATGACGGGGGCACCGCCAACAGGCTGGCGGTGCCCCGCTGGGCATTCTGACCGCGGCGGTTTGACCGCGGTCAGAAGTGGAAAACCGGCGGTCTCCTGCCGGTTTTCCGCTGCCCATTTGAATCCTCCATGGCGGCGCAGCTCGCTGCGCCGCCATGGGAATTCTGACAGCCCATACCGCCATCCTGTTCCTGGCGGTTCGCCCGCCAGGAACAGGATGGCGGTATGGGTTGTCGTGGGGCCCCTGGGGGCCCCTGCAGTGCCCATGCCAATGGCATGGGGACTGCAGGGGCCCCCGTAAGATGGCCCCACAAAGAATTTCACTGTCTGCATTGCAGACAGTGAAATTCGCGACGGGTGCCACTGCACCCGTCGCACCTTCCCACTCCGCCGGCTCCATTCGGAGCCGGCGTCCTCATGGGAAGGTAGTTTTGCACTGGGCTGGCGGGCGGCCTTTTGGCGGTCGCCCGCCAGCCCAGTGCAAAACCTAAAATACCCTCAGCGGTCTTTCGACCGCGGAGCGGTATTTTGGAGGGGGAAGTCTGGCGGGCGGCCTCCGCCGCCCGCCAGACTTAGAATCACCCCCAAAGTACCTTTATTTTTGGTAACACTGAGTATTGTCTTTTATTTTGTATAAGTACTGTGTAACTATAGTGGCATTGCAGGAGCTTTGCATGTCTCCCAGTTCAGCCTAAGCTGCTCTACTACAGCTACCTCTATCAGCCTAAGCTGCCAGATCACTACTACATTTCACTAATAAGGGATAACTGGACCTGGTATAAGGTGTAAGTACCTAAGGTACCCATTACAAACCAGGTCAGCGTCCTACAAAGTTACAGTACTGTTTTAACAGGATAAAGTACTGGAACAACAATGCCTCAAAATCAGACAAATCTTATGGGTACTGATGCATTAGCCCTCTCTGTAACTATAGGTCCAGTTTTTTCTTTGTATGCTTCAGGTAATTCTAGAAGTAATGCTCATTCAATAAATGTCCTGACAGTTCGGGAAACACCAGCTACCTCTGTAGGGTTATCACCATTTGGTACAGAGATCAGAGTATTCAAACCATTCAGAGATGGACAGAACAGCTTCTTTTATCATGTCATTATCCCATCCACGTGTTGCAGAACCTAACCTGATGTTAAATCAAGCAAGATTTATTCCTAATGCAAGATTTCTGCAGGGAACCCCACTTTCTTAGTTGCTCACACCTGATCAGTTTCCAAATGTAAATTTCAGTACACTGCAAGCAGAAGTGCCCCAGAGAAATAATTTCAGTTTACAAGGTTTTACGACATTACAGTTTATAGATTGGTTAAACAATATGAGTCCTCACGGTGCAACAGGTGTGACAAATGGCAATATTAGATCTGAAGAGACACCCGGGAGAGACAGAACACTAAAAATGTCCAGATTAAAATTAGAATTAAATTAAATGTTTTTAGGAATGTTAGACATAGCTCAATTGGAAACTCAAAAAGCAAATTAATTGTGGTTCATGTGTAATGATGTTACCCAACTTTCAGGACAGGCTTATGAGAGATTAGTTGAAGTAGCCAAGAAATAAGTTGTGGATTTAGAGAAATCCAACCCCCTACAGTGAAGCTATAGATTAGAGTTCAACACCAGAGACGTTATTAACATGAGATCACCTGAAATGGGATTGCAGATTAAGGAATTGATCACATACTTTCAGACACGGGAGCATTAGATAAATTGGAAGGCAGATGGACAAAGAAAAGAGATCAGAAGAAAACTAAGCAAAATCTGTCTCCGGTAGGAGCAAATCAAGCCAAAGACAATGTGAAAATTATGCTTATGAAAGAAATATCAGGTGAATATTAATTACACATGCCGTGGAATAGACGTCACATATTATCATTCACAAATGATTATCTGAGATTAAGAGAAAAAAAAGTGGAGTGGTATAAGCAGACAAAGTGATTCATGAAACTTTCAAAATGCCTGTGGGAGGATTTGAATACCTTGTTTGACACTGTGGTTCTTGCTGATTTGTGGACTGAATGTAAAATGAGTGTTCACTGGCCTGATTATGAACCTCAGAGAGATCCTTTTACAGGTTCACTGCCTAAAGATGTCATTAAAAAGTATTACAAGATAATTGAATTTCTGAAAAACAAAGTGTACCCGAAAGATATTGATTGGCAGAAAATGTATAGGACAGCTCAGGAAACAAGAGTCAGTTCATGCAAATTACGAGAGACTGTTACAAGCCTTCAAACAGCATAGTGGTACAGAGACCATAGAGCCAAAAGGTATGGGTCAGTTTGTGTTTAGGTATTTGCAAGGATTGAAACCAGGCATTAGTAACATGATTCAGCAGCACCTGATTTGTTGCCAGAACAAACCAATTGATGAAATTCTGTGGTATGCAAAATACTGCAGTGATACAATTGAATGGAAACAGAAGAATTTGAAGGAAGTGAATCAGATCCCACAGATGAAGGTGAATACAACTGGGATGCAACAGCCAGTGAACAATGTGGTTCAGCTTAGAGGTAGAGGATGTGGTGTTCAGGTAGACCAGAGAGGAAATGTTGTTGACATTCAGATGTTGAAGAAGATGAATCCTTTTCATGCATGTAGACATTTTTTATATTGGTGCCGGAAGATTCCCTATATTAATACGAACAATTTGTGCAGAATACTGGTGTTGCTCAGGCTCGAGGCAATAATCAAGTACAAATACAGAGAGCTCAAAGACACTGAGTACAAAACGTGAATGGGTCCTCCCTCAGGACAGCAGCAGATGTAATTGCCACAAGTCCCTATGGCACAATGACAACAGGTGATTGTTCCTCAGCAACAGTTGAATCAGGTCACAAATTCAATGATGAATCAGATAGCATCACAATACCCCTAGATAGACTTGAGTGAGGATGAACTTTCAGACATCGTCCAGCTAGAGAGTTCTAAAGATGAAAGTTTCATGTAGGTTGCATCCTTAAAAGTAGATAAACATGGTCCCTATGTAAATTCTAAAGTTATGAGACATGATGTATCAGTCCTGGTTGATACTGGAGCTACACATTCCACTGTCAAAACCATAGAAGTGCCAAACTTGCCCTTTAAGGAAGAAGAGTTCAGATTGTAGGAGTAGCAAATAAGCAGTTGATGAATCCTGTAACTAAGCATAGCCCTGCTAAAACTCTCCTATTTTAGGATTGCGGAAGCCTAATGAAAAATACAGCATAGTACAAGATCTGAGAAAAGTTAACAAGATTGTTGTTCAGTGTTGTCCTCTGGTACCAAATCCTGCAGTGATTTTATTTCAAATTCCCTGTGAAGCTGAACGGTTTACCGTGATTGATCTTTGTCATGCGTTCTTCTCTGTATCATTGCATCAGGAATGTCAGTATTTATTTGCATATACATTCAGCAGTCGTGTTTTGCCATGGTGCCAAACTCCTCACAGGTATACAGAGTCACCATCAATCTTTAATCAGATTTTGAAAAAAGAAGTGGCATTCCCTGAAATGCCTAATAATTCAGATTTCATCCACTATATTTATGATCTTTTGGTTGCCTCAAACACCCTTGAAGAATATAGGAGGGATACCAACGCTCTCTTGAAACATTTAGAAGAAGATGGACATAAGGTTTCCCCTGCAAAGTTTACAGTATTGCAAGAAAGAAGTTCATCACATTGAAAAGGTTGCAAGGAAGGTGTCTCAAGAGAGAATCTCAGTGATCATGCAAAAGAATCCCCCTGTTACACAGAAGGAAGTCAGAATGTTTTTGGGAATGGTCGGCTACTGCTGCCAGTGGATTTCAAACTTTTCCCTTTTGTGTAAACCATTACAAAGGTTGACACACAAAGATGTGTTTGATTCGATATCATTTGATGACAACTGTGTGTGTGCCTTCACAGAGCTGAGAGGAAGCTTATGCTGAGCCCTAGTTATGGGAATGCCCACTATAACAAATGTTTTTCTTTTTTTTGCTGTGAGAGGAATGGAGGTGCTTTTTCTGTTTTGACTCAGTTGCATGGAAATGCAAACAAGCCTGTGGCTTAATTTTCTGCTACACTTGATCCTGTAGCATCAGCGCTGTCTGGTTGTTTAAAGGCGGTCCCTGAATCTAGTATTAGCATTGAACAGTCCAAAGGCATTGCTATGGGCCACCCCTGAATGTTTTATTCCCCACTATGCAGTTTGCACTGTCTCAACTGTTATAGAAGCCTCCTGGCTTCAAGGAGTCTTTTCCACCCACGTAGCTGAATTTATTGCTCTTACCAGAACATGCTGCATTTCTGAACAGCTTAAAGTGACAATTTTCACTGATAGTCAGTATGGGTTTGGTGTTGTTCACAACTTTGGACAGTTGTGGTCCCAGGGAGGTTTTATGTATGCCTCTGGATCTCCTATTCGAAATGGTGATAATGTTTACAGCTGTTTAAAGCATTGAAGTTGCCTCTGAAAATTACAGTTGTTAAATGTGCTGCACATAAAAAAATCTAATGATTATGTCTCTGGGTAATACCTATACAGATGAAGTAGCGAGGTACTGTGCTCTGAATTGTACTTCCTTCAATGAGGAGTGGAATAATGAAAAGGACGATAAGACATGTCAAAATTTCCTCATGACCGTTATTGATAGTTAGGAGGAAGTTAAGAGTTTGCAGGAACAGGTGAGAGAAAAAGAACAGCAGAGTAGTGTCACGGTTTTGGGCAGGTCTGATCAGGACTCTGGTAGGGGCACCCCTTGAGGTCACAGAATATTCCAAAGAGGTAGTGTACTGGGGCAGAAGAGCAGCTAAAGGAAGACACAGGAAAGGACAGGTATGGGCAGGCACAGGAAACAGGAAAGTAAAAGCAGAGCAACCTTAGTGTGAACAAACAGGAAATTGATTACTAATGGACAAACACACTGGGGTTACCAATAAGGTTGTACACAGGTTAGGGCTCAGAAATTCCCACAGCAACAGGTAATGTCAATGCCTCTGTGCAGATTGCTCTTACAGATAGTCACCCCGCAAACACCATAGAAAGGAGGTAGCAGAAGTGATCCTCCTGTCTCTGGAACCTTAGAGCACAAACAAGGATTGTACTTACATACACAAGACAAGCCCTTGTGGGTCCAGCTGGAAACACAGTGGCAATTCCTGAAAAAACAGAAATAACACACTGACGCTGTTAGGCACTAAAGACTACGTATATCACTAGACAAAGTATGGGGTTTGGAATTGCCTCCTGGAAACCAGGAGCCAACCCCAGTACAAAGGAAAACACTTATACACAGGTGAAGACTGATAGTAACCTTACCAGACACTAACATCCAAGAGGAAACGGAAACAGAAGGAACAAACTAAGAGGCAGAGGCAGGAACTGGGAACAGGCTCAGGCTGAAGCAAAGGCAGGATTGGACTGGAAAACAGAGCACAAGCTCTAGATGGAACAAACAGAAACAGAGAGCAGGCTATGGCTGGAACAATCAAGAACAGGACTGGAATATAGGGAGTTGTAACAAGCAGGAAACAGGACTGGGAAACTGAGAGCGGGTTCAGGCTGAAACAAAACAGGAACAAGACTGGAACACCATCCGATAAAGGGTCTGGAACACAAATGAATCGAACTCCAATGCAGGACGAGGATCTTGAGGAAATGGCTGCTTATAAGCAGTTCCAGGCTGCAGCAAACCCCAGGTGGAATCACATGAATTGGCTGCACAGGAGAGGTCTCAGGTGTGGGTAATGTCAGGCACTCACAATTCCTGGGGGAGAAAATCCAGAAAAAATGAGCACCTGGACTTCTCCCATTGAAAACAATGTATAGCAGGATCCAGGCTTTCCTGACTACCAGGCTGTGCATTATGGGATTTGCAGTCCGAGGAAGCAAATGTGATTCTACAAAAACATACCATAGTAAAAAGAGAAACAAACGGGAGTCAGAAAGGGACTCTAGGTGAGTGTTCAGGGTCATTCCCAGGCTACAGAAGTCCCTTTATAGCGCCCCCTGGAGATGGGACGACAGAGTCGTAACAAGTTGGGTAAGAGCAGGACGTGTTGAGAAAAATGACGTTTGGGTTTCAAGTGGTGGGAAAGCAGTGCTGCCAAATAGCTTACTGTTCCTGATGGCAAGATATTACCATGGACAGGCACACATAGGTAGGGATGCAATGATTAGAATGTTCAGACAAACATGGGACAACCCCAGATTTAGATTGATTGCTGAGGAATATGTCACAGATGTGTTATGTGTAGGCAAATCAATCTAAGGAAATGCACTGTTGTTACACTTAATCATATAGGTAGATGAGGAGGACCTTTCAATGGAGCTTGATTTGATAAAACTGCCAGTGTGTAACATGCTAAGATATGTTCTATTTATGGTTTGTGTCTTTTATCATTGGGTTGAGGTTTACTCAACTTGGAGAAATGCTAATCTCACAGTACCAAAGTGGCTATTGAGGAAGTTGATAGCTGGATTCAGCTTTCTGACTTCTTTTTAATCAGACCGAGGAACTCCTTCAATAGTGAGATCCTTAGATTGTTGTGTGCGGGTTTACAAGTTGAGCAAAGATCGCATTGCAGTTACAGACCTGAGGTTTCAGGACTTGTAGATCAATGGAACCCTGAAGTCCAGACTGACGAAAGTATGTGCATCAACCACTTTGAAATGGCCAGATGCATTGGTCTTGTCTTGATGAGAATGTGCCTTACAACTGATTGAAAAAAGGTCTATACCCACATTAAATCATCATGGGGTATGCTACGAGATTACCAGCAGTGCCTGCAAATGTGCTTGTGAACATTACAGATGATTTGGTACTGGATCATTGTAACAAACTGGCTGATGTGGTTCCTTCTTTGTCTCGTCTGGTTGGAGTAGTTACTGTACAGCCACAGCAGGAGCTTTGCAATGACCTGAACCCTGGAGACTGGGTGATGCTTAAAAAGCATGTGAGAAAAAAATGCTTGTAAAATGTTGAAAAGGGGCTTACCAAATGGTTTTGGTAACCACTGTAAACTTCACACTTGTATAGCACACTACTCATCCCTTAGGGTCTCAAGGCACTGTATAACCCCTACTGGCTTTTCCCTGTGAGGTACCCACTCATGGACAGCCCCAGGGTGAAGCCAGGAATCCAAGCACTGTGAAGGCTGTTGTGTAGATTAAGCAAGCTATTGCCCAGAGTTACAGAGTGGGACCTGTTAATTAGATTAGCCACCAAGGTGAGAATTATTCGGTCCAAGGGAATTGAGCCCCAAGTCACACCATGGTGGGAATTGAACACTGATCCCAGGCCATATCTCTGCATCAGGGTCTGCCGCTCTAACCATTGTGCCACACTTGTCCACTGGTGTTACATATACACCCCATCATGGCATGGAAGAACGCAAGGACAAAAGGAAAGGATTGTAACAAGTGTAATCATTGGAAAATCAGATAGGCCAAATTAAATTATCAGTATATACAAATATGTACACCAACTACACAAGTCCGGATATGAATGACATCATTGTCCGTGGATCTGTGTCCCAAAATGCATGGGCGAAGCCCACACAAGATATCTGACTTGAAAGGGAGAGAACACTGCAGGTGCATCAGATGGAAAGTAAACAGGCACCTCAGCTGGAGGGGGAGGGCCCTCAGCCGGATGAACGGACAATGACACTGCTCCACAAGGGGGCTCCATGCCCACAGTTTGGTCCTGGGGAGTGCAAAGCCACAGTCTCTCAAGTCTCTCAAGTGGGTGGTTTTCACACTGCTTTATCCCGGGGAGTACAAAGCCACAGTCTCACAAGTCTCTCCAGTGGGTGGTTTGCCCACTGCTTTATCCTGGGGAGTGCAAAGCCACAGTCTCTCCAGTGGGTGGTTTGCCCACTGCTTTATCCTGGGGAGTGCAAAGCCACAGTCTTGCAAGTGGATAACAGTCTCCACTGGTTCTAGAGGGGTCTTTGTGCCCAGAGTGCTTCATCCTACCAAGGATTAGGTGAGTGGATGTGATTCTCCACTGGTTCTGGAGGGGGCATTGTGCCCAGAGTGCTTCATCCTGCCAAGGATTAGGTGAGTGGATGTGATTCTCCACTGGTTCTTGAGGGGGCATTGTGCCCAGAGTGCTTCACATGCAGTGTGGCAGGTCCCATTCCCTCATCTGGGAGTGTGCGCCAAGAAATTGCCTGGGAACAGGTAGCATGATACTCCATGGAGGCAGAGACACACTCCACCCTGCTGCGACTTCGCCTGCCCCCTGCAGGTACAAACAGTGAGGGGTGTTGTGCATCCTGTACGCTGTGCAGGGTCCAAGATGTCTCCTGCAGCTTAGGACGGCTGCCCAATGGGGATGATAGCCATGTCAGATGTGGGGGCACTGTCTGAGCACGTCGCGGGGCTGGTGGCAGTGGTTGCGGCGGTGTCTGTGGCAGAGGTGCTGGCAGTGGTGCATGTGTCAGCACCTGTGAAGGGACACAGCAGGACGTCTCCTGCAGCCTAAGATGGCTGTCCACTGGGGATGATGCTGGAGACTGTTGCTGAGGCAGCAGACGTGCAGGTGGCGGTTCAGTTGGCGGTGCAGGTGGCGGTGCAGGTGGCGGTGTCCACTGCCATGCAGGTTGATGTTCTGGTTGACAGAAGGGGTGACTCTGGTGCCTCAGCTGGAGCCGCCGTGCCCTGTCCTGACTTGCTCTTCACCTTGTGTCCCTTCCCCACCTTTGATGTCGCTGCTGGTCCCTTGGCACTGTCCCCTTTTGGCTTGGAGGAGCTCTTGCTTGGTGGTTGGTGCAGCTTCTCCCTCCAGCATGTGGGCACTTTCTTCATCATGGCAGGTGGCGGAATGGCCTGCTCTTTTGCTTCGCTAAGTGGCACACTGGCAGCCCTGATGGGTGCCGCTCGCGATGTGACCGGACATTCTGAGACCACTGTGCTGGATGATTTGGTGGCTGAGGTGCTGGGCTGGGACCTGGACAGCCTGGCCCTAGGGGAAGGACGGGGGAGGTGTAGGAAAGAGGTCAATGTTAGCCAGGAAGAGTTTCTTAGACACACTGGGACGGGAAGATGGAGGGGTTTGGGAGTGGAGGAAGAGGTAGTGGTTGTAGGAGGTGTACGTCTTCTGAATTTGGGTGAAGGTGCATGGGCCGGAGGCTGTTGTGAGGGGGATGGCTGTTAGGTGGGTGTGTGCCTGTGTTTGTGTAGTTTAGGAGGAGGGCTCACAGACACACTGGGAGAGGACACAGGGGATGTGTGCATGGTAGTGGGGGTGGTGATTGCACGTGAGCGGTGTGTGGTGATGGGCGTGCTGGTGATGGAGGTCGTGGATGAAGATGTAGTGCATGCAGGTGTGAGTGGAGACGAGTCGGGGGAGGAGGTCGACGTGGAGGTGGGGGACACAGTGGAGGCAGGGGATGTTGCTGTGTCTGCATGGGGATGGTGCTTGTGTGAGTGCCTGTGGAATGTGTGGTGCTTATGTTTGCCATGTCCATTCTTGTGTGTTGAGGAGTGTACATGCTGGTCTGATGGTGTGCTTGGGATAGGCTGAGGTACAGGGGATTGGGTCTGGGTAGAGGAAGTTGTGGGGGGAGGCTGGACACAGTGACAATGGCTGCCATCAGTGCTGAGGCAAGAGCCTGAAATGCTCTCTGTTGGGCCACCACGCCAGAATGAATGCCCTCCAGGTATGCATTTGTTTGCTGCAAATGCCTCTCAACACCCTTGATGGCTTTCAAAATGGTTGATTTCCCAACAGTGAGGGATCTCAGGAGGTGACTAGCCTCCTCACCGATGGCAGCAGGGCTGACTGTGGCAGGGCCTGAGGTGTCTGGGGGGAAGGAGATGCCCACCCTCCTGGGTGAGCGGGCACAGGAAACTCAATGAGGGGCTGCTGGGAGGTAGGTGGTGGTAGGAGGAGTGGCGGCTGTACCTGTGGATGCGGTGGGCATAGAGGTGCCTGCCACCGCAAGGGAGCTCCCATCAGAAGAGGAGTTGCTGTCGCTGGTGTCTCCTCCTGTCTCCGTCGTGGAGCTCCCCTCATTCTCCGTCCCACTGGTGCCTTCGGACTCTGTTACTTCACCCTCCAGGGCCATGTGGGATGCAGCTCCCTCCTGCTCCGGTGCTACTGCTCCTCCGCCAGATGATGCTAATGCACCCAAGCACAGGGTGACAAAACAAAAAGGGAAGGAAAGACAGAGGAGACACATGGTCAATGCCTGCATCACCACTACTGTTGGCGGACACAACACACAGGGAGCAGCCTTATGCCCTAAGCCATGCACCAACAGGGCAGGGGAAAACCACATGACCATGGGGGACTCTGTCTAGACCCATTTCATGCACAGCTGGAACCCATAGGAGCCTGACTAGGTGTAGAGGGAAAATACCACCTTTGGGGTTGGAGTGGGACAGAGCCTGCAAATCAATGGATCTACCTTTGCCCATCTGCCCTGGCCTAGGGGAACCCACAGCCCACCTCCCCCACCCAGACACCTCATTAAGCGCACAGAGTCAGCTGAATGCGAGTGTACTCACCCCCTTGTGGCTGCTGTGATGCCCTCAAGTGCCCATCCAACTCAGGATATGCCACTGCCAGGATCCGGTACATCAAGGGGGTCATGGTGCGACGGGCACCCCTTCCACGTTGGGAGGCCATCCCCAGCTGGGCCTCCGCCGTCTTTTTGCTCCAGTGGCACAGGTCCTCCCATCTTTTCTGGCAGTGGGTGCTCCGTCTATGGTAGACCCCCAGGGTCTGCACTTCCTTGGCGATGGCACGCCAAATACCCTTCTTCTGGTGGGCGCTGATCTAGAGGAATAGTGAAGTAAAAATGGATGTTACTCCCCCATATAGTTTTTCTCACACATTGCCCACAAACCTCCCACCCTGGCCCAGAAAAACATACACACACCCATCCTCACATGCTTGCCTGTACCCCCCCTCACTTCCATCCACGACACTCCATACCATCATGTGCCATCCACCATGCACACAGTTTACTCACCTGTTTGTCTGGAGGACCGTAGAGTTGCGTGTACTGAAGGAGGACCCCAAACACCAGTTTCTCCAACTCCTCTGCAGTGAGGGCAGGGGCCCTTTCCCAAGACACTGTAGCCATTGTCGCTTCCAGACGCAGGTCACAGCAGCACTTGCAGTGTAGGTCCTCTCCTGTTTAAAGGTCAGGTATCAAGTGAGGGAACAGATAGAAAATGGCGCTAACGTCTGCGGCGGTGCGTACCATCACCGCCGGTGTACATCGTCATTGGCTCCTGGAACCCATAGGGCCCCTTGATAACCAATGCTGATTTGCACAGCAGTCTTTGACAGCCTACCACGACGCTGCACGACGCCAGCACAGTTACCTATTTTCCCTTGTCCCACCTTACAGGTCAGGCAGCCGCCATTTTAGGGGGCCACATGGCAGATCAACTAACTGCGTCACACCTATTTAGGCCAGGACTACGGACAGACAAAGGCACATAGAGAAAATGTAACGATTGTGCTAAACAGCCTTGTGAAACCAATGTGGTGTCTGACCCTCTGCTCACTGTTCGCCTCCATAGGGCACGTCCGCTAGGGTAGGTGAGGAGATGGCGGCATCCTCCGGTGTACAGACCTCTGCTGGACCTGTCGACAATGGAAGACAGACACATCATTTTCACTTACAGACTTGATCCTGCAACAATCCATGAACTTTGTGCCCAGTTGGAGCCAGACCTGATGTCAGCTATCCGCCATCCAACAGGAATCCCCTCTCTAGTGCAGGTCCTGTCAGTGCTCCATTTCCTGGCAAGCAGGTCTTTTCAAACAACAGTAGCCATGGCATTAGGGATGTCACAGCCAATGTTGTCTAACGTGTTGTCCAGCGTGTTATCTGCCCTGCTTAAACACATGCGCAGCTACATCGTTTTCCCTCAGGTGGAGGATCTGCCCACAGTGAAAGGTGACTTTTATGCCCTGGGACATATCCCCAACATCATTGGTGCCATTGATGGTACACATGTGGCATTTGTCCCCCCCTGCAGGAATAAACAGGTGTACAGAAACTGGAAAAGTTACCATTCAATGAATGCGCAGATGGTGTGTTTGGCAGACCAGTACATCTCCCATGTGAATGCCAAGTATCCAGGCTCTGTGCATGATGCTTACATTTTGAGGAATAGCAGCATCCCTTATGTGATGGGCCAACTCCAGAGGCACCACACAGCCCAAGGTCCCCACACAGTTTAAATAGGTGTCTGGGTATGGGCGAGTCCCCAAGGGTTGGTGGATGTCTAACAGTTGTCCCTCGATATTTGCAGGTGACTCTGGTTACCCCAACCTGTCATGGCTACTGACCCCAGTGAGGAATCCCAGGACAAGGGCAGAGGAACGCTACAATGAGGCACATGGGCGAACTAGGAGGATAATAGAGCGCACCTTCGGCCTCCTCAAGGCCAGATTCCAGAGCCTCCATCTGACAGGTGGCTCCCTATACTACTCACCGAAGAAGGTGTGCCAGAGCATCGTGGCATGCTGTATGTTGCACAACCTGGCTTTGCGATGCCAGGTGCATTTCTGCAGGAGGATGGGCCTGATGCTGGTCTTGGGCAGCTGTGGAGCCTGTGGACAGTGAAGAAGAGGAGGCAGAAGAAGAAGATATAGACAACCGAAACAACATCATCATGCAATACTTCCAGTGAGACACAGGCAAGAGGATGGCACTGCTTCTCACATCTCATACTACCATAGGACATAGCATAAATCTGCCTTTTTACCTCTCTGTTTGGACCCTGACATGTCACTTTGCCTTTCCATTTCACAGATTTTGGTCCCACTTTATGCCCTCGGCTATGTTTACTGCTGGCCAACAAATGTGTAACATTGATATGTGAACAACTACATTGACATTACTATATTTCAGAGTAGCTGCAATTACACATTTGTGAAAAAACAGACTGACTCCAGATTGATTTGTGATTCAAGTGTGTTTATTTCTGTGCTAATAAGTGGAGGAGGTGTGCAGTGGGCTGGGGTGATGGTGGAGGAATGCCCAGGGTTGAGTCCAGTCTCTTGGTCTCACAGGTGCATTTTCCAAGGTGGCATAGTAAGGGGAGCAATGGCAGTTTAAGGTGGACAGGGTGACAAAGTGGGACAGAAAGGTGACATTCAGGAGGGTCTTATTTGCTGGCGGGGTCTTGGCAATGTTCTCTGTCTTGTTCCTGGATCTCAGGGACCGTCTGGTTCTCCTTCTGCAGGGGGTGGGGTGCTGGTGGCCTGTTGTTCATGCGGTGGTGCCTCCTGTCCACTAGCACTGGAGGAGGTGGAGGGCTGTTCATCGTCCAGGCTAGTCTCAGGGGGCCGTTTGTGTGCCACTGTGTCCTTCATGGTGTTGACAAGGTCTACCAGCACCCCTGAAATGGTGACCAGGGTGGTGTAAATGGACTTCAAGTCCTCCCTGATCCCAAGGTAGTGTTCCTCCTGCAGCCGCTGGGTCTCCTGAAACTTGGCCAGTACCGTGCCCATGGTCTCCTGGGAATGGCGGTATGCTCCCATGATGTTGGAGAGTGCCTCATGGCGGGTCAGTTCCCTGGGCCTGTCCTCCTCCGTCGCACAGCAGTCCTCCCAGTTTCCCTGTTATCCTATGCCTCTGTCCCCTGAACCGTGTGCCCACTGCCACTGACCGCAAGTCCCTGATTGTCTTGGGTTGGTGGGTTTGCCTGGGGTCCTGTGGTGGACACACTGCTGATTGATGTGTCCTGGGGACAGAGTGATGGGCCCACTGGGTGGTGGTGGTGTTTCCTGAGGGAGGAGAGCCTGTGGTGGCTTGTGACAGTGGCAGGGGAACCGACTGTCCAGAGGTCCCTGATAGGCTGGGCTGGTCATCTTGATCCAGGCGTGCAGAGCTGCTGTCATCACTGTGGGCCTCTTCTGTGAGGGGAATGGATATGTCTGGCACCTCCTGTCCGGTAACGTTGGGTATGGGTCCTGTTGGGGTGTAAATGCATAGTTTTAGTATCTGTGTGTGCTATCTTGTGCATTGGGTGAGGTACCCTCTACTACTGTGCTTGCATTATTGTGTTTGCCCTTTTGTGATAGTTGGTTTGGGGTCTGTGTGGGTATCTCTACTGGACATGCTTTGGTGATGGGGGTCCATGCATAGGTGTTGCATGCAGGGCCTTGGTATTGGGTGGTGTGGGTTGTGAAAGTGTGGCATATGTGAGGTGTTGGAGTGATGGGGTGAGGGTAAGGGTAGGGGTATGTGATGGTATGCAGCTGGGGTGGGGGATATGGTAAATACGATATGACTTACCAGAGACCAGTCCTCCTGCTACTCCTGCCAGGCCCTCAGGATGCAGTATTGCCAAGATTTGCTCCTTCCATGTTGTTAGTTGTGGGGGAGGAGGTGGGGGTCCACAGCCAGTCCTCTGTACAGCAATCTGGTGTCTGGATACCACTGAACGCTCCTTCCCACGTAGGTCGTTCCACCTCTTCCTGATGTCATCCCATGTTCTTGGATGCTGTCCCACTGCGTTGACCCTGTCGACGATTCTCCGCCATATCTCCATCTTCCTAGCAATGGAGGTGTGCTGCACCTGTGATCTGAAAAGCTTTGGCTCTACCCGGATGATTTCCCCCACCCTGAGCTCCTCCTCTGGAAACCTGGGGTGTCTTTGAGATGCCATGATGTTGTGTGGGTGATGTGTGAGGTGCTGTTCATTGTGCTGGCTGATGTGTTGTGTTGGTGTGTGTTCTTTGAGGTGCGTGGATGTTGTATGAGTGATGGTGTTGTGTGCCTGTGGAAGCTGGTGTTGTGTTTCCTATTCTCTCTCTATCACCTTTTTCAAAAAAATGTTGTTGTAGGGGGTTGTGGGAAATGTGGGTGTGTGTTTTATAGTGTTGTGAGTATGTGGACGTGGTGTGTGTATGTGTATCAGGTGTGTATATTTCAAACTGTCCAATGTAGTTGTGTTTTGTAAATGAGTGTGTATTTTGAGCGCAACGGTGTGTGGCAGACTTGTGTGGGTGTTTGTATTGTAGCAGATTCCGAGATGTGGGTCGTAATACCTGTAGCGGAATTCCGCCGCCGCCACGGTATGTTGGCGGCCTTCAGCATGGCGGAAAGCAGGATTTACCACCAGGGTTGCAATGAGGGCCTTTATGTGTTGGAGGTGATTGTTAGTCATTATCAGCTGCTTCTTTACTAGAGACATTTGAACTTTTAATAAAAGCATTTGAACATTTGCAAGTACAGACAACTCTTGATGAACTTTCTAGAAGATCAAGGAACTGGGTGAATAATTGCATTAGTTTTTGGTTTTTAAAAGACTATTTTTAATTTTGCTCAACTGAAAAAGGACAGTGATAAGCAAAAGACACTTTTGCATTTTTGATTAATGATTTTTATATTTGTCCTTGTTTTTGGTCCGAGTCCAGACATTTCATGGAGTCCAATCGAAATGAGAAAAGTAAATATAAATATGTATGCATAAGGTTAGTAGTAGCATTTGTAGCCATGAGTGTATTATTGTTTGTTGGACTGAGTTTGTCCATCGAAAAGGATTCAGAGAATCTTGAATTTAGAAGACCCTATGGTAGAACAAGAAACATCTAAAGAGATGAGAGACTCTTACAAACTGATAGTTCTAAGGGAGATTTATTATCAAATGTGTAGTACAAATGGCTCTAAGAATATATAGACACAATAGAACTCCAAAACTGCTATGTGTCTATGCAAATCCCTTTATTAGTACAGGAAGGAATCATGTATCACAATTTGCCACTAACATATGGAATTTCCTGTAGTCTGTTATTAACATTGTTATATCAGCAGGAGTATTTTCGATACTTCTATTCAAATTATGACCTAATGTTTTCTCCATTATGAAGCATTTGAGTAGTGTTGACAACATGAAAAACATTGACACAGTGGGAGGATTATTTGAATCTACATTGTCATTTAGAACAGTATATGCACACAACAACAAATTGGCCAGCATACTTAGCCCAGCAGAGAAAAAGCTCATTGGAGAATAGTTGGAAAGAAGGAGGGCAATGAAATCAAAAATAGAAAAGGGAGTAGTTTTGCAAAATTGGGACAAAGACACCATCAGTTGGAAATCAAGGTTACTCGGCCTTAGATTGGCCACATGTAGGGACATTATGTGTACATAGATCAAAATCTAAGACTGACACACATTTTGTAGGTACTAGTGAATGTGAACATTTTTTTGTGTTTAAAAGTGTTGGACTTTTAAGTTGAATGGACACGATCCCGCCATACCAGCTGTTTTTATTCCATATGTGGGAAAAATGCTTATTTAAAGCTGCAGAAAGGCTGGTATGGTACATGTTATATGGGTTTAGTATTTACAAAAATGTATCATGTTGACCATTTTAATGATCCAGTTTGGGGTGAGAAATCAAACTCCAGAGATAAAAGAGGAGCAAGTGCTTCAGAGAAAGTGGGAGATATTTTTGGTGCCATACTTCCATCAGTACGTGCGATCTTGAATGATGTCATGATTAGGAAGCTGTCAACTATTGTAGAGAAGTTATCTAAAGACAATGCAGGTGCCATGTTATTCATGGACAATGGTTTCTGTGAGATCTATGGTTTTATAAAATTGTCTTGTGTTAGACATTCTTCACCCAAAAGAAGGCGGAGCCCTTTGTGAATGGCCCTGAAAACATTTTTTCAGAGCAGGCAGTGGTTCTATGGACCACTGCCTGCTCCGAAAAAATTAAACTGATACGTTTCATTTTTTCGTTTGTAATGCAACTAAAAGGAAAACGGGCTGCATTACAAAAAAAAGAAACTGCTTTATTTAAAAGCAGTCACAGACATGGTGGTCTGCTGTCCGCAGCAGGCCACCATCCCTGTGAGTGCTGCAACTCGCAAGGGGGTCGCAAATTGCGACCCACCTCATTAATATTAATGAGGTGGGCCTCTGCGACCCCCTTGCGATTTGCAGATGGTGTCAGGGGCACCATCCTGCATCCTGGTTTGCGACTCGCAAATTTCGAGTCGCTTGGACTCGCAAATTGCGAGTCGCAAACCCGGAATTTGCTACATCTGGCCCAACATCTCCAACATTACTGGCTTGAGAAATGACCTGAAGAGTCTAACAGCAACCGGTACATGGGAAGATATTGGTTGTGGTTTTTCGACCATTGATAAATGGTTTGGAAACATGGGAAGAGGACTAATGAGAACCATCTTAGGACCATTGTTGATAATAGCATTGCATGCTTAAGTTGCGTTTGAAACTAACAAACTATTTAGGAAATTGAAAGAGAGAAGAGCAAAGAATAGGCAGAGGAGGGTAGAGACAGAAAAGGAGACTAGGAGAAGCATCTATTATTGAAACCTCAAAAGGTTTGAGGCCTAAAATAGACCTTGCCAAAGTAGGCCATTCAAATTTTGAGCTGTCTCATCAAAATGAGAATTGGACCATTTGTGATGGAGTAGTTCACCACCACAGGATGGATTGATAGAGTTTGGAATTTACTGGTGTCCCTCGTGTCACAAAATTAATCAGAATGTGACCAAATATTATTTATTTGATTCAGAGAACTAATGGATTCAATTTAGAAAGTTGCACTGACGATTTATGAATGTGCCTTTTTATAATGCAGAGTCCAACTTAGGTGGTATTTGAATTAAATTGAATGATAGTAGAATAAAAGTGGGGCTAAAATGTAGTTTAAACTCTAGAATAACAGAATATATTAAAACAATGTTAGATGTTGAATGATTAATGAGTTTTAAACAAGTGCAAAAATTAGAAAAATACACTTCTCTGCTATATCTAATGAAAGGTTTTAACAAAGCTTTATTGTTTCAAATGAAATGTATTACTCATATGATTGCAGCATTATGAGTGTTGAAGTTATAAGTTTGCACATTAGATTTTTTTTTATTAAAACATATTAATTGAATGTAATACCATGAATTTGCTTCAGCACAAGTGAGGCTTTTGGAGTTTGCATTTTGTGATTGGGATGGAAATGCAGATTAATTCTTTTAACATAAGCTTTCTTGTAGGTTATGTTCCCATGAGAAGCTTAGATTTTTGGTAATATATCCCATTGCTTAAACGTGATAAGATTTTATTGCCAGAACTGTGTGGAACATGGGCTGCCATCATGTACATTTGTTTCAAACTTGTGTGGAGTCTCACAGATGGAAGGTGCTCTCATGGAAAGCCTGGGAAAGGAGAACTGTGTTACCATTTGGAGTTGTGCGATCGATTATTGTTGGATGATGCCCTTTCAACGTGACATGAACTGATACCTTAGGCAAATCAAAATGTTTGGTGACTTTTTGACATGACAGTTCCCAGTTGTTTTTTGGGCAGAAGAAAACAGCATTTGCAGAAGCAGTTGCTGTTACAGATCCAATCCTAAAATGCTAGGATATGCTGCTTAGGTTACTGACCCTGATGCTTTGCTAATGACGAGTCCCTGAATGCTCAGTCCCTTGGAAAGGCATCTTCCTCTCTACTTTGCCCTTTTGAGATGTCCCTTTGAGAATTAGAAATCTGTATCCCCATTCAGAAGACCCTTATTCGAGCTTCTGGTATGTTGACACTATCCTTTTTTACCTATATCTTACCTATTTTAATTAGTAATTACAGCCTGAGATGATCTTTTCTGAATTATATTTGCCCTTTTTGTGCTTCTTCTATTTTGCCTGCATGCGCTTCGCCCCTCACAGGCACCTCTCTGATTCAGTTAGTTGTAGGGTATTCTACTGCCCAGACTAAATTGACAACTTTAGTAAATTGAATTTACTGATGATTGCTAATCCCGAGCAACATTGGATTTCTGTATTTCAGGTATTCCTTTTAATGAAGTGTGTTCTTCTTCTTGAATGGTTAGTTTTGTTAACATTAGGTTAACTAAACTTCTTTCATTGTCTTGGTCAACCCCTGGCGATAATGTATGCCTATAACTTAGTATTGAGAGTAATTTACTTGACTATAATTTTTAGTAGTAATAAATATCTTAATCCTTTTTTTGATTGGAGTTTTCCTTGTATAGCCAAATGTGTCATTTTGTCTAAATTTGATTGCGTTGTGTTTAATGGTTCTACCACACTTTATTGCTGGATCAAAAAGGTCCATCCACGTCCTTGAGCGTTTTATTCCTGCAAAGGATGAAAATGCTCCAGCACAGTGAAACAGACTTTGAAGGTTCTTTACTGCCAGGGCATGTACAACTAGGAACACGTCCTACTTTTTTAATAATACACACCCTGTCTTAGGGACGTTTAGAACTTATCTTACAGATGACTTATAAGTATAAAAAAGAAAGTTTTAAGCCTGTTAAAAGAGTGCATTTATTAGGTAAAAATGGCAGTTTTAAAACTGTCATGCTAGGGTGTTGTGGCAGGCTTAGTGTCATGCACAAACACATCGAAGGTCATATAGCAAAGCTTTTAAAACCATTAAAAGAGACTACCATTAGTCTTATTAGTGGCGGTCAGTGAATGGCAGTGATGGGTGGGTGCAATCAGGGTGAGTGGGATAGCAAGCTGTGCAATCCTTCATTAGCAGTGAGCGTCAAACAGCAGTGCTGAGGGGACACAATCATCCACAGTGGATGGCAAGAAATGGGTAAAAATAAAATCAGTAAGGAAATGTGAGGGCACTATGAGAAGTGGATGCGGGAAAAAATAGTCCTCCATGTAATGGAAGGCACTGACATCAGTGGTGGAAGGATACAACTACACAGCAAATCAAAGCACGGTGAAACGAGTTTTTGCTCCTCTGAACAAGGCAAAACAAGAGCTTGCAGGCAAACCATCAAATCGGAAGAAAACCCCACATAAACAAGAAAGTTATTGAACTATAAGCGCAATGCCGACCAAAAACACACTGTAAGTATATTGGTTCTGACATGAGACACCTAAAATATGCCCTAACATTAGCCAAGCGTATTGGAGACATTATGAGACAAGCATAGACAAGGGCAATTAGTATGGTTTTTGTATACTGCATGCACACAAAGGCAGACAACATGAGTAAATGGACATATAGAGCATGTATATATCCACACAAACATCATACATAGAAGCACCCATTTTCACACATTTCAGCAACCATGCAGGCTTGAGAGAACCAAAGGCAAGACATACGTGCATGAATGACAAACTTTTATACAAGATGCTTTGCTCTTTAGCTCTGCAGCAAAAGACGCAGGCAGATGAGCGTCAGTAGCGTGCAGGATGATATTTAGCTATAAGTACCAGTGGATGTGCCACAGCGACTAAGGATTACTTACAGAAAGAGACCATAGTGATACCCATAAAAGAGAGCATAGTATGATGTGCAGAGAAAAGCAAGAGTGATACACCTCAGAGAAGACCTGAGTAATGCACCGCATGGAAGCGGTGGGTGATGGGCCTCAGTGATTGACTGACGGTTACATCCTAGGAGCCCTTGGTTATGAGGCTCATGAGTGCTCTCTATCCTATGCATTGGGGGAGCCATGGGCAATGCGCTTGTGGCGATCACCAGGCAATGTGCAGCAGTGAAGCATTAGATGACGTACATTTCGGGTGACATAGCTGTGTGAATTGCGGGGCACATGGTGATACATAGTGAGGGATGCAGAGAAATACACAGCTCGGGGTACAGGATAATTTGCACTGGGTAACATGGGAGAGGTCTTAAGCTGCCCCACATTCGGTATGTGCAGATCATCTGGTCTTATGCTTTGATTTCGCATTTTGGAGGAAGTATTTCCCCATTATATTTGCAGGACTACCACTGGCAAAATGCAAACCAAATCATAGCAGGATTATATATGCTAATCTCACCCAGATATTTTCAGCTGTCCTTTCTATTGCATTCAATAAATTGCTTGGTGTTCCACAAAGCTCTTTGTGAGTAGATGCCATGTCTAAAGGTGGCTGTCTTGCTCTAGCACCTATGTGCACAGAGACAGTGACAGGCACATCACACGTACAGTCTTACCAACACTCCTGAATACAAGAGGCCCCGCTTCTAGGTATTAGAGCAGAAACAGGCTTCAGGCTTAAATTTAAATCGTACATTTACAGAGATAAAAACATATTCAGAGAATGTATTGTTCTGTGGCTAAAATTCAAGAGCTGACTGAAAGTGTCACATGGCATAGGTCACTTGGCAGCTTTTGCCATGGATGTGTGAAAGATGAGAATCTTTCTCTATGAAAGTTGGGTAATACATTGCTTGAAAAATGATTTATTAGCATTCTATGCATTCTGATGGTGCAGCAAATAAACATTAACAGCTACCATAGGATTGCTAACTCACTGAATCCAAATATCATTCTGAAGCACGGGGACGCCCAGGTCATTTGTACTGATAGAGTTTAGAGCCATTTCACTAATTTTGGAGTCCGATGAATCTTTTCTTCTCAGTTCGGAGGGGTGAAGAGTAACACATTTTAATTTATTCAAACAGTTTCTTTATACTCCAAATGTCAATAACATTTAGAGTCAATTCATGGGGTTTAATTGGTTTTTACAGACTCAAAGTCATAGTTACATAAATATCTCAAAACCATAGTGTAAACGTATAATATCTCTAAAGGAGAATTAAAGCATTGCACAATGTTAAACCTAGTTAGCATATACATGCCTAAAACGTCTATTGCAACAATACAAAAGATCAGTAAAAGCATATGATTCTTCGTCACAAGAACCAAACTCTCCTGCCTATCCGTTTACACTAAAATTTAACAAACCATCCTAATACTAAAAATATTTGAGAAAGATCTGCAAACAGAAATTCAGTAGAATATTCTGTTAAGAGAGGGGTGGAGGCATGAAGCCAAATAAAAGTATGAGGTCTATACCTCAGAAGGGTCCCGTTCAGCTCTCAAGATAGGGAAGGGTCTGAATTCTCACTAACTAAATGCTCTATAAATCACAATTTTCCAGGATGATGACATCACAGCAGAAACATTTCGAATAAAACCCTAATTAAAATTAATTGAAAGTTACAATTTCCAACCCCTGATGCATCCCATCTTAATACTCTTCGGTCTCAGCAAATTCAAAAGTTTTATGACTGCCAAGCTTCTAGAAGACTCCTTTCTTTGCCCTTGCATAGTTCGACCCAGGTTTTCTTATCTTTCACGCTCAATGAGCTTCTTGTTGACTCCGTCTCCGCTCCTAACATCTGCATCTCAAAAAACATTTCAGAAAAAACAACTCCACAATGAATGTTAAATGGAAAAAGAAAATTATATGTGTAGGCCTCCAGTCAAGTTAATAAAACACAAATATATTTTCAAATTACATAAGTTCTAATTACTACATAAGCATATGCAAAGATGCACTCCACCCACATGCTTTGCAGTGCAGAAATGAAATTAATCATATTAAATGTTGCACAAAATGTGGCCACCATCTTGTGACCACCAAAAAAATGATCACCCCCTTCACGTACTTTTTCCCAGAGATGTAGTGGCCAGATGTAGCAAAAATTTGCGATTCGCAAATGGCCCGAATCGCAATTTGCGACCCCGCAAAATCGGAAATGGGATGCAAAAACCACATTTACGAATCGCAAATTGTGACGTGAGCCATTACCGACTCTCAAAATTTGCGACTTCATTGTGCGACCCGCAAATAGGTAGTCGCAATTTGCGAGTCGCAACCCATATGAAAAAGCCACTCGAAAATTGCGACAAGTCGCAAAAAGCCAATTTTTCACACCCAAATTACCACTAACTCAGAGCAGGTGGTAACCATGACCAAAGTATAAAAAGAGACCCAGAAGGCATCTGGGTTACTCAAAATGGCTGAAATATATGTGATAGCAAGGAGGAGGAGAGTCCATGCCTCACAGCAGAGGAGGAGGAGGAGCCAGAGACAGGACAGGATATACAGAACCAGGCCGACACTTTTCCAACAAACTGAGGAGGAAATTTATGACAAATACAGACTCAGCAGTGCAGCAATATTAGAATTAATTGATCTACTCAATCGGCAGCTTCAACGACAGACTGTGAGTGGCAGCGCCATTCCCACACAAGTGCAAGTGCTATACTCGCTGCACCTCTTGGCCTCGAGTAGCTATCAGGGGGTCATTGCAGTGGCAGGTGGGGTATCCCACAGTGCACTCTCATGATTCTTCAGATCATTCCTAGATGGCATACTCACACATGTCCAGATACATATACCTACCCAGGAATGAGGCAGAAATCAACAGCACCAAGTTGGAATTCTACAGAATTGCCAACTTCCCACATGTAATAGGGTGTGTAGACGGGACACATATACAAATATGCCCTCCTGCAAATCTGGAATATCTGTTCCGCAATCGGAAGTTTACCCACTCCCTGAACATCCAGTGGTATGTCACGCCCATTATGTCATAACTGACATGGTAGCCAAATTTCCAGGGAGTACACATGACTCTTACATTTTCAGGCACAGTGGGATAAGCCAACGCCTAGAACGAGGGGAGTTTGGAGACGGATATCTCGTAGCCATTGCTGCAGACACCCTGAAGCCATACACACAGGTCACTGTAGATACCATCCATGCCCTGCTAACCTTTTTAATTTTTGCCACACAGGTGACAGTGCATATGCGCTACGACCATGGATACTTACCCCGTACCTAACACCCAGCAATGAGAATGAGAGGCGATATAACAGTGCACATAGGCGGACCAGAAATGTCATAGAGAGGACCTTTGGACTGTTAAAGGCAAGATTCCGGTGCCTCCACAGAAGTGGAGGTGCGCTCCAGTATGCCCCATTAACACCTTTCAAGATAGTTGGCGCATGCTCTATACTGCACACCATTGCCACCAGACATGGGCTACATCTCACCCCTGAAGACCCAGATTCGATGACGAGCAAGAGCTACCACATCGCCAGCCTGGGGATAGAAGCATTGCAAATCAAGGCAGACAGAAACTGGACCACATTGCAAACCAATACTTTGGAAGGTACGTGCAACTGTCACCATGCACACTTATGTCACACACAAAGAGCCCAGTTGTGAAGTGGATCAAACAATACTTTTTAATAAGTGAACCTAATAACTAAAGAACTGAACTGTAGGTAAGGGGCTGTACATGTCCACACTCAATGAGGACACATCAACTTCATGTGCCTCATGTGTCCTGCAGTGTTTGGGCCTAACACTTCCTCCTGGTACGCCCAGCATGGCTTGTGCTAGGTGGGTCAGCAGACCCCTGACGTGCACTGCCACTCCGCAAGACACGTGTGTCTGCGGCAGATGCGCAGCTGATGGTGGACCCCTACTCACTGTCCTGAGGGGTCTCAGCCGTGGCCCTAGCCACCTGTCTGGCCTCCAGCATGTCCACAGGGTGGCTAATTTGGCCCAGGCCCTGAGCCACATCCCTTGCAAAGTGGCCCAAGTCCACCTGCAAGCTCACAGTACGTCGTGACAGCCCCGTGGTGTTCACTGCAAGACGGAAAATGGATGCAGCCATGCAGTCCAATCTCTGTACCAGTTGGCGCTCACGGCGCCTGCACTCTGTGTCTCTCTGACACCAGTTCCGTCACCAGTTGCCGTATGGATAGTGCTAGGTCACTGACATTGTCATTCAAACGTGTGAACTGTGTGTTCACTTCTGCCAGGCCATGTGTAAAATTGTGCTCCATCCTCTTCATTGCCCCAGAAATAATTCTCAACTGCCTTGTTTGCAGGCGTTGACCAGATAGGAGGGATGCCTCATCTGCAGACATGGATGCGTCACCTATATCCTCCTGGGACACTGCGTGGACATGGAGTCTGCGTCTGCGACGCGGTGGTGCTTCTTGGTCTTGCTGTCTCACACTGTGGCTGAGACCAGGTGCTGTGTCTCTTTCCTCCATGTCCACTTCTTCAGCTAGAGGGAACTGTGGTGGTGTGGTGCTGGGCCCTGTTGTGGCCTGCTTTCTTCACCCTGGATGGTGTGGCTGGTGGGGGTGTCTTGTGGGAGACCTTTGGGACATAGGGAACACACTGTCAGCATCTAACATCTGTTGTACGCCTCCTAATAAACAGTTGCCTATAAGCTGCCTACTGTACTACATTGCCCATTATGCACCATTCTGGTGGTTGCTAGTCTGGAATGGAGCTAGTGTGGTTGTGCATGCTGCTGTGTACTGGGTGGGTGCGGGTATAGCATTTATAGGTGTACATGCATGTTTCATGGTACTCACTTTTTGATGTCCCTTGCGCTGACGTGTCCAGTACTCCGATTCCTCACACTGCCTCAGGCTCCAGGGTCTGTTCAACCAGTTCCTCCACGGCTGTGGGTGGTGGGATTGTGGATGGGCCTCCTCCTGTGACCCTTATCTCCCTGAGACACTCTGCCACCCTCCCCTTTGTCCTGGAGCGCAGGTCATACCACTGTTTTTTAATTTCCTCTATGCTTCTGTGGCTCACCCCTATGGCATTGACCATCTCCTGGATGTCTTGCCAGATTCTCCTCTTTTCAGTGTCTGAGACACTCAGGGCAGCCTTTCCAAACAGCTGGTCATCGTGCTGGCAGCATTCCTCTGTCAGCACCTCAAGATCCTTTTCAGAGAATTTCAATTTTCTCTTCCTGCCTGCACTGCCTGATTCTTCCATTGTTGCAGCTGTTCCTCCAGGTAGTTGCTCAGCAGTTCGTAAAGGGTGTGGTCCTCCCTCCTCCCAGGTGTATTTATTGACTTCCTGGCTCTGATGTCATCAGCAAGAGCCAGGAAGTGTTTTTCCAACAGTTTTACTGCACCTGCATGCAATTGCGGCACAGTCGCAATTTGCGATACCCAACTCGCAATTTGCGAGTTCGTTTCTAGCGAGGTCGCAAAAAGCGACCTCGCTAACAGTGGACTTGATGTTGCTTTTTTTTGTTGGATCCCATTTTGTGAGTCGGAAATTGCGAGTCGCAATGACTTGCAATTTCCGACTCGCACATTTTTTGCTTCCTACATTTGGCCCTTAGAGTCATCACAAATCCCTCTTCATTCTTGAATAAGACTCTTTAAAACCTTGTTGTTTTAAACAACTTCCACCTACATTCTTCCAGACGCTTCATGTCATTATAATATCAACAGTGACTATCTTCCAGTTCAACTTCTCCTCTCTTTCTTTTCTTGCCTGGTTAAACTTTTGTTCCCTGAAACATTCAGTATCCCACAAACAACAGTATGGCTACGATCAAAAGAGACAACAATGGTTTCAACAAATCCAAATGTTTCACTTCTCAAGCTACCAAACCTTCTGCCTACAACAGAACATCCACTCCTGATTACCTCCCATGTACCTGTTGCTTTCAATTCCTTCAAATCTGTGGTCAACCCTGAAATATTCTGAATATACTTCTGCAAATCTTCACTTTTATATAAAAGATAGATGCAGCATTGTTGAACTTTCGGTGTCTGACAGACTCTGCCCTCCATTGCAATCAACATGTCTAAAGCAAGTTGATTTTGCAAAAGTATTGCTGTCTCAGTATTGCCAACCAATAGTACTCAAGGAGTACTAGTGACCAGTTTATCCACTATAGTAGACAGCCTTCTGATTTTCAGATAATTCAAAATCACTTCCACAGGAGGAATCATAGCACGATAAATGTTTCCTACTAAATCCCTTGCACTCACACCTCACTTAGGTCTAAACCATTTAGTCCAAAAAGGATTATCAAAGTGCTCCACATGATAGATTTTAGGAAAAACAGTTCCCAAATAACATGCACCATACCATCCTTTTGGTAATCTAAAAAATGCTCTCTTGTCACAATCAAAATAAACACCAGGGATCACTGCATCTTCCCAATCCAAATACATCCTGAAATGTCCCAGAACTTCAAATGTGTGCTCACATTCACTCTTTCCCATGAACACATTGCCAGTGGTGGACCTCTCCATCCAGATGCACAATTTCCCTATATGTTCCCAATCCAAAGCTAAAGTAGCTATGTTTCCAGATAACTGATATTCTATTTCTTCCTTTGTCTATTTATTCTGACTTTGGAACAACTCATCTGTCTATGATCTGGCACACAACTCTCTCCTCCTGTCTTCAACTAAATTCAAATACTTATTTTCTACATCTGATAAAAGAAGTGAAGTTGTGTCTATGTGCACATACATTATCTGAGGTACAAACAGGTTTGAAAAATCTTGCAATAATCTTTATTTCAAAAGGAGATGGAGTCTATTTAAATGTTCAATTATATGTTTTTTTAAAGAACCATATCACAATTGGAGAAATAATATTGATAATGTCCTAGCCCATAAAATAAACTCAGCAACAAACTACATGAAAATCCATAAGTCACAGTGATGTGGTGAAAAGTAATACCCTCTGAAATGGAAGCAGGCGATTGAGTACATACATAACAATCCCATGCATTTATGGTCTCTACATATTCATATAACAGGCAGAAATATCTGCAGAATAATGTATCTACGTGTATTGCTTTCTCATTTAACGTATTACCTTTCCTAGAATATCAGAAGACATCCCTCCCTCTACAGGATTAGTTGGGGAAAACACTCCTACTAGTAATGTTATTAACATGACAATCAAAGCAAGTAATAAAGCACCTATTATACATCTACGTATGTTTCTTTGATTTATCTCAATTACATCTTTGGAATCAGATCTATGATAAAAAAAATGGCAGCAACAAATGTTTCTTCGTTGATTTGATCAATACAATCAGGAAAATAGAGCTCACAATTTCAAAGTTCATTCAGTGTCAGTACATATAAATCTTGGTGAGTCTTCATTACCCTACCTGTTCTTCTGAACAACAATCCTCATTCTTCTACTGGGGCTTAAGTGTCCTCCAAAGGACAATCAATATAAATGTCTATAATATGTGCACAAACTATGCTACCAAATGGCAATGAAAGATCCAAATGCAGCTCAATCACAATGTCCAATTCATGGAGGCTCAGCTGAACCAGTATGCTGATGTGAACATTTCCAGAATTCTTCATCTGCGTCATTTGCAAAGTAGGTCCATTCAGGTGAAGAGTACCTGCGACTTGGTACTCGTGCTCTTTTTATCTTTGTCTTCACTCAGATCAGAATTCTCTGTTTCCTCAGCAAACGTTGAAGGCACACGCTCTATAGACAGTGTCACTCCTTTTCGTCCCTGTAGTCTAGGCCAGAGATTCCCAACCTTTTGAATTCTGTGTACCCCCACTTTATCAGTCCTAAAACACAGGGACCCCAATGAATCATTATTGGAATTTGGGGAACCCCCCCAATGAGTCATTACTGAATGCTGGGGACCTAATCTGTTATGATTATTAAATTGTCCAAGCAGTCACGGACCCCCTGAGTAGGTTTGCGGATCCCCAGGAGCCCCCAGACCACAGGTTGGGAAAACTGCTCTCGTCATTCAGTCTCCAGTTTCCATTCGTCTTTCAGTAGCAATTGTTGCCTCACCAGGGTCAGATTTTGAGTCTGATTCCTGCTCCTCAGGAACTCTGATTGATTCTGCTTCAGGGTCAGACATGATTTGCTCTAGACCCCCTTCTGCTTTGTCAAGTGCTATATAAAACTCAGATTGGTCTCCGACAGGTTGATTGACCTGCTCCGATTATCTTTCACATACTACTTGCTCTTCAGGGGCAGGCACTGTTTCATTGAGGGGACACTCCTCCCTGCGAGTGTGAGATGCATGGATCCAGTTAGGGAGACCTCCACACTTGACAGCAGGAATCATCACCAGGACCACCTGATAGGGCCCACGCCTAGGAGGTTCCAGACACGTCTTTCTGACCTAATTCTTCACCAAGACCCAATCACTGGGACTGAAGCCATGTATGTTCTTGTTGTGGGAAGGCTGTAACTGTTCCAACCTGATGAGACACAGAACACAGCACTTCATCTAGTCCCTTGCAGTAGTCTTGAACCATGAGATCAGTTATATTCACAAGTGCATTTGCAGGAGTTGCTGGCAGTCTCATCGCCCTCCCCATCAGGATATTGTGGGGTGACAATCCAGTCTTTCAATCAAGTACACTCCGAAGTCTCATCAACACAAAAAGCAAAGCATCAGACTACTTCAGAGACGTTGAAGCACACACTTTTGCCAACCTCGATTTCATCGTGCCATTCACTTGTTCATCAAGACCCGAAGCCTTAGGTCCATAACTGCAATGTAGTCTTTGATCCATCTGCAATGCTACACATACCAATTTTAGGACCTCATTATTGAAATTAGTTCCTCAATCTGTTTCCAAAGAGGTTGGGAAGCCAAACTTCGGGGTGACTTCTCTCAATCACGGTTTTTCCGCAGTAAGACTATAATTTCTCCTAGTTGGGAACCCTTCATCCCAATAGGAAAAGACACAAACGTACCTCAAGGAACTCCTCACAGTCATCTCAATGAAATCCATCTGAATTCTGTTAAAGGGTTCTCCTGACTTTCCTATGTGACTCCACGTAACTGTAGTCCTCTTCCCAATGTGGTTCTGTTGACACGCAACACACCTGTGACCAGCGCTTCAGCCATTACTCTTTGATTGAATCAAGTTTGCCTGAACAACCATACCATAACATCCCTACCAATGTGAGCAGGGCCATGGAAATGTTGAGCCATAGGTGGTAACAGACTGTTTGGGAATTCTGGTCTTCCGTCCACTGAAACCCAAATGTTATCATCTCTCCTGACACAACCTGCTTTAACCCAACCTTGCTGTTCTTTCTCAGGCACCTCTCCCTGTAATCTTTTCATCTCATCCCAGGTGTCAGCTGTTGTCAACAAGAGGTTAAAGTTAGTCTCATCCATTCCTTCGTTTGTGAATTTTCCATTAAACGTGCACACATTATGCACACAATACCTTGCAATCTCATTGGTGACTGATTGCCCAGAGTCACACGGTCATCTCCAGAGAAGTGTGCAGAACACTTAACGACTGCAACCTGCTCGGGCTATTGGAGTGCGTCAAGGAGATTTTTCACCTGTTCGTCATTCTGGATTAGTGATCCAGAGGATGTCATAAATCCTCGCTGAGACCTCAGTTGCCCAAAGTCATGAATGACACCAAAGCCGTACTCACTAGCAGTAAAGATTATCACTTATAATTGATCAGAAACACAGGATGCTCTTGTAAGAGCAATCATTTCAGCTACTTGAGCAGAAAATATTCACTGAAGCCAAGAAGCTTCAACACTCTAGACAAGGTATAGACAGCATAGACCAATCCCAGACTTCCTCCACTGTTGCTTAAACATTAACCATCATCATAATAGATATAATTGTGTTCGAGCAATGGTTCATCTCTTATGTCTGGTCTGGGTTTGATACATAGTTTAGCGACACCAAGGCAATTGTGGTCTCCCTCACAGTCATCAACTGATCCTTGACCCACTATTGGCAATAGAGTGCCACAATTCAAAATTCTGTATTGTTTAACTGTAACATTCTCAGCAGCCAAAATCACCTGCTCATATTTTGTAAGTCTACTGCTACTAAGAGATTGAGTGTGTATCCTCATCAATAAGAGTTCAACTGAACACAATTAATAGATGACCGAAAACAATATTTTCACACATCTCAATTGCAGTACTAACTGCAGCCACTGCTTCATGGCAGCCAGGCAAGGCAGACGCAACCAGATCCAACATAGCAAAAAATATACCACTGCTCCTTAGGCATTTCCATGCATTTGTGTCAGCACTGACAGAACACAGCCCTCCCTCTCACTGCCGAAAAGTACAAAAGATTTTTTATAATTAAGGATCCCTAGAGCGGGGGCATTACGTAGAGATTCTCTCAGATCAAGAAATAAGACTAGGCAGTCGCTGTCCCATGGTACCGGATCAGGTACATCCTTGTGTGTCAGCCTCTGTAAAGGCTTGGCAACTAGGGAAAAGTTGGGTATCCACTGTCTACAGTATCCCACCATTCCCAAAAACATTCTTACCTCCCTCTGTGTAGCTGGTGGATCCATTTTCAGTATAGCTGAAACCTCTCTTGTGACATCTTTCTCACTCCTTTCTCAATTTTATGTCCAAGGTATTGAATCTGTTTTTGACAATATTGCAATTTCCCAGGGGACACCTTATGTCCATTCTCAGCCAGGTTTTTCAATAATGCAATAGTATCCTGTTTACATGCTTCTTGCGTTTTGAATGCTACCATCAGGTCATTGATGTACTGAATCAACACTGAATTGCAAGGCATAATCAGAGATTCCAGATTTTCCTTTAGAATCTGATTAACGATTGAAGGAGATTCAGTATACTCTTGTAGGACACGAAACCATGTGTAGCCCTATTCCTGAACTGACTGTCCTCATGCAGCGGTATCGAAAAGAAGGCCTGACACAAGCCAATGACAGTGAACCACTCTGCCTCATGTGGAATTTTAAGCAATATCACAGCTGGATTTGGTACAGCAGT
This sequence comes from Pleurodeles waltl, assembly GCF_031143425.1. Lineage (NCBI taxonomy): Eukaryota > Metazoa > Chordata > Amphibia > Caudata > Salamandridae > Pleurodeles > Pleurodeles waltl. The sequence goes on from NC_090449.1 coordinate 565,422,116, forward strand.
GCAACAGGGAACAATAATAATGTTTACTTTTCTCAAATCTTGTACAATCCTGCACTCTCTATTTGGTTTTTGAAGACCCATGAGGGGAGACTTACAAGGACTTCTCATTATCTCCTTCAGAATTCCCTCTTAAATCACTGACTCGATCACAGGAGTTATTCCAGCATTCATATTAGGAACCAAATTATACCTCAGGGTCTTTGGAAACTCAACATTTGGTTTGACAGTGATTCGGACAGGTTCTACACCTTTTATCAATCTGATTTCCTTTCCTGAAAAATCCCACGCTTCATGCTTAACAGTTTCCCTCAAATCCAAGGGCAGATCATCGACTGTAATACAGTCAGAGGCATGCAGTATACCTTGTTCTCTATCAACTTAAATGCAGCATCTTCATCCTGAGAATGAACCTCTATTTCTGCTGAGGTACAATAAATGAAACAATTTGATTCTGACAAAAAATCTCTTACCTAGAGATTCACTGGACTACAGTCACATAGTATAAAATTGTACCTGTCTTCAAAGGATCCTATTTTAACTGAAACTGGGGTGGTTTCCTGAACTGTCATCTGTTTATTTTTCACACCAACAACTTGGATTGTTTTTTCCGAGAGGGGTAGGTGTGGGACTTCTACTGTTCTCAGAGTAGAACGGGTAGCACCAGTGTCAAACCAATATGACATGGGTAGCCATCCACTTCACTATCTACAAATGGCCCACTCTGGTCGACCTCTAAGCCTGTGCCAAGTACATAGTCTACCATCCCTCTCAGGTACCACCAAACTGATTGATGGGAGCCATTTTCTTCGCCCGTATTAAACAACGGATATTGCTGGAACGGATTTCCATTCTGCATTCCATTCCCACTCATCCTCAGACATTGATTTGGATGTTGACGTATGCCAGTAGCATTTTGCTGTGGCATTCAGGCTTGAGGGACTTGCATGGTCGGGGTTTGTGGCACATGGAAATTTTGACTCCTAGGTCTTTGAACTCCCAGTATCTAATTGAAGTTATCATTCTGTGAAGGTACAAACCCTGCATTTTGAGCTTGTTTAGCAGGATTTAAACAGCATTCCTGCTTCCAATGTTCCAGTTTGTTACATAAATGACATGGGGTTGACCTATTCAAATTATTAACATCCATTCCTGTACTAGGATCTATTGGAACACCGTAACCTCAAACTTGTGTTGGATTTTGTGATTGTTGATATACACCTTGCATTGTCCCTCCAATAATCACAGCTACGGGTATCTGGCTAGTTCTCTAAGCTGCTTTCATCTGAGCAAGCATCAACTACTCTTTTGTTTCTGCAAAATCTCATCAATGGACTTATTCTGTCAACAAATCAAATACTACTGGATCATCAAACTAATCTCTGGTCTCACAAGTGTCACAAACCTTGACACAAAATTCCCCACATCTTTTGCCTTCAGAGTCTACATACCACTATACTGTTTGAATGCCTATAGCAATCTCTCATAATAGGCATGCATTGTCTCCTTTGGTTCTTGAGTTGTCCTGTCAATTTTAACCCAATGAACACCCTAAAGGGCACCTTCCCATTCGTAAACATTATGACCTGATACTTCTTCATAACCAATGGTGAGGGACATTTGGTTACCAATTTCCTAGGTGGTTCCTTCTTAGGCCAGTAAATAGCTATCTTACATTCTGGCCACACATCATTTGGAACAACAATGTCGAACAATGTGTTTAGATCAAACCACAATATCTGTAAAATCTTCACAAACCTTCAGCCTGTTTGTACCATTTAACTGGCTTCTCTCTCAATTTTGGAAAATCGTTAGTAAATAATACAAGATCACTCCTACTCCATGGCACATGTACATAACCCCCACCAGGCCCCTCTCTCTACTGGAAAGTTTTGATTCTTCCCTCTACTTCAACAGGAGGGGCTTCACCAGAAGGTTTATTTACTTCTTTCTTTTTCACCCATTTGGTCTCCCATTTATCCAGTTCATTCCATTTCCTAACGTTATGAATCAATTCCTTAATCTAGGTCTTTAATCCTCGTGTCCTAATCTCAAAAATTATTTGTCACTAGAGCACACCCCATAACTTATTTGCAAGTTTTTTCTTTTTTTTAAAACTACCTCATATTTACATGCCAATTCTGCCAACTTATCATGTACTTGGCCCGCCCATTTGCTAATGTCCCTACACATGAAAGCAAGCTCATCTTCTTGGTATGTATCTAGCCTCTCTAACCCAAGATTTCCAACATTCATCGAGTCCAGTTCTGCCACTAATTTAGTCACATCTAAGATTCTCTCCCTTGAAGGTGATGGAAGAGTCCCCACACTCACCTCTGTGTTTGTACTCTCCTTAGATGGAGTGTTTCCATTAAAGAGTTTTACCCACTCATCTATTTCCTAGGCACTAAAGGATCGTGTAACCACAGGAATCTTTGGGGTGGACTCATTTCCCTGACTCCAATATGCTTCCCAGACAGGAGTAGTATTAGTAAGCATCTTTTTAAATGACCCTATGGAAGCATAGCCTGACATGTTCATTGTCGTATCTGCGCTTGCCCCACATAGAGTACTAGCATGATTTGGAATTAAAGGAACAAAATATTTGACACTTGAAACATTGGGGACTCCACTCTGCCTTTCAGCATTCCCAGGTACATTCAGATTATACATATTTCTCCCAGAACCTTCTGTCTTCTACATAGGAACCACTGGACCAATAGTGACTAGAACTGTAAGGGCATACATAGTACTCACTGTTGGATCAAGGGGAACATAGTCTCCCTGTCCTCCTCTCCGAGACCCACAAGCTGCCTCAGTAGAAGAAATTCCTACTGGGCTAGGGGTCGAATATTTGGGGACAGTCACAATAGCAACTGGACCACTACCACCAATATTCAGATTTTCATTCTCCTCTTTATTCTCATTATAAGGGGGTGGACATTCTGCAAATAACATGTCCAAAAGACTATCTCTAGAATCCCTATCACTGTCCAAATGCATATCATCTTGCTCCTTTGGTTTCCTTTCTTTCAGTTTTTGCGTTCTTTTCCTTTCCTCCTCTACCTCAGCCGCTTCAGTAGTCAGAGCTGGATACAGCTTGACTCCCTTTATCATGTCTATTCTCCTTTCTTCTGGTCAGGATCCCATCTAGCATCTGCATATCCCGCACAGCTTTCTTTACCCTATGTTGATATTTCTTCCTTTCCTTTGTATGAGCAGCACGTTCCCAAGCATTAAGCGCTTCACACTGTGAAGGTCTAGGAGGTGGCTTCATTTCGTAGAACACTCTCCCTTAATATTCAGTAATTTGCAATGTGTCATATTGTGGGAATCTCAATGGACCATTCTTTTCAGTGATCTTGTACCATTGACCAAACCAGACACATGTGTGAAGCCCTACACTTGTCGCCTGGTGTACCTTCGAGAGGTGCCACTTCTCCCTCCCTACTGGGAATATAAACGTCTCCTCTAAACATTTCCCATATTACTTTAAAACATTTAATCATTCTAAACTCAGTGTGATAATTCAATTCATTTGAAATAGTACCATATCCACAATCCCTTGCTCTACCATTACCACCAATCACAGTGCGGCACCTGGTGATGTCACCCACCAATCACAGCGTGGAACCACAACAGCTGACCCATACCAGCACAGTACAGTGTGAAGAAGACCACCTATCACAGTGTGGAACCACGCCAGCCGACCTATACCAGCACAGCACACTTTGACATAGACCTTACTCCTTGCAGCAGCTCCCCCTCCTTTACAATCTGCATGCACACATTCTCCCAAACAACACACACACACAAAATACAATACAATAAACCCTTGTCTGCTTTACTAAAGAGTAAAAACTTTCAATCACACAAGAAAGTTTGCAGTCACTTCTGATGAGACCTCGACCGATGAGGTAACATCCAAATCAGCACAGTTTTTCTCTGCGCAACAAGATCCATGATACCAATTCCCTCACATTCACACAAACTAAATTTCTATTTTAACCTGGCCATTGACAACGTCCCACAATGACCGCATTTCTCATCTGGTCACAGTTGGTGTTTGATACAGTACAGTGTATTTTAGCACTTAATAATCATATTGTTGCATAATTTTTAATACTGCGGTGTCTCTATTATATGATATTCACTGTGTTTTGTCTTTGCAATTGTTTTGTTGCTAATCACAGTTGCGGTTCTTGTTGGGTTGACATTAGTGTGTCCCAAGTGTCAGATTATAACGTTTGGCTGAGAAAAAAACAGAGGGAACAGATAGTATGATTTTATATAGATTAACTTTAAGATATAGGAAAGTAAAAGAAAAAAGGAACCAATTGTAACAATAACATTAGCCGATGTCCATACTTGTGTGATTGATTTAAATGTTGCTGTTTTCATGCAAGGTTAGGGGTTTATAGTGACGAATCTGTTAGCAGGTGGGGGAGAAGAGGTCTTTCGTGAAGGTCGTTCTTCGTGACCATCTCGGTTCTCAATAACTTAGTTTGCTCAGTTGTGCTATGTGTTCTACTCCGCTGTGCAATGTGGCCTTCCCATTTGTGGTTTTTCGGCTAGCATTAGTCTGATCTTTCCCCTGTCAGCTGTGATTCCGTATTATATAGTTGGGTTAAGAGGCCCTCCCAGTCGATGGAAATAGGGAATTGTCGTAGCCCCAGGGTTTCTTCACGTTTGAGTGCTAGGTTTTCTGCTCCCGCCCATACCCTGAGTGAGCAACTCCAGGCCTGTATCAGTGGGGGGTCCGGAGACTTCCACCTTTGGGTCACCAGTCGTTTTGCGACAATTAATCCTAGATCTATGAAGCGTGTCTCTGCTCTGTGTTGCTTGCTTCTTGGGAATAGTCCTAAAATGCATGCCTCCCATGTGAAGGGTATTTGTTGTGTTATGCAAAAGGTGAGGTTGCCAACCACCGCTCTCCAGTAGGCGCCTAGGTTAGGGCAGGACCACACCATGTGTAGCATGTCTACACCAATCTCACGGCATCTAGGGCAGGCTGCATCTTGGCGGTTAAAGTATATATTTACGCGTGCAGGTAGGCTCGGTTCACAATATAATACTGGATCAGTCTAAATCGCGAGTTACATGGTATGTTGAGGTGGCCTGAGATGTCAGATCTCCATTTTGGTATCGCAATGGGTTCACCCGTGTCAGTTTCCCATGCCATGCGTAGTGTATCATTTTCAGAGGCAGTTTGGATTCTCAAGGCATCCGCTAGCCAACTGACCTGATGCTGACCGCAGCCCACCACCAGCAGGTACTGGATCAGCAGGTGGGTGGGCGGAGGCGTTGTGATGTCACCTCACCTGGAACTCAAGGACCTCACCAGTGAGCAGTATAGAAGGAATTGGCTGGGCGGAAGCTCCATTTCTTTGAGCTTGGCAAACGATGATAGTCGGTTGTCTTCGTATATGTCGCCCAGTGTATGTAATTCTAACTCGTGCCATGTGCGCAGTTCTGTGTCTGACGTGATCCTAGTGCCCCTCGGTGTGCCCACCAGTGCTAGAGCAGGTGCGAATGAAATAGACTGTTTCGTAAGGCGAAGCGATCTATGATAACATTTATAAGCTGTTTTAAGGAACATTTGTTGTGGGGTTCGCAGGTGTGTGATAGGGTGAAATAGATGTTGTATTTGTTGGAGCAAGTATGGTCTTGTCTCTGTTGCTGTATCTATCAGTTGTTTACCAGCCAGCCATCTGGATATCCATTGAAGTTGGGATGCCAGGTAATAGTGTTCCAGGTTGGGAACCGCAAGTCCACACCTATCAGTCGGTAGGTACAGTTTTTTCAGGGCTACCCCGCAGCGGCCATTGCTCCATACAAATTCTCTCAGCCCTGTTTCCAGTGTCTTAAAGAAGCAAGGGGGGACATAATGTGGTAAGTTAGAGAAGAAGTATAGGAGTCACGGAAGCACCACCATTTTTAGGAGTGCTATCCTACCCGCCACTGATAGTGGCAATGTTCTCCAAAAAGCCATTTGGGATCTGACTGAGGATGTTGCTTTTACTAGGTTACCCTCGAATATGTCTTCTTCGCTGTGGTAAACTTTAATGCCCAAATATCTAAAAGTATTTGGTTGCCAGGGGACTGGACTTTCAGCTAGGGTGAGTCTTGGGTTTGGTAGGTCTGGATCGAATGGGAAGAGGTTTGACTTAGACCAGTTGACCCTAAGACCTGATATCTGCGCAAAGTGCCGCAGGAGCGAGCCAACCCTTTGTGGAATCTGAGTAATATCTCTGAAATATAGTAAGAGGTCGTCAGCATATAGCAACACTATGTGTAAGCCGTCTCCCAAAGGTATTCCCCAGTTGGATCCCTCTTCGCGTAGGGCGGCCGCTAGGGGCTCCATTGCGAGTGAGAATAGTAACGGCGAGAGGGGGCAGCCCTGTCTCGTGCCTCTGCCCACCCTGATTGGTTCTGATATCTCGGGCCTAGACCCACCCTTATCGTTGGTCTGGTGTATAGTAGTTTAATTAGGCGGGCAAAAAATGGTCCCATGCCGTACTTTTGCAGCACTTTGAACAAGTAAGGCCATTCCAGAGAGTCAAAAGCTTTCTCCAGATCAAGGACTAGGCAGCCCGCCCGAGGCCAGGCTCGCTTAGCATATTCCATAACCCGAAATAGTCTTCTGATATTTTGGGAGGTGTCTCTGGCTGGTACAAATCCGTTTTGGTTGGGTATATCAGTTCTGGTACGCTTGGTGCCAGTCTTGTCGCTAATATCTTGGCTAGTATTTTATAATCTTTGTTTAGCATTGCCAACGGCCTATATGAGCCCATTTCCATTGGGTCTCTTCCAGATTTGGGAAGGGAGACCAGTAATGCCTCCCTTTGTGTATCCAATAGGTGGCCCTCTTGCCCAGCTGCCTCATATACCCGGAGTAACTTAGGCGCTATGTGCACCGCAAATGCTTTATAGAAGTAGACTGGTATCCCATCTGGGCCTGGCGTCTTACCGGAATTGAGGTCTTTGATACTGGCTTTGATCTCCTCCAGTTCTAGAGGTGCCTCAAGAGTCTCGATCTGGTCGTTTATTAGGTTTGGGAGTTTCACTTTGGTAAGAAATACCACACTGGAGTCTTCTCCATGGGTTATTCTTGTGGTATAGAGGGTCTTATAGTGTCTTATAAATTCAGTTTGTATCTCTGCGGGTGTGTATACTATTTCCCCTGTTTGTGAGCGGATTTCCATTATCGATTTTCTCTCAGAGTCTCGTCGTATCAGCCAGGCCAGTAATTTACCTGCCTTGTCCGCTGATGCATGAGTTCTCGCGGAGTGTGTGGTGTAGTTTAGGCATCTCAGATGCTCTAGTAATGTCTGGCGGTCTGTATGTAGTGCTGCTAGTCTCGCCTTTTCAATTTGGTTGTGAGTGGTTTCGTTTACTGACTGCGGTAGGGCCCGCTCTATTTGGGCCAAGTCGCATTCAATGGTTTTGCGCATGTTGCATTGAGTTCCCAGGCAGTGCCCCCGAGAAAGACTTTGAATGCATCCCATTCAATTAGTCCTGAGGTAGCAGTGCCTTCATTGTGTTCAAAATATTCTAGAATTGCAGCGCTTAATGATGCCCTAAAATCAGCATCTTCTAGGAGTTCTGACCTCAGTTTCCACGTGGGGATAGGTGAGTGGGGTGTTCCCCAGCGCAGCCGCGCTGTCAGAGGGTTATGGTCTGAGTGTGTGCGGCCCATGTATACCGGATTCTCCACCACTGAGGCAAGGTTCGCAGTGCAGAATATGTAGTCTAGGCGTACGTGTAGGGAATGCGGGGCGCAGTAGAAAGAGTAGGTTCTGTCCCTTCTGTGTTTTTGTCGCCATATATCTATTAGTTGCCAGTGCTGAGTCCAGCTTACCAGGCCTCGCGATGCAGACACCACTGGGGATGTTGGCAGCGGGGGGAAGGAGCGATCTAGTTCTGTCTTGCATGCTATTGAAGTCTCCCCCTAGTATCCACGGGAGTGTGCCCCAGTGTGCCAGGTGTCGTGTTAGGGTGTGCAGAAAGGTGGTTTGATCTGTGTTTGGGGCATATGTGGAGCCCAGTATGATTGTACGCCCTGCCAGTTTCCCTTTGACGAGTACATATCTACCCTGCAGGTCTATGATCTGTTCTTCCACCGCAAAGGGGGTGCCTGCTCTAATCCAGATAAGTGTACCCCTGGTGTATGCAGAATATCCTGTCGTGTATAATTGCCCTCTCCAGCGCTGGCGCAGTCGGGGGATTTCATGGTCTATTAGGTGTGTCTCTTGTAGGAGCGCTAGCTGAACTGAGTGTCTTTTAAGATAGGAGTAGATGGCATATCGCCGTTTGGGGGTATGTATACCTCTTACATTCCAGGTAATTATCGTGTATATAGCCATGTTGTGAGTGTTAGGTCATTTTTCCCCCTTACCCACCTATGTCTCATGCATTGTGTTATTTCGTTAATTTTCCATTCCCGATTAGAGTTTGAGAAGGTTGTGTATGGACATCGGCAAAAACAGCACTTAATTAATACTATCAGAGCAGTTAAACAACGGGTCACCGCCCAAACATTGCAACAAAGACAAAAACGTGCAGATGCATGTCTATGCATTTCGAAACTCCACTGATAGGAGTGTAGGGGTAGGCTAGATGTGCCAGGAGATGGTGTAGTCTTAGGCCTTGTAGACCGGCCAGGACGGATAATTAAGATGATAGGTCGGTGCGCAAGAGGGTTCCCCCGGTGTATATGTTCGTCAGATGGGAAATCAGTGATAATGTAAGAAAAAAGGGGGGGGGGAGAAGAAGGAGAAGGGCAGTTCAATGAGCAAAGCCCGCTCTTGTTACTGTCTGCACGTTTATAGTTCGTCGTAGATTGGCATAGGTATCTCTTAGCTGTGTTGGCTGTTCGCTCGCCCACCGGACCGCCCCGTGCGTGTGTCACAGACTGAATATCTCCTACGGGGTAGCGTGATTTTACATTGCACAGAAGTTTTTAGAAGATTTTGTCCGCAGTGGCCGGCGTCACAGGGGGTCCCTCGATAGGACCTGATTCTGATAGACAGTCCGGTGTAGGGGGATGATCGCTAGTCATTTGTGAGAGTTCTGTGTCCGAACCAGGGTTCGGGGGGGATGCGCCTATTGCTGTTGCAGTGTGTATTGCCTTCCTTCTCTCTCGAATTAGTTGTTCCAGGTCTGGGGCACATTTGGTTGGCTCTGTACGGGTTGCGTTTCTTTTCCGGTCCCGTTTGCTATGGCCACGCCTGGCCCGAGGCGCTTGTTCAGTTCGCCCTGGCGTATCTCCCGTTGAGAGTCCTGCCGATTCAAGCCATTCCCAAGTTGCCTCCGGTGTAGGGAAGAAATGCGTTTTGTCTTTAGCCACTACTCAGAGTTTGGCTGGGAACAGTAGCGAATAGTTTAGGCCCAGTGTTCGTAGCTTATGTTTCACAGGAAGATAAGAGGCCCGATCCCTTTGCACTGTTAAAGTATAGTCTGGGAACAATAATATTTGCATGTCGTCTATTCTGGGTGGTGGCGCTGCTCTTACCGTTCGTAGTATGATGTCTCTGTCCTCATGATGGAGGAGGCATATTATGAATGGGCGCGGAGCGCTTCCCGGAGGTCTCGCGCGGGTTGGGACCCGGTGAGCACGCTCCACAGAGAAAAAAGGGGTGAGCGTTCCATCTGGCACCAACTCTCGCAGCCAAGTCTCTGAATAGGTCGTCGGATCTCGGCCTTCCGTGCCCTCTGGTAGGTTCACCACTCGTATATTGTTCCTTCTGGATCAGCCTTCCGCGTCTTCTGCCCGTTGTTCCAATTCTGCCACTCTGGCTCGTATGTCTTCCATTCCTGTTTTCAGCTGGGTGGTCGCAGGCGTCAGGTGCTGTATTGTGGTTTCGATCTCCTTAGTTCTGTCTGATAGTTTGCGGTGGTCCACATGTAGGAGGGTGAGGTCGCTTGCCACTCTGTCTATCTTGGCTTCTAAAGACGTGCGGGGCGCGCTCTAGTGAGTCTCCAATGCCCTCTACCGAAGCAAGGACCGCATCCAGTTTTTGGTTATCTTGTGTTGGGAAGTCTTGTGTTTTCCCAGATCCAGCTTCAGAGAGGAGTCGCCCTGCTCCAGCCCTAATTTAATTTGTTGGAAGGTTAGTTTAGTTTCTAGTCATTACTCTGTACTCAGCTTGTTGACGCACACATTACATACTATGGTTTAATGTCCATTGGCGGGCTGTTGTGGGGGTATGCTGTGTGTTACCAGTTCCCGGCTATCTGGTGAAGGGGTTCCATGCTGTTGGTCTTTTCTGGGGCTTCAGCGTAGTTTCCCGGTCGTGGGTAGGCTCATAGGAGATTGCTTTTGGCAGAGGAGTCTCAATAGTGTTTCTTTGTCTTTCGGGTACAGCGAGTTGCATGGCTTCAGTGCTGTGCCTTCCCCGTTGGGATCCTGTGTTTGACCAGATGAGGGTCGGGCCCGCTTGTCGGGGTGACGAGACCATGTCCCCACGACAGCACGTGCAGCCCGGCTGGTTAGCCCCTCGCCCCAGGTCACTGCCACAAGGGGCCACAGCCGGCCCGGGGAACCCCGTGTCGCCACAGAACCGCCCCGGGCGCCACCGTTCTCGCGACCAGGCCCCACCACGGATGGCCGCCTAGTCCGGCCTCCTGGGCCCAGCCGCCAGCTCCCCGCCGAGTGCAAAATAAGTGGAGAAGGAAAAGAGCCAGGGGTGTCTTTGGGTGTGTCGCACAGTGGCTTTCTATGGGCCTGTGTTCGTTTTTCTTTCTGTTTTTTCTCCCCCTTCCTTCCTCTGCCTGTCCCTTCCCTTGAAAGAGGTTGGCGGCCAGGGGGGTCTCCCAGCCCCCGTTTATCGTCTTAGTAGGGCCCCTCCGCTCCTCCCTGCCGGTCCATCGCGTCCTCCAGGGTCTTGCGGCTGATCCCAGGGCTCGGCGACAGCAGAGCGCAGCGGGAAGAGGGGGTCCCGGGCAACACCTGCAGCTCCGACGCTGCCTCGGCAAGGCGCCTATTTATCTTCTATTTTGTGTAAAAGGGGGGGAGGGGGCGCTCCTCTCACCAGTTGTTTTGGGGCGTATCCGACAGGAAGGTCAGCCGCGGCTCGGTCCCCGTGTGCGGCTCCGGCCGCACCCGCCATCTCCTTCCGTTCTCGCCTCTCTCTTCTCGGCCACGCCTCGTGGCGCTGCCCACACGACAGCGAGATCGCCTAGGATTCCGGGTCACAGGGGAGCGGCTCCAGCCCAGAGAGCTCCGCTGTGTCTCCAAGGTCCAGGCGCCCCCACCCAGATGCTGTTTTTTGCCGGTTGCTGCGCGGAGCTCTACAAGCTTGCACCGCCATTTTAGGTGGCTTCATAATATGGAGTCTTCTGCACCTTTTAAACTATCCCAAGATCTTAGGCTATGTCGGACCCAATAACCATTTCCATTTCTCTATAAATCACCAGGCACACAATATTCAAAACATCTCTTCCAAACACGATCCAACTTTACAATCACTGCAATCTAATTGTGAGCTGCTGCACTCCACATCCTATTAATACTCACTAGTCCACCACCAGACTAACTCTCTTCCACTCTTCTGCGACTCTGATGATTTTCCACCTGTGGGCCTGGACACTAGAAACTGTGCTCTGGGGACTACAGAATCTAGACCATGGTGCTTGTTCTCTCTACTTCAGAAAGAGAACCATCCGTTACTGCTAGCATATGGTAGAGCCTGGGGTCCTTTTCACCAACTCTGGGGTTCAATTAATCTTTTCTTCTCTTCTCAGTACTGAGGTGTGTAGAGTGACAAATTTCAATTTCATCAAACAGTTACTTCATAACCCAAATATCAAAAAATAACATTAAGAGTCAATGCATAGGGTTAAATGGGTTTATTACAGACTCAAGGTCATACAAACATATAGGCCCATATTTATACTTTTTGACGTCAAACTACGCTGATGCAGTTTTGCATCAAAAATATTACCGCCGGCTAATGCCCTTTCTTTGTGCCATGCAGGCGTCAAATTTACACTTTGACGCACCGCGATGCAAACCACAGGTGTGAGTCATTTTTTTTCACTCAAACCACTGCGTCACGTTGTAAAGGAATACTATGCTAATGCAGCGAAAATGACTGTGAGCCGGTTTACGACGTCACAAACTGGATACACGTTTGTGCATGATGTCATCTGCAGATCAGGCAGCAGCAATGCACGCGCTAACATCCATCCTGCAAGGACTACAACAAACTGTAAAGGAATTCACCACTGCAGTAAGGGAGTTGCCACAACACCTTGCACCCCAAACCTTCCACTGCATGCACGAATGTAATCATGACCCCCTGAGGGCCGACCTGTCTGCCTACCATCGTGATGTGGCTGCTATTCTAAAGAACCAGCATATCCTCCTTGCAGCAGTACTGCCCTTAAGTCCCTCACAGGTAGCAGCGACCGGGATGTCTGACTCCAGGTCTTCAAACACTGAGGTATGTGTTGCCCCTTCACAACCACCACCACCAAGGACAGAGGAGGCAACACACACATCAGAAGAAGAAGACATGGAATAGATCACCTTCACACGTAAAAGTACTCGGAGGCAATAGTCCCTGCCACATGGCCACCTATTACCAAGGTCCTGCGCTTTGTAAAATGCCAGTCTTGCAACAACTGTACTCAATGACTGTTCTGCAAACCACTGTCTACCTTGTCAGCCTGCCTTGTGATTGTCTCTCACTTACTCATTGGCAAATCCTGTCCCTCTGCACTGTCTGACACATCACCGCAGCATGTCAAATGCATTTTCCCGTAGCACTTGTGTAGGATCACAATGGAAGATGTCACTATAATGGACTCACAATCATGGACGATGTACATATAGCACAATAGCACTTTATAATAAATAGCATTTCCACAACCACTTTGTCTCTGTGTAATGTGACACATCAACCGTGCAGTAAATCACTGAATTTTGCCTCCTGTCACATTACATAGCTTGTCAATACAACTGTCCTGAAATAATGGCATCTGCTAACTATGCACCATACTCTGCCCTTCCTGAGGGTAATATCTGATGAAAAGAGAAACCATACACCATAATGCTGTGTTGGACAGAATAATGCGTCCTCAAGGGATATCTAAACCATTAAATAGTGGCTGCAAAATGTTGCCTCCATGCAATACTAACACATATAACATTGCCCACAAATCTAATCAAACAGTCAACAAACTGCATGAATGAAGGTGTCTGAGTTTACATCCAAATAAGTAATCATGCTGAACAGTGTCACAAATGATCTATGTGAATTATGAACACAATATTACAAGAGTGCTTACTACCACTCAGCTAATAAGGGTTTCCTTGAACATCACACTCAGTCAGACATAACACAGTGTCCCCAATACCAAATCTGGAAGCACAGTATGTGACATTGAAAACATACATTACAAAAAAAAAAACTTGGGATCCATAGTAACTGTGATTGGTGGTTGCAATGAATGGTCAAATCTTTGCAAGGTAGCTTTGTAGTAGCTGCCAATGTTACAGCTAATTTGGGATTTGTTTGTAGCATAGGACACAAATGTAATACAAAAGAAATCATGTACTCTTATGCCAAGGCCCTGATCTACAACCATTTCACAGATACTGTAAAGGGTTTACTACATATTTATTAAACTGTAAAAAAAAAAGAAGAAAAAACTCAGGGAAAAGCCTTACCTACCCTAATCTACCCTAACTACTCATTACCCACAACTGTCCCTAACTAACCTAAGCTAAACTTACTTATCACATGTAACAAAACGTTCTAAACATCAACTCCCCACCCCCCTTATGAGACCGGACACATGGAGGACAACAGATACTAACCTAAACACATACTATCATATACTAATCAAATGTATATTTGTTTGTAATTTTTTATTATAGATTTTTTTTTTCAAAACAAGCAAGAACCCTTGCCTCCACCCACCCACACACTAAAAAAGAAACAATAGAAATAATCAGGACCCCCCACCCACCCACTAACACTAACTAAACTAACAGCCTATACTAACCTAACACTAAGCCCCCTAAACCCACAAAGTATAAGAATAAGGAAAGAGGAGGGAGGGGAGGGAATAGTGTCCATCAAAATGTCTCGAGGTTGGCCCTCCGGAGGGTGTGCTTAATGGACCGCACCCACCGGTTAATATGGCGAACATCCTGGCGACTAATTTTCCTGAGGACACGGTACATTGTACGCTGCATGTCCACAAATGCAGCAGGGTCAATAGCAGCAGCTGGGGTGGTCTGTGTGCCAGCTGAGGAAGTGTGGGGCCGTGTAGGGCCAATGTCTGTGGGCTGCCCTGCAGGTGGTCCTGTGCTAGGGCACGGAGCACTTGCAGATGTTGTTGCCACAAAGGTCACAGCAGTTGGTGGTCCCACTTGGGTGGTAGTGATGGTGGTGCTGGTGGTGGCTGTGGTGGGCAAAGAAGGGCCACCCTGTGGGAATGCCCTCCAGGCTCCGGAGGCCCATTCATTTCGGTATCTGCGAGACATTCATCGGTACTCCGACTCTACCTGCAGTATATGCTGGTACCGCATTGCCCACCTTTGGAATTCCCGCACCTAGATGGGTGTCATATTAGCAGCTGTGAAGACAAATACATCTACTGTACTTGTAACAGCTCATACCATCATACAGATCATTGAATGTCCCTGAGGAAGTACATGGCAGGCCAGCCTTCAAAGGTCGTATCACATAGTACATCAAAACCCTACAAGATAGGTAACAACTGGCATGTTTTGGCATCAGAGTTCTGCCAGTTGTCAGCTAACAATCATGCAGCACATCCTCCACCAATTCCAGGGCTACAAATGTCATTGTACGGGATGGAAATCTAGGGCCACATGATCTGCAAGTTGTAAATGGACTTGCTAGTATAGTACTCATGTCGTAAACATGAGTGTGTATACTAGGTTCAGACAAAAGATTCACTGATTTACATGTCTGTGTACCAACCTTGTATCATCAGTCCTAGGTACACTGTTCACAAACCCATGCCTGTGTTTGAGGGTGGGGGGTGGAGAAACAACTAACAATTTCAAACAAAATGGACACCCAGGAATCTTATGAAAGCAGGACATGTGTTTGGCTCAACACACACACCACAGGTAAGGTGTATCTACAAAAAGGAGACAGCAAACCCTTGACCAATCCCAGCGCCACACATGTCTGGTAATGCAGACCTTTGTCTACATCATATACTTCCAGTAAGCCATGACATACAACGAACACAGAGATGCAAGAACACCCCTGGCCATGATTTGCATGCACACCTAGGCCATTGCACTCAAGTGCCACATACTCGTAGCACTTCATGTGGAGCTACATGCTGCTAGGAAGTTCAACCTACAGTTTAATCAGTACATTAGTGAATAGGGAAGCAGTAGTCTGTTGGTAAGTATTTTGCAGCCCCATTCTGGGAGAATGTGGGTGTGATGGGCTGAATAATCACAGATTAGGTCCAGTGCAACTCTTGCTGATACAAGTGTTATCCACATGACTCATCCCCATTCACGTTGCGGGGCCTACAGGACTGACCTAAATAAGACAATAGGATAAGCATTGGCCAACTCTAAAATGGTGGGAAAATGAAATCCCACTAATGGAACAAGACAAATGATGGGCCAGCACATCACACCTTGCTATTTGTTCAACACACAGGAGTCCATCACACATCACCAGCAAACACACCACATAACAGACACTTCAACACTTACTGGAGTTGTCGGGGTCCTCGAATGAAGCCACATCACCCATAGTGTAGGATGCGGGTCCACCTGTAAGGCATGGAAGGGAGAAATGTGCTCAAATTCTGTGCACTGTCCAACAATTCCAAAGACAAATACTATGTGTAAGATTACATAAGTAAGTGAAGCCACTCAGACATGATGATACTACATCTGATATAGCACGGCTAACGTACACATACCATGGGTCTCCTGTGAAATTTACACACGTATCTGCACACATGCAGTGGCCCTAACTATCATGTGTTGGCAAACATGCTCCTTCGTTAGTGAGCAGACATAATAATGGAGTGTATTGGTCTCATCATGTGTATCCAAGAGAGACATCCAAAGCCACTTTCCTTGAGGAGTGCATTACCATTCAACGAGCCATTGTGACCATGACAAATGTATGACACACAGGTACAATGTACAGAGGGGTAGGGACAGTTGTACGCCCTCATCTTGTTACAGTTTCTTCATTTGATGTGGCTCAGCTATGATGAGTTGCACCAACCATAGAGATATGAACCCATGTGCATACCTTTGGCCAGCCATCTCTAAACGAAAGGTGGAACTACAAATACCAGTCTAAGGGCCGCATGTAGGAAAGTCCGAGATTGCGACTCGGAAATTGCGAGTCAGTCCAACTCGCAATTTCCGAGTCACAATCTCAGATGCAGAACGGTGTCTCAGACACCATCTGCAACTCGCTATGGGGTTGCAAAGACCCACCTCATCAATATCGCATTTTGCGACCCCATAGCGAGTCCCTGCACTCACAGGGATGGTGGCCTGCTGAAGTCAGCAGACCTCCATGTCTGTGACTGCTTTTTAAAAAAGCAGTTTTTTTTTTTTCATTTTACAGCCCGTTTTCCTTAAAGGAAAACGAGTTGCAAAATGAAAAAAATACCAAAACCATTTGGTTTCATTTTTTCAGAGCAGGCAGTGGTCCATAGGACCACTGCCTGCTCTGAAAAAATATTTTTGTCGACATTCACAAAGGGGAAGGGGTCCCATGGGAACCCCTTCCCTTTTGCGAATGAGTTACCACCAGTATGACACTGATGGTAACTGCGAGTTGCTTTGGGACCACATTCGCGGTCACACAGCAATTCTGAATTGCGATGCGAGTCGCAAATAGGAAGGGAACACCCCTTCTTATTTCCGAGTCGCATTCCCAAATTGCGAGTCGGTACTGACTCGCAATTTGGGAATGAGCATCGCGTTAGGCTGTTTGCATGCCGCAAACTGCTGTTTTCGCAGTTTGCACCATGCAAACGGCTACCTACATCTGGCCCTAAGATGTTAGCTGAGGGCACCTTGCACTTTTTTTTTTCCTATGTCTCCAAATCCAGATCTTACATGTATCTGAAATGACGAAGGACCACAATAATCCCTAACATATATAGAACTTCCGTGATCGCTTGCCTTACACACTCACCAGACACACATGAGATATATGTTTGGGCCACATTGATATCATCAATTGACGGGAAGCCTGCACTCATTTTCAGCATCATGTAGTGTTTCGAAAGTCAGTCTAGCTGTTGCGTCAACAAATGTTGGTAATGATTTTGAAAATCTATACCTCACAGGCAAATGTGACCTATATATACATAATTGGCTTCTGATTTGTGTTGCTGTTTCACACAAAGGCGGCACCAACTTACATGAAGCAAAAGTATTCAGTAAGTTTGTAGAGCACTTGCTTCCTAACAGCTAGCAATTGTGGTCCTTAACATAGTCCATCAGTGACCCTGTATGTTTCCAAAGCATTCCACACACTCAACAACATTGCGGCAGATATTGTACAAATCATCTGATGTCACTACAGAGCATTTAATCGTGCACATGTACATGACTTTTACTCACCAACAGGGCCACCATTCACAATTCCCAGGTGGTCCAGCAGATCTTGCTCCCTGGAGATGAGGCCAGCCCAGCGGTACTTCAGCTGGTGGTCATTCCTCTGGCTCCGATATACGTGCTGCAAGTGATGCAGGACCTTTCCCCACCGGAGCCTCCGTGCCTCGGTGTGATACGCCTGTATCACCCGCCCACCTGCCTCAATCATAAGGGGGAGGAAATGGCACACCAGCCATATGAACCCCCCAAGCTCCTCCTCACCCATCTTGCCAAGACAACTTCCCAACATCTTAGCACAAAAAAGGGTAATACGGGATAAAGGAGAATAGGGGGACTATAGAATAAGAAAAACGTAAACTAAACAACTAAAAGAGCCCAACTATCCCCCAACTATCACTACCCACAACAGACTCCCAAAAACAACAAAGACAACACAATACTAGACAATAGTACACAATAAACACTCAGACAGGATACAACAACAATATTTTATTCACAAACTGACAAGTAATGGAGCACACAGGAGACAAAAGCACAATTTCACTAGACAAAACTCTGAACACAGACACACAGTCTAGAAGAATCATAGACTGAAAAGTGAAAGTACACCCACTGTACAGAATCTGTAAACAGGATATCCTATTACATCACTTCCTGCATAAAATGGCCACCGTTTTTATCGTTATGCATCAAAAACTTTTGACGCATAAAGTCTGGGTGTAATTTTTTTCGACGCACAGGAGTAAAAATGAGACTGCATCCATTTATTTTGAAATAATCTAACACTTAACCAATTTTCAGGGCATTATGCGCCGTTTTTCGGGCATAAGTGTCATTTTTTGACGCTTGTGCGCCATTATTTGACGCGTATGCATCAACATTTCAGGGCATTAACTGGGTTTGGGTCATTTTACCATTTTAATGTAATGTCACATTTGTGACACAACTGAGATAGGCTGATTGCACCCACTTTGGTCTTGACGGTGTATGGACACATGTGAGACATCATACTGCTGCGGACCATGATCCGCTACTTCCTTAACATGTTTTTCACTCTTGGCTGACGCACTAGATGGCCATATGTGTGGCCTACATATATGTATTGCACAAATTGGGCATGTTTGGCGTCAGGAGAAGTAGCAAGGTGACGCACATAAGTACAATACCTTAATGCCTACGGCTCAGTGTGTGTGCACTGGCTACTAATGTAGTTGTTGACCCAGTGTGTGTGCATCACAAGATGCATTATTGAAAATATGCTTGTATGAATGTGAAGTCAATGTGTCCTAACCTTAGATGCAAGTCAGTGTGGAAATGAGTGAGGACATGTGTTAGTCATACACGTAGCAACATCTGTTGTGTGAACTTTCAAGATTTTGGGTAACGTAGACACCACAAATGCAAAGCATGCACCGGATAGATGGCAGTCGCTTGTTCATGTCAATGGTCCAAAAGTTGCCCATCACATGTCCTGGAAATTAGGAAACTGCTTCCTAGGCACTTGTTGGTGAACCCACCATGAGTCAGGCATGTGTACAGACTAAGGGCCTGATTCTAACTGTGGAGGACGGTGTTAAACCGTCCCAAAAGTGGCGGATATACCACCTACCGTATTACGAGTCCATTATATCCTATGGAACTCGTAATACGGTAGGTGGTATATCCGCCACTTTTGGGACGGTTTAACACCGTCCTCCAAAGTTAGAATCAGGCCCTAAGTGGGTACCATGTTATTGGCACGGAAAGCCAAAGGTGACCCACAACTGTAATTTCCTCCCACAGTTGTGGTCATATGACTGAGCCACCACTCTCCTGTGGCAGTGGTGGACCAGCAGACGAGGCAGCACGTGGCTACATATTTCCAGTGATCAATTGCACAGAGGTGTCTGTTTCATGTGTGTGGTCCAATGTTGATCCTGTATATTTTTAGGGGTCTATGTTGTGACAGTTACGTCCAGGTCTCATCATGAGTCAGTGGCGGCTATTCCTGTACCTACTGAGTATCCTTTGGAGATCAATGGAAGTAAAGCCAATGAGGACATGAGAACCCACATGGGGATGGTCCCACCCTGTCACTGCAGACGTGTTATGAGACTGTCAACAGGGCAACCTTGGTGTGCTGAGTGAGATCATATCTCAGGAGTCATGTTCCGGCAGGTGTCATTACAACATTTGTACACAGGTTGGCCTGTAAAGTTCCCATTGCATCTGGGAACATCATAGTCTCTGTGTTGATTAATCTTGCAGCTAATCAGCACACACAGGCCATCAATATGTTATGAGCAATCTGATTCAGCGTGTGAATTGTCAGGGTCCTAACATGTGTGGAAATTTCATGCACATTATCAGAGGTTGCTGGTTCTGTTGGAGGCACGATACCCAATCCCTGCATACGGCCCTGGTACACTGTCACACTTTGTCTTTCATGCATACATTAGACCCAGACAAGGGATAGGCCATGATTTTGGTATTCCAAGACAATTTTACAATTATGGTACAATTAAAAAGCAGATGATTCTAGACAATGTATTTGGGTATGCATTGAGGAAGCACCTGACAAAATACCCCCAGAGGAATGTGAGGTTTGGGAAAGCAAGTGTGGTACATATGTAGCCACAAGGAACCTTTAGGGTAACACACAGATAGGTGGCAGTCAGGCTGACAGGATGCAGGGTCAATCAGGATCCAGAAATTTCACTAGGTACATACTCAGTGGTCTGACTGACACTGGTCGAAGGGAGAATAAGACAGTTGACATGGGAGACGGTGTTTGTCCTATGTTTTGGAAGGTGACACATAAAGCCAAGGTCTGTATTACACGGCTTATTTTCTAGCAATGCATAACAGTGTATTTGACAAAATGGCAACTTCTGTGCTGTTCCAAGCATCTGCAAGGGAACTGCCTGTACAAATGGGTGGTCTGCATGGAGGTGCTCACAAGTGTGTGCTGCATCGGTTTATCACAAGTCCTGTAGGTGAGATTTGAGTTCAAATGGCCAACAGTACCTTTCACATGGGAAGCTATCTACAGGTGATAACAGGGCTTAGAAACTACAAGCCAGTATATTAATTGACCTTACGTCCATGCAGTCAGATGTACTATGACAATGGCATACCATAGGGAAGGGTGAATCACACTTGATTACTATTGTTAGTCTGTGTGTGGAGAGGAGGGAATATCTGGGTACACATATTACCATTCCAGGGATCTCTTCAGACATGTGGGGTGAGACCAGGAGCATGGGTGTGTCAGGAGTTAGGAAATGGGCTGACATGTTCATGGAATGTCATGTGCGCAATGCTTGTCATATGTGTGGCACTTGTGCTATCTATTTTCTGCTTTTATGGAACTCTAGTCACAGATAGTCCTTGCAAAGATAGGTGCTGTACGACCTACTGCTGTCAAGGGTCTGGTCATACATTCCTGTTACCAATGCAATAGCACATCCACTGCCTCATGTATGAGGCATTTTTTTCCCTTATAGACTGATGGTGTCTTACTTGTGTGCCATATGCTGCGATGAACTATATTGCCAACATGTATGTGTGAAATAGGTGTGGTCCTCTGCTATTGCCCTTCAAAGGTGAAATGTACAGGATGTATGTCATTTACAGTGTGTGTGTATGTGACTGTTGGGTAATACGCATCACAATTGCTTTGGAATGTTCTGTGTCCTGATCGGTATGTCAGCAATGCTCCATGAGGCTACACTGTTATTCTGATAGTTAGAGATAAAGGTGAGCAAAAATGATTACCCAGACCATGATATGGTGATTATTATCGGTGTTTATGTACATATGTTGCTACAGTGGTGATGGTGAGTTGTTTTAAAAGAAATAGTTCACAATATGTTGGTGCCTACGCAATCCAGCAGCTGTGTTTTGTTGTTCCCCCTTATGTTGCAGGCCAGCATCCTCCTCTTCCTCCTCTTCAGGCATTTGTGGCTCTGGTTCTAATAGGGGAATGTTCCTTCATATGCAAATGTTGTGCAGGATGTCACATGTTAAAATGATCTTACAGACCATTTCTGGTGAATATAGGAGGATGCCACCAGTGATGTCGAGGCACCTGAATCTCGACTTGAGGATGCCGAAGGTCCTATCCACTATGGTGCGTGTCCTCCTATGTGCTTTGCTGCAGTGCTTGGGTTGCCAAATGGGTCATAATCCATGGCTGGATCCCATACCCCTGATCAGCTGAAAGAGAAAATGATTGGGATCATGTTGATGTAGCTTGCCCCATTAATATCACCTTGCATGGCAGTAGTTGTCTTGTGTTGTCTGTGACTCTTTTGTGTGGTTGTGTTGATTGCTAGGCTTCTAGGATGTACCATCTGCACTGGGTTGTTTCCTTGGCTGAATGAGTGTTTGCCTGCTGACCGGTTGTCAGCAGTATGTTTTGGGATTTGCAGTACAGTGTGCACTCCCTAGAATTGTGACTTGTGATACAGGTGTCCCTGTGTCTTCACTGGGGGTGAGATGATAGTTCCATACACAGATTCAAATTGACAGTGGTGGTAACACGTTAGCATCTATGTACCCTGGACATCCCATACCTTTAGACATATGCAATGGATTAATTTTTCACATCAGTGAGACGCTTAGATTTTGCAAGGTGACAATTAGCCAAACCTCTCCATACGTTGTGATCATTGATGTATTGACATTAGACTGTACACTAATTTCAGATGTGTGACAGGTTCACTGCAGACCTATCAAACATGGCTAGCGGTGTCACGACCTCAATGTGCTCCTGTCCACATGTTGCTGTTGTGGTGTGTGTTGTGTGTCCTAGAGGGTTGCTGTGCTGTGTGTATATAAGTAGGTTTCTGTACTTACCAACAAGTATTCCATTGCCATATCATCCATCCTGGAAGTGTTGATTGATGGTAGAGTGACGGCAGATGAATGAGTCATGGACACTCCCAGGATACTTTGCCACAATGTTGGTGATCAATCCTTGGTGATCGACAATGGCCTGCACATTGATGGAATGTGTGTGCTTCCTGTTGCGGTAGAGGTGTTCAGGTGCAGCAGGTGGCACAAGACGTATATGTGTGCAGTCAATGGCAACAAGGACGTGTGGGAATACATTAATGAGGTAAAACCCAGTTTTTGTCTCCTGCTGCTTCTGCAGTGTGTTTGGGAAGCAGATGTAGCAGGGTGTGAGTCCAATGATGGCATACAGTACTCTGGGCAAGAAGGCAGAGAATGATGGCTGTGATATTCCAGCAACCAGGGCGCCAGTGCTTTGAAAGGAGCCACTTGCCAACATGTGAAGTACAGCTAGCAGCTTTGTTTCTGTTGGGAGGGTGCGGGGTGTCATCAAGGTGGGTGCCAACTGTGGCTCTATGTTGCGCAGCAGCTGCTGAATGGCCTGCCAGTTCAGCCTGTACCTCTGGATGATGTCATGTTCCCTGAGGCCATGAAGGGGTGTTCTGGTGTGGTATATCCTCTCCTGCCTTCTGCGCTACCTTTGGGGTCCCTGCTGGTGTTGTGGTAGCTGCTATTGTTGTTGCTGGGCTCTGCGTCTGCGTGCATGTTGGATGAGAAGCACCTCCAAGTCTCCTTTTTGCTGCTCTGCTGTTGCTTCTTTGTGTTCTGATTAAATACAGGTATGTTTGCCCCATTTTAACACCTGCCCTGACCCAGGCGTTATTTTTTGTCGCAAATCGGGCTGTGTGTCATTTTTCACCTCCGACTCCCAGCCGTGCAGGATTTTTGCCCAGAAGCATAAATATGACTCACGGTCGTTTATGTCTTTTTTTGAACGTGAACGCCTACCTTGCATATGATTAACGCAAGACGGTTTCCTGCATCCAGAAAATGATGCACACGGTGGGATTTTGTTGTCTGCAAGCATCAAAGTTTAAATATGGGGCAAGATTTGTGCCGATTGTGCATCAAAATGTTTGCCGCACATTCGGCGCAGACGGAGTATAAATATGCCCCTTAATGTCTCAGGATTCTTATACCAGCAAGTTTACTCACAACATTTGTAGACAGGTTTGCCTCTAAAATTACCACACAAGCCCCATCAATATGTTGTGAGCAATGTGAATCAGCGTGTGGACTGTCAGGGTCCTAACATGTGTAGACATTTCATGCACATTATCTGATGTTGTTTGTTGTGCTGGAGGCACCATACCCAATCCATGCACACAACCATGGTACACAGTCACAATTTGTCACTCATGCATACATGAGACCCAGACAAGGGATAGGCCATGATTCGGCTATTTGGAGACAAGTTCACCCCCATGGTACAATAAATAAACTGATTGTGATGTATAATATATTTGAGTATGCATTGTAGACCCACCTGACACAATACCCCAGGAGGAATATGAGGGTTGGGAAAGCAACTATGATACAAATGTAAGCCTAAGGAACCTTTAGGGTAACACAAAGACAGGAGCCAGTCAGGCTAACAGGATGCAGGGTCAATCGGGATCCAAACATTTCACAAGGTAAATACACAGTGGTCAGACTGAGAGTGGTCAAAGAAGGAACACGACAGTGGAAACGGAAAATTGTGTTTGTCCTGTTTGTTGGAATGTAACACATTAACCCAAGAACTGTGTTACACAGCTGA
This sequence comes from Pleurodeles waltl, assembly GCF_031143425.1. NCBI lineage: Eukaryota > Metazoa > Chordata > Amphibia > Caudata > Salamandridae > Pleurodeles > Pleurodeles waltl. The sequence continues at coordinate 565,446,307 of NC_090449.1, forward strand.
TTTATACGGCAAGGCATAACAGTGTTATATATAAAATGGCTGCTTCTATGTTGTTCCAAGCAGCTGCAAGGGCAGTGCATGTTCAAATGGCTCGTCTCCATGGAGGTGCTCACAGGTGTGTGCAGCATCAGTCTCTCACAAGTCCTGTAGGTGACATTCAAGTTCAAAGGGCCAACAGTAACTTTCACATGGGAAGCAATGTACAGGTGATAACAGGTCTTAGAGACTACAAGCCAGTGCATTATTTAACTTGACGTCCATGCAGACAGAAGTACAATGACTATGGCATACCAAACTAAAGAGGGAAGCACACAGGATTTACATTGTGAGTCTGGGAGTGTGTAGAGGAGGGATTATCTTTGGACACATATTACCATTCCAGGGACCTCTGAGAAAGGGTGGGGTGAGACCGGGAACATGGGTGTGTCTGGACTTAGAACATGGGCTGCCATGTGCAGGGGATGTCATGTGAGCAATGCTAGTCATACCTGGGGCACTTTTGCTATGAATTTGCTGCTTATATGTAAATCTAGTCACATATAGTCCTTGCAAAGAAAGGTGATGTAAGACTTACTGCTGTCAAGGGTCTGGTCATACATTCCTGTTACCAATGCAATAGCACATCCACTGCCTCATGTATGAGGCATTTTTCTACCTTATTGACGGATGGTGTCTTAGATGCGTGCCATATGCTGCGATGAACCATGTTGCCAACATGTATGTGTGAAATAGTTGTGGTCCTCTGCTACTGCCCTTCAAATGTGAAATGTACAGGCTATATGTCATTTACTGTGTGAGTGAATGTGGTTGTACATTCATACGCATCAAACTAGTTTAGGAATGTTCTGTGCCCTAATCGGTATTTCAGCAATGCTCCATAAGGCTACACTCTGATTCTGATAGTTAGAGATAATATTATGCAAAAATGATTATCCAGACCATGAAATAGTGATTACTATAGGTGTTTATTTACATATGGTGAGACAGTGGTGATGGGTGAGTAGAGTTAAAATAAATTTTGGGCAATATGTTGTCTCCGACGCAATCTTGCAGCTGTGTTTGGATGGTCCCCCTCATGTTGATGGACAGCATCCTCCTCTTCCTCCTCTTCAGGCATTTGTGGCTCGGGTTCATATAGGGGAATGCTCCTTCTTACACATATGTTGTGCAGGATGGCACAGGTTAAAATTATTTTGCACACCATTTCTGGTGAGTATAGGAGGCTGCCTCCGGTGATGTCTAGCCACCTGAATCTTGACTTCAGGATGCCAAAGGTCTTCTCGACTATGGTGCGTGACCTCCAATGTGCCTCATTAAAGGCACGATCTGCTGCAGTGCTTGGGTTTGCAAATGGGGTCATGATCCATGGCTGGATAGCATACCCCTGATCAGCTGAAAGAGAAAATGAGTGTGAACATGTTGATGTACCTTGCAGCATATATATCACTTTGCATGGCAGTTGTTCACTTGTGTTGTCTGTGACTCATTGGTGTTTGTGTTATTGTGTGGATTCCTATGCTTCTAGGATGTACCATCAGCATTGGGTGAACGGGTGTTTGGCTGTTGCCCGGATGTCAGCAGTATTTTTGTAACATTGCAGTACAGTGTGTACTCCCTTGCATTATAACTTGTGAAATAGGTGTCCTTGTGTCTTAACTGGGAGTGAGATGATACTTCCATACACAGAATCAATTCGACAGTGGTGGTAACACAGTTGCATCTATATACCCTGGACATCCCATACAATTTCACATATGTAATAGAATTATTTAACCATCAGTGAGACCCTTAGATTTTGCAAGGTGACAATGTGCAAAACATCTCCGTACGTTGTGAGCACTGATGTGTTAACAATTGACTATGCACTAATTTCACATGTGTGACAAGTTCACTGCAGACCAATTTCTCTGCCCTTGCCAAGTCGACTCAGGTTGTAACGTGTACCTATACTACTGAACATGTTCTAGTTCAGATGGCTAACTTGGTTGTGAGGTTGATATTTCGATGTTCAGAAGGTCCGTATGCCATTACATCTGTTGTGTGTGTGTTAATTTGTCGCAATGCGTATGTGTAGGAATGTGCACTTTCAATATTGTCCCATCAATATGTATTCTTCGCACAGTCCACTTGCTTCTTGGTAGTGGGCAATGTGATGTGAGATATTGGTACAGCCTCAATGATTGCACGTGACCTTCATTGTAGTCATCATCATGCTATGTGTGTCATGGTGTTTGACCTGCAGCAAAACACATTACACACCCCTTACACAGTACGTATTGGTTTGATGGGTGTTGGATTGAGTGTTATTGATGTGATATTGAAAGATTAATCTTCCCAAATGTACTGCTGGTTCGGGCCATGTCTTTGTCATTGTGTTGATTGTAATATTTCCCTTGTGTCTGTGGAGTGGCATCTGTTGTTACTTGGAACTGTCATTTGTTCATAGGTGTGTCTCCCATTGGGGGAGGATATCAAACATGCCTAGCGGTGTCACAACCTCAGTGTGTTCCTGTCCACGTGTCGATGTCGTGGTGCAAGTGTTGTGTGTCCTAGATGGGTGCTGTGCAGTGTGCATACAAGTAGGTTTCTGTACTTACCAACAAGTAGTCCATTTCCATATCGCCCATCCTGGAAGTGTTGACTGATGGTGCAGTGACGGAAGATGAATGAATCATGTACACTCCCAGGATACTTTGCCACAATGTTGGTGAGCAAACCCCGGTGATCGACAATGGCCTGCACATTAATGGAGTGTGTGTGCTTCCTGTTGCTGTATATATGTTCCGTTGCAGCAGGTGGAACTATGCGTACATGTGTGCAGTCAATGGCACCAAGGACGTGTGGGAAGCCATTAATTTGGTAAAACCCCTGTTTTGTCTCCTGCTGCTTCTGCTGTGTGTTGGGGAAGCTGATGTGGTGGGTGTGAGGGAGATGATGGCATCCAGTACCTTGGGTAGGAAGGCGGAGAATGATGGCTGTGAGATCCTAGCGACTAGGGCGCCAGTGGTTTGAAAGGAGCCACTTGTCAACATGTGTAGTACAGCTAGCAGCTTGGTTTCTGGTGGAATGGTGAGGGGGGTCTGCAAGCTGAGTGCCAACTGTGGCTCAATGTTGCGCAGCAGCTGCTGAATGGGCTGCCAGTTAAGCCTGTAGCTCTGAATGATGTCTTGTTGGTGGAGTCCCAGAAGGGTTGTCCTGGTGCGGAATATCCTCTCCTGCCTTCTGCGTTGCCTTTGGGGTCCCTGCTGGTGTTGTGGAAGCTGCTGTAGTTAGTCCTGTGCTCTGTAAACTTCGTACTTGTATAGTGCACTACTCACCCGTTAGGGTCTCAAGGCGCTGCACGCATACCGCTGTGGAACCCCTCCTGGCTTTTCCCTGTGAGGTGCCCACTCCTGGGCAACCTCCAAGGTGATGCCAGGCATCCCAGCGCAGTTGGGGCCGTTATGGAGATTAAGCAAGCTATTGCCCAGAGTTACAGAGTGGGACCCATGAATTAGATTAGGCACCGATGCGAGAATTACCAGGTCCGAGGAAATTGAGCCCAAGACCCGCCGAAGCGGAAATAGAACCCTGGTCCCGGGCCAGATTTCTGCATCAGGGTCTGCCACTCTAACCATTGAGCCACACTTCTCCACGCATCTGCGTGCATGCTGGATGAAAAGCACCTCCATGTCTTCCTTTTGGAGCTCTGCTGTTGCTTCTGTGTGTTTTCATTAAGAACAGGTGTGTTTGCCCCATTTTAACACCTGCCCTGCCCCAGCCATTATTTTTTTACGCAAAGCAGGTTGGGTGTCATTTTCCAACTCCGCCTCCCGGCCGTGCGTAATTTTAGCGCGGTAGCATAAATAAGGCGCACTGGCGTTTAAGTCATTTTTTGGACGGGAACGCCAACCTTGCATGTCATTAACGCAAGGCGGTTTCCCGCATCCAGGAAATGTCGCACATGGCGGGATTTTGGCTTTCCTGGGCTCGGGCATCAAAGTTTAAATATGGTGCACGGTTTGCGCCGATTGTGCTTTAAAAGTTTGGATGCACATTCAGCGCAAACATAGTATAAATATGCCCCATAATATCACTAAAGGAGAATTAAAGCACCATACAATGTTAAACCTAGTTAGCATATACAAGACTAAAACTTCTATTGCAATGATACAAAAGATCAGGAAAAGCATATGATTCTTGATCACAAGAACCAAACTCTCCTGCCTAGCCATTTAAACTGAACTCTAACCATCCTAATACTACAAATATTTGAGAAAGGTCTGCAAACAAAGATTCAGTAGAATATTCTGTTAAGAGAGGGGTGATGGCATGAAGCAGCATAAAAGTATGAAGTCTATACCTCAGAATGGTCAGTTCACCTCTAAAGATAGGATAGTGTCTGAATCTTCACTAATTAAACACTCCATAAACCACAACTTCCCAGGACAATGACATCACAGTCGAAGCTTCTCGAATGAAACTTTAATTAATAATAATTGGAAGTTACAATTTTCAACCCCTGACGAATTCCATATTGAACGGCAAATTCAAAACAATTATTACTGCCAAGCTTCCAGAACACTACTCTTTTCGTCCTCACAGTTTGTCTCAGGCTTTCTTATCTTTCACACTCAATGAGCTTATTGTTGACTCCGTCTCTGCTCCCAACACCTGCATCTTGAAAGAAACATTTAAGAAATAAGAACTCCACAATGAATGTTAAATGGAAAAAAGAAAATTATATGTGTAGGCCTTCACTCCAGCCAAGTTAACAAAACACAGAGATATTTTCAATCTACATAAATTCTAAACACTACATATAAAAACATACAAGTCATAGTCTAGAAAAGATAATCATAAAATGTTGATTATACACCATAAACAAAGATGCACTCCACTCACATGATCTGTAGTGCAGGAATTAAATGAATCATATTAAATGTTACGCAAAATGTGGCCACCATTTTGTTACCCCCAAAAAATGCTCACTCCTTCACTTTCTTTTTCCCAGAGACTTAGGCCCAGATTTATACTCTGCTTGTGCCTGGTTTGCGTCATATTTTTTTACGCAAATCCGGTGCAAACTTAACTCCATATTTATATTTTGACGCTAGACATGCCTAGCATCAAAAATCTGGAGTTTGAGTCATTCCAAGGATGTGTGAAACCGCCTAGCATCAAAGAGATGCAAGGTAGGCATTCCCGTCCAGAAAATGACTCAAACACCATGGCGCCATATTTATCCATCAGGGCAAAAATGACGCACGGGCAGACCCAAAAAATTACGCAAATCCCGATTTGCATCAAATTTTAATGCCTGGGTCAGGGCAGGCCTTAAAGTGAGGCAAACACACCACTACTTAAGGAAAACAAACACAAGCAACATCATTGCTTAATAAGGACAACATGGAGGTGCTACTGATGCAGCATGCCAGACGACGCAGAGCACAGGATCAACAGAAGCAGCCACCACCACCCCAACGTGGCCCCCAAAGGCAATGCAGAAGGCAGAAGAGGGTCTTCAGGACCAGGACAACCCTCCAGGATCTCAGTGAACACACATCATCCGGAGGTATAGGCTCAACTGGCAAGCCATCCAGCAACCCTGTAGGTCACACAATATATACACCACTACATTTACACGTGGGCAAGAAAGACACTGAGGTGTGACACAGCCTATGTTGTACACCCTGACACAATGGGATACACACCTATGGACAAATGACAGCTGCCAATAACAATAGATGCCACTCTAGAGCTACAAGACACCAATGTCAAAGCACACAGTGACAATGACATGGCCTGCACTGGAAGTAAAACTTGGAAGATGAACCATTTAGTATTACATTAGGCCACATAGTCAATCCCACACCCTCCCAATCAATACGTACTGTGGAAGGGTTGTGCAATGTGTGTTGCTACAGGTCAAACACCATGAGGCACATAGCACGATGATGCTGACTCACATGTAGGTAACATGAAAATACTGAGGCAGCCCCAACATCACACATCACTCCTGGGTTGACATCACCAGGTAGCAATAAGGAAGTGGACTGTGCTATGGACACATGTTGATGTGCCACTAATGCAAACTGCACACTGCTGCACACACTGAAAGAGCCAGTTGTCCATCAACATAACAGATGTACAAGGAGATGTTAGCCAGCTTACCTGGAGCAAGTTGGGTAGTGTAGGAACACGGTTGCACATGAGTCACTGGCAGAGGGAACTTCAAAGGTCTGCAGAGAACCAAGTCACACATGGGACAGTTGTGCATTGTCAACACTGAACACCTCAGTGTTGCAAACTTAGGGAGATGTGTTGGGCATTGTCACCAAGCCTAATCAAAGGGCCCCACTTTTGGATTTTATCTGTAATGACATATGTCTAAGTGGATTGGATGTCCAGGCCATGTAGTGCTACTATGTTACCACCACATCTGAATCTATTGTGTGTGTGGAAGTATCATGTCCCCTCCAGTGAAAGCACACTAAAACATGTTGCTCACTACACAACTCAGGGTACATGCATACCGAACAGTAGGTCAATGAGCCAAAGTTGTCAAGTCAAACAGCCCAATGCAGAAAAAAACCTCACAGAAGCCAAGGATCTCATACAATGCCACAAACACATATGAGTCACAGACGACACAAGATATCAACTGCCATGCTACATGATATTCCTAGTGCAAGCAATAACAAAATATTTACTCCTATTTTCTTTTTCAGCTGATTAGGGTTACGGGATCCAGCCACGGATCATAACCCCATTCCCCAACCCAATCACAGCAACAGAGTGTGCCTATAATGAGGCACATCGGAGGACACACACCATTGTGGAATGGACCTTTGCAATCCTGAAGTCCAGATTCAGGTGCATGGATATCACAAGAGGCAGCCTCCTATAGGCCCCAGAAATGGTCTACAAGATCATATTGACTTGTGTCACCCTGCACAACATTTGTGTTAGGAGGAACATCCCCCTAAATGAACCCGAGCATTAACTGCCTGAGGAAGAGGAAAAGAAGGATGGTGCCAGGGAAAATTAGGGGGAACAACCAAACACAGCTGCAGGAATGCGCTGCAGACAGTGGATTGTTCAAAAAAAAAATTCACCAATAGTCACTCTAAACACATTGTTAAGATATGTTAATTAAACACCTCACTTTATCACACAATCCTGTTGTGGTTACTTATTTCTTCATCACATGTTCTTTAGGAATGTGAGTATTACCTCAAGGAGCATGTCACAAAGACAAATCTGACTATTTCTGATGCAACATCACATGTGATGCATATGACTGTACAGCAAACATCACACACATATAAAAAAAACATCTTTTGAATTTCACATATGAAGGATGAAATCCTAGGACCACAGCAAATGACACACATCCACATTGCCAACATGGTCTTACGTAGCACATGACACACAACTATGACATCTCCAATCATAAGGTATATAAGCGCCTCATACATGAGGCAGTAGATGTGAAATATCAGTGGTAACAGGAATGTATGAACAGATCCCTGACATTAGTAAGTGTGACATTTGCTATCTCTGCAAATTGACTATCTGTACCCTGGAAATCATCATGAACACTCACACAGACTCCCATTCTGACTCCTGTTTGCTTCCCTTTTCCATATGGCCTGCTATAGAAGAACTAAATTAACCTGCATGGACTTCAGGTCCCATAATGCACAGCCTGGTAGTCGATAAGACCTGTAACCTTCTGTTCATTGCTTCCTATGAGAAAAGTGGGGTTGTCCTCTTACACTGGATTCTCTCCTCCAGGAGTTGTGAGGGACTGAAGCTGCACACACCTGTGAGCTCTCTCATGTAGCCCTGCCATGTGACTCTGCCCTGGCCTTCCTGCTGCCTGGAACAGCTTAGAAGTTGCCATTCTCTGAAGCTCCTCGTCATGCATTGGAGTATAATTCATTTGTGTACCATAGCCCTTGTTGGATTGTGTTACAGTCCTGATTACGCATGAACCTGTTCTCTGTTTACACAGTGCTGTTCCTGCTTGTTCCAGTCAGACTCTACTCCCTGTTTCTCAGCCTTGTTCATGTTTGTTTCTGCCAGATCCTGCTTTCTGTTACCAAGACCTGTTCCAGTCCTTGCGTTAACCAGAGCCTGTTCCCTGTGCATGGCTTTAACTCCTAGTTGGCTCCCGTGCCTTCTGTTTCCTCTTGGGGTAGTGTGTCTGGTAAGTGTACTATCACTACTCACCAGTATAGAAGTGTTTAGCTTTGTATTTGTTCTGGCACCTGGTTTCCAGGAGACTAATCCAGCCCCCATCATTCGTCCAGTGTTGCATGTAGTCATTAGTACCTAACAGTGACAATGTGCTATGGCTGTATTCCAAGATTTGCTACCCTGTCTCCAGCCCTACAAACAAGAGCTAGTCTTGTGTATGTAAGGACAATCCTTGTTTGTGCCCTAAGGGTCCAGACACAGATTCACTTTTGCTGCCTCCTTTCTATGGGGCTTGCGTGGTGACTAGATGTGAGATTAATATGCACAGAGGCACTGACGTTCCCTGTTGCTGTGGGAAGTTCTGAGCCCTACCCTGTGTACAATCTTAGTGATAAGCCCTGCATGTTTGTCCATTACTGACCCGTTCCATATTTGTCCACACTAAGGTTGCTCTATATTCACTCTTCTGTATTATCTGCCTTACCATAGCTGCCCTATTTCCTTGTATGCCTTTAGCTGCTCTTCTGCTTTGGGACAATTCTGCCTTGCAAGATAGACCTGCACGAAACCATAACACCATGAAGCCCAATACTGACACATGGTACACATGCCCACACACTTGAACAGGACACTTTTGTGCAATGCATCTCTGAAAATATGTGAACATATGCAGCCAGGGCTGCAGGTCCACCACAGCAACATGAGTAACATAGGTAATTTTCATTAGTCAACTGATGTGTACATAACAATTTTATGGTTGGAATTAAGGAACAGTGTTGCAAACACTTACCTACCAAACATGTACGAATGCCTTACATATGGTTAGTTTACACACAAGTCACCATGAAGTCGTAGCCAACAATTAATGACAGTGGAGGGGTACCATATCCGACATAGCCCTCATCAGCCACCTTCAATCATCCCTGTATTTTGTTTTTCATGGGAAACTTAATGTCCCCAAAGTCAAACAACTACACACATCAAATGAATCAACACATATTACAAACATATATCATGACTGTTGTACATCACTGATTGCCATCTGATGTAGATACATTCATACATGAGCATTACGTCAAATGTATTGCATGCCATCAGAAGCACACATATTTTTGTAACAGTTTATTTACAAACAAAACACACAGACCATGATTTATACTTTTGTAGCGCTGCATTGCCGTAATTTATTGACGCAAAATCAGCACAGACTTACAAATTACAATTGTATTTTGTAACTTTGTGCTGCTTTTGAGTCAGAAAATGAAGGAAATGCTGCACAAAAATAGTATAAATGTGGGCCGCAGTTGCATGCTCTACCACATGTGGCCAACCACTATACCACACACTGCAGGCCATACTATCCTATCTTCATCTTGATACAGGCTGCATGCATGTAAATATTTAAAAATCACGCAAACACAGTTTGAGTCAGAAATGTTGACGCAAATGCTTTGAAAAACAACGCAAAACGCTAACTAAACATACATGGGCCCTTACCGTTAATTCCACCAGTGCATCCCACGCTTACGGATATCCATCAAAATAGAAGTTTCCCGGTAATGCGTTGTATTTTGCCGCACATGTAGCCTATGCGTCGAATATATTCACGCAAACTACGTATGCGTAAAAAAAAATACACGCAAGACGTGAAACAGGCGGAAAAGGGGACTGGAAGTGATGTAATAGTGAAGTCCTGTTTACGGACATGGTACTGTTGGTGTACTTTCACTTTCACTTTACAGTCTGTTTTTTCTTGACTGCCTGGCTGTGTCTTGGTGTTGCTCGTGTTTGTATTGCGTATATTGTATTTTATGGTGTCTATCTTGTGTCTTTTTGTGTACTCTATTTGTATATTGTACCTGTTTAAGTGTTTTTTGTGTAGTTTAGTGTATTGTGGATTGTATTTGTACTGATAGGGTGTCTGTTTGGGGGTGAGATTAGCTGGGTTAGTTGGGGTTTGTATTTTGGGTTGTAAGTTTCCTTTTTTCAGATTTATTTGCCTTCCTTTTTCCCTTTTATTCTTTAAATTGTTGTGCGATAACATGTCGGAAGGGCAAGGCTGAGCCGCATGGGTGAGGAGGAGCTTGGGGCCTTTGTGTGGCTGGTGTGCCACTTTCTGCAGATGATGCTGGGGTTGGGGGGGGCGTGTTATACAGGGGTATCACACAGAGGCAAGGTGGCTGCGTTGGGCCAAGGTACTCTTCCACCTGAAACGTGTTTTCAACACATCATGGAGCGAGCACCAGCTGAAGCATCACTGGGCTGATTTGGATGGCCAGAGAAGAGGACCTGCTATACCACCTAGGTGTGGTGATCGGTGGCCCTGTTGGTGAGGATCACATTGACAAATGGGTACAGTAGAATGCTCCTGAGTGACAGTAGCAGATGTCTTGATGTGCTGCATGCAATGTTTGTAGCCATGTTGAATGCAAGTAGAACAAACTGTTAGTGTACCAGTACTGAGATGTATTACACATGTTTATACATTTTAAAAATGCAGCCCTGAGCTTCGTTGAGTCATGTCTGACTATTACTTAGGGCAAGTATACAAAGCTATTTTTAATTTTCACAAACTGCCTAGTTTTTAGATTTTTTGTGTTTACGTCAGTAAAAATATTAATTCAATTGCACAACCCCTTTCTATCCTATTATCTAGTCACAGTCCCCTGATGGATTCTTTCTTGAGTACAAATGCTGGCACTAAACAATTGCAGTTATCATCCGTCTCAAGTTGGTGCTAACCCATTTGCAAAAGGGGAGGGGCCCCCCATGGGATCTCTCCCCCTTTGTGAATGCACGCCCAAAAATGGTTTCTGAGCAGGAAGTTGTCCCACGGACCACTGACTGCTTCCAAACATTATTTCAGTCATAATATTGTTTTTTGAAATGCTTTCTGTTTACCTCTGCTGAAAGAAGCCTGCAATTAAACGAATATTTACCCCCCTATTTGAAAGTAGTCACAGACATGCTGGTCTTCTGAGCTCAGCAGGCCAGCATCCCTGTGAGGGACGCCATACCCAAGGGGTTTGCAAAATGAGACCTACATCATCATCATTTATGAGGTAGGTCATTTACTACCCCACTTGTGATTTGCAAACAGTGTAATTGACAGTGTGCTATCTCGGTTCATCCTACTTGCTAATTGTTAGTTGCTAAGTCTCACAATGTGTGACTCACAAAACCTGATCTTGGTATATATGGCCCTGAGTAACACATTTCAGGTGCAATTACAGTACCTGTGCCCATGCATTCTGTCAATGATGATCAGCTAAGAGAATGTCAGCATCACACATTTCACTGTTTTGGGACAGAAAAGTGGGCTATCCATGTTTAGCGCTACATTGTCATCATTAGACACACATGATCCTTGCCATCATGTTGGCAAAGGGGGCATATACGGCTTAGGGGACACTGCCAATGGGGCATCTGTTACCTACATACAACTGTGCCACGTCTGCTATGGACTGAAAATTGATCCACATGTCCATCACACAGTTAATCGTTGTCCCTTGATGCACAAGCAACAATACTTGAGTCACTTTTATTGCAGTACACCAGGGAAGTGCCATTGAAATCGTCACCCACTTAAAAATCACGACATGGAGTACCATCTGAAATGGATTAGCCACAAATGGTTGTAGCCAGGTTTAGCACCACGTGATTGTTAGGCCCAATGCATGTTTCCATATGTGTGTCTATCACTCACTGGAGTGTCAGTGTCAATGGGAGTTTGCAGTGGTATGTCTGTTGGACTGTCTAAATGCAGGATCACCAGCTTACTCATATAACATGTTACACACTGTGATATGTTGTCCACACGTTTGTACAGTGATCAGACATTGAGCATATATTTCCTTTCCATGTCTTACAGGTGGACCGACCCCCTATACCATTGGAGAAGTGGCTCGATTTGAGGACCCAGACGTATCCAGTAAGTGTGAAAATGTTTGTCCTGTGTATTAATTGCAGCTGCTGTGTGAGTGACTCTTGTGTGTTGCACTCATTGCAAGATATGATAAGCTGGCACGTGATCTGAAATATTACTTGACTGGAGGTTGAAATAGTGTTCCATGCAAGGGTTAGATATTCACAGGCAGAAAGTCATATCTTGGGGTCTTGTGCTGCGCAACAGGCAGGAGCATGTGAACAAGGTGATTAATAGCCACATGTAGGCCCACATTTGATTTGGAAGTGCTCCAGGGTCAGAATATTTTCAGCAAGCCATATCCTCATTTTCACAAGACAGTGATGCATCAGTTTTCCACACAAAGTTGTGCATCCCTGTATTGTAATGTACATTTAGGACTGTATGGGTAACTGTCCCCCAGCATATAGCCCATGTGTTGTACTCCATTTATGTGACACTTATTGGTATGTAATAGGCGTGTATGCAGGTCAAGGCCAGACGTGTGCTGTCATCAATGTGACTGATTTTGGAAATGTGTTGGCAGATCAGGTGTTGATGGTTGTCCACAAATGGAACCATGAATGTAGATTTGATTGACCAATGGATACCTCATTCCTAACTGGCAGCCCTCCTCACATGTGTTCCACTCACTAAATACATGCACAGGTGTACATGGCTTTTTGGTTGTCCTTGACAGTTGTGATGATGTATTGCATGCCCATCCCCCCTGAGGCACAGGGGTAGGGGAAGAACATATATGTAGGTAGATGTGTTGGTCACAGTGTAGATGACAGACATCTCATTCAAGCATGTATGTGTCCCAAACAACACTGACCCCTTATGATTAGCAACGGCATACCATCCTGCCAATTACGTAGACAAATCACTGGTCTTGGGTGCCTTGAAGTTGACTCAGATGATAAGGATTGGTCGGCCTGATCCATGCTAAGTACTTGCTGCATTTGCATTGTGACACAGATCACTTTATTTTATACCCCACTTGTTGTGCTCTGCCGTGCTATTAAATACTTGATTGTTAGGCAGCATTGCCATTTCATTCCTCAGGGACAATATGTCATCTGTACTGTGATTTGGACTGCATGTGCAATTTGAGGGAGAGTGTTAGATTATCATCTGCACATGTTTCACACAATGATGACACTAATGGTTGCCTGTCTCATTTTTACAGCTGCCAACATGAATGCCACGGAGATCAGAAATTTCTAGAGGCGAGCAGTGAGGTACAGGCACATCTTGGATGTTGAGTCTTGTTTTCTGAGGATGGCAAGATGCTATCGGAGAGAGAGAGCCACTGGAGAATGACGGGCTTTCAGCCAATGGGGACCGGCATTGGCCACAACAGGTGGAGCTATCACCACAACTGCAGCCAGTAGCACAGTGGCCCCAGAGCATCAGCCCCACCTGCTGCACCCTCAACCTCGGGACCAACACCCACAACACCTGATGCACCTTCCATTCCAGCACCACCGACCACAACACCTGCAGGAGCACGGACCACACCATCAGCTGCTTTGGACATGGCTGCAATTTCACAGCTACAGAGGGACATGCAGAAAGTCATCAAGAAGCTTGACACTCTCCAGCGGAACGTTGACAGAAATAGCCGTAGGCTGAAATCCATAAAGAAAACTCTGAAGAGGGCAAACCTCGGACCTCCTGCCTTACCTCACCCCTAATGCCGTCCCCTCCCTCCTCTTTCCTTATCCAGTTTTTTAGTGAGTTTGGGGGGTTTAGTCATAGGTTAGAGTAGGGTAGTAGTTTAGGTAGGATAAGTAGGTTGGGGTGGGGGTTTCATAATATAACATGTTAGTTTGTGGGTGGGTGGGTGGGTTGGTTAATGTTGGGGCTTTTATGTATTCTAATATAATTTTTTTTTAAATACAAAAATATATATATTTGTTTAGTATTAGTATCTGTTTAGGCTAGTATATGTTACCCTACATGTGTTGCGTCCTATAAGAGGGGTGGGGGGAAATGGTTAGAGTGTTTTGTTAAATGTGATAAGTAAGCTTAGCATAGGGTAGTTAGGGCCAGTTGTTGGTAATGTATAGTTAGGATAGATTAGGTTAATATAGGTGTGTGACATAGTTTTAAGTTCTCTTTTGTACCTATTTATTAATGTTTTAGGTACTCCTCTACAGCATGTGTCATATACTTGGGGATCTGCTGTTGGCCTGTGTATTACGTTCTGCATCCACATCCCACTCTTGATATGTTAATTCCCACTTCCAATTGAGCTGGCACATTGGCAGCTATAACAAAGCTAAATCTCTATGGATCTGCCATCCATTGTACCCACCACTTAACGTGACTATGGTTCCCATGTATTGGATAGGTAGGTGTGATTTTTAAGCTGTCATCGTTTGGGTCTGGGTTGGAATGTTGGGCACTGTGGAATGTTTGCCTGCAGCCTGATGTTCATGTGAACACTGCTAAACTGAGTAGTGTCAATTTCTGATGAGGTCAAGTATACAAAATTCATGGCTATGTGTTTTAATTGTACTCCCAGTTGACGTTTTTGGCCAAACACTCTTACACAGCCATTCCTGTTGTATGTTGTGGGTGTGGCATGATTGTTTTGAAACAAATGTCACATACACAATGACTTTCTTGTAGGGGATGTGGCCAGCATTGAGTTTCATTTTGTAGATATCTTGGGCCAGAAACATACTATTATTACACTGAATTTGCCTCACTTTTTAACGCAGCAGCGCAAACGTACAAATTACTATGATATTTTGTTAGTTTGTGCTGCTTTTACTTCAGAAATGAGGCAAAAGCAGCACAGAAGATTTAGAAGTCCTGGCCCTTGTGTGTAAGTATCTGCCCACATTATCTCTGCACTCTGGTACTGCCACTCTATGACCATTGACATGTTACATGCATCAGAAATCTCCAGCAATGTAGAAGTGTTACATTACACAGAGATGAAGTGGTTGTGTAGGTGCTGTTTATTTTAAAGTGCTGTAGAGCAATATTTACATAGTCCAGGTTTGTGAGCTCATTAGTGTAAAGCATCCTAATCCGCGACAGGTAATGCCCCAAAACACAACGTGGACACATCACATTTTCCAAAAGAAAACAGAGCTGTTTTTTTGCAAAGTTCCTAGCTGTGGATTTTGGCCTCTAGCTCAGCCGGCACCTAGGGAAACCTACCAAACCTGTGCATTTTGTAAAACTAGACACCTAGGGGAATCTAAGATGGGGTGAATTGTGGGGCTCTCACCAGGTTCTGTTACCCAGAATCCTTTGCAAACCTACAAATTTGGCCACAAAAACACTTTTTCCTCTCATTTCGGTGACAGAAAGTTCTAGAATCTGAGAGGAGCCACAAATTTCCTTCCACCCAGCATTCCCCCAAGCCTTCTGATAAAAATGGTACCTCACTTGTGTGGGTAAGCCTAGCGCCCGCGACAAGAAATGCCCCAAAACAAAACGTGGACACATCACATTTTTCCAAAGAAAACAGAGCTGTTTTTTACAAAGTGCCTAGCTGAGGATTTTGCCCTCTAGATCAGCCGGCAACTAGGGGAAACCTAGGCAAGCTGCACAGTTTTGAAAACTAGACACCTAGGGGAGTCCAAGATGGGGTGCGTTCTGGGGCTTTCACCAGGTTCTGTTACCCAGAATCCTTTGTAAACCTCAAAATTTGCCCAAAAAACACTTTTTCCTCACATTTTGGTGACAGAGAGCTCTGGAATCTGAGAGAAGCCACAAATTTCCTTCCACCCAGCGTTACCCCAAGTCTCCCGATAAGAATGGTACCTCACTTGTGTGGATAGGCCTAGTGCCCGCGACAGGAAATGCCCCAGAAAACAACATGAGCACATCACATTTTCCCAAAGATAGCTGTTTTTTGCAAAGGGCCTAGCTGTGGAATTTGGCCTCTAGCTCAGCCGGCACCTGGAAAACCTAGCAAACCTGTGCATTTTTTAAAACTAGACACCTAGGGAAAACCAAGATGGGGTGACTTATGGGGCTCTCGCCAGGTTCTGTTACCCAGAATCCTTTGCAAACCTCAAAATTTGGCCAAAAAAACACTTTTTCCTCACATTTTGGTGACAGAAAGCTCTGGAATCTGAGAAGAGCCACAAATTTCCTTCCACCCAGAGTTTGCATTTCTCTTCCAGGATCGCACTGGAAGCAGGCTTTCAGTGCGATCCAAGGTGACCTCTCATGAGGTTAGCACGCAAATCGTGCGCGGATGTCATCAGATGTCACTGTGGGGGCAAAGGGGAGGGGTCGGAATGGAAGTGGAAGCGAGTCTCATACCAGCCCTTCCCAGGGGGGTGGGAGGGAGGCCCTCGGGGGGGTTGCAGCACTTTCCCCGAGGGCCGGGTGCAGGGTGTTACGGTTACGTCCTAGGCACACGAGCGGTGCTGCCCAGGACGTAACCGTTATGTCCCATGCACCCTAGGGGTCAAAACCTTTTGACTGGTGCTATTTCATGTCCTTGATGGTAAGTTAAGGCAGTGTTCGCTCTAAACACCTTCTACCATCATACAATGAACACAGGATTATGGAGATGGTGATGCTTGACAAAAACATTTGTACTTATTCTTTCT
Organism: Pleurodeles waltl; assembly: GCF_031143425.1. Lineage (NCBI taxonomy): Eukaryota > Metazoa > Chordata > Amphibia > Caudata > Salamandridae > Pleurodeles > Pleurodeles waltl. Next base: position 565,462,984 of record NC_090449.1, read on the forward strand.
GTGGTATTTATATTTTTTAGGGTTGGGCATAACCTGTTTAATTTGCTGTAGGGTAATTGCTCAAAAGGACACAAAATTATGCGAGAATACACAAAATTATGCAAAGAGCATAACTCAGCATTTACTGCTATTTTCTTAGAACAAACTGCACCACCGTGCCCAAAATGGACCGCAGGATTCATTTTCCACACAGAAAACATTGTTAAATTCAACAGAACATGAACTGCAACAGTAGCTCCCTAAATTGTTGTTCCTATGAGCCTACTGTAGAATTTGTGTAACAAATTACTCTAATTTGCAAATTGCCATAGGTTGGGGTAACCAGAGTCACCTGCAAATGGCGAGGGACAACTGTTAGACACACACAAACCTGGAGTGATTTCCCCAGACCCAGACAACCATTCCCACTGACTTACTTCCAGGTGCTCACCTAATAGCCACACACAGTGCCTCTGGACTTGACCCATCACATAAGGGATGCTGCTATTCCGCAGGATGTAAACATCATGCACTGAGCCAGGGAACTTGGCATTCACATGGGAGATGTACTGGTCTGCCAAACACACCATCTGCACATTCATGGAATGATAACTCTTCTGGTTTCTATACACCTGTTCACTCCTGCGGGGGGACCAAAGCCACATGTGTCCCATCAATGGCACCTATGATGTTGGGGATATGTCCCAGGGCACAGAAGTCTCCTTTCACTGTAGGCAAATCCTCCACCTGAGGGAAAACGATGTAGCTCCGCATGTGTTTCAGCAGGGCAGACAACACTCTGGACAACACGTTGGGAAGCCTAGGCTGGGACATCTCTGATGCTATGGCCACTGTGGTTTGAAATGACCCACTTGCAAAGAAATGGAGTACTGACAGCACCTGCACTTGAGGGGGGATTCCTGTGGGATGGCGGATAGCTGACATCAGATCTGGCTCCAACTAGGCAAACAGGTCCTGGATTGTGGCACGGTCAAGCCTGTAGGTGATGTTCACATGTCTTTCCTCCATTATCGACAGGTCCACCAGCGGCCTGTATACCGGAGGATGCCGCCATCTCCTCAGATGTCCCAGCGGACGGTGCCTATGAAGGACAACAGCAAGCACATAGTCAAACAACTCAGAGGTACGTAAATCAGCTTACACCGAACATGAATCATAGTCCGATATTTACCTGTATGTGTGTTGAGGTTAGGCCTAGGTATGGGTGACGCAGTTAAAAATTAAGCCATGTGGGCCCCTGAAATGGCTGCTGCCTGACCTGTAAAGTGGGACAATGGGATGTGAGGTAACTGCGCTGGCGTTGTACACCGTCGCCGTAGGCGGTTGAAGACAGTGGCGCAATCCTGCATTGGTTAACATTGGACCCTATAGGTCCCAGGAGCCAATGACGATGTACGCCAGGGGTGACGGTACGCACCGCCGCGGACGTGACCGCCATTTTCTATCTGTTCAATCACTAGATACCTGACCTTCGACAAGAGAGGACCTACACTGAAAGTGCTGCTGTGACCTCGGTCTGGAAGAGACAATGGTTCGTGCGACTGGGGAAAGGGCCCCTGCCTTCACATCAGAGGAGTTGGAGAAACTCGTGGATGGGGTCCTCCCCGAGTACACGCTCCTCTATGGCTTTATGGGCTATGCCTGTGTGGAGTGGGGTGGATGAAAGATGGGGGGGAGATTGAGGTGTGCATGAAACGACAGTGATTGCATGTGCATCATGGTAAGGGTAGGTTTGGGGGCCAATGACTGTGACGGTGCATTTGGTAATAACTTTCCTTTGCGCGCAGTGGAGGTGTCTGGGTGGGGGAGGTGGGATGTGGGTTTCCCTAGGCCAGGCTGAGTTTAGGAGGCAAGGTCCCATTGTGCTGGCAGAGCCTGTGGCACCCCACCCCACCTGTGTACAGTGCCAAGTACACCTAGTCAGGCTCCTGTGAAATCGATGTGCGCAGATGACGTCCATAGCCTTGTAGGCCATGTCCCAGAGATTGAACAGTGGAGGCCAAGTGTGCGGCTTAGTGCAAGTGGCTTCTGTGTCTGTCGTGTCCGCCAACGGTAGCGGTAATGGATGCACTCAACATGTCTTTCTTCTGTCTTCCCCCCCTTTTTGTGGTCTCCCTGTGCTTGTGTGCATTAGCATCATCAGGTGGAGTAGCAGTGGCAACGGAGCAGGAGGGAGCTGCATCCCACATGGCCTTGGAGGACGAGACAACGGAGTCGGAGTACACCAGTGTGACGGAGGGCGAGGGGAGCTCCACGGCGGGGACAGGAGCTGACACCAGTGACACAGATTCGTCCTCTGATGGGAGCTCCCTTGTGGTTGCAGCAACATCTGTGCCCCCCACATCTACAGGTACAGCCGCCACCCCCTCCTACCAACACCGCCCTCATGGCAGCCCCTCAACCTTTGCCCCGTGCCCGCTCACCCAGGAGGGTGGGCATCACCTTCGCCCCAGGCACCTCAGGCCCTGCCCCAGTCACCCCTGCTGCCCTCAGTGAGGAGGCCATTGACCTCCTCAGGTCCCTCACTGTTGGGCAGTCTACCATTTTGAAAGCCATCCAGGGTGTAGAAAGGCAGTTGCAACAAACAAATGCATTCCCGGAGGGCATTCATTCTGGTCAGGCGGACTTTCAGCAAGCTTTTCAGACTCTGGCCTCAGCACTGATAGCAGCCATTGTCCCTGTCTCTAGCCTCCCCCCTCCAACTTCCTCCACCCAGATCCAATCCACTCTACCTCAGCCTATCCCAAGCACACCTTCAGACCTGCATGCACACATGTCAACACACAAGGGAAGCTCAGGCAAACATATGCACCACACATCCCACAGGCACTCACGCAAGCATCACACACATGCAGACACACCAACATCCACTGCCTCCACTGTGTCCCCCTCCTCCTCGTCTCCCTCCTCCCTCCCAGTCTCCACTCACACCTGCATGCACTACATCTACAGCCACTACTGCCACCACCAGCACACACGCCACCACACCCCACTCACGTGTAGTCACCACCCCCACTGCCATTCACACTTCCCCTGTGTCCTCTCCCAGTGTGTCTGTGACACCACCTCCCAAGATACACAAACGCAGGTACACACCCACCCAACAGCCATCCACCTCACGACAGCCACCAGCGCATGCACCTTCACCCAAAGTCACCAAACCAACACCTCCTACAACCACAATCTCTTCCTCCACTCCCAAACCCCCTCCAGCTACCCGTCCCAGTGTTTCCAAAAAACACTGGGCCAGACAGCACCGCCAGCACCAGCCCCGCTGGGCCAGAGAGGACCTCCAGCACAAGCCCCGCTGGGCCAGACAGGACAGCCAGCACCAGCCTCACTGGGCCAGAGAGGATCGAGGACCGACAGCACCAGCCCCGCTGGGCCAGAGAGGACTGCCAGCACCAGCCCGCTGGGCCAGACAGGACCACCAGCAACTGATTCACTGCAAAGGACACCGCCACCACAAGCACCGCTGAACAGGTCACCGCCGCCACAAGCACCGCTGAACAGGGCACCGCAGCCAAAAGCACCGCTGAACAGGACACCACCGCCACAAGCACAGCTGAACAGGGCACCACCGCCACTAGCACCACTGAACAGGGCACCGCCGTCACAAGCACCGCTAAAAAGAGCACCGCCGCCACAAGCACCGCTGACCCATGAGCGCCAAGGGCACTGATGCCACTGAGTCCGTCACGAGCAGGATGAAGCACTTTGGGCACCATGCCCCCTCCTGAACCAGTGGAGAGATGCATCCACTACCTCAGTCCTTAGCAGGATGAAGCACTCTGGGCACCATGCCCCCTCCAGAACCAATGGAGTTTCACATCCAATACCTCAGTCCTTAGCAGGATGAAGCACTCTGGGCACCATGCCCCCTCTAGAACCAGTGGAGATTGACATCCACTACCTCAGCCCTTAGCAGGATGAAGCACACTGGGCACCATGCCCCCTCCAGAACCAGTGGAGATTCACATCCACCACCTCAGTCCTTAGCAGGATGAAGCACTCTGGGCACCATGCCCCCTCCAGAACCAGTGGAGATTGACATCCACTACCGCAGTCCTTAACAGGATGAAGCACTCTGGGCACCATGCCCCCTCCAGAACCAGTAGAGATTGACATCCACTACCTCAGTCCTTAGCAGGAGGAAGCACTCTGGGCACCATGCCCCCTCCAGAACCAGTGGAGTTTCACATTCAATACCTCAGTCCTTAGCATGATGAAGCACTCTGGGCACCATGCCCCCTCCAGAACCAGTGGAGACTGTTATCCACTTGTGTGGCTGTGGTTTGCACTCCGCAGGATGGAACAGTTGGCAACCCACCCACTGTAGAGACTTGCGAGACTGTGGCTTTGCACTCCCCAGGATGGAGCAGTGGGCAGCCCACCCACTGTAGAGACTTGAGACACTGTGCCTTTGCACTCCCCAGGATGGAACAGTGGGCATGTGCCCCGGCCTTGGATTTGGCGTTGTGCACTCAACCGGCTGAGGTGCCCCCCCTTTCCCTCCCCCTGAGGTGCCTGTTTTCTTGCTCTCTGATGCCCCTGCCCCCTCTGTCATGGCGGGCCTAGCCCATACCGTGTGGGCCCAGTGTTACACTGACTTCATTGAAGCACTACCTGGACTACTAAGCTTGGTGTATATTTTGTTAATAGTGTATATATATATATATATATTTTTTTTTTTGCATACTTGATTTAATATATTACAATGGTTACACTCAATTCCTTTTGTCTTTGCATTCTTCCGTGGGGGTTGGGGGGTGTAACTATAATGTATCATGCTATATTAGAGTGTGTTGTCGTGGGTGAGGGTGGGGTGGGGATGTTGTGTGTTGCGTGTGTGTGTCCCTGTTTTTTCCCTCCCCCCTCCCCTGTGTCGTAGGAGCAGTACTCACCGTTGTCTTCGCCGCCGTGGTTTGTGCTCCTGGTAGAGGAGCAAGAAGATAAGGGCTGGCAGGATCTGCAGCTCTGGTTCCATGGCATCCGGATTCCTCATGGGGTGTGTTGAGGTGAGCGTTTTCCCTTCAAAGTCCTGTTTCCGCCATGTTTTTGTCCACGGTGAATCCGCCCCGGAAAAGGTGGTGATTGGTAGGTTGTGATATTGTGGGCGGTACTTTGTCCTCCGCCTGTCTGTTGGCGGTGACCACCGCGCTGTTTGTTTGTACCGCCGTGGCGGTCGGAGTGTTAAGGTGGCTGTCTTTGTTGGCGATTTCCGCCACCGTCGTAATTGCAATTTTGTTACCGCCGGCCTGTTGGCGTTCTTACCGCCGCTTTAACACCATCCGCCAGAGTTGTAATGACCATCTCACTCTTATTCACTCAACATCATTTAGATGTGTTTTTTATCACTGAGGTTTGGACATCAGATTCTTCCACAACTCACTTAGCCTTAGCTTGTGATCTGGTTTTAAATTCAAGCACAAGCCTCACCCAAATAAGAAGCGAGGTGGCTTGGCTATTATAGATAAACAATAGTTTAAAGTTTCTAATCTCAAGCTAAGTTTTTCACTCACGTTGAAGTATTGGGATGCTTTGAAAAAGTCAAAAAGCCCACATCTCAAGCTGGGCCACGATAGGTCTCAAATTCACTTCCGCTGATCTAATAAACTGTGACCAAATCTTGTCTTTCCGCTGGTCAGATCACTTTTGCATTTAGTTTCATGTTTTCTTGCCTTACATCAATAAACAACTGAGTTGTAGTTTCAGCAAAAGGTTTTAAGCATCAGTGGCATCTTTTTCTCCCTCTATTTTTGCTACTACAGTTTCAGTGCTGGCTTCAGATTATGACTTGATGTCCACATGGCACCAGCAGTTATAGATCAGGAGCTTCCAAAGACATTCAGACCCTCATTACAACCCTGGCGGTCGGTGTTAAAGCGGTGTTAATACCGTCAAGAGGCTGGCAGTAAAAAAAATAGGATCACAAGCGCGGCGGAAACCGACAAAACATATAGCCACTTTAACACTCCGACCGCCACGGCGGGAGCAACAAACACCGCAGCAGTCACTGCCAACAGACAGGAGGAAGACAATGCACCACCCAACCTATCACAAGCCACCAATCTGCCATCTTTTCCGGGGCAGTACCAATGACATCAAAAGCACGGCAGAAACAGTCTTTGGAAGGGAAACCACTCACCTCTCGACAAGCAACGAAGAAGCAGGACGCCATGGAGCCCGAGGTGCAGGTCCTGCCGATGCTGGTCTACCTCCTCATACACAATGAATATCAACGGCGGCGGCGACGACCACAGTGAGTACTGCACCTAGCACACAGGGGAGGGGGGAGGAAAAAGAGAGTGACACGCACATGCAACACCCCCACCCACACCCTCACCCACAACACCATACACACAAACACATGCATCAACATTACATTTACACCCCGTAACCCCCTGGAAGAATGCAAGGACAAAAGGAATTGATTTAAATCAGTGATATTTTGATATATGCAGACATACTTAACGAATATAGAAAAACAGTATAGACAAATATTTACATTATGTACAGAAGTCCGTACACTGTCCTGCGCAAATGTCCGTGACCCACTGGGCCAAAAACCATGGGCCAAGCCCACACTTGACTCCTGCCTCAATATGGAGAGAACACTGCAGGGGCAACAGGTCATAAACACACAAGAACCTCAGGGGGATGGGGAAGGGGGGGCACCTCAGCCGGAAGATGGTACAATGCCACTGTTCCTCGAGGGGGCTCCATGCCCACTGCTTGGTCCTGGGGAGTGCAAAGCCAGTCTCTCAAGTGGGTGGTTTGCCCACTGTTTGCTCCTGGGGCGTGCAAAGCCACAGTCTCTCAAGTCTCTCAAGTGGGTGGTTTGCCCACTGCTTGCTCCTGGGGAGTACAAGGCCACCGTCTCTCTAGTGGGTGGTTTGCCCACTGCTTGGTCCTGGGGAGTGCAAAGCCAAAGTCTCTCAAGTGGATGCTGTTCTCCACTGGTTCTGGCTGGGGCATTGTGCCCAGTGTGCTTCATCCTGCCAAGGATAGGGTGAGTGGATGCATTTCTCCACTGGTTCTGGAGGCGGCATTGTGCTCAGTGTGCTTCTTCCTGCCAAGGATTGGGTGAGTGGATGCATTTCTCCACTGGTTCTGGAGGGGGCTTTGTGCCCAGTGTTCTTCATCCTGCCAAGGATTAAGTGAGTGGATGCATTTCTCCACTGGTTCTGGAGGGGGCATTGTGCCCAGTGTGCTTCATCCTGCCAAGGATAGGGTGAGTGGATGCATTTCATCACTGGTGCTGGAGGGGGCTTTGTGCCCAGTGTACTTCATCCTGCTACGGATTGGGTGAGTAGATGCATTTCTCCACTGGTTCTGGAGGGGGGCATTGTGCCCAGTGTGCTTCATCCTGCCAAGGATTGGGTGAGTGGATGTATTTCTTCACTGGTTCTGGACGGGGGATTGTGCCCAGTGTGCTTCATCCTGTGAAGTATTGGGTGAGTGGATGCATTTCTTCACTGGTTCTGGAAGGGGGATTGTGCCCAGTCTTCTTCATCTTGCCAAGGATAGGGTAAGTGGATGTAATTTTCCACTTTTTCTAGAGGGGGCTTTGTGCCCAGTGATGCAGCACTTGGGGTGTGGCAGTTCACATTCCTACACCTGGGTGTTTGAGGCACGAGATTTGCAGGGAACAGGTTGCATGATACTTCATGGAGGCAGGGCCAAACTCCATCCTGTGGCGACTAAGCTGCAAGTTACTGGTAGTGCAGGTGCTGTTGGGGGTGCTTCCAGTGGTGGTGGGAGGCTCCAGGCCATCTCCTGCAGCCTCGGACGGCTGCCCATTGGGGATGCTGCTACTGACAGTTGTTGTGGCAGCGGCAGGGCAGGTGGCGGTGCAGGTGGCGGTGCTTGCAGTGGTGCCTGCAGCAGGGATGCTGGCGGTGCTGGCCGTGGTGCAGGTGCTGGTAGTGGTGGAGGGAGGCACCAGCCCGCCTCCTGCAGCCTTGCACGGCTGCCCACTGGGGATGCTGCTGCTGACAGTTGTTGTGGCAGCGGTGGGGGCAGGTGGCGGTGCAGGTGACGATGCTTGTGGTGGTGCTTGTGGAAGTGCCTGCCACGGTACAGGTGGTGGGGCTTTCGGGTCTGATGGTGGGCACCAGGCCCTCACCTGGAGCCTACAAGGCCTGAAGTGCCTTGCATTTGCTTTTCTGCCCCTTCCTCACCTTGGCAGATGCTGCTGGGACCTTGACCCTGGCAGCTGGAGTTTTGGAGGGGGCCTTGCTGGGTAGGTCGTGCTCCTTGGCCGTCCTGCATGCTGGCCCCTTCTTCATGTTGGCAGGTGCCAGAATGGGTTGGTCCTTTGCAGGGCTAGGTGGCACACTGGCTGGCCTGACGGGTACCCCCTTTGATCCTCTGGGAGTTGCAGGTACCACAGCATCTGTCGTCTTGGTGGCTGAGGTGCTGGCCCTGGGATCTGGACACCCTGGCCCGAGGGGAAGGACGGGGGTGGGAGGCATAGGGAACAGGTCAATGTTAACCAGGAACAGTTTTTTAGACACACTGGGATGGGACGATGGAGAGGGTTTGGGAGTGGAGGAAGAGGCAGTGGTTGTAGGAGGTGTCTGTCTGCTGAGTCTGGGTGAAGATGCATGGGCTGGATGCTGTTGTAAGGTGGATGGCTGTTGGGTGGGTGGGTGCTTGTGTTGGTGTTCTTTGGGAGGAGGGGTCACAGACACACTGGGAGAGGACACAGTGGATGTGTCCATGGTTGTGGGGGTGGTGACTGCTCATGAGGGCTGTGTTGTGATGGGGTTGCTGGTGATGGATGTAGTAGATGAAGATGTAGTGCATGCAGGTGCGAGTGTAGATGCTACTGGGAAGGAGGTGGACAATGAGGAGGAGGGGGACACAGTGGAGGCAGTGGATGTTGATGTGTGTGCATGGGCATCCTGCTTGTGTGAGTGCCTGTGAGATGAAGTGTGGTGGTTATGTTTGCCTGAGCCACTTTTGTGTGGTGATTTGGGTGAATGCTGGTCTGAAAATGTGCTTGGGATAGGCTGAGGTTGAGGGGATTGGGTCTGGGTAGAGGAAGTTGAAGGGGCGAGGCTAGACACAGGGACAAGGGCTGCCATCAGTGCTGAGGCCAAAGCCTGAAACGCTCTCTGTTGGTCTGCCACGCCAGAGTGAATGCCCTCTAGGTATGCATTTGTTTGTTGCAAATGCCTCTCGACACCCTGGATGGCATTCAGTATGGTTGACTGCCCAACAGTGAGAGATCTCAAGAGGTCAATTGCCTCGTAACTGAGGGCAGCAGTGATGAATGGGGCAGGGCCTGAGGTGCCTGAGGCGAAGGAGATGCCCACCCTCCTGGGTGAGCGGGCACGGGAAACACGCTGAGGGGCTCCTGGGAGGGCGGTGCTGGTAGGGGGGGTGGTGGCTGTACCTGTTGTTGGTGTGGGCACAGAGGTGTCCGCCAACGCCAGGGAGCTTCTATCGGTGGAGGAGTCGCTGTCTGTGGTCTCCCCTCCTGTCCCAGTTGTGGTGCTCCCCTCGCCCTCCGTCCCACTGGTGCCTTCATCCTCGGTGGATTTGGCCTCCAGGCCCATGTGGGATGCAGCTCCCTCCATTGCCGGTGCCTCTGCTCGTCCACCACATGATGCCAATGCGCACAAAGACAGGGTGACAAAACAAAAAGGTAGGGGAAGAGACAGAGGATACACTTGGTCAATGCCAGCAACAACACCGCCATTAGCCTACACTACACACAGGGATCTGCCCTATGCACTAGGCCATGCCCAACCATTTACTGAGACAGTCACCAGCCCATGGGATACAATGCCTAACGCCAGCATCTGCACACCAGATACCCACAGGACCCTGCACAGTGGTAGATGGCCACTTACAGAATTGGGGTAGGAGTGCTCCAGAGCCGCCCAACAATGGACCTACTGTGCCATGACCGCCATGGCCTAGGGGCACCCACAGCCCTCATCCCCCACCCAGCTACCCCCTCACATGCGCAAAGTCAGGTTTCAGAATCTGTACTCACCCCCTTGTGGGTGCTGTGATGCCCTCAAGCGGCCATCCAACTCCGGATAGGCCACCACCAGGATGCTGAACATCAGGGGAGTCATGGTGCTAAGGGCACCCCTTCCACGTTGGGAGGCCAGCCCCAGCTGGGCCTCCGCCGTCTTCTTTGACCAGCGGCGCAGGTCCTCCCATCTCTTGTGGCAGTGGGTGCTCCGCCTGTGAAAGACCCCAGGGTCAGCACATCCTTGGCGATGGCACGCCAAATATCCTTCTTCTGGTGGGCGCTGACCTGGAGGGAAAAGACAGCAGAAAAGGAAATTACTCACCCTTCCGGACTGTCATACTCATTGCCCACCAGGTCCCAACCATACCCTGGCGCACATACACTGACCAAACTTACATGCTGCACTCTGGCCAGGATGCCTCAGCACCCCCCAACATGTGGCTTACATCCACAGACCTCCAAACATTCATGGCCCACGCATCATGCTCACAGTGTACTCACCTGTTTGTCTTGAGGACCGTAGAGTAATGTGTACTGGGGTAGGACCCCATCCACCAGTTTCTCCAACTCCTCCGCAGTGAAGGCAGGTCTCTATCCCCAGGCACATGGGCCATTGTTGCTTCCAGACACAGGTCACAGCAGCACTTGCAATGTAGGTCCTCTCCTGTTGAAGGTCAGTTAGCAAGTGAGTGAACAGATAGAAAATAGCGTTAATGACCGCGTACATCGCCATTGGCTCCTGGAACCCATAGTGTCCAAAAATAACCAATGTGAATTTGCGCGGCTGTCATCGACCGCCTACCATGATGGTGCACAACGCCAGCGAAATTACCTAATTTCCATTTGTCCCTCCTCACAGGTCAGGCAGCCTCCATTTCAGGGGGGCACAGGGCATGGCACCTAACTGCGTCACACCAGACATTGGCACATCAACTGACTCTCAAGTTCACATACTGCTTCTGTAAAGTAAATTAATCAACATTAGTGCAATAGATGTGGAAATATGACCCTCTGTTCACCGTTCTCTTCCATAGGCTTCAACTGCTGAGGCAGAATATGAGATGTCGGCATTCTCTGGTGTACAGACCCCTGGTGGACCTTGCGACAATGGAGGACAGACATATTATCATCACATACAGACTTGATCGTGCACAATCCTAGAACTGTGTGCCCAATTGGAGCCACACCTTGTGTCAGCTATCCGCCAGCCCTCAGGAATCCCCTCTCTAGTGCAGGTCCTGTCAGTGCTCCATTTCCTGGCAAGTGTTTCCTTCCAAACAACAGTGGCCATGGCATCAGGGATGTCACAGCCAAGGTTCTCCAACGTGTTGACCAGAGTGCTGCCTGCCCTGCTTAAACACATGCGCACCTACATGGTGTCCCCCCAAGTGGAAGATTTGGCCACAATGAAGGCTGACGTTTATGCCCTGGGACATATCCCCAACATCATTGGTGCCATTGATGGTACACATGTAGCATTTGTCCCCCCCAGAGAAATGAACAGGTTTACAGGAATAGAAAAAGCTATCACTCGATGAATGTGCAGATGGTGTGTTTGGCGTACCAGTACATCTCCCATGTGAATGCCAAACATCCATGCTCTGTGCATGATGCCTTTATCTTTGGGAATAGCAGCATCCCATATGTGATGGGCCAACTCCAGAGGTACTGGGTGTGGTTATTAGGTGAGCCAAAGGTCCCCACCGAGTATATGTTGATGTCTGGGTAAGGGATAGTGTGTGTCTAATAGTTGTCACCCTATATTTACAGGTGGCTCTGGTTACCCCAACCTCTCATGGCTACTGACCCCTGTGAGGAATGCTAGGACAAGGGCAGAGGAACATTACAATGAGGCACATGGGCATACAAGGAGGATTATAGAAAGGACCTTCAGCCTCCTGAAGGCCAGGTTCCGGTGCCTCCATCTGACAGGTGGATCCCTGCACTACTCACCCAAGAAGGTGTGCCAGATCATCGTGGCATGCTGTATGTTGCACAACCTGGCCTTGAGACGCCAGGTGCCTTTTCTGCAGGAGGATGTGCTTTAGATGGTCTTGTGGCAGCGGTGGAGCCTGTGGACAGTGACGAAGAGGAGGCAGAGGAAGAAGATGTAGACAACAGAACAAACATAATACAGCAGTACTTCCAGTGACACACAGGTAAGAGACTGTAACTCCACTTAACATTTCAGTAATCTGTTGGACATTGTACAAGGCAGCCTTTTACCCCATTTCTATGGCCACTGACTGTTCCCTTTGATTTGCCTATTTTCAGATCACTGTGCCCCGTTCTGGCTCCTGCTATATGTACTGCTGCCCACCAAATGTCATCCTGTAGTATATTTCACTGTACATATACGTTGCAATTCTTTGATAATGTTGTACTAATACATTTGTGAATCATTAGACTGACTCCAGATTGTTATTTGTTTCAAGGGTGTTTATTTAGGTGCTAATAAGTATAGGGGTATGTGCAAGGGGCTGGGGTGATGGTGGAGGAAAGTCCATGGTAGAGTCCAGTCTCTTGGTTTCACAGGTGCATTGTCCAAGGGGGCATGGGAAGGGGAGCAATGGCAGTTCAAGGTGGACAGGGTAACAGAGTGGGACAGAAGGGTGACTATCAGGAGAGTCCTATTTGCTGGCAGGGGTCTTGGCAATGTTCTATGTTTTCTGCCTGGATCGCAGGGACCGTTTGCGGGGTGGTTCTCCTTCTGCAGGGGGTGGGGTGCTGGTGGCCTGTTGTTCCAGTGGCAGGTACTCCTGTCTACTACCGCCGGCAGAGGTGGAAGGCTGTTCCTCAGTTAGGCTAGTGTCAGGCGCCCTTTGTTGTGCCACTGCCTCCCTCATGTTTTTGCCCATGTCAGCCAGCACCCCTGCAATGGTGACCATGATGGTGTATATTTTTGTTATTTCATGCCTGATCACCAGGTACTGTCCCTCCTGCAGCCACTGGGTCACCTGCAACTTGGCCAGTATCTGTCCCATGGTCTCCTGGGAATGGTGGAGAGTGCCTCGAGGAGAGTGGGTTCCCTGGGCCTGTCCTCCCCCTGTCGCACAGCAGTCCTCCCAGCTTCCCTGTTGTCCTGTGCCTCGGTCGCCTGAACCGTGTGCCCACTGCCACTGACCCCAGGTCCCTGATTGCCCTGGGTTTGTGGGGTTGACTGGGGTCCCTGTAGTGGTGGACACACTGCCGATTGACGTGTCCTGGGGACAGCGGCATAGGCCTGCTGGGTGGGTGCTGTGGTGGTGTTTCCTGAGGGGGGAGCCTCTATGGTGGGTTGGGACTGTGGCAGGGGAACCGACTGTCCAGAGGCCCCTGATGGGCCAGATTAGTCATCCTGATTCAGGCGTGCAGATCTGCTATCGTCACTGTGGGCCTCTTCGGGGGGACTGGATGTAGCTGGTACCTCCTCTCCGGTGATGTTGATTGGTGTCCTGTTGGAATACAAATGCATTGTTAATGTATCTGCGTGTGCCATATTGTGAATGGGTGTGTTTCCATCTCTGACTGTGATTTCCATGTCGGCTTGCCCTTGTGTGAGTAGTGATTTTGTGGGCTGTGTGAATCTCTCTACTGGGCATGCTTTGGTGATGGGTGTTCATGCAGGTCTGTGATGGGTGTCCATGCATTGGTGTTGCATACAGGGCTTGGTATTAGGATGGGTGGGTTGTGATTGTGGGGTATATGTGAGTTGGTGAAGTGATGGGGGTGAGGGTAGGGGTAGGAGTTTGTGAATGCATGCAAGTAGGGTGGGGGGATATAATAGTAAAGATTTGCCTTACCAGAGTCCAGTCCTCCTGCTATTCCTGCAAGGCCCTCGGGATTCAGTATTGCCAAGACCTGCTCCCATGTTGTTCGTTGTGGGGGAGGAGGTGGGGGTTCACCGCCAGTCCTCTGTATAGCAATCTGGTGTCTTGCAACCACGGAACGCACCTTCCCCTGTAGGTCATTCCACCTCTTCCTGATGTCATCCCTGGTTCTTGGGTGCTGTCCCACGGTGTTGACCCTGTCCACGATCCTCCGCCTTAGCTCCATCTTCCTTGCAATGGACATCTGCTGTACCTGTGATCCAAAGAGCTGTGGCTCTACCCAGATGATTTCCTCCACCATTACCCTTAGCTCCTCCTCAGAAAACCTGGGGTGTCTTTGGGGTGCCATGGATGTGGGGTGAGTGATATGTGTGAGTATGTGTGGTGTGATGTGTGGGGTGATGTGCATGAATGGTGTATGGGTGATGGTGGTCTGTGCCTCTGATTGAGTAGGTGCTCCTTGCTTGCCTCTGTGCTTGGTCTATTTTTTTTCGCTGTAAGGGGTTGTGGGTAATGTGTGTGTGCATTTTATATTGGATTGGGTGTGTGGGTGTGGTGTGTATATGTGTGCCAGGTATGTGTATTTTGAATTGTCCTTTGTGGTATAGTGTTGTAAGTGTGTGTGTATTTTGAGCGCGGCGGTGTGTACCACCAATGGTTTACCATGGTTGAAAGACCGCCTCGGTGATTCGTGGGTCGTGATACTGTGGGCATATTCCTGTTGGCGTAACAGTGTGGGTTTTGCTATCATCAGTTTATCACTGACCTTTGGTGTGGCAGACTTGTGTGGGTGTCTGTATAGTGGCGGATTTCTATGTGTGGGTCATAATAGCCGTGGCGGATTACCGCCGCGTTCACAGTATCTTGGCGGCCGTCAGCACGGCGGTAAGCAGCATTTACCGCCAGGGTTGTAATGAGGGCCTCAGTAATCTCCATAGAAGTCACCTACCGTGTCCTGGTATAATTCTTTACTAAAAGATGCTAAACTCAGCTCTAAAAATTTGGAACGCTTATGGCATTCCACCTATAATCTAAAGGACAATATAGTCCATAAGGATGTACTCAGACCCTACAAAGACATGTCCTAAGGGTAAAGGCTGACTACAATACAAATAGAATCCTTAGTGCATGGAAAGCCTCCAAAGAGGTTTTTAACATAGTCAATTCCCTAGCTTAAACCATAAGCCTTTCCCAGTCCGATTTACTACTCCCACTTCAAACTAAACAAAACTGGAGAAAGTGGTAGATTCTGGAGGGGTCATGTTTACGAATCTCACTCCAAAATAAGCTACATTAGGTAAAGCACTGGATTCCAAAAAGGTCAAATGTACTATTGCCTCTCCAAACTAAGCAACATTAGGGGAAGTGATAGACTCAGGTGGGGTCAGATTTATTATCCCAACTCAATGCTAAACTATATTGGAGAAAGTGGATAAATCTGCGGAGTTAAGTTTATTGATTCTACGTTGACTACCTTATTATTGATTTTAAGGCACAGCCTCTAGGCCTGATAAAATTCAGTATTAGGCTCCACATGGTCTTAAGCTTCATGACTGGGATGTGGGCCAGGAGCGCCTAAAATATGTATAACATTTCAATCCAATTAATGCATGCAAGACACAAGACATTTTATGTGTGACATTTTGCCAGACACGCCTCTGTCTGGACTCTCAGAGCCAAACAGTTTACCTACGACCACTCCCCCACTTACTTTGTGATGTTGATACCTAAGTGCTTAATCAACACTTTCATGCATTTCATTAGGCATAACCCTCTCAGAGCTATGTAATGGAAAAATAAACATTAACAAGTGTAAGTCGCTGACTGTGTATATGGATGCCTGCTACTGGAAACCTGATCTCAATGTCAGACACAATCCCCAGCTGCTTAATTTTTAAGTCACATCTACATCAAAAGGCTGCCAAGCTGTATTTTACTTAGCTGATGTCCGTAACTTGTGGGAGTAGCATCTGTGTTTCACCTGGAATTGCTATGCCCTAAACAGACGCATTACCTGAAAAAAATGACAGTCAGTTTTGGGAGCAATTAGGGCCCCTCAAATTCAGGGAGAGTAGCCTGAATCTTCACATTGTGGTCATATGACTATGCTTGCTTCTTTCACACTCTTTCCTGTTAAGTACAGTGGGATGAGCGGGGATGTCCCAAAAACAAACTCCCACACCCATGACCAAAAATAAATAAATATTGTTGACTGGATTGTCCCCTATTTCAACAAGGATTTGGTCTCTGGAAATAACCTGATTTACCATGGTCTGCTCCATCATTCCTCCTTGTGAGCTCTCCCAGAAACATCCAATTGTAACACAACAGTCAAAAGACCTGACCTGTCAGATGTCCCCTCAGCCACAAGAGTTCCTTGAGTAACCATGGTCTGCTCCGTGTTTCCTTCTGGTGAGCTCTCCTAGAAACATCGAAACTGTAACAAAACAATCAAGAAACCTGACCCTCATATGTCCCCCCTACCCAAAAGGGTTCTGTTGAGTAACCATCTGATTCCCTGTGAAAGTGAAGTTGACAGTATAAGATCTATCCTGAACCCTAATAATAAGCTAGCCCTAACCCATCTTGCCCTGACTTCCTTTCTGGGGCTGCTAGTTAAAGGCACCCCACCATTTAGTCAACTCTGAAGGCAAACCCCAGGAACCTCTTGGTTGCTTCTGTCCTTGTTCCTGGTTGCAGTTTCAGACATGGTGGGGGTTCTCATTACCTTCAGCAGACCTGTCTCTCTGTGACCGTGGAGGGTTGTCTGCCCCTGAGGTATCGCCCTCCCTGTTCTAAATGTGGAGGAGTTTCTTCCAGTCAGTAGAAGAGTTGACCTTAATTTTCAAGCCTTTCCATTCAACTTGCAAGACCTTCGGGATCACCAGTCTGTAGTCAATATTTTGTTGTTTGAGTTCCTGAAAAAAATCCCTGAAATGTCTTCATTGTGGGTTGGATGCCACCTAGTAAAGAAGCAAGGACAAATTGTTGTTGCAAATTGGAATTGATTTATGCCGATGGGCATGCAATATGCGTCCCTCCTAAAGGGGGGAAATGGAGAGCTTGTCCACCTCATCCCTAGAGTTACCCTAATTGCCAGCGTGTCTCCACCTCACTTTCTGGCTCGGTATATTTCAATACAGAAATTAGGTTTTTCTTTTAGGGTATCTCAATAAAAAATAGTCATACAGATTATCATGTTATTTCCTTCCAGCTCCTCCTTTATATTCCTAATAAGAATGTTGTCCCTGCATGATCTGTTCTTCAGTTTCCATCATTTTTCCATCAGTTATCTAGTATGTGAGTCCAAATGACAAACTGAAGTGGTAGCGAGTTGATTCACCTCCACAGGGGTGCACTATTGACTCTCGGCTGATTTCAATCTTTGATCCAGAATCTTTAGCTCTGTCTTGATATCTGTAATGTCTTTGCTGATATGTGTCCTCAATATTGCTAGATTAATCATCAATCACTTCAAGATTTGCTTCTAGGTCTGCAAACCCTTTTGAGTGTTCCTGACACTTCACTGCCATGCTGTCCCTTCACCCAGTGGCAGGTGCTTAGCAAGTGGGACAGAAAGTATTTCTTTAGCTCTCCTTGTGAGAATGTCCATGATCCTGCAACATAGAATAAGCCACTCAGCATGAGGTCACAAAGAGTGCTATCAGTGGTCACTCTTCTAGTGATTCTCCATTCAGGCTGGCAATGGACCATTCCTTGACGATGGGATGGAGTTGTCTGGCTTCAAGTCTCCATCTATCAGTTTTTCTCATGGTCCCCTTTAGCTGCATGGGGTAAGTCTCCATGCAAATATTCTTGCTATTAGCCCTTGTTACTCCCCTGGCACTGGTGAAGGCAGTGTTCCACTTCATGAGGTCTTCTCCAGACCATCTCACTCCTGTAGTTCAGCAGGTTGCTCTGGAGGTTATTTCTACTATTCCTTATAAATTGAATCTACTTTTGCAGCCCACCTCCAAGCAGATGAGATAAATGATGTTCTCATGCTCTTGGATAAGGTGGACAGTCATTTGTGAACTCAATCAACAAAGTCGATTTACATAGCATGACTAATCACCAGAGCGGGTCCCCTTATTCACTAGGTGCCTCTCATGCCTTTCTTCTCCACCTACTCCATTCTGGTGAGGCCAGCCCAAGGATTGCCTCTCTTCTCACCATAGCTTGGGCCCTGACCTTTTTGTAGCTCCATCTTCAAGGCTCTCTGCTTCCCACACCCCACAGCTCTGCGGTTTCTGTGATAGCTGTTGTTGACATTCAGGCACCTTACCACACAGTTTTAATGGCTGCTCCATTGCTTTGGGCTGATCCACTCGCAGGCCCTTGCCAGATCTCTTGCTGCTCATAGTGTATCTCCAAGGCTGCTGTTCTCACTTTTTCACGTTCCCTGGGGTGCCCCTGGCATAGCTCCTCTCTGCACAAACAGCAAGAGAAAGTGGCGTAATGGCCTGACCTAATGACTTCAGAGCTGGGTGAACCAGTTTCTAGTCTCGGCATTCGCTCAACATCCTGTTATTTTGGCAATACACTGAGGCCCAGATTTAACAAAAATGACACGAAACTGCAATAGCGCAGTTGTGCATTAAAAATGTACCGCAAGCTAATGCCATTACCTAGCACCATCTGTGAGCCATATTTAGAGAATGTCGCACAATGGTGCTAAGGAATGGTTAGCATAAAAAAAATATATGGTAACCCCTGTGACATGCCATAAGAAAAAATAATGCTAACATTACAAAAGTGGCGTTAGACTGTTTTGTAAAAAAAAAAAAACGTGCGAGCAAGAAAAAACATTTGGGAAGACGAGATGGAGAATGTAAGCCAAGTGATACCCCAGGGAGATTGCAGTCAGCCAAGTACTATCAAGGGGGGTCCAGAAAAGTCCCAGGAGAAGCAGAAGTGTCGCTTTGGTGAGAAGGAGCATGACATTTTGGTCAGAGAGGTGACAGAGCACCAACATCAGCTCTTCGTCACCTCCAAATTGCCGATAGATAGGAGAGAGACCATATATCAGGCAATACTAGACAAAGTCAATAGCATGCCAGATGTGAAGAGGACTGTCACTGATTGCAAGAAGCGCTGATACGATTGCAAGCGCAGAACTAAGGAGAAACTGGCCAGGAACCAAAAGGCAGCACTGCAGACTGGAAGTGGAAATCCAGCACCCCAGGAGGACCTGGATGAGCTGGAGGAGATGGTGACAGCCATCATTACGGAGGAGCTGATCACTGGAATTGCAGGACAAAACAGTGCAAACCACCAAGAACTACCACAAATGCAGGGTAAGTTTGTGGGGCGTCTTTCTGCACTCTCACAAATGGCAGAAGTGGGAGGCACATAGGACACACTTCATGCATACTAAAGGGCTGCATCTGTACATATAGGGCCAGAATCAAAATGCCTTATTGCCACCCAAGCCACACTTATAGTCACACTCTGGTGGCGAAATGCACTTTGACATATACACAACGTTGTCTTAAGCTACTTACTGTGGCTTTATACCACCTTGTAAATATGCAGCACATTGCCAGGAAGGGATGTGCAATTAGTGTGGCTGTGGCTATGCCACAACAACACACACACCACGCCAGGGGTGGTGTCAGGGTGTTGCAACAAGGCAAAATGCTTTCCTTCCTCCTGGTGTCATTGCCCTTCTCAAGTGTGCTGCATCCTGCAGCACACATAGAAATGCCACCTTACCATAATAGCTTGTTTATGTGTAGAAAGGGACACCTTCCTGAATATAAACGATCTATCCTGTCAATGCAGGCACCCCTTCTCAATGGTGCAAGGATGCCTGTGTTGGTGCAAGGAGAACAAATCTGCACTGGCAGTGGGGGAAACACAGGGGTGTGCTATATTCCAGTAAACATGGCGCATCCCGGCATTTCAAAAGTTGAGCAGCCCCATGCAACTCGTATTGCTGCTGCACTGAGCTGTGCCACTTAGGAAAAAATCAGGGCCTAAGTGAGTAAACTGTGGAATGCAAACCGCACAGGCTGGACTAACAACAACTCTCACACACCGTCATGCGCCATTTGGGAATGGGCACAAAGGTGAGCTCATACAATACATGGTGATATCAGTGACCATCATTTGTGCTGCTGTACAAGTAGCTTCAATCTCACCATGTAACACAGTTGTCTATGTTGTGTGAATGGTTGGTGTTCTGCATAATGGGACACCTACATGAGTAAGAACTGTTACAAGTGGCAACAAAGTTGCACTACCAGCACAAGTCACTAGCCAGTAATGCAACTGTACTATCATACAAATAGTTGCCCATGTGGATCTAAGCTGCCCATTCCACTTGTACCACATCAAGACAGTCTTAAAATGTATGCATGGATCTACATTCTACATCCTTACACCAACATATACCTATGGCAGATACGCTGTATGCAAGGAAATTAAGGAGGGACAAACTAATGGAGCAGACAATCCATAATAGTTGCACTGTCCCATCCAATTAGCACATGTGTGGGGCCTGCTAAAGACAGATGACAATGTAACACAAGCATTGTAAGCAATGGACCTACCTGTGCTTTGCTGCACTAGTGCCATCATTCAAGGTGCTGAAATATTACAGCACCAAAACAGTGACAGCACGCATTACACTACTGTGGGAATGTCCACCATGGTGAACAGGAAGGTAAATTACATGCCACCATGGTGTCAGTGGCAGGGGGAAGGAGCCAGCAAGGAAGTTGGTGGTGTGGGATCAATGCACAAAATACCTTGAAAGGTTGCCCCATATGTGATGTACAATGCAACACATAATTTACAACTTGGGGTCTGTAACATGTCACTGAACCTCTAATAGCAAGTAAATGATGAACATTGAACAGCCACCACAGTAAAAGATTGACATTTCACTATCTCATTGCAGAGGATGATTACCTACCTCCTGCTGACCTGCCTGTCCTGGATTTTACAAATGACATGGATGACCAGCTGCAGTCTATCAATGAATAGACTCTCCAGGATGTCCTAGGTTCCCTCCAGACACCACCACCAGTCGCAGAGGGGACACACAGCATTGCAGGTCTTCACCTGAACCACCCAGCTACCAACACAGAGCACCAACCAGTCCTGCCACACTCCTGGACTACGAGGACCCAGACATCACCCTTCGGAGGACAGTGGTAGGAGTCCAGTGGGAGCTGGCCAAGCAGGCACAGGTGGGAATGGAGACTGTGGCAGGCAGCCTAGAGGGAGTGCAGAGGCACCTCAGTCCAAATAAGGACAACTCAGCTGCCATTAGAGGCACCCACTCCCCGCTACGTGGGCTTCAACAATTGCCCTCCCAAAGTGGAGCAGCATGATTGACAACAGGCTGGGGGGCTGTCCCGAATATCCTGGAGTCCATACAGCCAGAAGTGGCCTCCCTCAGGGAAAACATGTCTGCCTACCACCGTGATGTTGCTGTGGTGTTGAGAAATCAGCAGTTCCTCCTTGCTGCAGTGATGCCTTATGTGTTCCCACAAATGGCAGCTGCTGGGGCCTTTGACTCTACATTTCTATCCCCTGATGTGTGTGTGGCCCCCTCTACCTCAACAACAGTACCACCCATGGTATAGAA
Source organism: Pleurodeles waltl (assembly GCF_031143425.1). NCBI lineage: Eukaryota > Metazoa > Chordata > Amphibia > Caudata > Salamandridae > Pleurodeles > Pleurodeles waltl. Next base: position 565,484,384 of record NC_090449.1, read on the forward strand.
GGCACCACACACATCAGAGGATGAAGATGTAGAAGGAACAATATTCACAAGGAAAACCACCCAGTAGCACCAGTCTGTGCTACATGGACAGTATCTCCTTAGTTATGTGCTTAAGTTCATGCCAGTGTTGTGATAGCTGACAATGTGCCCTCTTTACTCAACCACTGTTGACCTTTCTGCTATGTACTATAATTGTCTCAATTCCTTCCTATTACCAAATTGGACACCTCCTCACTAATGCACACTTCTCCTATCCATGTCTCATGACATGTTCCTGACCCTTCGACTCTGAATGTACAACAAATGGCTCAGGATCTCTCATGGGGTCGCTGAAGTGGATGTTGTATTGCATAGGAATGTACACTTGCAAATAAATCTACATAATCACATGTATCATGTCAACATTTACTGTGATCCATTAACTCATCTAAATATATGCATTGTGTGAATCCATGTCAATGAGAACTGAACCTATTTACATGTGTGGCTTACAGTCAGACAGAAAGCCACACACTAGGACTGTAACATGAAAAAAAGTGACATGTATTGAACAGACATCTATGTAAGTTGACATATGGCATGTATGGGTCAGAACCAAGTATCAGGAAATTTACCAGATGAGAGCTGTGGAAAAGAAGAGTTAACATTTATAATTGATGGGCAGAAGTCAGTGTGTCAGGATACATACCCTAAATTGGTTGATGTAATATGTGCCACACTTTCCAACAGACCTCTGCCATGACAGTTAAAGTTCTATACTTACCTGTCAAAGATTCCATATCCATACACAATGTAAATTTCTGGAACTGGTGATGACAAATGTTTTGAGTAGGCGATGTGAAAGCATAGACCAAGGCATTCCTCTAACTTGGCCAGTGCACACATGAGAACGCCCAGACATTCAATCAACATGGAGACATAATTGTCTAAAACAAACTGGAATTATTCATACATTAAAAGAACACCTTATTAAAATATAACCTATATACTACCCTACACTATACAAACTAATCTTAACTTACCCCTACAGCTATCTATTCTAATCTACACTTATCTAAAACATTTAATGCCACACACTAAAAATTGTCCCCCACCCCCCTTAAGAGAAAAGAGACGAGTAGGACAACATAAACTAAGGTTACACATATACTAACCTAAGCCCTTACCCCCTGCCGCCTCTATCTCCTGGTGGAACTCGCTGTCCCAGGAGCCATTTGGTGTTGCTGAGGGGGCTGGACTACGGATGCGGGCGCAGAAAACGCGCCGCGCTGCCCCGCTGCTGGTCGCCCTTACCCCCTGCCGTCCCTATCTCCTAGTGGGACTTGCTGTCCCAAGAGCCATTTGGTGTTGCTGAGGGGGCTGGACTATGGACGCGGGCGCTGAAAACGAGCCGTGCCACTCCGCCCCGCTGCTAGTCGCCCTTACCCCCTGCCGCCCCTATCTCCTGGGTGGGACTCGCTGTCCCAGGAGCCATTTGGTGTTGCTGAGGGACTGGACTACGGACGCGGGCGATGAAAACGCGCCGCACCGCCCTGCTGCTGGTCGCCCTTACCCCCTGCTGCCCCTATCTCCTGGTGGGACTCACTGTCCCAGGAGCCATTTGGTATTGCTGAGGGGGCTGGACTACGGATGCTGAAAACGCGCGTCGCCGCCCCGCTGCATGGGACGTGCGCAGGCTGTGCCCGGGCCAAGGCCAGGCCTGTCCACGCCCGCCAAAGACCGCCAGAGGCCGGGCTGGGCAACCCCTTTGAGTCTTATGCGGTAATACCCAGCGGGTCTTGGATTTCATCTTTTCCAGCATGAGCTATGTGGCATCCTCCGGAAGGAGGTGCTGATTGATATACTTGCCACCACCTGGGAGGGGTCTGGCTGGATGAACCCTGTCGATATTTGCAACTTGGATAAATGCCTCCAGTAAGAGGATTTGATCTCAGGTGACGCTCAGCATTCAGTGAACGCCAGCCCGGGGAGGGATTACATCCCCCAGGCTCCATATAAATTGTTCAGGACCCGCGCATCATCGTCATCGCCCAGAAGATCTTGGTTGTAGGAGAACATAACACGCAAGTCAGGAAATTGCACAATTTGTACCTTGTGGCCCTGTGACATTTTGTGACTGTTTGTGTAACATGGGGAAAAGAAAGGCCGCAGACATATCGGCACCAGCCAAGGGAACCAAGAAAGCTAAAAAACGCTCAGGCAAATCCTTGAATTCAGTCTCTCTGAGTGGGCCCAATTCATTTGACGCAATCGACCTCCTCTTTGAGGAGGTTGAGTCTATATTAAGTTCTCATCCAACGGGGCCGAGGCTCCCTAAGAAGGATTCTTTAAGGGACAGGAAAATTCCGGAAATATTTAATAAAAAGGGAAAAAGATCATCTCCTGACATTTTATTAGAGACTGATGGAAGTGAGGTGTTGCATACCCACAGGCACCCTGTTGCAACATCTACGCTGCCCCCATCCTGCAGTGTACCTTATCCCTTAGCACACCGGAAGGGGCCTCCCTCTGAGGCAGCTATGCCATCTTTTCTTCCGCTGAGCCCGGTGATCCAGGTGGATCCATCATTATTATGTAATAACCGTATTCAGCCACTGTTAGGAAAAGGGGATCAGCCTATGTCTATGGGCATGCCTCAATCTTCTCCTGGACCAACTATCCTGGTTGCCAGTCTACCTACCCCCCTCCATGATCTAAAAGGTCTTGAGCCACCAGACTGTAGTATTGACCTGGCTTCAGTCCTCCAGAGAGTGGATGAAGTCAGGGATCTGGTTTTAGCGCTAACAAGATTAATGAAGGAAAAATAATTGTACTAATGTGGATGTAAATGTCGAGGGGCTAATGGGGAGGCAAGGGAAAGTAAAGCCCCCACTCGGGTTAGTCCATCAATGGGGTCTGTGGCAAGGGGGGTTATGGCCTCCTCAGATCGTGGGAAATCGCCCTGAACAGGTACAGACGGTTATTACTCCAATCACACTAAAGATAACTTGAGACATAGAGGAGTGCCCGATAGAACATTTAGACGTAGAGATCGCCAAGGGATCTGGACAAGTAATTCCGTCCCCCCGATGTCAATTGCGGAAGGGCCAGGAGAGATAATCGCCCGAAAATGGCTGGCCAGGAGGGCAGACTTTCAGCTCTTCTAATTAGGACATCTGAACCTCCCCATAAAAGTAAAACCTCCTTTTGTAATGATATTGGTGGTAGAGTTAACAAGGTGCAGGACCTGGGCATGGGAGGTGGAGATAACATAATTTACACGGCTGATGTTCCAAAATTGCCACCAGGATTAGTCGAGAGCCATGATTCTTTAACCAACAAGGTAATACACTGGTTACGCTCCCGACTGTATTGTCTTTCTGTTATTCATTCAGACATATTAGCAGTAGCTAGAAGCTGCATTCCAGACAGTTATTTTGACAAAATTTCTATTAATTTTGTAGACAAACCCTGGTGACCCAACTTATGGATTTTGACACCCGTACCCGTTCGAACAAAGTATCGAGCAGGGGGGGATAAGGCTTACATTGAACCCACTTGATCCCTGTCAAGATATAGGCCTTGGTGGTTCAAATTGTCCCCGGGGAAATGCTACATCTATGGTAACTATTAATTCCTGTCTGCTGCCTGACACTGTGTGACTGGCCACCGATCTGGCTGCTTGTATGGAGACTAGCCCCGAGGTCCTACATATTAAGGAGAGTGGTAGGGTGTGGTTGTCGGACACTTGTGGTAATGATATGGATATGAGGGATTTAGGCAGTTCGACCCTTGAAATTGACCCAGATAAATGTACATTGTCTTTAATGTCATGGAACATAGCTGGTCTTGATAATAAACTGTCCGATCCATAATGGGTTACTTATATTAAAGATATGGACATCTTCCTTTTCCAGGAAACTTGGGCAGAGGATGTTAATAATATAGATGGATTTCTTTCATTTTGTGTTCCTTCCCTACCTCCAGAGAAGGGTCGGGTCGTGCCAAAGGTGGGTTGTTGTTACTTTTAAATATGAAATTGCATACAGGTGTACGAATTAAGTTTAAACAGGATTTTACAATTGTCATTGTTAATGTTTATATTCGATCTGTCTCACGAGGCTCTGAGTCTCAGACTCTGGTTCCATTATCCGATTTTTTGGACAGTCTCCAACCTTCCACTCTTTTAATTATCGCTGATGATATGAACTGCACCTTTGAACTCTCCTCCTTGCTCAGTGGTTTAACTGATAAAGAAGATGAGCTGAGGGGGATACCACAGTTAACCAGTACTCGGTTCTCCACACATTCCTGAGTGGCCTCACAACTGGCCACATTATGTTTAAAATATGGTCTCAGGGCTTGTAACGGCAGAACACCTTCTGATTTAAATACCACATTGACCTTTAAACGGGGTATGTCTACAAGTACTATTGATTATCTTCTTGTGGATATTAGGTTGTGGCCTCAACTGAGGGACATGAGAGTGGAAGTGAGATGCAAGAGTGATCATTTTCCATTGCTTCTCACTTTGTCCGGGGAGATGTTTAGGAGGACATTAAAAAATTTACATACAGTGGTTCCATTACAATGCTGGAATAACAATTTTACAAAGGTTGCCTGGCCCAAAGTGATGTCCAAACCCCATTTGTTAAGAGGGATCTACCAAGTCTTTTTAGACAATTTGGCGGCGTATAAGGATCAGGCTGTTGATAACATCCCAATTCTCCACATACATGACAGTTTGGCCAAACAATTGCAGAGTTTTTTTCTTTGCAAAAAGGGTGGGCCTAGGCCCAGTAGAGGGAAAGTGGTCTGTAAGGGATGGTTTGATGGGAGCTGCTCAAGGGCAAAGTCTGGGTTAAAAGCAGTGGTTATCTCAGGCTCCCAGGGGGAGGTCCAACAAGCTAGACGCATATACAAAGACACCATAACACAAGCAAAAAGGCTGTGGGAAGACCATCTGTGGCAGGAACTATTATATGCCTCAAGATCAAATAATAATAAGTACTTTTGGGAACTTTTGACCAAAAGACAAAATGGTGGCAGGAATTCTCCTGATAACTATATGCAACCTGAAAGCTGGATGGAGCATTTTTCTAGTCCCTAGGCTCTGCCAGCAGATCTGATGGCATATGATGAAGATTATTCCCAAACAGCAAGGCCAAATTTAAGCTCTAGTTTGCCTATATCTGGGGGAGGTGCCTAAGCCACTGATGATTGTATTTTCTTCTCCATGGAAGAAACTCTTGACGCTATTAATTCCTTAAAACCCGGCAAAGGACCTGGGCCGGATAAGCTCCCAGGAGATCTTTATAAATCAGAACCAAATACATGGTCCTGGTATATAAAAGCAACCTCGAATAGCATAGCTGCAGGGGGGCAAATTCCTGATACATGGAAGGGGACTGAAATTATACCAATTTACAAAAAAGGCAATGCAAATATTCCCACCAATTATAGACCGTTTGAAAACAAGCACAGTGGATCAGGTCTTTAGGCTGGCTGTTCTGTATTGGAAACATGTAGTTCTTTCTAAACAGTCCCTATATGTAGCATTCATAGATTTATGATCTGCCTTTAACCTGGTCCCTAGAGCTAAACTGTGGGGAGTGTTATTTAGATTGGGGTTCCAGCTGATATACTACTTTTGCTAAAGCGACTCCATGAAAACACTCATGCACAAGTGAGATGGGGCAAGCAAGGCAAGCTGACCGAAAAAATCCCAATTAAAAGGGGAGTTCGCCAAGGTTGTGCGTTGGCCCCTCTATTATTTACCCTCTTTATTAACGAGGTGGTGAAGGATTTAATTACATGCCAGAATGAAGCCCCTTATTTGAACGAACAAAAAATCCCCATTCTCCTTTTTTCAGACAATTCACTTCTCATTTCAAAGACAACAAGGGGGTTGCAAACTCTTGTTGGTAGACTTAATTCATTTTGTAAAGAACACGGGTTGGAGGTAAACATCAGCAAAACCAAACTGATGGTGCTTTGCACAGGTCCCAGTAAAAGATGTACTATCAACATTGATGGACTTCCTTTGAATAAGGTTAGCTCTATAGATTATTTCCGTGTTAGGCTAACCAGTAAACTATCCTGGGAAAACCAGATTTTGAAGAGTGCTGGATTGCTACAACATAGAGCTGCGTCCATATTGCGTTTTTATCAAAGTTCTACAACAAAAGAAGTATCTCCTGTGATTAAAATTTATATAGCTAAAGCACAGGGTGCAGCTCTGTACGGGGCGGAAGTATGGGGATTTTGCAACAGCAGTAATTATCAGTTGGCGACAATAATTTTGGGCGGGCCCTAAATGCATTCCCCCGCAGTACACCTTTGAGTCCCCTTTTTTTTTACCTGGGGTTAAATTGAGTAGCTGAACTAGTTGTCTTAAGACCTCTTCTATATTGGATAAGGATATGGACTACTCCTGAATTGGACATATATAAGGTGCCACTACTCAACTTACTAAAAAGCCAGAATGTTGCCACAATTAGATGGATTAGACATGTGTCCCATTGGTTTTGCTTGTTGGGACTGGGCAATTATTGGGAAAACCCCCACAATTTAGAGAGACGCCACAAAAATGTTTTAAAATCAGTTTACTGGTCCTATGTAAGGAACAATTATATAATTTGTAAATCACATGGCCGCCTGATGAATCTTTATATTGATTTTAAATGGCTCCCGCAGTATGAACCTTATTTAGATATCATACCCGATCTGCAGGGTAAGGGCCTGTATGCAAGATTTTGGTTTGGAACATTGCCTTTGTTGTCTTTAACTAGCAGTTGGGGGCTGTCCACTTTTTCTGATATATGCCCTGTCTGTGGAGGCGCCCCAGAAACCATTGAACATTTTATGTTTTTTTTGTCCTGCCTGTTTTACCCCACGGTCAAAATGGTTCCGTAAAATCTGCCGAGATATGGGATTAAATAATCATACTTCTGCACTAAGGATCCTAAAAAGTCATTGTTCAAATTACCTTATCCTTGCAGTTAGCAAGTTCCTAGTGGCAGCGTGGCACATACGTCGCTGTCTCTTAAAAAATAAGGACCCATGAAGTTGAACCTAAGCTAAATCCTAAACAAATATATATATATTTTTTCAATAAACATAGAAACCCATACATAATCCCCCACACAACTCCACCAAAATAAAAAAAATACTAAAAGCCACCCCACCAACTATACTTACACTAATCTACAACTAACCTAAACTATTTAACTAACCGATCACTATCCAACTAAAACCCACTAAAACAGATAACAATTGAAAACAGGAAAAGGAAGCAACTGGGAGGCTCTGTAACAACAAATGGCTACATCTTCTTTAGCTTTTTCTTGCAGTACTATAATAACTTGTAGTTCCTGGCATTGTCGTTCTCCACATGGTCCAACATTGTCATTATGGATGCCATGTCCCTTCTCATGTCCGCCTTCTCTCGCTATACCTCTTGGCCATCCTTTGGAACCCGGCATGTACCTCCATGGTGTGGCAGTAACGTTCTGCCCTCTTTTCAAATGCACGTTCTGTGCTGTGGTAATGGTGGCAGCGAAAACATGAGGATAACATGGCATCAAATACAGCATTGGGTAGAGGTAGAAGAAACATGCAACATACACAGCATCCTCAGATGACACATGCTGTCCACCATGCATTCCACAACAATGTCAATCTCCAAATCAAGACTATGGCCCTCATTACAACCCTGGCGGTCGATGGTAAAGCGGCCGCCACGGTGGTACAAACATACAGCATGACGGTCACCGCCAACAGACAGGCGGAAGACAATGTACTGCCCACACCATTATGAGAGGCCAAACTGCCACCTTTTCCTCACCCACAACAACATACACACAAATACATGTTGAAACATTACATTTAAACCCCCCTAGCCCCTGGAAGAACGCAAGGACAAGAGGAAATGATTGTAATCATGAAAAATCCATTACTCAAAAATATATATACACTATTAACAAATATGTACACCAAGATTTCAAGTCCATGTACTGCACCTAAATAGTCCGTGGACCACTGGGCCCAAAATGCATGGGCGAGGCCCACACTCAATACCCGATCCAAATGGAGAGAACACTGCAGGGGCATCAGATTGAAAGAAAACAGGCACCTCAGGGGGAAGGGAAGGGGGGCACCTCAGCCGGAATGCCAGCTCCACGACGGGGCTCCATGCCCATTGATGTATCCTGGGGAGTGCAAAGCCACAGTCTCCCAAGTCTCTCCAGTGGGTGGGTTGCCCACTGCTTTATCCTGGGGAGTGCAAAGCCACAGTCTCTCAAGTCTCTCAAGTGGGTGGTTTGCCCACTGCTTTATCCTGGGAGTGCAAAGCCACAGTCTCACAAGTCTCTCAAGTGGGTGGTTTGCCCACTGCTTTAACCTGGGGAGTGCAAAGCCACAGTCTCTCAAGTCTCTCCAGGGGGTGGTTTGCCCACTGCTCCATCCTGGGGAGTGCAAAACCACAGTCCCTCAAGTCTATCAAGTGGGTGGTTTGCCCACTGCTTTATCCTGGGCAGTGCAAAGCCACAGTCTCTCAAGTGGATAACAGTCTCCACTGGTTCTGGAGGGGGCTTTGTGCCCAGAGTGCTTCATCCTGCCAAAGACTGAGGTAGTGGATGCCTTTCTCCACTGGTTCTGGAAGGGGCTTTGTGCCCAGAGTGATTCATCCTGCCAAGGACAGAGGTAGTGGATGCCTTTCTCCACTGGTTCTGGATGGGGCTTTGTGCCCAGAGTGCTTCATCCTGCCAAGGACTGAGGTAGAGGATGCCTTTCTCCACTGGTTCTGGAGGGGGCTTTGTGCCCAGAATGCTTCATCCTGCCAAGGAATGAGGTAGCGGATGCCTTTCTCCACTGGTTCTGGAGGGGGCTTTGTGCCCAGAGTGATCCATCCTGCCAAGGTCTGAGGTAGTGGATGCCTTTCTCCACTGGTTCTGGAGGGGGTTTTGTGCCCAGAGTGCTTCATCCTGCCCAGGACTGAGGTAGTGGATGCCTTTCTCCACTGGTTTTGGAGGGGGCTTTGTGCCCAGAGTGCTTCATCCTTCCAAGGACTGAGGTAGTGGATGTGATACTCCACTGACGGTGGGTCAACATGGAATCTGTCCAGACCCCTGGAACTGAGCACCAGCCACGTACGACTGTCCACTGGGGATGGCAGCCATGTCTGCGGGGGTGCCACTGGTACAGGATGTGGCGTGGCTGCTGGCGGCAGCGTCAGTAGCGGCGGTGCTTGTGGTGCTCATTGGGCAGCAGTGCTGGCGGGTAGCTCAGTGAGTGTGCTGCTGGTGGCGGTGTCTTGGGCAGCAGTGCTGGTGGGTGGCTCAGTGAGCGTTCTGCTGACGGCCGTGTCCTGGGCAGCGGTCACCGTGGCGGCAGTGCATGTGGCGGTGCCGGTGGCGGTCTTGTCCGCCGTGCAGATTGGCGGCGACTTCCCTTTCTTCTCTGGCCCTTCCCCTCCTTAGATGGTTGTAGTGCTTCTGTTCTTATCTCGTTTTCAGCACTTACATAACATATCAAGAATGCACTTCTGAGTTCAAAGAAGACTTTTATTGTTGTTAATTCTTCCCCAACCGCAAGTTTGTAAGAGACGAATTAGTAGATTTCAAGCACACTTTCAATGAAAACACAGTTGCAATGTACACAGCAGGTTATATTTATAAGATATTGAATGCAAAGCAAAACAAATACTTCACCGTGTGAGAAACTATTTACAGCTTCATCTTTCTAGGGTCTGCAAGCTGATGACTCCTGTCAGCTGCGAGAAAGAGATTTATCTACCCACACGGGATACTGGCAACTGGCGCCTAGTTCCAGTACGAAGTCAGGCTGATTCGAATCTAATTCTCTGAAGCCTGTGACATCCATTATAAAGGTGTGCCCCCTCCTCTCAGACTCAGGAAAACTACGCAAGCCTTTGGAGACTGGCCAGATCTCCTAGACTGCTCCTCTTCCCAAGCTCAAGCAGAGAGAAAAACACCCAATGTACCCTCTCTTATCAGGTCTAGTCTACTGTGAGAAGAAAACAGCTTGGTTCATCTTGTGCAAAAACACAGCTTGGAAAAATACAGCTTGGATTCTCAACTGCAATGTCTAACTCCACGTTAAAGGCAATAGGCAGCTAACCTAAATATCAAATGCAATGTCTAATGTCATATCAAAGCCAATAGGCAGCTGAGCTGAATACAAAATGCAATGTCTAATATCATGTCAAAGCCCATAGGCAGCTGAGCTGAATACAGCATGTAATATCTAATAGCATGTCAAAGCCAATAGGCAGCTAGACTGAATACAGCATGTCAAAGCCAATAGGCAGAATACAGAATGTAATGGCTAATGCAATGTCAAAGCCAATAGGCGGCTAAACTGAATACAGAAAGTAATGGCTAATGCCATGTCAAAGCCAATAGGCGGCTCAACTGAACAAAACATACAATGTGCTACTGGTGAACATTGAGCAACTAATATGTGCAGTGGTGAAACACAAAGTCATTGGTCAAACTCCATTAATGGCATAACAATGGTGGCACAGCTGTCTTGCCACTCACAACTGTAGTCCTGGGAGAGCCCTTGGTGGCAGGTGTTTTGGCCTTCTCCCTCCGCGCTGTGGCCAGCTTCTTTAGATTTTGAGGTGGGGTAATGTCCTTGGCCTGGCTCCTTGGCACCTTGGCTGCCCTGCTGCTTGGCACACTCCAGAAGCCAGTTACTGCTGGCACCACTGTTCCCAGTGATGTGGTGGCTGAGGTGCTGGGCTGGGCCCTGGAAAGGCGAGCCCTAGGGGACGGAAGGGGTGGGGGAGGTGTAGGGAAGAGGTTAAGGTTTGACAGGAGAAGTTTTTTAGACACACTGGGACGGGTAGATGGAGGGGGTTTGGGAGTGGAGGAAGAGGTAGTGGTTGTAGGAGATGTTCGTTTGCTGACTTTGGCTGAAGGTGCATGGGCTGGAGGCTGTCGTGAGGTGGATGGCTGTTGGGTGGGTGTGTGACTGGTTTGTGTATCTTGGGAGGTGGGCTCACAGACACACTGGAAGAGGACACAGGGGATGTGTGAATGGTAGGGGGGTGGTGAGTGCACGTGAGCGGTGTGTGGTGATGGGCGTGCTGGTGCTGGACGTAGTGGCTGAAGATGTAGTGCATGCAGGTGTGAGTGGAGACGTGACAGGGAGGGAGGAGGGAGACGTGGAGGAGGGGGACACATTGGAGGCAGTGGCTGTTGGTATGTCTGCATGGGAATGAGGCTTATGTGAGTTCCTGTGGGATGTGTGGTGCTTATGTTTGCAAGAGCTACCCTTGTGTGCTGAGGTGTGTGCATGCTGGTCTGATGGTTTGCTTGGGATAGGCTGAGGTACTGGGGATTGGGTCTGGGTGGAGGAAGTTGGAGGGGGGAGGCTGGACCCACGGACAATGGCTACCATCAGTGCTGAGGCCAGAGTCTGAAAAGCTCGCTGTTGAGCTGCCCGACCAGAATGAATGCCCTCCAGGTATGCATTTGTCTGTTGCAACTGCCTCTCTACACCCTGGATGGCATTCAGAATGGTAGACTGCCCAACAGTGAGGGATCTGAGGAGGTCAAAGGCCTCCTCACTGAGAGCAGCAGGGCTGACAGGGGCAGGGGCTGAGGTGCCTTGGGCGAAGGAGATGCCCACCCTCATGGGTGAGCGGCCACGGGGCACACGCTGAGGGGCTGCTGGGCAGGCGGTGCTGGTAGCGGGGGTGACGGCTGTACCTGTAGATGCAGTGGGCACAGAGGGGCCCGCCACCGCAAGGCAGCTCCCATCAGAAGAGGAGTCGGTGTTGCTGGTCTCAGCTCCTGTCCCCGCTGTGGAGCTCCCCTCGCCCTCCGTCCCACTGGTGAATTTGGAGTCTGTAGTTTTGCCCTCCAGGGCCATGTGGGATGCAGCTCCCTCCTGCTCCGGTGGCACTGCTCCTCCGCGTGATGATGCTAAAGCACACAAGAACAGAGAGACCACAAAAAGGGGGGGAAAGAAAGTAGAAAGACATGTTCAGTGCATGCAATACTGCTACCGTTGGCAGACACTACAGACACCGCAGCCCTCTGCACTATGCCATGCACTTAAAGTTCCCTAATTAATCACAGGGCCATGGGGTACAAGGCCTATGCCCGATTGCTGCACACATGGAAGTCACAGGAGCCTGACTAGGGGTAGATGGCTCTTGACACTGGTGGGGTGGGGTGCCACATAGCCTGCCTAACGAAGGGACCTTGCTTGCAAAACTAGCCCTGGCCTAGGGTAACCTACTGCCCACCTCCCCCACCCAGACACCACCCATGCGCACTGAATCAGCTGAATGAGAGTGTACTCACCCCCTTGTGGCTGCTGTGATGCCCTCAAGCGCCCATCAACTCCGGATACGCCACCGCCAGGATCCAGAACTTCAGGGGGGTCATGGTGTGACGGGCACCCCTCCCACGTTGGGAGGCTATCCCCAGCTGGGCCTCCGTGGTCTTCTTGCTCCAGTGGCGAATGTCCTCCCATCTTTTACGGCAGTGGGTGCTCCATCTGTGGTGGACCCCCAGGGTCCGGACTTCCTTGGCGATGGCACGCCAAATATCCTTCTTCTGGTGGTCGCTGACCTACAGGAATAGTACAGGGGAAAAGGAGAAAATATAACCGTCTGGACCGTCACAGTCATTGTCCCACGTTCCCACCCTTGCCCTGACGCACATACACTCACTGTCGTTTCATGCACACCTCATTCCCCCCCACGATCTCCAGTCCACACCACTCCAAACAGGCATCGCCCATACAGCATGCTCACAGTGTACTCACCTGTTTGTCTGTAGGACTGTAGAGTAGCGTGTACTGGGGGAGGACCCAATCCACTAGTTTGTCCAACTCCTCCAATGTGAAGGCAGGGGCCCTTTCCCCAGACACTTGAGCCATTGTCGCTTCCAGACTGAGGTCACAGCAGCACTTGCAGTGTAGGTCCTCTCCTGTCAAAGATCAGGTATCAAGTGATTGAACAGACAGAGAATGGCGGTCACGTCCTCTGCGGTGCGTACCGTCACTGCCGGCGTACATCGTCATTGGCTCCTGGGACCCATAGGGTCCAATGTTAACCTAATGCAGGATTGCGCCGCAGTGTTCGACCGCCTACTGCGACGGTGTACAACGCCAGCGCAGTTACCTCATATCCCATTGTCCCACCTTACAGGTCAGGCAGCCGCCATTTCAGGGGGCCATATGGCATTAATTTTAAATGTGTCACACATATCTAGGCCTTGCATACACACTAAGACAGGCACATAGCTTATTGACAAATGTGTGCAATAAAGTTGTGTTTTCGTACCTGTGTTGGCTGACCCTCTGCTCGCTGTTCTCATCCATAGAGGACGTCCGCTGGGGCAGGTGAGAAGATGGCGGCATCCTCCGGTGTACAGACCACTGGTGGACCTGTCGATAATGGAACAGCGACATGTAATAGTGACCTACAGACTTGATCGTGCCACAATCCAGGAACTGTGTGCCCAGATGGAGCCAGACCTGATGTCAGCTATCCGCCATCCCACAGGTATCCCCCCTCTAGTGCAGGTCCTGTCAGTACTCCAATTCCTGGCAAGTGGGTCTTTTCAAACTACAGTGGCCATAGCATCAGGGATGTCCCAGCGTATGTTCTCAAACGTGTTGTCCAGAGTGTTGTCTGCCCTGCTGAAACACATGCGCAGCTACATCGTGTTCCCTCAGGTGGAGGATTTGCCTACAGTGAAAGGTGACTTCTATGCTCTGGGACATATCCCCAACATCATAGGTGCCATTGATGGGACACATGTGGCCTTGGTCCCCCCGCAGGAGTGAACAGGTGTACAGAAACCGGAAGAGTTATCATTCTATGAATGTGCAGATGGTGTGTTTGGCCGACCAGTACATCTCCCATGTGAATGCCAAGTTTCCTGGCTCAGTGCATGACGCTTACATTCTGAGGAATAGCAGCATCCCTTATGTGATGGGGCAACTCCAGAGGCACCATGTGTGGCTATGAGGTGAGGACATGGACCCTATACAGTGTGAATAGTTGTCTGGGGTTGTCCCTATGGGTTAGTGTGTGTCTAACAGTTGTCCCTTGACATTTGCAGGTGACTCTGGCTACCCCAACCTGTCATGGCTACTGACCCCAGTGAGGAATTCCAGGACAAGGACAGAGGAACGCTACAATGAGGCACATGGGCGAACTAGGAGGGTTATAGAGAGGACATTCGGCCTCCTGAAGGCCAGGTTCAGGTGCCTCCATATGACAGGTTGTTCCCTATACTACTCACCAAAGTAGGTGTGCCAGATCATCGTGGCCTGCTGTATGCTGCACAGCTTTGCGATGACAGGTGCCTTTTCTGCAGGAGGATGGTCCTGAAGGAGGTGTTGTGGCAACTGTGGAGCCTGTTGACAGTGAAGAAGAGGAGGCAGAAGAAGAGGACATAGACAACAGAAACACTGTGATCCACCGTGAGACACAGGTATGAAGAAATAACTGCCTCCTACATATGATACACTTGTTCTACCTCTCATCTGTCTGTCACGTTCACCCAGTGTATGGACCCTGATTTGTCACTTTCCCTTTCGATTTCACAGATGGTGGTCCCACCGTGTGACCTCTGCTATGTTTCCTCATGGACTAGAGCTGTATGATATAGGTATGTTGACAATACAATGGACATTGCTATTTCCCTCAGTTATTGCAAATACACATTTGTGAAAGCACAGACTGACTCCAGATTGTTTTGTGATTTAAGGGTGTTTATTTAACTGCTAAATAGTGGAGGGTATGGTAAAATGGTGAGGGGTGACGGTGGAGGAATGTCCATGGCAAAGTCCACTCTATTAGTATCCCAGGTGCATTGTCCAAAGGGACTTAGGAAGTGGAGCTGGGGCAGTTTAAGGATGGACAGGATGACAAAGTGGGACAGAAGGATGACAATCAGGCTGGTCTCATTTCTTGGCAGGGGTCGTGGCATTGTTCTCTGTCTTTGTCCTGGATCTCAGGGACCACTTGCGGGCTGGTTCTCCATCTGCTGGGGGTGGGGTACAGGTGTTGTGGTCCTGTGGCGGTGCCTCCTGTCCACTAGCGCCGGCGGAGGTGGTAGGCAGTTCATTGTCCAGGCTAGTGTCAGGGGTCCCTTGTTGTGCCACAGTGTACCTCCTGGTGTTCACAAGTTCCTTCAGCACCCCCACAATGGTGCCCAGGGTGGTATTGATGGATTTGAGTTCCTCCCTGAACCCCAAATACTGTTCCTCCTGCAGCCACTAGGTCTCCTGAATCTTGACCAGTACTGTTGCCATCGTCTCCTGGGAATGATGGTAGGCTCCCATGATGTTGGAGAGGGCCTCGTGGAGAGTGGGTTCCCTGGGCCTGTCCTCCCCCTGTCACACAGCAGCCCTCCCCGTTCCCCGGTTTTCCTGGGCCTCTGTCCCCTGAACCGTGTGCCCATGATGAAGCACTCTGGGCACAGAGCCCCCTCCAGAACCAGTGGAGATTGACATCCACTACCTCTGTCCTTGGCAGGATGAAGCACTCTGGGCACAAAGCCCCCTCCAGAACCAGTGGAGAGATACATCCCCTACCTCTGTCCTTGGCAGGATGAAGCACTCTGGGCACAAAGCCCCCTCCAGAACCAGTGGAGAAAGACATCCACTACCTCTGTCCTTGGCAGGATGAAGCACTCTGGGCACATATCCCCCTCCAGAAGCCAGTAGAGAATGTTATCCACTTGGGAGACTGTGGCTTTGCACTCCCCAGGATTGAACAGTGGACAACCCACCCACTGTAGAGACTTGAGAGACTGTGGCTTTGCACTCCCCAGAATTGAACAGTGGGCAAACCACCCACTGGAGAGACTTGAGAGACTGTGGCTTTGCACTCCCCAGGTTTGAACAGTGGGCAACCCACCCACTGAAAAGACTTGAGAGACTGTGGCTTTGCACTCCCCAGGATTGAACAGTGGGCAAACCACCCACTGGAGAGACTTGAGAGACTGTGGCTTTGCACTCCCCAGGATACATCAATGGACATGGAGACCCCTGGTGAATCTGGTGTTGTGCACTCATCCGGCTGAAGTGCCCCCCCTTCCCCCTGAGGTGCCTGTTTTATTTCGATCTGATGCCCCAGCAGTGTTCGCTCTATCTTGTTCGGGTATTGAGTGTGGGCCTCACCCATGCCTTTTGGGCCCAGTGGTCCACGGACTATGATAGTGGAATATCTTGGACTTGTATTCATGGTGTAAAAATGTGTTTATAGTGTGAATATCTTTATATATGTATATATTTTTGATTCTTGTCTTTGAATAGATTACAATCATTCGACTCATTTCCTTTTGTCCTTGCATTCTTCCAGGGGAGGTGTAACTGTAATGTATCATGTTGTATTAGTGTGTGTGTTGTCATGGTTGAGGGTGGGGATGGGGGTTTTGCATGTTGCATGTGTGTGTCACTCTCTTTTCCCTCCCCCCTCCCCTGTGTCGTAGGGGCAGTACTCAGTGTGGTCTTCGCCGCCGGCGTTCGTGCTCCTGGTAGAGGAACAGGAAGATAAAGGCTGGAAGAATCTGAAGTTCCGGTTCCATGGCGTCCTGGTTCCTCGTGGGATGTGTAGAGGTGAGCGTTTCCCCTTCCAAGTCCTGTCTCCACCGTGTTTTTGTTCACGGTGAATCCGCCCCAGAAAAGGTGTAATTCTGTGGGGGTACATTGTCCTCCACCTGTCTGTTGGTGGTTACCACCGTGGTGTTTATTTGTACCTCCTTGGCAGTCGGAGTGTTAAAGTGGCTGTCTATGTTGGCGGTTTCCACCACCGTCATAATTCCATATTTTTTTACCGCAGGCCTGTTGGCGGTTTTATCGCCGCTTTAACACCGATCACCAGGGTTGTAATGACCACCTAAATGACTTCCACATACACATGACAGTACACCACCCACAACACTTGTGTAGTCCCCAGGAGACCTCCCCATGTTGTATCTCCAAGTGTCTGTGGGAGTCTCTCAGCTGTTCATCCACATCCTTTGGTACAAATGAGGATGCACTCACATATGCATTCCACATACTCTCACTGTCACCATGAGTGTATCCTGTTTGTGTGTGAAATCATCTCAGCTTTGGATTTTTCATTTGCCACATGCAACATATCAGTCTCATTCATCACTCATACAATTTAGGATGAGTCTGTGTCATGCTTGGACATTGCTAGACTTGCATGCACATCCCAAACCGGATTGGCATGTTGGAGACCTAGGGCCAGATGTAGCAAGGCATTAGCGCCTCGCAAACGGCGAAAAACGCCGTTTGCGAGGCGCTAATGCCTGTGCGCGATGCAGAAACACATTTTGCGAGTCGGAACCGACTCGCAAAATGTGTTTCCGACTTGCAAATAGGAAGGGGTGTTCCCTTCCTATTTGCAACTCGCACCGCGATGTAAGTTGATTTGTGACAGCAAAAGCGGTCACAAATCAACTCGCAGTTACCATCCACTTGAAGTGGATGGTAACTCATTCGCAAACGGGAAGGGGTCCCCATGGGACCCCTTCCCCTTTGTGAATGATCACAAAAATAATTTTTCAGAGCAGGCAGTGGTCCAATGGACCACTACCTGCCCTGAAAAATACCGAAACAAAAGGTTTCGGTTTATTTTTCAAAGTGCAGCTCGTTTTCCTTTAAGGAAAACGGGTTGCACTTTGAAAAAAAAAACCTGCTTTATTGAAAAGCAGTCGCAAACATGGAGGTCTGCTGACGACAGCAGGCCTCCATGTTTGCGAGTGCCCATAGTCGGTATGGGGCCGCAATTTGCGACCCACCTCATTAATATTAATGAGGTGGGTCATTGCGACCCCATACCGACTCGCAGAAGGTGTCTCAGACACCTTTCTGCATGTGGTTTTGCGAGTTGCAATTTGCGAGTCTCTATGACTCGCAAATTGCAACTCGCAAAACCATACTTACCTACATCTGGCCCCTAGATATTTTACGGATTTATTCCCAATAGATCTCTTGGTCGCTCCCCCTGCCGCTGCAGCTCCACCAGCCCAGGCTCCTGACACCTCCCAGCAAGACCTGCTAAAACAGTAAGTACTCCCCCCGCCCAGCCCCTCGCCCAGCCCCGCGCTACTCACCTCTCTTTTTCCTGTACTTCTGTCTTCTGCCTTCCGCTCTCTCCTCCAACCTCTCTCCGCACCTCTGCTGTCCATTTCCCTTCGCTCTCTGGTCCTCTTCTGCAGCCCACTTGCTGCGTGTTCTACTCTTCCTCGCCCCGCTCCTCTTCCTCTCCGCGTTCTCTTCCTGCTTTGATCTTCATCTGTGTTCTTCATTCTCCTCTGCACCCCGACCTGCGTGTTCCTTCTTCTTTCTTCATCTGTGTTCTTCTTTCTCCTCTGCACCCCGACCTACGTGTTCTTTCTTCTTTCTTCATCTGTGTTCTTCTTCTGTGTTCTTCATTTCTCCTCTTCCTCACCGCGTTCTCTTCCTTCTTTGCTCTTCATCTGTGTTCTTCTTTCTCCTCTGCACCCCGACCTGCGTGTTCCTTCTTCTTTCTTCATCTGTGTTCTTCTTTCTCCTCTGCACCCCGACCTGCATGTTCTTCTCCTCTTCTGTACTTTTCTCTGCGTGTTCCTTTTCTTCCTCTGTGGCCTCTCCTCATCTTCTGGACGCTTCTCCTCTGCTTCTCAGGTCTCTCCTCTTCTGCCTGACTCTTCTTCTTGACTCTTCTCTCTTGACTCTTCTCCTCTTCTTCTTGACTCTTCTCTCTTCTCTCTTGACTCTTCTCTCCTCTTCATCTTTACTCTTCTTCTTGACTCTTCTCTCTTCTCTCTTGACTCTTCTCTCCTCTTCTTCTTTACTCGTCTCTCTTGACTCTTCTCTCTTCTCCTCTTCTGTTCTTCCTGACTCCCCTCCTCCTCTGTAATCCCCCCGCCCCTATCTTTTCTCCCCTCCCCTCTACCTGACCCCCCCACCCTCCGCTTTCCCGCCACCACCTCCTGCTCGGCCCGCCCCCCTGCTCCCATTCATCGCCCCCTCCCCCCTTCCCCCAGCTGACCCCTCCTCCCCCTCCTCCCTCTTACGGTGGCTGCTGCGCGGCCGCGCCGCTGGCGCGCCGAAGGCGCACCAAAGGCAAGCCCGTCTGCGCCCATCTGCGCCCGTCTGCGCCTGGACCGCGCCCAGCGCCACGACCCCGGCCCCCAGCACCCCCAAACCCCTCAGCACCGCTACAACCCCAACACCCTCCACGCCCTCAACCCGGGGTTCTCCAGTACCTGCTTCCAAGCCAACCCTAAACGCACCCATGGACCCTTCGCATGCCTCACCTGCAAACTCACCTTCCACAGTGAAACCACCCCGCCCGCCAGCCCACGTGCCATCAACCACCTCAAATGCATCCTGATCAACGCACGCTCCGTCCACAGGCACGCCATTGAACTATGGGACCTCCTGGACTCCACCGCACCGGCCGTCGCCTTCATCACTGAGACCTGGATGAATGCCTCTTCGGCCCCCGACATCGCCATAGCCATCCCCGACGGCTACAAGATCTCCAGGAGAGACCGCACCAACCAAGTTGGTGGAGGAATCGCCATCGTCTTCAAGGACTCCATCAACGTCACCACCTCCACCGAAGACACCCCCATCGCCGCCGAACACCTGCACTTCCAGATCCGCACCGACCCCAGGACCACCCTCAGAGGAACTCTCATCTACAGACCCCCTGGACCACGCGCCCTCTTCAGCGACTCTATCACTGACTTCATCTCCCCACACGCCCTTGCCTCGCTGGACTACATCCTCCTCGGTGACCTCAACTTCCACCTGGAACAGAACAACGACCCCAACACCACCGCCCTGCTCGACAACCTCGCCAACCTCGGTCTCAAGCAACTGGTGAACACCCCCACCCACATCGCCGGACACAAGCTCGGCCCCATCTTCTCCGCCAGCAACCACGCATCCTTCAGCCACTCCTCCGTAATACACTGGACCGACCACAGATGTGTCCACTTCACCTTCCGACGCGAGACTCGCCACCTCCGCACACAACCCATCCCACGCAGACATTGGAACAAAATCCCCGGGGAACAGCTTCTCTCCACTCTCAGCGACAACCAACCCACCTTCTCCACCAACCCCAACGACACAGCCCTCAGCCTCACGCATTGGATCACCAACTGCGCAGACAACCTCGCACCCCTCAGACGCCTCCCAAGACAGACCAACACCAGGAAACCTCTTTGGTTCACAGACATCGTCAAGGAATCTAAAAAAAACTGGCGCACCCTCGAGAAAGCCTGGCGCAAGGACCACACCGCAGAAAATATGTCTGCCCTCATAAAAGGCCACCCACGAACACCACCAACTGATCCGTGCCACTAAAATAACTTCCTTCACAGACACACTGGACAAGAACACTCACAACAGCAAAGAACTCTTCAACATTGTCAAAGAGCTCTCCAATCCTAACGCCAACGCCAATGCCATCATGCCCTCACAAGACCTCTGCAACTCCCTCGCCACCTTCTTCCACGTAAGATCACCGACCTACAGGTGGCCCAAGTTGGACATTGGTGCACTCCATTGCTCCCAGCACATGCAGTAACCCAGCAATTTAGTAGACGTCTTGCTTGGTCTCCTGCTGCAGTTACTGGCTATTGGGAAAGCAGATGTGGTGGGGTGTGAGGCGGATGATTGCATCCAGAACCTTTGGTAGGAAAGCCAGGAAGGATGGCTGGGAGATACCAGCCACTTGTGCGCACATTGTCTAGAATGATCCTAACACCAGCATATGAAGGACAGCCAGGAGTCTGGTTATGGGTGGAATAGTTGTTGGAGTTTCCACCCTTGCAGAGAAGTCTGGCGCAATGTGGTGCAGCAGGCGTACAATGGACTCCCGCTTCAGATGGTAGGTTCTGATGAGATCTTGCTCCCTGAGTGCAAGGATGGTTGTTCTGTCGAAATAGCCTCTCTCACCTTCTGCGCTGCCTTTGTGGCTGTTGCAGTGGTGTTTGGGGTTGCTGCTGTGGTTCTGGAGGGACCTGTTGTCATTGCTGTCATCTGCAGTGTGTGCCATACTGGAGCATTAACAGTTCCATATTCTCCAGGAGGTTGCTAATGCTCCTTCTGTGTGTTTTCTTTAAATAGCAGTGTGTGGGCCTCATTTTAACGCCTGGTCTGACCAGGTGTTAAAATATTATGCTAATCGGGCTTTGCATCATTTTTTTGGGACCGGTTTCTTAATGTACGTCATTTTAGCGTCGGGCTGTAAATATGGCGCTGGAGGGCTAGCGTCAGTTTTTGGATGGGAACACCCACCTTGCATATCATTGTCACAAAACGACGCAAGGTGCGCTGGCGCTCCCAAACAAATTATGCTAACTCTGAAATCTTGTTGCTTTTCTTAAATATGGACCTTAATCTCCAGTGCCTACAATTCAGCACCTTGAGACCAACACAGGTGATTTTCCACGCTTTACAAATCCTTGATTTATTTTACAATGCTTCCCTTGCTGATTTCCCTGGTCTACATCCCTGTGTACCAGTCACCATTGATGTCAGATAGAAAATGGTACTGGACTTAATGGGTTACCACTCCATTTGACCACATGGCTTGGGGTAGGTGGGCTAGGGTCTTGGAGCAATGTTCAGTCTGTCCCTCATCGTCACCATTTTGGATAGAGTCAATATTACATTTTAACTGGTATTCTTATGTTACTGACTTCAGTATGATGACAGAATGGCCTCACCATGATTTTAAATGGTGACTTGCAGGTACCATCAAATGGTAGCACATTTTTACCTTACTGAGGGGGTGATTCCAACCTTGACGGGCGGCGGAGGCCGCCCGCCAAAGTTCCCCCAACAGAATACCGCTACGCGGTCAGAAGACCGCCGCGGTTATTCTGTGTTTCCCGCTGGGCTGGCGGGTGACCGCCAGAAGGCCGCCCGCCAGCCCAGCAGGAAACCCCTTCCCACGAGGTAGCCGGCTCCGAATGGAGCCGGCGGAGTGGGAAGGGTGCGACGGGTGCAGTAGCACCCGTCGCGATTTTCAGTGTCTGCATGGCAGACACTGAAAATCTTTTTGGGACCCTCTTAAGGGGGCCCCACGACACCCCTCACCGCCATCCTGTTCCTGGCGGTCAAAACCGCCAGGAACAGGATGGCGGTGAGGGGGTCGGAATCCCCATGGCGGCGCAGCAAGCTGCGCCGCCATGGAGGATTCCTCAGGGCAGCGGAAAACCGGCGGGACACCGCCGGTTTTCCCTTTCTGACCGCGGCCATACCGCCGCGGTCAGAATGCCCTTGGGAGCACCGCCAGCCTGTTGGCGGTGCTCCCGCGGTCGTTGACCCTGGCGGTCAATGACCGCCAAGGTCAGAATGACCTCCTGAGTCTTCTTATCATTGCATTGCTTTTAATGCCAAAACACATTTTGATCATCTTAGATTCTAGTTCGTATGTCATATTGTAGTGTAGCCATTTTTCATATAGCTTCATGCGCGTTTGCTTAATGTATTAGGCCTCTGTGCACTTTGCCCTAGATGCATTTTATTTAACCTCGCACTATTTACAATAACCAGTTTCACGGTCTTGTTTTATGTCATTCTATCACACATACTGTGCTTTAGCACTGTGTTCTCAAACAATACATTCTTACTCGCTCTGTGCTTCAGTCAAGGATACAATCTGGTACATTGCCGATAGACGTGGTAGAAGTTTAGTCTCTAGGGTTCATAAAAAGTACACATTCTTACGTAGGGATGTTTCTTAGAACATCAGCGTGTTAGTTATAAAAACACTTTCTAGTCCTGCTACACGTAAGAGGGAGATTCCTACCAGGAACCCACAACTAGATGCTGACTGCCCTGTTGCAGGTGCTGATGCAGATTAAAGGCCTTTGCTCAGGTATGAGGGTTGGTGTCCTCCCGGGAGAAACTGAAAGGCAGGCTTAGAGCTTCATAGGCTGTGCTCAAAATATAACTTAGAGAGAACATAATCTAGTTGCACTATGCTAGCCTTATTCTTGTGTTTCACTCTCCTCATTACTATTTCAATCCTATTGTGTTGTATAGTTCTGGTTATAGCAGCTCACACTTTGTCATCTAAAATGCAGTCGTTTTATTAAACCAATCTTTAAAACTCAAACTGCCTCTGTCATTTATATATGAGACTGCACTGTATATGAGAGAACTGGTTGTGACCTGAGTAACCACAACTTCCCTGGGAAGTATTAAGATGTTATGCGCTCGGCTGCCCAATTGTCTCTTCCCTTCGGGAGATATGAGGCACTGCTAGTTAGCCGGAGCAAAAACCGGGTTTGGGGTGACAAGGGTCCTTCACCGTGGGTCAGACTTAGTCCCCCACACTGCGAACGATCTTGCCGCCCAAAAATCCAGTAGTCTCATTAGGATAATGAGAGCCTACGCGACATGGCTCCGCCAACGTTTGGTCTGGCTCAAATTTTCGGGTCCACCGGATTATCTTGGTCTCATATAATATAATGATTCCTCAGTTCCTTTAAGCGGAGATGTCCGTGGCACTGAGGATTTCCACCACCGCTGTATAGGTAACCCTATTTACAGCGGGTGGTTGTTCAAGCTTGAACCTTAAAAGGATAAAAACCCTCATATTGGTGTGCCTTCTCTGAACTCAGGCCCGTTTTTATAATGGCGAATTCCCAGGTTGTACAAGTAGCTCTTAACATGAGACAACCGCTCACAGCACATTTGCTAGCAAACGTCCTCACGGCCCAGGATGGTCCAGTCACGTTTGTGGTGGAAGCCCATGCAGCCTATAGAACAGAACTTTTTTACTCTTGGGTCACACTTCCTGCAGTTGATAAGAACACAAATACATTCCATACATACACAGTAGCGAACGCGCCTGGACAATACAGGGAGTACGCATACTTAGAGATACCTCTATCTTATCAAGAACATATTAATTGGCTTGATGGCGCCCTACCCCATACAATATTACCAGTAAGGTTAGGTCCAATAAGCAATAATGGTCCTACCTGGCCTTTATTGGCCACATATACACCACATCCTGCGGCTGCTAATATGGCAGTGGCTGAGGTTCGACGCTTATATACTGAACTTATAGAAATTAGTACAATGTGTGATGCAGACACTAAATACAAACCCAGCGCGTGCTGCTCCAGCACAACCACAGGCAGTAACACAAGGTATAAATCCGGTGACTGTACACTCTATTATGGGTAAAGTACCTGCAAAACGAGAGGAGACTCCATTTTGGCTGGCACAGAAAATTAATACGCGGGAGGCAGTGTTTCCCCATACGGGACCTCAGGACAAACATAGAATACTAACTATGTGTTTACCTTTTGGGATGGTTCCCACAGTGGAACATTGTAATACATGGGACACAGTATTTGCCGCACTCTATACAACGGCACACGGTACACCGACATTAGCAAACCTACCAGAAAGAAGTGCTTAAACAGATTCAGGATGAATATGGTGCTGCTGCGGCCTTAGATTTAGGAATGCAACTAATGGGCAATTTTTCCACGGTTTCTTCAATAATCCTAAGCAATCTTAAAGGGGAAGCAGTTGCACTTGCAGTGTGCATGAGTCTTCGTGACGTCCGGCAACAAGATCAGGAGCGGGAACTGCCTAAAATAATAGCGGAAACATATTTTAATATCGGTCGAGATAGCCTGGGGGCTAGACCGCAAAAACCTCAATTTCAGGAAAAGATTCATAAGGATAATGCTAAACAGCAACCTGAGGGTAATAAGAAGCGCTGGGAGAAAAAGCAACAAACACCCAAAAAAGAAAGGGGAGAATCTCCACGCATGGAGACCCCACAGAATAGGTATAATTGAAGGAATAGAGATAATATAAAAACGCCTGTTAGATATCAATATACTGATACACGCCAATCTCGTTCCTTTCAGGACTCATCGGAAAAGAGAAATGAGAGAGGTGGGCGGTCAGAGAGGAGAACAGAGTACGTGAAACCGAGACAGGAATCACAACGCTCTTCGGAGGTTTCTGCCAAGAAGGAAGAGAAACCGATACAACAAAAACTGTTTAAAAAGAAGAAGGTGGCTGCAGTTTCAGTCTGACATGCCACACAGGAAGAGGGTTCTCTTGAAGAGCAAGACATGGGCACTAGCACTGCTAGACAGCGCAGCAGAGGTCACAATAGTTCGCCGGAATCTTCTAGAGCATCTGGAGGTGAAAGCAACTGATGATTTCATACAAATAGAAACAGCAGATATGCGTGTCTCCGAACCCGATAGGGTGTATACAGTGACTTTACAATTGGAAGGAGACGTTGAGCGCACTATACACGCAATCTTTTGGGATCGTGTAGTTAAGATATATGACATCTTGTTGGCCGAACAAGATTGGCCACCTGATTTTATCTGCACCTGCCCAGTAGGGGAGGAGGTTATTAAACAGTCCTTCTCGCCACTTGTTCCAGGGGAACTCACAGAGTCTTATTTGATTAAATGGGCTCTTGCACAAGCACCTGCCTTATATAGAAATCACGTTGGGTGGGATAGGGATTCTCCATATCATGTAATTCCTAGTAAAGGTGATCCTCAGCCACAACCGCAGTATCCAATAAAACATGAAGCAAGGGCACCGGTGAGGGAAATACTTACACAATTGGAATACCAGGGGGTAATTGAACCCTGTGTCTCACTGATGAATAATGCCTTATTTCCTGTAGCTAAACCGGACCATTCGTATAGAATAGTCTTAGACTACAGACATTTGGACGGACATACCCGTACATATGCTATACAGAAATTGCATAGCGCTGCACTAATGAATAACATTGTGCGGGAAAAATATAAAACAACTTTGGATATCTCTAATGGATTCTTCTGCCAGAATATAGCTCCTGAAAGCCGAGATTTAACAAGCTTTAGTGCACTAGGATCTCAGAAATAAAATCTGTTGTTTGCCTCAAGGGTATAAGAACAGCCCAAGACTGTTTGCGGCTTGTGTAACGGCTATTCTACACGAATTAGACCCTGAAGCTTTGTCATATGTGGATGATATATATCTCATGGATGACGAGTTGCTACAACATTTAAGACGGGTAGCCCGCATTGTTGTGGGGTTTGCCAAAATCGGCTACAAATTTAACTTAAAAAAATCAAAAATAGCCTTCCTCAGCATCATATTTCTGGGATATGAGCTGTCGAATGAAGGTAAGAGCCTAGCGCCACAATTCTTAGAAAAGTGTGCACAATTGCAACCACCAAATATGATTAAGAAATTCCAATCGTTGTTGGGCTTTCTAAATTTTGGCAAAACATACATTCCTGTTTATGCTACACGCATAAAACCTTTATATGAATTGATACGTCCTGATTTTTCAAGCAAATTCTGGACAATTGAACATACACATACTCTTCGGGAGTTTCAGGCAGATCTGCTAGCAGCGAAACATTTACACACACAGGACAATAAGACGCATTTGGTGATCAGGGTAATAGCTGGGGCCATTGGGTTTACTTATGTCACATTTAATGAGGGTGAGACAGTCCCGATAGGATACAAGTTGCACTTGTATTCTGCTGCTGAGCAACGAATTGCACCCACTGAGAAAATTCTCATTGCTGTACAGATGGCTGTTATTAAAGAAAGACCTCTTGCCCAGGGGAAACGCATTATTGTCGTCTCTCCTATTCCGGCCCTCGAGGCTGTTACAAAAGCTAGCGTTTCGAACGCAAAAGCACTTCACCCACGATGGATACAATGGGCTACGTCTTTAACAGCCACTGATGTAGACTACATCTTTGACCCAAAGTTACAAACTCAAGAATTTCTGCAATATGAAGTTGAATATCCAGTTCCCGCTGACACATTGCCTATTGATCAATATCAAGTAGTCATGTACACCGATGGCTCTGCGCAACCGGCGATTGTAACAAAACACCAATATTCTGCTGCATGTGTGGTAGTGAGCGGCTATATGGAGGGGGAGAAATTCTGCCCCCAACATACCTATACGCCGACCTTAGGGGATTGTACAGCACAATTGGCTGAGCTAAAAGCTCTGCTGATGGCACTGGAACATACGGATCTGATGCGGTTCCCACTGATTGTTTGTGATTCGTATTATTGCGTCCAGTCTTTTAATGAATACCAACATTACTGGAGCTTGAATGGGTTCAGAGATTCGAAAGGTAACACCATAAAACACAGACTACTGTGGGGGAAGGTAGCAGATCTGAAAGAGATGCTACCCAAAGTCCATGTTGTGCATACACTTGGACACCAGCGCGTTGGAATACATGTTGCTGGAAATACTTTGGCTGATGAAGCCGCAAAGTCAGCAGTTGCCACTGTAGCTGCAGTGACTCGGTCGAGTTCCAAACCAGACACAGGCATTATGGCTGCCATAAAAGCTACGGTTTATGGCACGCCTTATCCTAAGGGATTTCCTAATAAATACCAATACTTTATGGGAGGTATGCTGAATGCTGAAGTTAAGATTCCTGGAGTAGGCGTACGTGACATCCCCAATAAAGATGTAAGGCCACAATTGATTATAGCAGTACATGAGGGAGTGGCATCTGCACATGCTGGCGTGGCAGCTACAATTTCTCTATTACAGGCCCGCTATTGGTGGCCTGGTCTCTATAAAGAGTCCAAGCAGTATGTCCTTTGTTGTGACATCTGCCAACAAACTGAAGTTTCAACAGCTAAGCGCCCGCCGCAGACACCCCTCTTAATATCTAATAGACCATTACAATGTGTGTACTTGGATCATTGTGGTCCACTAACACCGGATAGTGCATATAAATATATCCTAGTCGCTGTTGATTCTTGCTCCAGATTTGTGTGGGAGTGGCCACAACGCTCGGCTGACGCTCGGACTGTTATTAAAGATTTGGGAGTCTTTGTCAGAACATATGCAGTTTTGGCGTTCCATTCGGACCAGGGCCCTGCTTTTGCCTCAAGGGTATTCAGGGACACCATGGCTTTGTTGGGGGTCCAGCTCCAGTACTCGTCTCCATTTCATTCCGAGGGAAATTCTGTCATGGAGCGATTAAACCACAATTTAAATCAATCCTTAACAGCCAGAGTCTTAGGTACAGGTCGTAGTTGGCGAACCCACCTGTATGGAGTTCAGAGAGCACTAAATAACCTGCCTAGAAGGTCCCTGGGGGGTCGTACTTCATATGAGTGTCTGTTCGGAACACAGATGTTTGTTCCGGATCTTGATGGTCCTGGTGTGGAGGCGGCGGAAACACCTTTTGACATAAATGATCGTGTCACTGTTTTACAGAAATTACAGCAGTTCCGTGAAGATAACTCTTCTAAAAGTGCCGCCTCCACTAGAATTAAGGATACGCCAGTAACACCTACCGGCTGGATTCCCAGAGTTGGGGATCTTGTGCGTGAAAATGTTGCAGTGAAAAAATAATTTGGCCCTTCTTATCGTGCTCCAGTCCCTGTGTTGGGGATACACGGAACGAGAACTGTTATTCTACCACCGTTGCCAGGTGCCAAAGAAAATCGCTTTGTTTCTATTGACAATGTCAAGTTACAACATGTGGCCGATTCTACACAGCAGACCAAGAGGAACATCCAGTAGTTCCCGAATGCCTCTCACTACTGGGGAAGACGTTCTGCTTCAAGTTATCTATACCAGCAATGTTGCCTCTCCGAGCTTGGGGAGGGTGGATGATGATCTTGCATTAGTTCCACTGACAGGCAACTTAGAAACATTTGATCAAGTCACCATGACTACTGACGTGATGGATGGTGTTATCTACAGTGTACCACAGCGAGAAACACCAACTCCTCCATTGAATACGGTGACGCCTTTTGCACGAACTGCATCTGGTTACTTTGCTGACAACAACGATGGTCTATCGGACTCGTTTGCCTCTTCGACTCCTGATCTGTCAGGTCCACGTTAGCTGATATGTTGGCTTAAAGATACGTATTTTGTTTTTCCATGGAACTATCTGTGGCTTTTATTGACTATGGTAGCATTTTTTCTTTGGGTTCTGTTTGTCATTACCTTTTTTTCTGTTGATACACGGTCATTTTTTTCCTGAGAGATCAGCGGTTGAACAGGTGGAGGAGGTGTTGAAACCACATTTTTCATCACATAGGGTTCGAAGAGACTTGTCCTTTGTGAACATTTCTGCAGTGCCGATTCTGGATGGGATTGTGTGGGATAAAGTAATGTTTGATATAAACGGTCCCACTGAAATAATTCAAATACCATATGTACTAAAGTTGTCTATGAATGATATAGTAATACCAGGCATTGTATCTGATGATTGGGATGTGAAGACTGTTGATTCAATGATGGCTGACTTACAATATTATACTGTCTATGAAAATGAAGACGTTTACCAGTTTAAAGAGAATTATGGTGACATGTTTTGCTATAATTACTATGGGCACCACTTCATCCACAAAGCAAGTAGTCCAAAAGTGATATTTGACTATACGCAATGGGAACATTGCCCGACTCTCCCGCAAGGGAGTTCCAAAACTTATTTTGATAAGTGCACGTATTTTTCTGGGCATCATCAAAAGAATGCTGTCATATTATTTTAGGTTAGCCCCGACTAAAGATAAACAAATGTTGTTGACCAACACGAAATTCATATATTCGGATTCCTTTGTTTCCCGATTGTCCATTGAAGGTTATGAATATTGGTAAAATAAATTTGATTTGAAAAGTGTTTGGAGAACAAAAAATTGGCAAACCAAGGGTAAAGAAACATTGTTTAGAGCATGTCTCATTCCCGTTCAAATGATCTTTTTAAATGAAACAGTACAAAAGACTAGCTGTTTAGGCTTAGCCACAATCAGAGAATTGAATATGCCTAGTATACCTGCCCCTGCAAAAATTAATAATTGGCAGAAATACATAAATGCCACTTTTAGTGAGCTTACTGAATGGGTCCAGAATGGTATATTTGACACTTCATTGACACATCCAGGCGGGTGGTTATTGTGGCCAATAGATACAAACGGGTGTCATCAACGTTTTGTCACCTCCTCGGGGGGTTTCCGGACAAGTAGGTCAGACCCTCGCTATCTATCACCAGAACATGCTGAAATAATTACTACATATAGTGTGGAAAAATTGTGCCAGCAATGGTTAAAATCATCCTTGCTAGATGCAGTTAAGACACATCTCACTCTCCTGTCTAATAACACTGATTTACAAGATTTTTTGTCAGGGCCGAAGATGCCACGTAGGAAACGTTTCTTGTATGAGGTATACAACGAAATATGGAAACTTTCCCAACAAGAGGCTGCAGCCCGGTTAAGGCAGATAGATCAGGAAAATTTGAAAAAGGCATTAGCTGTTGTGGATAATGGAATTCACACCTTGTCTGACCGGATATATACAATTAACAACATTGTTTCTTTTGCTATAGACATTATACGATCTGATATTTCTTCTTTATATCATGGACAAAGTTAGACCAGGTCCATTATGCAGTTGGGTTGGACGCTTCAGACGTTGAAGGCAGGTCGCGTTCCGTGGCAGCATATCAGTGCCAGGGAAATATTTATTTCCTTTAATTTAACGCGACAACAACAACTAATGGCTAAGAAGGAGGTGACTTATGTCATGCTCAATATTGAAAGTTAGACAGATTGCCTTTTACCGTGGCCGAGATCCCCTCTGCAGAGTGGTTAGTACACGGGGTTATTAATCTGCCTATTTCTACGTTACAATTCACTTCTTGTTTAAAACATGTTCCGGTAGGCAGATATGAAAAGTTGGGAGATAGTTACATCCATGAGGTGTGGGAGCTTCCCTTCTTGTACAAAAGCGTATATGGCATGAAAGAGGTCTTTCTTAGCGGTAGTGAGTGCAGGACTTCAGTCAGCCATTCGATGATTTGTAAGCAGCTGTCCTTTCATGGGGAGCGTAATGCCTTGGTTGCGAACTTGGCTTGCTACCTGAAGGGAGTTCCATTCCCCTTGATTAAACGCCCATTCCAGGTGCTTTCAAACAGCAGCTACATCCTCCTCAATAGTGAAGACTGTTGCGGCATGCGGGCCGGAATAGTTTACGTTGTTTCGGTCACTAAGGTCGTTACTTGCTGCAGGAGTGTGTTGTTTCCCCCCAATAAATTTAGGGAGGAAGCAGATATTTGGCCTCACATTGATACTTCCAAGGTGAATTTCGACAAGTTAAGTAGACTAAAAGCTTTATTGTTTCAGAAGTATGTGGCCCTTATATCTGCACGCGAGACCTATGTGCTTCAGGTGGCAAGGTCATAGCGGAAATATAGTCCCTGTTAAATACCAACTTTCCAAGCCACTTTGGTGAACTCGTGGGACGTATATTTAATGCGTCCAGCACAGCTGGATTATCAGATATTTTCAAAGCCGTTGGTGTTGGTTTTCCTCACACCTTCTCTTCCATATTTGGTTTAATACCTTTGACTATTCATTCAATTTTCGGAAGCATTTTTGGGGGATTTCCGATAACTTTGGCTTTATTAGCCGACATTTTACTATAGCTGTTGTTTTTTCGCAATGGCTGTCCCGCCGCATCAAGGATAAATGAGGGCGCTCCCATCAGCGCAGCTGTGTCGTGAACGCATGATGCAGCACTTTGGAGCAACACTCCTGGAATATTTGGAGTGTGACTGGTCTCTGCCATTCCGACCGGTTTTGGATTGTGTGCAGCCCGTGTTTCGGTGCCGTTGGTGCTCTTTTGAACATGCACTAGACGTCTGTCTCTCACAGCAACGCCCCCCAGTGGTTGATGCTGATCTGTTGATGTTCCAGATGAGGGCTCATTACCAGACATAGGTGCTGCGTTTGCTTCGAGAGGCTACTTACGAGATACCCTTCTTGGAGGAAGTTGATATTGACTCGTTTACAGGCTCTACACAGGATGCCGCCTTGGTTGACACTGGGGCTTTGGAACACACCTGCTCCTTGGTAGTCTTTGGCGTGGATTTTCCAGATTTGTCATCTGCCGAAGTGGAGACTCTCCTGCTTTCCATGACCACTGTTTGAATTGGATTGATTTTAAATTGACATTATGATTTGAATTTAGCAGTGTAGCCATTTTTAATATAGCTTCATGCACGTTTGCTTAATGTATTAGGCCTCTGTGCACTTTGTCCTAGATGCATTATTTAACCTCACACTATTATTTTACAATAACCAGTTTCACGGTCTTGTTTTATTTCATTCTATCACACTGTTTAGCTTACTTTAGCACTGTGTTCTCAAACAATACATTCTTGCTCACTCTGTGTTTCAGTTAAGGATACAGTCTGGTACATTGCCGATAGACGTGGTAGCAGTTTAGTCTCTAGGGTTCATAGAAAGTACACATTCTTACGTAGGGACATTTCTTAGAACATCGGCCTGTTAGTTATAAAAACACTTTCTAGCCCTGGTACACGTAAGAGGGAGATTCGGACAAAGAACCCACACCTAGATGCTCACTGCACTGTTGCAGATGCTGATGCAGATTACAGACCTTTGCTCAGGTATGAGGGTTGATGTCCTCCTGGGGGAATCTGAAAGGCAGGCTTAGAGCTTCATAGGCTGTGCTCAAAATATAACTTAGAGAGAACATAATCTAGTTGCACTATGATAGACTTATTCTTGTGTTTCACTCTCCTCGTTACTATTTCAATCCTATTGTGTTGTATAGTTCTGGTTATAGCAGCTCACGTTTTGTTATCTAAAATTCAGTCGTTTTATTAAACCAGTCTTTAAACCTCAAACTGCCTCTGTCATTTATATATGAGACCGCACTGTGTATGAGAGAACAGGTTGTGACCAGAGTGACCACGACTTCCCTGGGAAGTACTAAGATGTCATGCGCTCGGCTGCCCAATTGTCTCTTCCCTTCGGGAGAAATGAGGCACTGCTAGTTAGCCAGAGCAAAAACCGGGTTTGGGGTGACAAGGGTCCTTCACCGTGGGTCAGATTTAGTCCCCCACACTGCGAACGATCTTGCCGCCCAAAAATCCAGTAGTCTTATTAGGATAATGAGAGCCTATGCAACAATATAGTGTGTGTTAGAGGAGGAATTACTTTTGTGTATTCAGACTAACCCATGTGAGCACTGAAATAAAAAAATATTCTGAATAGATTAGGAAGCATTAGATCATAGCTGAACTTGCTTTCTTCTCAATTTAAATCCCACTCTGGCTAAAATAGTTAAAGCTTTTCGATTTCAGCAGTTTGAGCTTCACTATTTACCCTTCTCTTTCCTTGTCTTCTAGCAGTGGGTCGCTGGAAGCCCAGTCACTGGCTTGAACCAAGCTAGTGATCTTTTGTTATAGTCCTGATTTGGCTCAGAACTCTCTGTTGTAGAACTCTCTGTTGTAGTGCAACACATCATAACACCACACAATGTGTTGGTCACAAAAGTGTGGGCTATTGGCCACAGTCTTCAACAGCCTCAGGCAACAACTGCTTAAAGTGGAATCCCTGCTTGGTAGACCTTCACCTACATTCCACAATATTAAACACAGGAATCCAGAATGTGGAGTGTAGTGAGAAAAGCACATTGCCACAACATCTCCCCCTTTTACATACATAACAAAATGCATAACCCTAAACATTTAAATAAATACATAGATGCATAAAATAGACAAGTTTAGGGATATTATCTTAAGAGAATTTCTTCATGGACTAATACACCATGTATGATTTATACCTCATACATCACAATATCTAGCTGGTCTAAACACAACCAGTTTACGTCTACGTGGTGATAGGTAATCAAACTTTACCACTCTTGTATCTGACCTAACTTAGTTTAGGACTTGAATGCTCGTCAGCTTACCTGCCAGAGGATGAACCAGGGTGATTGTCAACTGACCTGTCAGAGGATGAACCATCCACTCTCTCACACCTTCTGTCTCCCAGCTTCACTTTTACTACTCTACTTTTGTTTCAACATTCATGTTCTTTCATATAAACAACATTCCTGGAAACAGCATCAAACCTGACAGGTGTCCTAAATTTGGATTTTCCTTTAGTGACATGATTGGGATTTTTCACACTCACCCAGTCACCAACCTTAATCTCATTCCTACCTTTTTTAACCCTGTGTCTGGCATCATACCTTTCCTTCATTTTGTCTTAAGAAGTGTCTACTCTGGTCCTTGTGATCTTGTCTACCAAATCATCTTGATCAGATTTACATTGAAGCTCTCTCAACCACGCAGGACATAACATTGACCCTGGTACTCACCCCCTCATGACTTCAAAAGGACTCAATCAAGTTACTGCATTGGGACTTGACCATTAGGACCAAAGCATGCTCTCCACTGCCACAAACAATCCAAGGCTGTTTTGGACAGCCCACTGAATAGAATCCAATAAAGTGTGATTCATTTTCCCTACAAGCCTGTTTGTCTTGGGGTGATACAAAGCTATTAGTTTGTGCTTTATCACATTGTTCTACAAAAGCTCCCTCATTTCTCTCGAGATAAGCTGCACCCCACTGTCCAGAACAATTTACTTCAGACAACCTTCCCTCAAAAACAATTTCTTTAGAAATGTTATGACTGTGACAGTGTTGGGTACCTCCAGAAAATCCACTTACCACCACTTGCTGAAGTAATCTACCACCACAATGGCAAACCTTCATTTCCATGGTATGGTATTGGAAGGACCTATAAAATATATCACCAGTTTTAACCATTGCCCCTCAGAAAGAACTTATGGCTGCAATAGCATAGATTCTGTTTTCAGTCTTTTGTCACTGGTGGCACATATAAACACATGCGCTGACACTCTATAGTTTCTGTGTCCATCCGTGGCCAGCCATAAGTGTCCCTAATCTGTCTTGTAGTAATGGTCTATCCCAGGTGGCCTTCATGCCCAATCAAAATTGTCTTTTCCCTTAATCCACTGGGAGGAATACATTTGGCCCAAGCACCAGCATTCCATTTTTCTCTACTGACAACTCATCTGCCACTTTGAAATAAGCCTATATCTTTACTGGGAAGGTTTTATCCTTGGGCCAATCCTCTTTAATATACTTC
The DNA here is from genome assembly GCF_031143425.1 of Pleurodeles waltl. Taxonomy (NCBI): domain Eukaryota; kingdom Metazoa; phylum Chordata; class Amphibia; order Caudata; family Salamandridae; genus Pleurodeles; species Pleurodeles waltl. The sequence continues at coordinate 565,519,357 of NC_090449.1, forward strand.
TTCATACTCTAATTGTTTATACTGCAACATTTTGATATTCCACTTATCCTCTATAAACCCACTGTTTTAACCTACATCAACTGTAGCTCTCAAACACTCTTCAGACTCCTCCTCCCAGTTCTCAGAACACTTCTCACCACTGACTGGGGAGAGAGATAAATATTCTGCTCTAGTATTCTAACCCCTAGGATGCATTTGATGCAAAAAAAAATATTGTAGGAGTCTAGAACTCCTCTTTGCCAATTTAGGGTGGTCTTTGATAAAAGTGCCCCTAAAGTATATTCTCAAATGGCTTGTGATTCATTTAAAGGGAAAATCTCCTACCCAATATAATATATCATTTAAAACATTCCAATGGCCATCAACAGGCCAACAATTCCTTTTCTATAACAGAAAACACCTTTTCATTTTCTTTTAATGGCCTGGACATAAAACCCACAATCATTTCATCACCTTTTCTTTAGCACTCGTGGTGTCGAGTCCATTGTTACTTTTATCAATGGTGATAATATACTCCCTCTTTGGATAAATTGGTGCCAATACACCAGTAGATCCAATGTCATTTTTAAGTGCCAGAAAAGCATCTTGGCACATGCCACTCCAATTAAATGTTTTTTGTTCTTGAGAAGTTCCCTCAAATGTACAAGTTTCTCAGAGAAAGTTTATATAAATTTGGCATAGAACTCACAAACTCGTAGAAACGATGCCACATGTTCCTTGTTTTTTGGCTTATGATGCCACATGTTCCTTGTTTTTGGCTTAGGGGCTTTTGTGCTAAAGTTTATATCTATTTCCAACTTAGAGCCTGATTCAGAACTTGGTGGAGGGGAATACTCCGTCAAAAACATGAGGGATATCCTGTCCGCCGTATTGCTTTCCCATTTTAACCTATGGGAATTGTAATACGGTGGGCCGGACATCGGTCACTTTGTGGCGGAGTATTCTATCCAAAAAGAACAGATGATGGACAAAATGCTGAACAATGTACACATTCACCACTAGTAACAACAATCTGGGTTTAATCCCTTTTTTTTTTGCCCACCACGCCACCCCATAGGAACAGTTCAGTCTGAACTGCCTTGCTAGGTCCTCCCTGGACTGGAAGCAAGCATCCTAAGAACAGTTTTGGGGTATCACCCCTCATCAGCCAGGCTAGTTTGAATACAGTAGCACAGGACCCATGCCTGGGCATACCCTTTCCACTTAGGACAACAAAGCCAAAAAGAACAGATGATGGACGGAATGCTAAACAATGCAAACATTCACGCCAGTCACAAAGATCTGGGTTTAATCTATTGTTTTTTTGCCCACCACGCCATCCCAGTTTGATTTGTCTTTGCTCCTCATGGAAACAGTCTATCCTGAACTGCCAGACCAGGTCCTCCCTGGACTGGAAACACGCATCCTGGGATGGTTTTGGTGTATCACCCCTCACCAGCCAGGCTAGCTTGAATCCAGTGGTGCAGTGAGCAGAGAATCCACGTCTGTGCATAACCCTTCTCACTTAGGACAACAAAGGCAAAAAGAACAGATGATGGACGGAATGCTGAACAATGCAAACATTCACCCCAGTCACAAAGATCTGAATTTAATCCATTGTTTTTTTTACCTACCACACTACCCCTGTTTGGAGCCAGCCATATGCAAATCATTGTTGACCCTACTCCCTATGAGAACAGTCCAGCCTAAACTTCCAGGCCAGGTCCTCCCTGGACCAGAAACAAGCATCCTGGACCCAGTTTCAGGGTATCACCCTTCATCAGCCAGGCTAGCTTGAATCCAGTGGCACAATGAGCACAGGACCCACATCTGGGCTAACCCTTCCCACTTAGGGCAACAAAGACAAAAAGAACAGATGATGGACGGATTGCTGAACAATGCAAAAATTCACCCCAGGTCTCAAAGATCTGTGTTTAATGTATTGTTTGTTTGCCCACCACGCTACCCCAGTTTAGACCCAGCCATATGCAAATCAATCTTGATTCTACTCCCCATGGGAACAGTCTAGCCTGAACTGCCAGGCCAGTTGCTCCCTGGACCGGAATCAAGCATCTTGGGTCCGGTTTCAGGGTATCACTCCTCATCAGCCAGGCTAGCTTGAATACAGTAGTGCAATGAGCACGGGACCCATGTCTGGGCATATCCTTCCCTCTTAGGGGGACAAAGGCAAAAAGAACAGATGATGGGCGGAATGCTGCCAACTTCTGAATCAGACCCTTAGCCTCAAGATCCCTTCTTCTGTATTCCACTTGATTCAAAAATGTCTTCTCTACTTCTGGCATGTCATATGTCAAATTATGTCTGTGTGCATATGCAGTGTCTAATGTTGAGAGAGACACAAAATATTTACTCGCTGTTTCTGCACCTTTGAAATAAGAATTTTTATTCAGGTGTTTAAACAAAAGAACTTCCGGAAGAACCAAATCACAGATCAATATATAATCCTGAAAACGACCCTGTCTACATAAAATACTCAGTATAAGACTACAGGGAACTCCATTGGTTCAAGGAATGTGATGGTAGCAATCCCTTGCATCCATAGTGTCAATGTACTCATAAAGCAACTTACAAAATGCATTTGATGAAAGATCTCCTCTAGAAGTGTCTATGTGCAAATCTTTCTCATTTAGAAAGTACATTCTATCATTAGTATGAAAGGGTGTCTTAGGGACACTTGTAGGACTAATATCCTCTATACTAGACTGTTTAGGTAAGCTCAACCCTATAAACAAAGCGCTTATTTCTATAAATGTTACTACTAACACTCCTGTAAATATGTATCTAGGTCTACTAGTGTTAATGTTGCTAGGTTCCATGATTTCTCTAAATTCAGTCCTGTTTTAATAAAATGCAGCATCAGCAGTAATGGTTCTTGTGCAAAGCAGTAAAACAAAGTCCAGGTGATAAATTGCAAAAAATGTATTTACAAAGGTCTTCATGAGTCTTCCTTTGCCCTACTCTGGGTTCTTCTAAAAGACAAACCTCTCTTCTGCAGACTCGGCCTCTACACTCTTATTAAATCCCTAAGAAAGTCAATGCAAAGTCTCTAAATAAGGCACAGTTCGAATTCACTAGTAATCACATCCAGTGTGAAATGTCTTAGTCTAGCCAACAGCACAGAAAACTCAAAGTTAAATTCAAGAACAATTTTCAGTCCAAGGAGGTTCAGTTGGACCCGCAGCATTATCCAAAAACTCCCCAAACTTTATCTCTCTTGTCATTTGCAGCAAAGGATGTCCACTCAGGTGAAGAGTACCTTCAACAGGGCGCTGTAGTCCACTCCTCAGGGCTGATCCTTCATTTCACCTTCACTTAGATCAGAATGCTCAGTATCCTCTGTGATTGTTTGAGGCACACGTTCCTTGGGTATACTCAGCTTCCCTCTTTCTTGTCTCCTGGGCCAACGCTCTCCAGCTTCCACTCACTTTCTAACAGAACTAGGGCCTTCATCAGGGTCTGAATCTGAATTTGATCCATTCACCACTGCAGGATAAGACTCTTCCATCTCAGCTTCAACTGTGGATCTCTCCAGAACCCCCTCGGACACACCATGGGGACACTCAACTCTGCAAGTATGGGAAGAGTGTATCCAGTTTGGGAGACCTCCGTATTTCAGTGCTGTCATTTGTCATTAAGATGACTTGATACAGTCCACACCAAGAAACATATCTTCCTTACGTGTTTTTTTGCTAGAACCTAGTCACCTGGACTGAGGTCATGACACTGATGGGGGGGTCTGTGGCAGCTCCGACCTGATGAGACACACAACTCACCACATCAACTAGCCCTTTGCAGTAATTGAGCATTATATCATCTGTAATCTTCACAAATACATTTCCATTTGTAGCTGGCAATCTCACAGCTCTGCTTATGATTATCTACAGTCCCATCTTCTGATCAGATACACTGTGAAAACTCATCAAAGACGTCAAAGCACATACACTCACCAACCTGGATTTCGGTGTCCCATTCACTTGATTCACAAGACCCAAAGCCTCAGGTCTATGGCTGCAATGTAGTCTTTGTTTCACTTGCAATACTGCGCACAACAATCTCAGGACCACATTATTAAAATTAGCCCCTTGGTCTGACTCTATAGAGGCTGGGAACCTGAACCTCGGGAACAGTTCTCTTAGCAACAATTTGGCTACACATCTTCTAGTTTGGTAAGATTAAACCCAACACAAGAAGATGCATTCAATCACCAGGATATATCTCAGTCCATTACACACATGCATCTCAATAAAGTCAAACTGCATCCTGTTGAATGGACCTTCTGATCTTCCTATGTTGCTTAGTGTTACTGCAGTTCTTTTTCCAAAATTGTTCTGCTGACAAAACAGATCTGTGACACAAAACGTCAGCCATCAATCTGAACTTGGGATTAAACCACATTTGCCTAAACAATCATGCAAAGCATCTTTACCAACATGAGCTGGACCATGGAAATGCCTAGCCATTGGGAGAAACAAGCTATTTGGCAACCCATCCATTGAAACCCAAATGTCATCATCATCATCAATATCTCTTTATTCGATTATATTTCGCAATCATAAAAGCAGGTAATACGTACAAATAGCACCAATTGACAATCACATAAAAAGAAGAAAAAAAAGGGAATGAAAAATAGATCAAACCGTACAACAATTGGTTCCATATCATAAATTCACTGCAAAAATCTAAATTCATACATTATTCTTGAAAACAATATAAAATCGATAAGACACTGTAATTAAAAAGAAGTATAGCTTAAAAAATTAGAAAAGTTGAAGACCTCCCTGATTTACCTAATAATAAGATCTGGCCTTAATTATTGCACATAAATATGAAGCTAATCCATTGCAAACTGTAATTGATGGAAGAGACAGCAAGTATATAAAAGCTGGGCGACATTGTGTAAAATGCATGGAGTTTAAAAGAGGAATCACAAACACTTTCCTCAACTCAGAATAAAACTTGCAAAAAAAGACTGTGTGCATGGTACTTTGATCAGACACTGAATCACAGGGGCATTTTTCCAGAGCTAAAGTCCAGTCATTGGTGTGCTGGAAACTGACGAGGCGATGGAAATTCTCTAGTCTTAGGCGTGTGATGACATATCGATGTCTCGAGTTCAATACATATTTTAGATATGGTTCCATGCCATCAACTTGCTGTAGCAGAAGATTCCTCCTTACACTAGATTTCTTTGTCTCGGTGGCCCACCTCAGATCGGCCAAATAAGTAAGGCAGATGGTTTTCAAGATTTTCCTAGAAATTGTTTCCATTTTCTCTGGAGCATAATATAGCTCAGGATGGCCCAGATCCGTGAGAAAGTTCTTTATATATTTCAACCATGGGATTTGCAACAAATAGGTCAATAATTGAGCATTTTCTATGATAGCCATATTCAGCCTGGTGGAGTCAGAAGTCCAAACTTTGTGCCAAAGTAAAATTGGTTGCATATTTATTAGATCTGTAATGTATGTTTCCCCCATTTCTGTATGGCACATCAAGGTTGAGGTAGATTTTGGAACACTTAGGATACACTTTTAAAAAAAAAAATTCAACTAGCTGTAGGGCATTATAATTCCTATACCCCCAGAGGCATGCCCCATACAGTGCAACAGAAACACATTTTGCATTATAAATTGCCATCTTGTCCTTAGTGATAACCCTACCAACCTTTTTAGAATTTTTTTTAACAGCCATAATGGTTTTCATGAATAATAATTTTCTAGGCCTCATAGCTTGCAACCACGTGCCTTTGTTGCCAAACATGACGCCTAAATATGAGAAGGTTTCTGTATCATCTAGTTTCACACCTTTTAATATGAGTTTTTTTTTTTACAGTTTTTATACCACATGTCATTGAAAAGGTTTTAGAATAATTAATTCTGAGGCCTAAGTCTTCCATGTAATTATCAAAGATTGTTAGTAATCGCTGCAAAGCTACTGGGGTACGTGCCATCAGAATAGCATCATCCGCGTACAAGAGTCCTGGGATCTTTCGGGGCCAACTTGTGGGAGGTATCTACAAGCAGTAGATAGTACCTCCTCTAATTTATTAATATATAAAGCAAACAATAGAGGAGCTAGAACACAACCTTGACGTACCCCCAGTTTTATAGAAAAAACTGAGGTACATCCCCCCCTGAGACCCGTAACATACCCTAACATTAGCTCCAGTATATAGTTCCCTGATGAAATTAAGTATAGTGATATCTACCCCCATATCCAATAAGATAGACCAAAGTTTGCTATGGAACACACAATCAAAAGCTGAGGTCAGGTCCACGAATACAAGATATAAGGCTCCTGATTTAGCCTTCGTATATTTACCAATTATAAAATCTAAATTCAAGGCCTGTTCTATGGTCCCTATCCTGGCCCTAAAGCCATATTGTAGGTCCGAGAGAATATTGTTGGCTTCCGTCCATTCCTGCAACCTGTTTAGGACAATTTGTCCAGCAATCTTTGCAAGGGTATCAGGCAGTGAAATTGGGCGATAACACGCAGGATTTTGGCTATCTCCTTTTTTAAATATTGGGACAATAATGGATTCTGCCCAGGTTGGGATAAAGGGTGTGGCACAACAGGATTGAAAGACTTGTGTCAGTAGTGGGCCCCATAGCGAAACATTGGACTTATAGATGTCAATTGGAACCCCTTCTGGGCCTGGAGCTTTCCCACTCCTACACGCGTTGATAGCATCAGTAACCTCATTTAAGCTAAATTGTGGAGTAATAGGGTGGAAATCCGGTCTATGGGCATTTGAGTCCAGGCTAAGTTTTTTGAGGAATATATTCCAGAAAAATAGGTAACCCACTCCTCTTCTGTGATGGCTAATTCAATAGTTGGTGACGTTCCATCATACAGAAAGGGGGAATTCACAATCCTCCAGAATTTAACATTATCATTCAGGAGACTTGCTTCGTGAAGAGAGTGCCAGGAGTCGTTTTTTAGGGTCTGTTTCCCATTTTCTATGGCCTTGTAATACTCTTTCCTAAGGAGAGTAGTTCCATGTTTATCAGGGTTTTGGCTATGTAAGTGCTGTTTGAGTCTCTTGTGGGCTTGTGTACATTCGCTATCAAACCATCCTTTGTCTCCCCAAGATCAAGATTTACCCCAACTTGCAGTGAGAGACTGTTTGATTCCAGTAGTGATTCCAGTGAATGCTTTAATACAATCCTGTGGGCTGATGTTATCTGATAGACACATTTCAAACTCATTAGTGAATTTACTCAACAGCTGTGTCATAAAGCCTATAGGTTCGATCTGTGAACACCGAATAGTATAACCATTTCCTGCAACCAGTTCGATGTTCACTACCTTCTCTACTGGACCCTTATGTTTTTTTGTAAGCTGAGGGAACACGAGGCTTAAGCTTTGAGAATAGTGGTTGCTAAAGGCAATATCATTAATTCTATACTCAGATATTCAAAAAACAAAGTTATTAGACACTAGTATTTATACTTTTTAGACACAATTATTGTATTAGCACATCTTCCATTAAAAGTTGGTTTTAGCTGTAAATTACTATCATTTAGGCTATTACATAAAAGGAGGTCAAATTTAAATAATGTGTCATTAAGCAAATTACCATAATGATTATGTATAAAATGAAGTGAATCTTCATTTCCTCCTGTGCCAGAGGAACAGGATTTTACATCAATTTGAGGGCACAGGTGTACGTTAAAATCACCCCCCCATACAATAAAAGTCTCTTTATGTGAAGACTCACATACACGATCCAAGTCACCCTGCAATAGCCTAAGTATAGATCAAAATCTTAGTTGGTGGGAATTATTATAAAAGTTAATAATCACCAATTGTGCTTTTTTTTTAAATTTGCAATTGATCAGTTGATAAAGCGTGTTAGAAATTAAACTAATGTGCTTTATTAAATCAAACTTGTTGGAGATAAAAGTACACAATCCACCTTTCGCCCTACCCCGTAACCCAGGAACTGCAGGGGTATGGAATGTCTTCAACCCGTTTATGTGGATAGGATCCACTAACCAGGTTTCTTGTAAGCACACACAGGAGAAAGGTCCGATGAAATCTAGCCAATCCTTATTCTCAATTATAGTGTGAAAGCCCGCACCGTTCCAAAATAAAACATAATCTCTCAATGTGTTTATGCCCTGTCCCAGAAGTGCATATTGTGTTGCATTCATTGTTGGTGGGGGGATATTACTCTCTTTGTGAGATGTGGAAGTTAATATAAGAGAGGTCATTTGAGCAGGCACTCCACCTATTAAAATTTAATTGCTAGCATACTGTCTTAGTAATTTTCCCGTGACCATCTTTTCGACTCCTGTACCCCCTGCCAGACCATCACCACCCTTCAACAGATCAGGTGTAGAGCTCGTAGAAATACACCTGATCCTGCCCGCTCCTTGATCTGTTGACAGTCAGTCGACTTCTTTTAAGGAAAGGGCATGAAATCTAATCTTGGTGGGGACCGTGTAGTTTCTCTCAAATCTGCTTAATTGTTTAGCAGAATTCAGAGTAGGTTGATTGTGCTTTACATTACAATTATAAAAGAAACCTAGAGGAAGGAGTGAAATGCCATGATCGGGAATATGTCGCAAACTTAAGTTTCTCAGAATGTCTTCAACCAAATTTGGAGTTTTAAACGAGAGCACCACACAATCACCTCCAAATATTTTGTGATTTCTACCCACCCATTTTACCCTTCTGACCATTTTAATATCCTCAAAAAGTGATTCTGTCATTCCAGGTTACATGCGTGTCCCTATCCAGTTCAGGGATTTATTTCTCAAAGCTGACCATGATTCCCTATTATCCACGGAAAGGGTGGGACATTTGCGAGGATTACCACATAGGGAGTTGCCGCAAGAGGAAGATCTAATGTGTCTCTTGGTGTTGGAGAAATATCCTGGAGAGGTTTTAGACTGTTCTGTGGTTCCGAACCATTAGAGTTCACCTTTAAAGGTTGGGAACTTCTAATACTGGTTGACGGAAGACAAGAGTCTACATGTCGTTGAGGGATCTGAGGGATGATAGGTGGGTGTTGACACTCTTTACGGGAGGTTGTATTTCAAGTTGAGTCAATGTCTCCACTATGTTGAGTAATTACAGGTGTTAAGCCTAAAGGCTGCGCCTTCATTAGATTGAGCATTAACTCTATGTTTTCCTCCACTTGGGTCAGACGCTTTATCATTAGCTCGAAGTACGACCTGACTAGATGTTCCAAGGCATTAATAGTGTCTAAAGTGTGAGTTATTACTTTTGCTGTGGGCTGTTTAGGCTTCTGACCAGTTTTAATGTTTTCGCGGTCAGTTTGAACTTGTTCAGTAGGTTGGACGCTGAACTTGCCATGTCTGTTTATGTCGGGTAGCTCTTGACTAGGAACTCTACCCTTCCTAACTGACTTAGGTTTCCTTATACGTTTGGGTGAGGGTGAATGCTCATCTATATCTGAAATGGACTCATTTAGGAATTTAATGCATCCATTTAACCCTTTGGTTTGAATCCCGCATTCCGACAACTTAGTCGGTTTTGGAGAGGTTGCTACTGGCAAAGATGAATTATTAGAAGGTCCCATCGGGCCCTTCTGAGTTAGTATCTTTTCCTCAACATTTCTATTCTGTTTGTCAATAGCACCCATTGCTCCTGAGATAAATTTTAATATTGAGGAATGGTCTTTCTGAGAAGTAATATCTTTTACACTGAGTTGCTTCCTCTTACCCATTTTAGCTGATTTTTGTGCTAAAAAAGTCAACCAATATTGCTCTAAAGCACTCCTGGGTAAGAGCTAGGGTTGAAGGAGCTAACACAGATAGAACTATCTTATAAAATCTTATAACGATACAAAAATATAAGTATAAATATAAATATGAATAACCTGCACGGAGAGAAGAAAAAGGTGTCTGTTTGGGAGAATAGTTGTAGTAATACAAAATTAGTCACCCGACAACAGAGAACAACAGTTAAAAGTACCTGTCTAAAATCCTAATACCCGCACACCTCCAAGTCCACAGTCACAGGGAAGATGTCAGCGGGGGCCCAGCCCAGCCTCTTCCTGGCAATGACGGGCGAAGGACGGGCCTGCCCTTGGCCCGGGCTTCTCCTGGGTGCCGCCCACGCTCGTCCGGCAAGGCGGGAGTGCGAGCAAGTCCTTATGGGGGCTCCTGGCCATGCCCCCTTCCTGGTGCCGTGAAAACACGCTACCTGCAAGGCGGGAGCGCAAGCAAGTCCTTATGGGGGCTCCTGGCCCAGCCCCCTTCCTGGTGCCGTGAAAACACGCTACCCACTAGGCGGGAGCGCGAGCAAGTCCTTACGGGGGCTCCTGGCCCTGCCCCCTTCCTGGTGCCATGAAAACGCCCTAATGTCATCATCCTCTCTCTTGGCACAACCTGCTCTGACCCACCTCTGCTGTTTCTCCTCTGACACCTCTTCAAGAAGTCTCTTTCAACTCTTCCCATGTATCAGCAGTTTTACAAAAGATTGTAATTGGTCTCATCCATTCCTACATTGGTATACTCTCCATTAAAAGTACAGACATTGTGAGCACTCTACTTTGAGACCTCATCAGAATAGCTGTTGCCCAAAGTTGCATTTATCATATCCACTACGGTGTGCAGGGCACTTGACCACTGCAACCTGCTTGAGCAGCAGTAACGTGTTAAGAATATTCCTCACTTGTTCACCATTCTGCTTGGAAGATCCAGAAGATGTCATAAACACCCTCTGGGACCATAACTATCCTAAGTCCTGAATGACATCAAAGCTGTACTGTCTGACTGTGAAATATATCACTTTCAGCTGGTCTGAAACACAGCAGGCTCTAGTAAAAGCAATCAATTCAGCCACCTGTGTGGAAAATATTCCTTGAATCCATGAGGGTTCAACAACTCCTGAAATTGTGAAAACTCCATAGGCAGCTCTCAAACCTCCTCCATTGTCTCGTAAACATAAGCCGCCATCCACATATAGTACAAACTCAGACTCAGGTAGCGGCTCATCTCATATATCTGGTCTCGGCTTAGTGCAAGGTTCAGTGACATCGAGGCAGTCATGCGCCACTTCACAATCATCATTTTCATTGTCTGGCACAGGCAAAAGTGTAGCAGGATTTAGAACAGCACAGCTCTTGATGATCACATTTTCTGTCACAAGTATGGTTTGTCCATACTTGGTGAAGCAGCTAGTTGAACCTGGACTGAGTTACAGGGTATAACCATGGACTACAGATTCTTCTTGAGAATCTGGTTGAAGATGGAGGAAAACTCAGTATACCCTTGTGGGACTTGGCACCAAGCCAAAACATGATTGCCGAACCGAAAGGCAAAGAGGTACTGACTGTCCTCGTGCAAGGGTATAGCAAAGAAAGCCTGGCACAGATCAATAACCTTGAACCACTCAGCCTCACATGGAATCTAAAACAAAATTACAGCTGGATTCAGTACCATGGGACAACAGGGAACAACAAGGTTGTTCACCTTCCTCAGGCCTTGAACGATGCAATATTTCTCACTTGGCTTCTGTAAGCCTATAATGGATGAATTTCACGGACTCGCTATAATCTCCTTCAGTACACCTTGTTGAATCATAGATTCAATTACCGGTGTAATTCCAGCATCCATTTCAGGAGTCAAATTATAGTGGGGTGTTCTCAGATAGTCAGTATTTGGCTTCACTGTGATTTGAATGGGTTCACACCTTTGATTAACCTGATGTCCTTTCCTGAAAAATCACAAACCTCAGACATGACTGCGTCTTTAAGGTCTGGCGGCAAGTCATCAATGGCCATCTTGGTAAACAATGGAATGTAAGAACCATCATTTACCAATTTGAAGGTGACATGATCATCCTGAGTTTGGATTTCTATATCTTTCGGTGTACAATAGATGACACAGTTGAGCTTGAAAAGGAGGTCTCTCCCCAAGAGACTCACTGAGCAAGAGTCACACACCATAAATATGTGAGTCTCCTCAAAAGACCCCATTTTCCCAGGTATTTCTGTTGTTCCTGGGTTTGTCATTTGCTTGTTCGCAACTCCTACAACTTGGATCAATTATCCCAAGAGGACTAGATTTGGGACTTCTACTGGTCTCAGAGTAAAATGAGTAGAACCAGTGTCAGTCAGAAATGATTGGGATTGCCATTTACTTCATCATCGACAAATAGACCACTGTGGTCACCTCCAAGACTGTGCCAACTACACAATCTTCCTCCACCCTCAGGCACCATCAGGCTGAGTGATGAAATTCATAGCTCTCGGATGTCTCAAGCTTGGGGAACTGTTGGAAGGGGAATATTATCTTGAAATGAATTTTAATTCATGTTTGGAACTTGAGTAGAATTCAATGTAGGGCAACTCATCTCCCTGTGACATCGGGATTACGGAACCTGCATTTTTGGAGCTTGTGGGACGTCAAAATTCTGCACTCTCTATCTTTGCACATTTCGCATCTATAAAGAATTGTTACTCTGGCATTGTACAGACCCTGAATTCTGGAGTTGATTAGCTGAGTTAAGATCACATTCCCACTTCAATGCCCCACCTTGTTGCAATAATGATAAGGGGAGGTCTTCTTCAGATTACCCACATCCATCCTTGTATTAGGGTCAATTGGGACACCTCAACCTTCCCCCTGGCATTGCAGTAGTTCCCTGCTGATACACTCCTTCCACAGCACCAATATTCCCTGCAAAAGGCTTGATCTGACTACTTCTCTGACAAGCTTTCATCTGAGCAATCGTTAACTTCTCCTTTAGTTTCTTCTGTTTCATGTCTATCTCATCACTGCAGTACTTCACATATCTCAACATTTCTTCAACTCATTTGTTCTGCCAACAAATCAAATGCTGCTGAATCATCATGCTAATTTCAAGTCGTGTTCAAAACTACAACACAAAATGTCCCAAATCCTTTGGTTCAAGTATCTCTATTCCACTATACTGCTTGAACAACAATCCTTCATAATAAGCATGAATTGATTCTTTAGGTTCTTGAGTCGTTCTGTCAATTTTGTTCCAATTAATATCTTTGGTCGACACCTTTGAATACAAGAATGTCATCACCTGCTGATAATTTTTCATCACCAGCGGTGAATTGCCTTTCGTCACTAGGGTCCTCGGTGGTTCTGACTCAGGCCACTCAGCAGCTGTCTGGCATTCTGCTTACAAGTCACTCGGAACCACAACGTCAAGCAGATTATTCAAATCGACCCACAACACGTGAAATCTTCATACATCATTCAACTTGCTTGTACCACTCTACTGTTTTTTCCTCACCTTCAGAAAGTCTATAGTGAATGATGCAAAATCACTTCTACTTCAAGGCACATGGACGTAACCCCCGCCTGGCTCTTCTCTCAAAGGGAAATTTGAGGTGCTCACTCTTCCTGCTAGAGTAGGAGGGAGTTTCCCTGTCTGTTTCTTTGGTTCTTTCTTTTTCGCAGATCAACTTTCCAACTTATCTAGCTTATTCCATATCCAATTATTTTGAATTAGTTCTTTGATTTGTATTTTCATTCCTGAAGTTCTCATACAGACAATGGCTTCTTCATTAAAGCATATACTGTAACCCTTCCACAAATCTGTGGTCTTATTCAAATTTATCTCATATTTTTGGGCCAACTCAGATAGTTTTTCATAGACTTGTCCTGAATGTCTAGTAACATCCCTACACATTCATATTAGCTCAATTTCGTGGTAAGAGTCTAAACGAGTCAGTTGAAGATTCCCACTAATCAACTCATCCAATTCTAACTTTAGTTTAGCCCAATCTAACAAGTTCTCTCTGAAAGGTGACTGACTCGTTCTCTGACTCAACTAAAAGCTCCAAAATCACTTGAAAGAGCATTGGTCATGAAAGCTTTCACCAACCCTCTATTTCCTTAGCACTGGAACACCGAGACACCGTGACACTACAAGGACGTTAGACATAGTCCCAATTCCGTGGGTACCGCTACTGTTATTTAAAGGTATATCCTGTACAGGAGTACCAGATATTGGTAATCTCTGATATGTACCTATGGAACTGCTCCCTAGAAGATTAAAAGTTGAATAAGCACTCACCACACCCAGACAGCTTGTGGGTATAGAGACTAGAAGAACAAATCCTCTTGCATCTGGGTTTGAAGCAGCACTACCTGAAGCATCTGCAGCACTGGGGACAATCAAATTATAAATTGTCTTTCCTGGGAAATCAGGTTTATAAATGGGGACCACTGGGGCCAATAGTAAGTTAGACATTAAGAGCATCAGCAGTAGTTGGTATAGTAGGGTTGGCAGGAACACAAATTCCGGAACCTTCTCCCATCGTTTTATGGTGTACATTCACCGGAGTACCCCCCACTCAACCAGGATTCACAAATATTGAGGCAGTAGCTGATCCAATATTCCCAAACTATTTGTGCTATCTGCACTCTCCACTCGGGACTCATTATAGGGAGGTAGACGTTCTGACAACAATACATCTAAAAGGCTTTCACCAGAATCACTGTGACTGATCTCACTCATATCATCTGCCTCCTTTTACTTTCCATCCTTCAGCTTCACCTTCTTGTTCTTTTCTCTCTTTTGAACGCCTCACTCATTAAAGTTGGGTAAAATCTAACTCCCTCTAACATGTCAGTTCTCCACTTCTTTTGTTCAGCATCCCCTTTAGCATCTACATAAGAACGCACTAATTTTCAGGCCCTTCCCTGATATTTCTCTTTCTCTCTAGCATGAGCAGCACGTTCCCAAGCATTCAGCACCTCATACTGTGTTGGTCTTTAATTGTAGTTTCATCTTGTATAATACCCTCGTCAAGTTTTTAAAGATTCTATGTTAAATGTGCCATAACGTGGAAACCTCTTTGCACCTTCTTTTCTGTGATCTTTTGCCTTTAAACAAGCCAAATCCATGTGAGGAGCCCTACATTTATTGTCATATAAAGTCCTGGTTCACCTGGTATCATCGGGAGGTGCCTCCTCTCTTTCTCTAGTAGGTAGAGGCACTTCTCCCCCAAACAAATCTCTTCTGACCTTAAAACAATTCTTTTTTAAATATCAATAAACACAGATACAATATTTGTTCTGGACCAGGAAATAACTCTTTGTCTACAGTTCTAGTTCAACCGCAACACCCAATCACGGCAAAACCTCTTGAGACGTAGACAACCAATACCAGCGTTACACTATACCAACCGAACAATACAGTGCAGTTGTAAATCTAGCTCCTTGCAGTATATCACCCTCCTTTACAATATGCATGAACACAGTCTTCTCAGCATCAAACACACGTAAAAAAATACAATACAAATACGTTTGCCTGCTTCATTAAAGAATTAGTTGACAATTTTGAAACACAAGACTCAAAGTAATCAAGGACTGGGAAAGAAGCCTCAACCTGTGGGGTATCATTCACATTGGTACAGATTTACCCTGTGCATTAGGATCCACTATACCAGCCATACCTCACATTAATGCAAGGATAATTCCCTATCTCAACTGGGCAGTTGACAACATCTCAGTAGTGCCACCAAACTTAGCAGACAATTCCAATATAGTGTCTTCCACACTTTTTAATACTACCCCTGGATCTTAGGTTACGACTGACCTGATAACAACTTCACTTCTTTTACTACACACCACACTCACATGACATTCAAAACATCTAAAAAAAACACCATTCGAACTCCACAAAGCACTGCAGGCTAAGCACAAATCACTGCAACTTTCTACCCTATTGATACTCACTCATTTGCTAACGCACCTCTCTCCCAAAACTCAGGAACTCTGTCGATCCTCCAAATTCTGGACATGAGCACTAGGGACTGGGCTCTTGGGACTAACTAATCTAGAATAGAGGGTTCCAGCTCTCCTTACTTCAAAACCCAAACCATCCTCCCTCTGCTATCATCTGATGATGCTCGGTGCCCATATTTATTTTTTCTTCTTCCGATAGACCTTTTTGTTGGGTAGTTGAGGAGTAAATTGAGTTAAAACCCACCCTTCAAATCAATTAACACTGCAACCTATTAGTCACACTTTAAATCCAGGAGACCGAGGTTAAAGTTCACTTGTTTATTACAAATTTACAGCCAAACTGATGTAAATAAATCTCCAAAACATGTGATATAAATACAAAATTACCAAAGGTGAGGTAAAATGTCTAATGAGATTAAATCATATAAGCATAAGGCATTTGAGAATTTCAGTTGAGCCAATAAAAAAAATGAGAAACAAAATCTGATTATTAGTAGTATATAAACTGTGGTCCCTTGCCTATTCTTTGGAGAATCTAAGTTATTCTAAATACCTTAAACTAAGTTAAAGGGAAATCCTAATAAAGACACATGATAGATGTATTGTCAAATACATTATTATGTCACTCCAGTAACACATGATGGTGCAACCAAAATTACCATTACAATGTTTTAGGGAGAAAACACAAACAGTTTAGCACTGGTAAGCAGTGGTAAAGTACACAGAGTACTAGGGCCCGAAAATAAAAGGTAAGCAAAACAGTGGGAGTGAAGATAAAAGTTGGGAGAACCACTCCAAAGGGGCCCCTGACACTAGCCAGGACGATGAACTGCCCACCACCTCCGCCGGCGCTAGTGGACAGGACGCCCCGTCACAGGACCACCACACCAGCACTCCACCCCCTGCAGACGGACAACCACCACGCAAGCGGTCCCTGAGAGCCAGGAACAGGACAGAGCAAGATGGCAAGACCCCCGCCAGGAAATGAGACCACCCTGATTGTTCCCCCCCTTTGTTACCCTGTCCACACTTGAACTGCCCCAGCTCCACTTCCTATGCCCATATGGGCAGTGCACCTGTGAGACTAATAGACTGGACTCTGCCATGGACATTCCTCCGCCATCAACCATCCTCATTTTACAACCCCCTCCCATTTCTGAGCACTTCAATAAACACCCTTGAAACACAAAACAATCTGGAGTCAGTCTATGATTTGTTAAAATGTAATATCTTTGACAGTGTCAAACTGTGTTGTGAGATGTAGAGGCAACATACCAATGTCACACATCAAAAGTCCTTGAAGGATGCAAGTAGATGACACACGTAGGTAACCACACCTGTGAAACCGTAATGGAAAGAAACAACTCAATTACCAAATAATCCCTATAATTTACACACAAGATAGAGGAAGACGTGTGACAGTGAATGTAATGTTCAAACTGAAAATGTTCTCACCTGTGTGTCACTGGAAATATTGCTGTATGACTGACTCCCTGTTGTCGTTGTCTTCTTCCTCAGCTTCCTCCTCATCTCTGTCCACAGGCTCCACAGCTGCCACAACACCGTCATCTGGACCATCCTCCTGCTGAAAAGGCACCTGGCGTCGCAAAGCCAAATTATGAAGCATCGAGCAGGCGATGATGATCTCGCACACCTTCTTCGGTGAGTAGAATAGGGAACCACCTGTCATATGGAGGCACCTGAACCTGGCCTTAAGGAGGCCGAAGGTGCGTTCGATCACCCTCCTAGTCCGCTCATGGGCCTCATTGTACCGTTCCTCTGCCCTGGTCCTGGGATTTCTCACTCGGGTCAATAGCCATGACAGGTTGGGGTAACCAGAGTCCCCCAATAGCCATACACGGTGTTCCGCAGGATGTAGGCGTCATGCACTGAGCCAGGGAACATAGCATTAACCTGGGAGATGTACTGGTCTGCCAAACAGACCATCTGTACATTCATGGAATGATAACTCTTCCTGTTTCTGTACACCTGTTCACTCCTGTGGGGGGGGGACCAGAGCTACATGGGTGCCATCAATGGCACCTATGACGTTGGGGATATGTCCAAGGGCATAGAAGTCACCTTTAACTGTAGGCAAATCTTCCACCTCAGGGAAAATGATGTATCTCCTTACGTGTTTCAGCAGGGTAGACAACACTCTGGACAAGACGTTGGAAAACATAGGCTGGGACATCCCTGATGCCATGGCCACTGTTGTCTGAAATGACCCACTTGCAAGGAAATGGAGCACTGACAGCACCTGCACGTCAGGGGGGATTCCAGTGGGATCGCGGATTGGTGACATCAGGTCTGGCTCCAACTGGGTACACAGTTCCTGGATTGTGGCACGGTCAAACCTGTAGGTGACGATTACATGTCGCTCTTCCATTGTCAACAGGTCCACCAGCGGTCGGTACACCGGAGGATTCCGCCATCTTCTCACATGTCCCAGCTGACGGCGCCTACGAAGGACAACAGCGACGAAAAAGTCAATTTTCCTCCAGGTATGTACCCACAGTTACACAGAAGACTACATCAAACACAAAACACTTCCTGTATGTGTGTTGAGTGTAGGCCTAGCTATGTGTGACGCAGAGGTAAATGAAGCCATGTGGGCCCCTGAAATGGCGGCTGCCTGACCTCTAATCTGGAACAATGGGATTGTGGGGTAACAGTGCTGGCATTGCACACTGTCAACCTGTTCTTCTTCTGTCTTCCCCCCCGTTTTTTGCTCTCAAAATGTTCTTTTGTACATCAGCATCATCAGGCGGAGGTACAGTGGCACCGGAGCACGAGGGAGCTGCATCCCACATGGCCATGGAGGGCCACACCACAGACTCTGAATGCACCAGTGGGACGGAGGGCGAGGGGTGCTTCACGTAGGCCACCGGATCACCAACCAGCGACACGGACTCGTCCGCCGATGGGGGCTCCCTTGAGGTGGCGGCACCATCTGTGCGCCCCACTCCTACAGGTACAGCCGCCACCTCCCCTACCAGCAGCCCCTCAGCGTTCGCCCCGTGCCCGCTCACCCAGGAGGGTGGGCATCACCTTCGCCCCAGGCACCTCAGGCCCTGCCCCAGTCACCCCTGCTGCCCTCAGTGAGGAGGCCATTGACCTCCTCAGGTCACTCACTGTTGGGCAGTCTACCATTGTGAATGCCATCCAGGGTGTAGAACGAGAGTTGCAGCACGGTAATGCATTCCTGGAGGGCATTCATTCTGTTCAGGCTGTCCTTCAGCGAACCCTGCAATCTCTGGCCTCAGCACTGGTGGCAGCCATTGTCCCTGTGTCTAGCCTCCAACCTCCAACTTCCTCCTCCCAGACCCAGTCCCCTGTACCCCAGCTTATCCCAAGCACACCATCAGACCAGCATGCACACACCTCAACACACAAAAGTAGCTCAGGCAAACATAAGCACCACACAACCCACAGGCACTCACACAAGCATCACCCACATGCAAAGACTGCAACATCCACTGCCTCCACTGTGTCCCCTTCCTCCTCTTCTCCCTCCTCCCTCCCAGTCTCGTCTACACACACACCTGCATGCACCACATCTACAGGCACCATGAATCGCACCAGGACACCCAGCACCACAAGCTGCTCACCTGCACTCACCACCTCCACTCCCATTTACATGTCCCCTGTGTCCTCTCCCAGTGTGTCTGTGACACCCCCTCCCAAAGTACACAAACGCTGGCAATCACACACCCAACATCCATCCACCTCATGACAGCCTCCAGTACCTGCACCTGCATCCAAATCACCTAAAGTGACACCTCCTACAACCACCTCCTCTTCCTCCACTCCCAGACCCCCTCCAACTACCCCTCCCAGTGTTCATCAGAAACTGTCCCTCTGTAAAGTTGACCTTTTTGCCCCCACCCCACCCCTCCAATTCATCAGTCCCGTCGTAGCGTCTCAGCCAAAAAGCCTCCAATACCAGTGGTGCCTGTTCAAGGTATGTGGAGTGCACCGGCCACCAGGGCAGGCGGTATGAACCAGAGCCAAGGCACTGGCAGCCCACCCCCTGTAAAGGCTCTGAAATTGGAGAGTGGACGACGGGACCGTGTGAAGGCTCCTGGTGGGAAAACAACTCACATGGGTTCCAAGGGGATTGGAGAGTCAGCTGTGACTCCACCAAAGGTGGGGAAGGGCCAGAGGAAGTCTGCCCAGCCTGTTGTGAGTATCACGGCGGAGAAGGGCAGCATCATTCCCGGCGTTGGGAGGCCACCGCCAGCACCGTCGTCACTGGTCCGGAGACCACTGCCGGAGTCATAGCCCAGGAGGGCCCAAGTATCGTCACTGGTCAGGAGACCACTTCCGGAGTCATAGCCCAGGAGGGCCCAAGTATTGTCACTGGTCAGGAGACCACCGCCACCGCCGGAGACATAGCCCAGGAGGGCCCAAGTATTGTCACTGGTCAGGAGACCACCGCCGGAGTCATAGCCCAAGAGGGCCCAAGTATCATCACTGGTCAGGAGCCCACGTCCGGAGTCATAGCCCAGGAGGGCCCAAGTATTGTCACTGGTCAGGAGACCACCGCCAGAGTCAGTGCCCAGGAGGGCCCAAGTATCGTCACTGGTCAGGAGCCCACCGCCGGAGTCATAGCCCAGGAGGGCCCAAGTATCGTCACTAGTCAGGAGACCACTGCCGGAGTCAGTGCCCAGGAGGGCCCAAGTATCGTCACTGGTCAGGAGACCACCGCCACCGCCGGAGTCAGTGCCCAGGAGGGCCCCGGCTGCCACAGACTAGGTGGGCTATGCGGGAACGTCATGCCACACACCAATGCCCAGTCTAGGGAACATCATGCCACACACCAATGCCCGTTCCAGAACCGTCATGGCAAAGCACTGCTGAACAGTCCAGAACCGCCATGGCAAAGCACCGCTGAACAGTCCAGAACCGCCATGGCAAAGCACCGCTGAACAGTGCAGAGACCGGCATGGCAAAGCACCGCTGAACAGGCCAGAGACTGCCATGGCACAGCACCGCTGAACAGGGCAATCACTGGGTAAGAATGAAAAGACCGCCACATCAAGCATCCTTATTCCATGTGCAGCTGGGACATTGACGGGACAGGAACTTTCACTGGGAGACTAATCCAGTCTGGGCACCAGTCCCCCTCCAGAGCCACTGGCGGATGTTATCTACTTGCGAAATTGTGGCTTTGCACTCCCCAGGATGGTCCAGTGGGCAAGCCACCCACTGTAGAGACTTGAGAGACTGTGGCTTTGCACTCCCCAGGATGGTCCAGTGGGCAAGCCACCCACTGTAGATACTTGAGAGACTGTGGCTTTGCACTCCCAAGGATGGCACAGTGGGCAACCCACCCACTGTAGAGACTTGAGAGACTGTGGCTTTGCACTCCCCAGGATGGCACAGTGGGCAACCCACCCACTGTAGAGACTTGAGAGACTGTGGCTTTGCACTCCCCAGGATGGCACAGTGGGCAAGCCACCCACTGTAGAGACTTGAGAGACTGTGGCTTTGCACTCCACAAGATGGCAAAGTGGGCAAACCACCCACTGTAGAGACTCGAGAGACTGTGGCTTTGCACTCCCCAGGATGGTACCATGCATTTTTGGACTAGTGGTGCACGGACATTGATATGTGCATATCTGCACTACTTCTTGTAATGTATATATTTCTGCCTGATTTTCGTATATAGCTGTATATTTTTGCAAGACATGTATATTGCTACATTACAATGTTTGAACTGATTTCGCTTTGTCTTTGCATTATTCCGAGGGGATTGTGGGTTGTTACTGTGATTTTTGTGGATGCATTGGTGTGTATGTTGTAATATGCGAGGGTGTGGGTGTTTCGTGGGTGTCCCCCTAACTTTTGCCTCCCCCATGTCGTAGGTGCAGTACTCACCGTTGTCTACGGCTGCGCTGCTGTTGTTCTTCGTAGATGAGTAGGAATACAAGGGCGGCTAGAATGTGTAATTCGGGCTCCATGGAGTCCTCGTTCCTCGTGGGATGTGTTCAGGTGAGCGTTTTCCCATTGCAGATACTGTTTCCGCCGTGTTTTTATCCCCGGTGAATCCGCCCCGGAAAAAGTGGCGGATTGGCCTGTTGTGATACTATGGGCGGTACATTGTCTTCCGCCTGTCTGTTGGGGGTGACCGCCACGCTGCTTGTCTGTACCGCCGTGGCGGGCGGTGTGTTAAAGTGGCTGTCTTTGTTGGCGGTTTCTGCCAGGGTCATAATTCCCTTTTTTTGTCCGCCGGCCTGTTGGCAGTCTTACCACCAGTTTAACACCGACCGCCAGGGTTGTAATGACCACCATAGTGATACAATGTCATCTTGAATATGAAAACAAGGACTATAGTGACGTGAAAGTCACAGTTATCATAAAGTGCATTTGTTGTGTCTTCACCTCATATTCCTTGCCTTATATGCCTCAGCACCGCAACTAAGACAGGATAAGAGCACCACCCTGGTCACACACTGACACCAACGTCCATATTATAAAACAAGGTTTACTGGCACTATTAGATATCATTTTAGGTAAGTAAGGTATTGCTTCGTGAAAACTCCTTTTACCTCCATATTATGAAAGAAACTTTGTAGAAGTGGGAATGTGTGACAAGAATATTGATGAATTTGTTGGTTTGCCTTTCATTGCAGTGCTAATGTGTTATTGTTATTCTGTGGTGTTTTTGTGCTACACTATTGGATAGTGGCTTGTAGTTGTGTTGCACTGTGGTTGTGTGGTGTCCTGTTTGGACTGTTTAGTTGTGCCCTCTTGTTTGAACTTGGGATTCTGGTTGTCAGAGTATACACTCTGTACAGGCAGAATCCACCAATCTAGTCAGGATAAACTAGATACACCCTTAGAGATAACTTGTGCTCACCCCCTGACAGCTAGGCACAGAGCAGTGTGGCTTACCTAAATAGGCAATGTGTAAAGTATTTTTGCTACACACAGACACACAATGACACAATGAAATAGATTATATTTTTATGAGTAAAACAAGACCAAAATTACATAAACCGAATCAGTAGATGTTGAGTTATGAACTTTTAAAGAATACACAAAAAATAGAGATTAGAATTCAATAGTACTGAAAGGTTACTTGAGGTAGAGTTAGGCTGGGGTAAATCCAAAGTTCAGGCTGACAGCGATGAAGGGCAGGCTGGCTACAGGACCCCCACAGTGTCAGCTTAGAAATTACCTTGGATTGAGGGAGCGTCACCTTTGAGGACTTGAGGCGTAGAGTATGGAGATGCGTGGCTGTAGATCATGGAGATGTAGGTGATGCATCAGTTCCAAGCTGCACAGCATCGAAGATCAGGTAGTGTTGGGCATCAAGGCGATGCGTTGTTGAACTACTGGGCTGGAGCAATGCATCGCCGCTGAGCTGTGCAAGGTCAAAGATGCATCAGAAGCCAGGGACAATGCGCCATGCTGTCAGCAATATGGTGGTCGCTGTTTAAGCAACACTGGTGATGCATCGCCACCAAATAGAAATATGCTGGTTCCGATCTGCCCAAAGTCATCAATGCCTTTGTTTTCTTGAGTTGCAGCACAGATACTCACTTCCAAAGGCCCAAGACTGGATTGGCACTACTTAGCAGACCAGGACTCCCAGGATACAGAGTCCACGTTCTTGTTGCAGGTTGCACAGGTCCAGTAGTGTACTGATTTGGTAGGGCCAGATACCCTGTTCCTATGTCTTTGAAATGGGGAAGACTTCAAAGAAGGGTCTTTAAAGTGCACGGGTCGTTTCTTCCTAGCCCAGGCTCAAGACTATCAGGTGGGGATACTCAGCTCCTTATTTGGGGACAGGAACTCCCTATACAGGTGTAAGTGTCAGCCTCCCTCTTCTCTTCCTGCCCATGAACAGCCTTCAGAATGCAGGTTAATGCAGATGAGTGCTCAGACACACCTAACCATCCTCTATTTGTGGCTGTTTAGAGGGAATGCACAAAGTGCAGCTGTCACCCACCACAGACTTGTAATGGAGACAGGCTTCAGGCACACAGAGCTGTAAGAGCAGAGAAATACCCACTTTCGAAAAGTGGCATTTCTAAAATAGTAATTTTAAATCCGACTTTACCAGTAAAGAGGATTTATCATTACCATTCCAATGATATGAAACATGATGCAGCTACTCATTTCTGGAATTACAGTTTTTAAGTATATTAAGTAATTCCCATTGCTGGCCTATGTGAGGAGTAGGCCTCACAGCAGTGAAAAACGACTTTCAGAGTTTTTCACTACTGGAACATGTAAAACTTAAACATACATGCCCTGCTTTTTATGTGCATAGCACCCTACTCTATGGACTACCTAGGGCCTACATTAGGGATGACTTATATGCAAGAAGAGGGGACTTGAGGCTTTGCAAGAGGTTTTAAATGCCAATTCAAAGTGGTAGTGAAACTGCACAGGTAGGCTCTGCAGTGGCATGGCAGGCCTGAGACATGTTTAACGAGCTACTTAAGTGGGTGGCACAATCAGTGCTGCAGGCAAACTAGTAGCATTTCGTTTACCGGCTCTGAGTGTATGGTATACCACTTGACAAGGGACTTACAAGTAAATTAAATATGCCAATTATGTATGCACCAATTTTGCCATGCTTAGGGGGGAAGCGCATGCACTTTAGCCCTTGTCAGCTGTGGTAAAGTGCTCAGAGTCCTAAAGCCACCAAAAGATACAGCAAATATTTGAGGCAAACAGGCAAAAGGTTTTGGGGAAGACCATCCTAAGGCTGACAAGTCTAACATGTGTTGTTGTGTTGTTTTGCTTTTGTGTTATGTTATTGCCCTGTAATCTGATACATATTCAGCACAAAATATCACATTCCTTAAGAGTTGCTGTGATAAACAGCTGTTTACCTCTAACTCAGGGGATTAAATACCAATGCCCTTTCTTCTCAACTATTCATAACACAAGTCAGCCCAAAACTGTATCAAAGATCAGTCTGAAATTAGCACTTCCACTACTCACTTTAAGTGATATGGTCCTGGCACATTTATGACATAAGACACACTGCAATTCAACCTCACCAGTTAATGCACTTTGGCACCTCAACATGGGTATGAAGCACTTGTTAAATGCAATCACAATAGAACATTATTATGTTCGCTCTATACATGGCTGAGTGGTCTGCTCTGCAGGTATTACACAGCTCCCTTTCAGAGTTTACATATCCCAAATCTGAATTCTCCAGGAAGTCCTCATTCAAGGTATACAATACAGTGAATATTCAAGGATTCTGGAGTAGTACAGTTTATACTCCACCCTTTACATGTCTTCATTGCACAAAGTATGCATTTATATTTGACATTATCTTTATTGTCTGCCCTAATATTAGTAACGTAGATGGATCACTGAAAGACTGAATTTTGATAATATTCATTTAAAATGCTTACATGAATTAATTATTCACCGGCTACATTTATATTGTAAGTTGCATATGTTAAAGAAACATGTATTTCTTTATTTCCATTTATATAAAAAGTTTAATGTGTGCATATGTATAACCATGTATTCAAAATGCACATGAAGTCCCAGATTTATGAAAAAGTGGCGCATCAGCTCTGATGCACCACTTTTTCAGCGCCCCCCTACCGACACTTAACAACACCATGGTTGTGCCGTATTTAACATATAGCGCACCATAGCGGTAGTTAGGATAATAGCATAAAAAATGTTGACGGTATTGTGGTGCTTTGCCACACTAGTGTCAAAAATGTTGACACTAGTGTAACAGAGTGCAAGAAGGCCCATTGATTACAATGAGTGTGTCATGGTAAAACAAGCATTAAAAATGATGCCAAAAATGGCACAGTGAAGTCTGGTAGACTTCACTGGGCCACTTTTGCTGGTCTCCTAAAACTGGAACATCTCCCCCTTGCATACATTATGCCTGACGCAGGCATAATGTGGCACAAGGGGTCACAAATTGACACAATGCATGCATTGCACCACTTTGTAAATATGGCATGGTGAAACATGCCTCCTTGATCCACATTAGCATAAAAAATGACACTTTGCTGGCACAAGCAAGCGCTAGGCCTTTTTAATTCTGGTCCTAAATGTTTAGCTAAAGTTTTCCTGACTAAAGGCCTTAATTCTGAAATGCATTTTTTTTTGGTTAGCATGTTCTTTGTTTGCAGTTGTGTTTCAAGGCTTCCATTACTAGAGGAAAGGAGTGTAGCTTGTGTATTAGTTTCACTGAGAAATAAAGCCTGAGAAGAGAAAATCTTGGCTCAAGATTTGAAGATTAAAGCCCTCATTATGAAATTGGCGGTAAATCCTGCTTACCGCCACGCAGACTGCCGCCAACTTACCAACGCAGCAGCGGATATCTGTTCACCATATTATGACACACACACACCAATCCGACAGAATTCAGCCACAGACACAAATCCACCAGACCAAAGGTCAGTGAGAAACTGGTGGTATCAAAACCCACACCGTTACGCTACCAACAGAACAACACCCACCACATTATGACCCCCGAATCACCACAGTGGACATTCAATGGCGGTAAACCATTGGCGGTAGATACCACTGCACTCACAATGGATACCCACAGACAAAACACCACATTGGACAATTCAAACAACACACACCTGACACCCATACACACACCGCAACCACACCACTATAGAACACACAGCTACATTACCCACAACCCTTTATGATTACAATTCATTGGCACAAGACTGACACCAAGACCACCTAGCCAACTAGAGCCACACACCACTCACACCTATACACCACTCACACACGACACATCACACACCCCAAAACATTCCTCAACACATCCTCACCAACACACCTCACATAACACCCGTGGCATCACAAAGACACCCCCATTTCACAGAGGAGAAGTTAAGGGTCATGATGGAGGAAATTGTCAGGGTAGAGCCACAGCTATTTGAAGCACAGGTACAGCAGATATCCATTGCAAGGAAGATGGAGCTATGACAGAGAATCGTGGACAGGGTTAACGCCTTGGGACAGCACCCAAGAACAAGGGACGACATCAGGAAGAGGTGGAACAACTTACAGGAGAAAATACGCTCCATAGCAGCAAGACACCAGCTCGCTATCCAGAGGACTAGCAGTGGACCCTCCTCTCCTCCCCCACAACTCACAGCATGGGAGGAGCAAATCTTGGCAATACTGCATCCTGAGGGCCTGGCCGGATTCAGAGGAGGACTGGACTCTGGTAAGTCAAATTCCATCAATTATCACCCGCCATACCTGCATGCCATCACATACCCTCACCCTCACTCACATCACTCCACTCCATCCCCCACACTCGACCATCACATCCCACTAATCCCAATGCCAAGCTCTGCATGCTGTACCTGCATGGACACTCTTCACTAAAGAATGCATAGCATAGAGAACTAACAATCCCACCATACACCAACTGACACAAGTAAAACCTGGCAAGGCAACAACAACCATAGAGGGGAAGCCAGGGATGTACAATTTATCATACACCTTAACCATAACACATCATTTACATCCCCACAGGTATCCCAGCCAATGTCATCAGAGAGGAGGTGCCAGCACTATCCAGTCCCCCAACTGAAGAGGCCCCCAGTGATGACAGTAACTCTGTTTTTCAGGATATGGATGACCTACCTTGCCCATCAGGGACTACTGGACAGCCAGTTACCCAAGCCCAGGTCACAGACCACCACAGAGCCTCCCCCATCAGGAAACAACACCAGAGCACCCACCCAGCATCCTCAAACCTGTGTTCCCAGGACCCATCAGTCAGCAGGGTGCCCACCTGTACAGGGACCCGAGGCCACACCTTGCACACAAGATAATCAGGGACCTGGCGTCAGTGGGCACACGGTTCAGGGGACGGAGGCACAGGCCACCAGGGATACTGGGAGAACTCCTGTGCACCGGGGGAAGACAGGCCCAGGGAACCGACTCTCCACGATCCTGGTAGCCTACCAACATTCCCAGGGTATTATGGGCCAGATCTGTGACAAAGTGCAGGAGAACAGGCAGCTGCAGGAGGGACAGTACTAGGGGATCAGGGAGGACTTGCAGGCCATCAACAAAACCTTGATCTCCATAGCAGGGGTGCTGGCAGACATGGCCAACATTATGAGTGAGGCAGTCTCACACCAGTTTCCGCCTATATGGTAGCACTTCAATAAACATCCTTTGACAAAAATCTATTTTGAGCATGTCATGTGTTTTAAAGAAGTATTGACTGAAACAGGTACAGCCAGTGCAAATGAACTGTACATAGAATGAGCATAGAATTAATGACTTGTAGCTGGCTGTTGTGATCACACCAGGAGTATTTGTCATATCACCAACATCTGCTAAATGAATAGCCGGAGGGAACTGTAAGTGGGCAATGAAGTGGGAAATACCAGCATGCCAATGCCACACAGAATACAAACAAAGTAACTGAAATTTAAAGTTCCACTGTCTCACCTGTGTGTCATTGGAAGTACTGATGGATTATAGTTGTTCTATTGTCATCATCCTCTGCCTCCTCACCCTCACTGTCCACAGGGTCAACTGCTGCCACAGGGGCATCTCCAGTCTCATCCTCCTGCAGAAAAGGGACATGGCGCCTGAGGGCCAGGTTGTGCAACATGCAGCATGCCACCACTATCTGGCAGACCTTCTTGGGTAAGTAGCACAGGGATCCACCTGTTAGATAGAGGCACCAGAACCTGGCCTTCAGGAGGCCCAAGGTTCTCTCAATTATTCTTCTGGTGCGCCCATGTGCATCATTATAACATGCTTCTGCCCTTGTTCTGGCATTCCTCACAGGGGTTAGCATGATAGGTTTGGGTAACCAGAGTCACCTGCAAATATTGAGGGACAACATTTAGCCACACCCTATCCTATATGGCCAACACTATACACCAACATATACTGGGTGGGAACCTGGGCTCACCAATTAGCCACACCCTGTGCCTCTGTAGTTGGGTCATCACATTTGGGATGCTGCTCTTCCTCAGGATAAAGGCATCATTCACTGACCCAGGATACTTAGCACTGATGTGGGAGATGTACTGGTCAACCAAGCACACCATCTGCACATTCATAGAGTGGAAGCTCTTACGATTCCTGAACACCTGTTCATTCTGGCAGGGGTGGGGGGACAAATGCAATATGTGTTATGTCAATCCCCCCAATTCTATTGGGGATATGTCCCATTGAAAAATACTCGGCCTTTACAGTGGCCAAATCCTCAACCTGGGTGATGCAAGGTAGTTGCACATGTGTTTTATCAGGGCAGACAAGACCCTTGTCAGCACTGTTGAGAACATTGTCTGTGACATTCCAGCTGCCAAGCCCAAAGTCACTTGGAAAGAACCAGTTGCCAGGAAATGGAGCACTGATAGAACTTGCACAAGAGGGGGAATCCCAGTGGGGTGATGAATAGCAGATATCAGGTCAGGCTCCAATTGGGCACACAGCTCTTTGATTTTGGACCTGTCCAGTCTACAGGTCAGCGTTATGTGCCTGTCCTCCAGTGTAGCCAACTCCACCAAGGGTCAGTATAAAGGGGTATGTCTCCTTCTCCTATTTATCCGCAGTGGTGGGAATCTAAGGGACAAAAGAGTGAGGAGCCTGTCACAAACTGAACAATGGAGCCACAACAGGAGTTTGCAATATGTATACATGAAATGGGTCAGTGTGATCTGTACAGTATGTGGCTATTTCTCCTGTGATGCAGCATTATTCTATAGGCCAGTTTACCCCCCTGAAATGGCATCTGCCTGTCCTGTGTGGAGAGACAGGTGGAAGTGAGGTAATACTGCTGACTGCGTGCACCATGGCGGTAGGTGGTTGGGAACCGCTGTGCAATTCCTCATTGGTTAAAATTGGGCCCTATGGGGTACAGTGGCCAATAGTGATCTACGCCAGCGGTGACGGTATGCACTGCAGCAGGCGTGACGCCATTTTCTATCACATTCCACACTTGTTTCCTGACCTTCCATAGAAGAGGACCTACACTGCATGTGCTGCTATGAACCGTGTCTGGAACCTACCATGGCATGTGTGACCGGGGAAAGGGCCCCAGCCTTCACTTCAGATGAGTTGGAGAGTCTGGTAGATGGGGTCCTACCCCACTACGGATTGCTGTATGGCCTCCAGACCAACAGGTGAGTACACTGTGGGCACGAAGCATGTGGCATGCATGTATGAAGGTGTATGTGAAGGTATCGTGTAAGGGCGAGGGATGTCCTCCTGGCTGGGTACACATTGAGTGCTGGGCTATGTGTGTGCCAATAGGGCTGTAAACAGGTATGGTGGGCCATTTGTGTAACTGGCTGGACTGTTTGTCTAATGGTGTTCTCCTGTCTGTATTGCCTCTGCAGGCCAGCACCCATTAAAAAAAAAGTATATGGCGTGCCATCACCAAGGAGGTGTGGACCCTGGGGGGTCTATGGCAGACGGAGCACCCACTGTCGCAAACGGTGGGAGGACCTGAGACGCTGGGCACGGAAGACAGCGGAGGCCCAGCTGGGGATGGCCTCCCAAAGAGGAAGTGGTGCCCATCAAAACTTGACCCCCCCTCGATGGCCCACATACTGGCGTGGCCTATCCAGAGCTGGATGGGTGCTTCAGGGCAACACAGCAGCCACAAGGGGGTGAGTACAGTGGCTATCATTACAACTTACGCCTGGTGCGGTGGTATCCAGGTGGTGGTTGGTTTCAGTGGGTGTCCTTAGGCCAGGCCAAACATAGCAGCGTAGGTCCTCTGGTGGCTAAGGGTGTGAAGGGGAAATACTGCCTACCTAGCTTGTTAGCATCCACTACTGGTCAGGGCTGCGTGGGTCCCAGGTGTGCTGCTGTTGGCAGTGTGTGCTCCTTCTCATGCCTTGGTGGCAAGCAATATCACTGGTAGTGCAATGCATGGTGAGTACGCCTATACCCCGTGTGTGAGGGTGCTGTGTACGCCAACGGTGATGTTGGTGCAGTCACTGACCCACTGTATCCTTTGTCTCTCTCCCCCTTTCTTGTTTTTTCATCTTGTCCTTATGTGCATTAGCATCATCTTGTGGAGGAACAGAGGCACCGGCGATGGCAGGAGCTGCATCCCACAGGACCCTGGAGCCAGAGTCCACCGACGCTGAGGTCACCAGTGGGACAGATGTTGAGGGGAGCACCACGGCGAAGATTGGAGGGGACAATACAGACTCAGATACCTCCTCCTATGGGAGCTCCCTGATGGTGGCGGACACCTCTGTGACTATCCCAGCTACAGGTACAGCCGCCACCCCGTACCAGCACCGCCCTTCCAGCAGCCGCCTCATCGAGTTGCCCGTGCCCGCTCACCCAGGAGGGTGGCCATCTCCTTCGTCCCAGGCACCTCAGGCCCTGCCCCAGTGAGCCCTGCTGTCCTGAGTGAGGAGGATATTGACATCCTGAGATCCACCTCTGTAGGGCAGTCAACCATTGTGAATGTCATCCAGTGGCTGGCAGCCCAGATGTAACAATCTAATGCATTCCTGGAGAGCATTCATGGTGGATTGGCGGCCCAACAGAGATCGATCCAGGCTCTGGCCTCCTCTCTGATGGCAGCCATTGTCCCTGTTTCAACTGTCCCCCCTTCAACTTCCACTTCCCAGTCCCATTCTCCTCAACCCCAACCCTTCCCAAGCACACAGCCAGACGAGCATGCACACAAGACAACACCCAAGAGTGTCACAGGCAAACACAAGCACCACACTTCATCCCACAGGCACTTACACAAACACCATCTATTTGAAGACACAACAACATCCACTATGTCCACTGTCTCCCCCTCCTCCTCCACCTCCCTCCCAGCACATCACACATGCATGCACTACATCATCATCCACTGCCTGCACCATCACAACACCAAGCAGAACACACACCTCACTGGCAGACACCTACACAGCTGCCATGCACACGTCCCCTGTGTCCTCTCCCACCGTGTCTGTCCCCCCCTCCTAAAGTACACAAACACAAGCACTCAGACACCCAACAGCCATCCACCTCACAACAGCATACAAACCATGCACCTGCACCCAAATCCAGCAGACAAACACCTCCAACAACCACTTCCTCATCCTCCACTCCAACTACTTTTCCCTATTTCTGCCCCAATGCCCCTAAAAAGCTTTTCCTTTCCACCATTGACCTCTTTTCTATCTCTCCCCCCGTTGTGCAGCCATCAGTGAGAGCCGGGGCTGAGCAGGAGCTTCCCCCTTCTACCACTGCCACGACTGTGCAGGCATTGCAGGGTGCAGCGGTTGAGCAGGAGCCTCCCACTACTACCACCACAGTACAGGCATCGCAGGGTGCAGGGGCTGAGCAGGAGCCTCCCACTACTACCACCACCACAGTGCAGGCATCGCAGGGTGGAGGGGCTGAGCAGGAGCCTCCCACTACTACCACCAACACCACGTGCAGTGGTCACCGCCGGCGGACACCATGTTTTCCAGCCTCCATGGGCTTCTGCGCGGCCTGTTCCCTCCAAAAGCGGTGGGCAAGTCATGTGCCTGAGACACTGTGGCCTTGCACTCCCCAGGACCAAGCAAAGGGCATGTTACCCCCTCCATAACCAGTGTGGGAGACACCCACTTGAGAGACTGAGGTCTTGCACTCCACAAGATCAAGCACATGGCTGGTTGTCCCATCCAGAACCAGTGGGCAAGTCACCCTCCTGAGAGACTGTGGCCTTGCACTCCCCAGGACCATGCACAGGGCTTGTTACCCCCTCCAGAACCAGTGGTCTTGTTTCCACATCTGGCTGAGGAACCCCCTCTCCCCCTGAGGTGCCTGCCTATTTGCCAACTGATGCCCCTGCAGTGTTCTCTCCGTATTGGTGCAGGTAACGAGCGGGGCCTTGGACTTTGCCATGTGGCCATGTGGCCCCTGTGAACTGAGGACTGGGCAGTGTCCCTTTTTTGTGCATTTGTACAAATCTGTTGCATTGGCAAAACATATTATTCATTTTGTGTTGATCTTATTACAATCACTTTAGTCAATTCCTGTTGTCCTTGCATTATTCAGACGATTTACGGGGATAAATTGTTTTCTTGTGCAGCTGGTTGTGTGTATGGTGTGTGTGTATGGGGTGTGTATTGTGTGTGTGTGTGTGTCACTCTCATTTTCCTCCCCCCCCCTTGTGTGCTAGGTGGCTGTACTCACTGTCGTTGTCTTCACCAGAATTGGTGTTCCTGGTGGACCATAATGTAGAAGATCATCGGAAATACATGCAGTTCGGGTTCTATGGCGGCGCGGTTCTTCCCTGTATCTCCAATGGTAAGTCATTTCACTTCTGTGCAATGTTTCTGCCAGGCTTTTGATGGCGTTAGTACCGCCCCAGAAAAGGTGGCGGCTTGAGTTGTCATAGTATGGTGGGCGGAATGTTGTCTTCCGCCTGGCTGTAGGAGGCTACCGCCTGGCTGTAGGAGGCTACCGCCTTGGTGACTGTTGTTTCCGCCCTGGCGGTCGGTGTAGTACATTGGCTGTCTTTCGGAGAACTAACCGCCAGGGTCATAATTTGGCGGTACTAACCACCAGCCTGTTGGCGGTATTACTGCCGCTTTATCACCGACTGCCAGGGTTGTAATGAGGGCCTAAATGAGCATACTGAATCCTACTATTCAAGGTTGGACGTTCAAGTTTGCAGAGACTGTTTGAGTTCCCTGGGATGAGAAACCTGGATGATGTTACAATTTACAAGATGGATGAAGGTCCCTTTGGTCCCTGAAAGGGAAGGGAAAATTCTGCTGATGTTAAAGGTTCTGTTTGCTTTAATTAATGTTTACTCTGTTAGAAGTTAAGAAAAATTATTTTAGACTGTTGGTTTTACAGACCTCTCTGCTGCCTTTATTCTTGTAAGTGTGTAGCATTATGTTGACACCTTCTCACATTCTCACATTGGCTTAAGCAGCTTTCCATTCATTTTTAAGCTTTTACCCCCATCATCCTTAAGATTTATTTCTGAATCATTTTTATTCGTTACTTAGAAGACTGACTAGATGACTTTAGAATCATTTCATATTTAAGAGAGATAACAGGAGTATATTTATGGAACAACTGTTTCTAATACTCTGCTGCTGTATTGCTGTTATTGTAATTCTGTGTCCTTACAATATTTCCTTACATTCATATACATTTGAGTGATTATTGATTGAGAATAAATCAATTTAGCTTCAATCATTGATTCCTGGTCCCTATTGTGGGGCCATTTGGGCTTCACAGAAAAAAAGTAATTTGTTTATTATTGTAATTCTCTTGTGTTGTTCGACCTAGTAAAAGGGTGAAACTGACGAGAGTGTATAATCATGCTCCTGCACGCTCTCAGCTCCGTGCGCTTATAGCAAAGTTAAATAAACAGTCACCAGTGCTACAGAAACAACCCTGTAGCTGGCACTTAACTCATAATGAGACTGTTGGCATTTTTCCCTGGCTGATATGCTGACTGCTGATTTCTTTCAAAACGCCCCCTTAACGTTGAATAGAAGTGAGTGTGCCATTAATCTTACACCGAATTATGCAGTTCCTTTATTTAATTCAAGCTCGGAAAATGCTTACCACACATCAAAAAAGAAATCCGCTCGTGCTTGCCTCCCTAGGCGGATCTGAAGAAGCGGCTTGCATGTCTTCCACTAATAGAGAAACGGAAAAATGGCGGGAAAACAAAGAGAAAAGTGTCAGCCATGACAGATCCTTATTTTAACACATACTGAGGTGTTATAGACCTGCACACTTCCCCCGAGCTCTTATCTTTCCTTACTTCCTTTCCTCATCGAAAAAGTAACCATAATCCCGCCACGGGAAATGGATTTGACACTTTAACTGCTCTGCAAATTGCACCAGTATGACAATAGAATTGCAGGTTATTGATTCTTTCCGGGAAAAGGTTGAAGCAATAATCCAACTGACCTGTCAAGGTTGGACACAGCCGGGAACCTGTGAAACCAATAAAACTCTTTTTTATTTCAGGGGTGAGGGCATGGTGCTTATATTGAAGAGAGGCTAATGAAATAATGTGCATCAGAGTGGAACCAATATGGAATGAAAAAAGAATTCCAGTGAAGAAAAATTTGACAAAAGACACAAATGGGGGTGGGGGTGGGGGTAGTGGTGGAGTTGGTGGGGGGTGGAGTATTCATGACCTCCGCAAACAGCAGGAAATGCATAATTTAATCCAATTATATTACTGTGCACTTTTGGAGTAAACGCATTTTAAATATGTAGGGGCATATTTAGGAGCCCCTAGTGCCACTGGAGTGTCACTTTTTGTGACGCTCCGGTGTCGCTAAGCATTGCTCCATATTTACGAGGAGACGTGATGCCACTTTTTTGTGGCGTTACGCTTCCTTGTAAATATGGGCCACTCCGACTCAGTTTTCTGCGTCAAAGGAGCGTGCAATGGGCGTTGCGGTTTTCATTCCACCACAACACCCATTGCTTTTGACGCTCCCTTCAGATTTACGAGTTGTCGTAAACCTGAGGCAGCACCGAAAACTAACGCCACCCCAGGGTTGTCATTAGCATGGCAAGACAAGGAGGAATGCTTTTATTCCTCCTCATTTTTGCTTTTTCTATGTGTGCTGCATTTTGCAGCACACATTGGAGTGCCAAATCACCGTTATAGATTGTTTATGTGCAGGAAGGGACAACTTCCTGCACATAAACAATCTATCCCCTCAACGCAGTCACCCTTGCACTATGGTGCAAGGATGCCTGCGTAGGGGCTAGGCAGCTTAATACAACGCCAGCGTAGGGGTAAACGTAGTGGTGTGCCATATTCCTCTAAATACACCACACCTCTACATTTCTAAAGTGGTGTAGTGGCTGCTATTTTTGGCGCAGCACAGCGCTGCGCCACTTTAACAAAAATCTGGGCCTTAATGAGATGTGTGCATTGCTCGGTGTCAGTTCAGACACTGCTCTTGTTGTCATCACCATTTGGAAACCTGGCACAAAGCAATGCATTGTTATACCTGCATTTCACCTGTCAGCCTCCCCTCATATCATTTTCTTGTTATTTTAGCCACCTCACTAATCCTTAGGTGGATGGTCTAAAACTGGGACCATGCATTTTTTGTAAACAGAGCAGAATTATTGTTCTATATCTTCCCTGCTATTACCATTGCCCTGGCCAGTGAGGTGTAAATCACAGCAATAAAATACTGCATCTTACATTTCCTGCATATATTACTCTGCAGATACATTCATTTTTCATAAATGGGTCTCAACAAAATATTTCAAAAAGATCCCTGTGGAGCACGAAAATATAACCTGTTAGTTGATTTGTGCCTTCAGAGAGTTCATCAACATAGCATTGTATATCATAAGGTGGATCAGTTAATCAAGGTGCGTGTTTCACATTTTAAGATGGAGGCTTATGATTGCTCATTTCACCTGAAGTGGGTCACTTGTTTATTTGGGGGTAAGGGGTTCATTCAGTCTGCTATCTTATGTCTAATCCTGCCTAGCATGTTCTGTTTGCAAGAGTGAACTGACAGAATGCAGAACCATAGCAATCACCAAACGTGCTTTAAAAATAGAGGCCCAGAGTTATCATAATTTCACTGTGTGCAATGCAGAAAGCTACCTTGTTGTACTGCGTGAAAGGAAAAGGGAAGGAATTAATTTAACATTATACTGTGCATTCCCTTCCTTTCCTTGTACTGGTGCACTTTTGGCTGCCTAGTGCCAAGGCAGGCACCTTTGCGTTGTGGTGCAAGGGTGCCTAAATTGCAGACAGGGCTGCTTTTGTGCAGGAAGGGACACCTTCCTGCACAAAACAGTCCTCAGAATCTGCAGAATGTAATACACATAGAAAGAGGAGAAAACAAGGAGAAATATTATTTCTCCTCATTATGCCTCCCTTTGGGAGGTTTAGCATTCTGACTCATTCCCAGAGCTAGCACTGATGGTAAATCAATGAATAGCCAAAGTCCATGGGTGGATGTGTGGGATCAATAATGCTCCACCAATGGCACGCCTTCCTGTGTCACATCAGTGGTGGCAGCTTTGTAAAAGTAGTGGTAGGGCGGGGGGGGCTCGATTAAAAAATAAACAAAATAAAAGTTCACTTACCTGTGAATGGCCACGGACTCTCCTCCGTCTTCTTCTCTTCCTGGCAGCACGGAAGCGCACAGGCTCCCAGACTCCACTAAGCCAATCAAATGCTGTCACCAGCATAACAGCAGCATTGTGATTGGCCTGAGCGGCCTACTTTGGCACTTAGACAGGGAGTGGAAGCCTGTGCATGTTCTCCATCTGACTTTGCAATACAGCCCAGTGGAGAAATGCTAAGTGTGCATGTCTGTTTGGCTGTCCCAACGGCCAACAAAAGCATCCTACATACTTATGGTGCACTCCACTCCTCCGCAAGCTTTCCTCCAGCCCAGCCCTGCCCTAACCTGGCTTGCACTGAAAAATGAAATGATAATGACATTGTGTTATTATCATTTTATTTTTCATTTTTTGCACAGTGGGGCGACACTCGTCCACCTTAGCGGAAGAGCCACTGCTGGGTCAGAGTAGCACAAGGCAGCGATTTGCAGGTGCCTTGAGTAACTTCAGATTTATCAAGCCATGCAGGACCACACAAGGTTGCCTTGCGTGGTTTTATAAATATGCATTTAGTCTTGCATCGCCCTTGCACCTACTTGCACGGGCAAAGGGCGACATAACACTAGCCTGCCACTTGCCTGTGGCTTTCAGTTCATGCTTGTTCCAAATTGATCCAGTGACACAGCAGCTGCCTGGGTTTTCCCATCGGGGTTTTTTCAACCAGGTTTTCCTACTCCCTGTTCTTCTTACAAAAAGAAGCCCCACCCACCCCAGGACTTACTTACTTCAGGCTGCAGCACGACCATGCAGTGGACGTGCACCGCGGGTGTGCCACTGGTGCTCCAAAGGTGCGCCAAAGGCAAGACAGTCTGTGCGCATCCACACCTGGACCTCACCCAGTGCCCCAACTCCTGTGCCTTTCCTGCTCCCAAAGATACACCATCACTGACCTCTACACCCTCCAGCCCGGACACCACAACACACACTGCCATCTCGCCAACCCAAGCTCCATGTTAGGACCTTTCACCTGCACCCACTGCCACTTCACGTGCCAGAGCACACACACCAGCCCACCAACCAGCCTCACCCCAAACACACCACAAACACCACCAGAACATAATCATCAACTCACATGCACCCTTTTTAACACATGCTGACTATGCAAGTATTCCTCCGAAATATGGGACCTCATTGCCACCCTCACACTGGACATTATCTACCTCACCGAGACCTGGCTTAAACCCACAGCTGCCCCAGACATTGCCACAGCGTTCCTCAAAAGATTTAAAACCACTCACCAGGAATACA
The DNA here is from genome assembly GCF_031143425.1 of Pleurodeles waltl. Lineage (NCBI taxonomy): Eukaryota > Metazoa > Chordata > Amphibia > Caudata > Salamandridae > Pleurodeles > Pleurodeles waltl. The sequence goes on from NC_090449.1 coordinate 565,557,411, forward strand.
CCAACAAGCCGGGAGAGGAACAGCCATCATCCACAAAGACACCATATAGTGCACCACTACCACCGACAATGTCACTACCCCCATGGAACATCTCAACTTTAAGCTCCTCAAGGACAACAAAACAACCATCAGAGGCACCCTCACATACCGACCCCCAGGCCCAGCTCCAGCTTCTGCAACACCATTGCAGACTTCATTGAGCCCGTTGCCTTATACTCCAAGGACTATGGGCCAGATTTCCTAAAAATTGGTGCAGCACGGTGCATCACTTTCATGACGCAAGGATGAGTTGTATTTATTAGAAAACGGCGCACCCCTGCATTTCCCCTGCACTGGTGATAAAATGAGCTGCCAAACTCCAATGCAGGCATCCTCCATCATTGTGCAAGGATGTCTGCATTGAGGGGTTTGATTGTGTATGTGTGGGAAAGTGTCCCTTCCTGCACATAAACAATCACTAATGGCGATTTGGCACTTCTGTGTGTGCTGCAGAATGCAGCACACACAGAAGTACCAAGGCGTGATTTCAAAGTGATTGTTTATGTGAGGGAAGGGACACCTTCCCACACATAAACAATATTTTCTGGTATTTTTCTATTTCTACGCATGCTGCAGAATGCAGCACACATAGAAAAAGCAGAAAATGAGGAGGAATTAAAGTATTCTTCCTTGTTGCACCCTACTAACGCCACCCCTGGGGTGGCATTAGATTTTGGCTCTGCCTCAGGTTTATGAAACTTGTAAATCTGAGGCAGCATCAAAACGCAATGGGTGTTGCTGTGGCACACGCACAGCAACACCCATTGCATGCCCCTTTCATGCAAGGGGCTGTGTGTGAAGGAGCAGTATTTACAAAAAGTGGCTTAATGCCACCTTGTAAATATGGTGCAAGGCATTGTGCCATCGGAGCATCACGAAAAGTGACGCACCAGTGGCACTAGGAGGTCTTAAATGTGCCCCTATACCATCCTTGGTGATCTACATTTCCACATTGACGATTCCAACGACAACACTGCACACCTCCTCAACAGTATGAGCAGTCTCTGATTGACCCAGATCATCCAAGTCCCTACACACACCACAGGACACACGCTGGACCCCATTTTCTCCTCCAGCATCTGCACTTAGTACACCCATGTCACAAAACTCACACAGACCAATCACTTCATCGTCCACCTCAGCATCTCCATCCCCCACACCTGCACCCCCAAGATGGCCAGCGCTCCCACTGGAGGTGGAACAAAATCTCTGAGACCAGTTGGGCAGACACCCTCAACACCTCCAACCCCATTACCACCACCAACCTTGAAAAGGTAATGAACAACTTCAGCAGCTGGATCACCAATTGTGCCAGCACCATCATCCCCATCAAGAGCAACATCCAGGAAAAATCCTTGAAAAAAGACAGCTGGTACACTTAAGAATTCAGAACAGCAAAACGAGACAGCAAACAGCTGGAGAGGGGATGGGGTGCCAGCAAGGACACCTCCGATAGAGCAGCCTTCAAGACCTCCTTCAACCTCTACCACTGCCTGCTGAGGTCAACAAAGAAGACAGCCCTTGCTGCATGCATCAAAACCAGACCCAACAACACCGAAGAACTTTGCAACATCATTAAGGAATTCTCCAACCTGGCTGTCAAGGAAAACAACATCACACCCTCACAGGAGATGTGCGACAGCCTCACCTATTTTTTCAATGACAAGATTGCAACCATATACAAAGCCTTCAAACCCCAAACCACACCTCTGGACTTCCTCGACAGATATGCCACCACGTAATTGACATGAACCACACACTGACCATCAGGAACATCCTCTCCACCCAGGACATCAACTCCACTATGAAACCCATCAACTCAGGAGCTCCCAGAGACCCATGCCCGCACCACACCTTCATCTTTGGAAACCAAAGGATCAATCAGGAACTCATCACCCTGCTCAACACCTCTATCACCATTGCAACATTTTCCGACACCTGCAAATATGTCAAAGTCAGACCACTGCTCACAAAACCCTCCACCTACCTCAACAAACCCCAAAACTACCGGCCAAACTCCCTCCCATTTCCAGCGAAGGTACTGGAAAAGATTGTCAACAAGCAACTCATGACATACCTGGAGCAGAACCAGCTAATCAATGCCTCCCAATTTGACTTCTTCAGCTATCATATCACCGAAACTACCCTGATCGCAGCCATCGACTACATCCAGACCCTCCGTCCCACTGGTGCCTTAAGACTCCGTAAATTCACCCTCCAGGGCCATGTAGGTTGCAGCTCCTTCCTCCTCTGGTGCCAATGCTCCTCCGCCGGATGATGCTAATGCACACAAGGACAGGGTGACAAAACAAAAAGGGGAGGAAAGACAGAAGAGACACATGGTCAATGCCTGCAACACCACTACCGTTGGTGAACACAACACACAGGGAGCATCCCTATGCACTAAGGGGCATATTTATACTCCTTCTGCGCCGATTGTGCATCAAAAATTTTGACGCACATTCAGCGCAAACGTTGCCCCGTATTAAAACTTTGACGGCCGAGCCCGCGGACGACAAAATTCCGCTGTGTGCGTCATTTTTGGATGCGGCAACCCGCCTTGCGTTAATTATATGCAAGGTAGGCGTTCCCGTCCAAAAAATGGCTTAAACGGCCGTGCGTCGTATTTATGTTTTCAGGCAAAAATTACGCACGGCCGGGATGCGGATCCAGAAAATGACGCACAGCACGATTTGCGTCACAAATTAACGCCTGGGTCAGGGCAGGCGTTAAAATGGAGCAAACACACCTGTATTTAATCAGAACACACAGAACAAACAGCAGAGCAGCAGAGCAGCAACAGGGAGACATGGAGGTGATACTAATCCAGCATGCATGCAGACGCAGAGCCCAGCAGCAACAACAGCAGATACAACAACACCAGCAGGGACCCCAAAGGCAGCGCAGAAGGCAGGAGAGGATATTCCGCCCAAGAACAACCCTTCAGGGCCTCAGGTAACACGACATCATACAGAGGTACCGGTTGAACTGGCAGGCCATTCAGCAGCAGCTGCGAAACATTGAACAGCAGTTGGCCCCCACTTTGGTGACACCCCGCACCATCCCAACAGAAACAAAGCTGTTTGCCGTACTTCATATGCTGACAAGTGGCTCTTTTCAAACAACTGGTGCCCTGGTTGGCGGAATATCACAACCATCATTCTACGCCTTTTTGCCCAAAGTACTGGACGCCATCATTCGACTGACACCCCGCCACATCTGCTTCCCTAACACACTGAAGAAGCAGCAGGAAACTAAACAGGGGTTCTACGCAATCAGTGGCTTCCCACACGTCCTTGGTGCAATCGACTGCACACATGTACGCCTTGTGCTACCTGCTGCAACTGAACACCTCTACCGCAGCAGGAAGCACACACATTCCATCAATGTGTAGGCCATTGTCGATCACCAGGGATTGATCACCAACATCGTGGCTAAATATTCTGGGAGTGTACATGACTCATACATCTTCCGTCACTGCACCATCAATGAACACTTCCAGGATGGACGGTATGGCAATGGACTACTTGTTGGTAAGTACAAAAACCTACATATATATACACTGCACAGCAACCCTCTAGGACACACAACACATACACCACAACAGCAACATGTCGACAGGAACACACTGAGGTCGTGACATCGCTAGCCATGTTTCTTAAGTCACCATTGAACCTGTCACACATCGGAATTTACTGTACAGCCTAATGTGAAGACGTCAATGAGTGTGGTTGCCGAAATGTCACCTTGCAAATTGTAAGTGTCCCAATGACCTTTACATTAATACATTGCCTAAGTCTAAAGGTATGGCATGTCCAGGGTACTTTGATATGAACGTGTTAACAACACTTTCAATTTTAACTGTGCATAGAACTATCATCTCACCCCCAGTGAAGACACACGGACACCTGTATCACAAGTCACAATGCTAGGGATGGCACACTGTACTGCAAATCCCAAAACATACTGCTGACAAACGGTTAGCAGACAAACACTTGTTCAGCCAAGGAAACAACACAATGCAGATGGTATAGCCTACAAGCATAGGATGTCACATTAGTACACAAAAGAGTCACAGACAACACAAGACAACTAATGCCATGAAAGGTCTTTTCAATAGTGCCATCTATGTCAACATGATCTCATTCATCTTCACTTGCAGCTGATCAGGGGTATGGCATCCAGCAATGGATTATGACACCATTTGGCAACCTGAATACAGCTGCAGAGCGTGCATACAACGAGGCCCATAGGAGGACACGCAGCATTGTCGAGCGGACCTTCGGCATCCTCAAGTCAAGGTTCCGCTGCCTCGACATCACTGGTGGTAGCCTCCTATATTCCCCAGAGATGGTCTGTAGGATCATCCTCACATGTGCAATATTGCACAACATTTGCATAAGAAGGAACATTCCCCTCCTGAAACCAGAGCCACACATGCCTGAAGAGGAGGAAGAGGAGTATGCTGGCCTGCAACAGGAGGGGGAACTACTGAACACAGCTGCTGGTATACGCAGGCGGCAACAGGTTGTAAATAATTTCTTCTGAATATGTTCACCTTCACCACTTTAGTTAACTAATTTAAATAAACACCTATTATAATCACCATATAATGGTCTGGCTATTCCTTTTTACACATCTTCATCTCTACTTCAGAATAAGAGTGTTGCCTCATGGAGCATTGCTGAGATACTGAGTAGGACACGGAACATCCCAGAGCTTATGTGATGCCTAACATACAATGGTCACATACACACACACTCTTAATGACATATATCATGTACATATCTCCTTTGAAGGCCAATAGCAGACAGTAGGCACATTTCAGTTATCTACTGCACAGTTGATATGTCACATTACCCAGAGACAGATTTGTTGTGTAAGTGTTATTTATTGAAAAGTGCTGTAGTGCTATATGTACATTGTCCATGATTGTGAGTCCATTATAGTGACATCTTACATTGTGATCCAACACAAGGGGTTACCAAAATGCTTTGGTCATGCTGGGGTTGCTGTTTCAGACAGTGCAGAGGGGCAGACTTAGCCAATGAGTAGGAGAGAGACAATTACTGGGCTGGGTGACAAGATATACAGTGGTTAGCAGAACAGTGCTTGAGTACAGTTGTTGTAAGACTGTCATGTTTCAAAACGCAGGACTTTGGTAATAGTTGGCCATGTGGCAGGGACTAGTGCTTCTGGGTACTTTTCCTTGTGAATGTGATCTGTTCCATGTCTTCTTCTTCTGATGTGTGTGTTGCCTGCTTTGTCTTTGTTGTTGTTGGTTGTGAAGGGGCAACACACCTCAGTGTTAAAAGACGTGGAGCCAGACATCCCGGTCGCTGCTCCCTGTGAAGGTCTTAAGGGCAGTACTGCTGCAAGGAGGGCCTGCTGGTTCTTGAGAATAGCAGCCACATCACGATGGTAGGCAGCCAGGTCGGCCCTGAGGGGTTCAATGTTGCATTCGTGCACGTGTTGACAGGATTGCTGTTGTAGGTGTTGGGTCAACTGTATTACAGCTGTGCTGATTTCCTTCTGGATTTTCTGCAGTTCCTGCAAGATAGATGTTAGGGCTTGCATAGCTGCTGCCTGGTCTGCAGATGACATCATGCACGAACGCATCCCCTCAAGGCTGGCTGCCATATTTCGCATCCCCACCGCACCGCTTTGGCCAGCTCCCGCTGTACTCCAACTACAGTTCTCTCAAATCTGGTGCCAGTGTTGTCTGAGTCCTCAGCTGTATTGGAGCTGGCAGGTCTTACAATTGGGGTGGTGGGTGGTTCCTCTGCGATGGCTGCTTGTTCTGTGCTCCTCCTTGTGACTGAAGGTGGGGTCTAGAGGGTTTCAAGGACCTTTTGGATAGTCTCCTGGGGAATGTTTATCGGCTCGTCATCCATGTCATCAGGGAAATCTGGGACAGGCATATCGGCAGGAGATCCATCTTCCTCTGCAATGAAACAGGGTACAATTAGTGTGTCTGTGTTGTGACAATTTTGACGTGACGTGCCTGCCTTTTGATGAATTCACTTTGTGATCTTGTTTTGTATTAATATCTGCAGTCCTTCAGATGGGCATTGTTTCAGGCCTATGGCCCACCTGTGTGTTCATGTATGTTATTGAGTTATCAGACTTGTCAGCCTCAACGCCTCTAGGTGTTGGTTTATGCCAAATAGAGAATTGCCACCTTCTTGTCCTACTCGACCCTCTGTGTATGTCCATTCTCATGGTGAGACCTTTCACTGGCTGTGGGTGTTCTGATGGCCCTGGCAGCACACTTAACAATCTGGACCTGCCCCAATCCCTGATCGTTCACATCGACTTAAATGTAATTGACATGTTGCATATCCTATGCATGGCAATGTTATGATCTGATATGGATGTTGACATTGTTAATGGGTCCTGCTGATGTTGGGTAATGTGTGTTACATTGGATTGCCCAGATAGTCGCATCAGTGTCCTATTTCGTCCTCTGACTGTGCAGGTGTATTTCAGTGACCAGTTACATGTGTCCCCTCCTCAATGCTGTTCTCTGAGCAGTATAACATTTGGGATGTTGCCTTGTTACCCAGGCACAGGATGGACCCTGACATATGCAGCATGGGTGTGTACTTAGTGCTGTGTCGCTCCTATTGTTGTTTACTTTGGCTGATGTTTGTGACAACTATAGGCATTGACATTTGAGTGTACTGGGGCCTTTGTCTTGTTTCAGGGGATTCTTGCAGATGTCATCCTCACCCCCTAATTTAGGTGTGTATGTTCCATGGGGAGGTTACTGCCATTGGCTACTTGAGCTGCACACAGATCAGAGGTGGTAGTGGCAACTGTTGTCGCAGTTACATTGCAGTTGTCGGTTTGGCTAGAGGATTGCTAATAGGGCCCTAGTTAATGTAGGAGGTATGTTGGCTGACGAGTGCCAGGATGTAAGTTGGACGTAGTGTCCTTCCCTCCTGTCGTGGCTTTCCCTTTGCTCCATCGTTGGCATGACAGCGTGCCCCCATGGGACTGTTGTTGGGGTTGTGTTATGGTGTGCCCCAGGTCTTCTCAGAACTGGCCATACTCCCATGCCGTGTCCCTTTACCCATGCCACTCCATGTATTAGATGACTTCCATGCATTTAGTGGTCGGTATCCCCCCCCATGCTCACAGTTGAAATTATTGCATTATAATTCCCCATGCGACTTACCCTGCATGTTCGTTGTCTCCTGGTAGTCTGCGCTGTCCTGTCCTTGAATCCCTGTGACGATCTCCTCAGGGATGACGGCCGCGACCATCTCCTCCATATGGTCCAGGGCCTCCTGGTGTGCTGGACTCCCCCCTCCAGTCTGCAGTGCTGCCTTCCTGTTCCTGGCCATCTTTTCCTTGGTCCTGCGTTTGCAGTCATGCCAGTGTTTCTTGCACTCGATGACTGTTCTGCGTACTTCAGCCACACTGTTAATCTTCTCGACAATTTGTTGCCATATAGCCTCTCTCCTACTGATTGGCAACTTTGATGTGACAAACAGTTGGTGCTGGTGTTCCGTCACCTCTTTAACCAGGATTTCCTGCTCCTCTGCACTGAAGCGACACTTTCTTTTCTTCTTAAAAGTGTCCTGGTTCTTGTGTGGGTCCTCCTGGCTGGTTCCTGGTCTGCTGTCATCTTCCTGGGGTCTGTAGTGGCATCTGGGATCCATGGCTCTCCTCTGGTGAAATGGCTGTGTTTGCTATGTTTTTTTAAGCTATTGCGTAAAAAAACCGGCGCATATCCGGTTTGCGGTGTCGTGAATCGACCCGCAGTCATTTCCGCTGCGTTAACGTCGTTTTCCTTTACGACTTGACGCCGCTGTGTGCGTCAAAAATAATGGCTCCCACCTGTTGTTTGCGCCGCCGTGCGTCAAGGTATAAATCTGACGCCCGCACGGTGCACCAAAATGGCGTTAGCCGGCGGTAATATTTTTGACGCAAAACTGCGCTGGCACAGTTTTGCGTCAAAAAGTATAAATATGGGCCTAACAGTGCAGGGGAAAAGCACACGCCCATGGTGGACTCTGCCTAGACCCATTTGATGCACAGCTGGAACCCACAGGAGCCTGACTAGGTGTATAAGGCAACTACCACCTTTGGGGTTGGGGTGGCACTAAGCCTGCAAAACAATGGATGTACCTTGGCGCATCTGCCCTGGCCTAGGGGAACCCACAGCCCACTTCCCCCATCCAGACACCTCATCAAGCGTGCAGAGTCAGCTGAATTAGACTGTCCTCAGACCCTTGTGGCTGCTGTGATGCCCTCAAGTGCCCATCCAGCTCAGGATATGCCACCGCCAGGATCCGCTACATCAGTGGGGTCATGGTGCGATGGCCACCCCTTCCACATCGGGAAGCCATCCCCAGCTGGGCCTCTGCCGTCTTCTTGCTCCAACAGCGCAGGTCCTCCCAACTTTTCCGGCAGTGGTGCTCCGTCTATGGTAGACCCACAGGGTCCGCACTTCCTTGACGATGGCACGCCAAATACCCTTCTTCTGGTGGGCGCTGACCTAGAGGAATAGTGAAGTAAAAATGGATGTTACTCCCTCGTCCGATTCTTCTTACTCATTGCTCACAAACCTCCCACCCTGGCCCAGATAATCATACACTCACCATCATCACATGCTGGCCTGTGCCCCCCGTCTCTACCATCCACGACACTCCACACAATCATGTGCCATCCACCATGCACACAGTTTACTCACCTGTTTGTCTGGAGGACCGTAGAGTAGCGTGTACTGGGAGAGGACTCCATCCACTAGTGTGTCCAACTCCTCCGCAGTGAGGGCAGGGGCCCTTTCCCCAGACACATGAGCCATTGTCGCTTCCAGACGCAGATCACAGCAGCACTTGCAGTGTAGGTCCTCTCCTGTTGAAGGTCAGGTATCAAGTGAGTGAAGAGATAGAAAATGGCGGTCATGTCTGCAGCGGTGCGTACCGTCACTGCCGGCGTACATCGTCATTGGCTCCTGGAACCCATAGGGACAAATGATAACCAATGCTGAATTGCACAGCGGACTTCGACCGCCTACCGCGACGCTGCACAATGCCAGCGCAGTTACCTAATTTCCCCTTGTCCCTCCTTACAGGTCAGGCAGCTGCCATTTCAGGTGGCCACATGGCAGGCCAACTAACTGCGTCACCGCACTTTTGGCCAGGAATACGAACAGACAAAGGCACAAAACGATTATATCACGATTGTGCTAAACAGCCTTGTGAAACTTATGTGGTGTGTGACCCTCTGCTCAGCGTTCTCCTCCATAGGGCACGTCCGCTGGGGTAGGTGATGAGATGGCGGCATCCTCCGGTGTACAGACCCCTGGTGGACCTGTCGACAATGGAAGACAGACACATCATTATCACCTACAGACTTGATCGTGCTTCAATCCAGGAACTGTGTGCCAAGTTGGAGCCAGACCTGATGTCAGCTATCCGCCATCCCACAGGAATCCCCCTCTAGTGCAGGTCCTGTCAGTGCTCCATTTCCTGACCAGTGGTTCCTTTCAAACAACAGTGGCCATGGCATTAGGGATGTCACAGCCAATGTTCACTAACAGGTTGTCCAGAGTGTTATCTGCCCTGCTGAAACACATGCGCAGCTACATCGTGTTCCCTCAGGTGGAGGATTTGCCCACAGTGAAAGCTGACTTCTATGCCCTGGGACATATCCCCAACATTATTGGTGCCAATGATGATACGCATGTGGCATTTGTCCACCCCCAGGAATGAACAGGTGTGCAGAAACCGCAAAAGCTACCATTCTATGAATGTGCAGATGGTGTGTTTGGCAGACCAGTACATCTCCCATGTGAATGCCAAGTATCCTGGCTCTGTGCATGACGCTTACATTTTGAGGAATAGCAGCATCCCTTATGTGATGGGCCAACTCCAGAGGTTACCCCAACCTGTCATGGCTCCTGACCCCAGTGAGGAATCCCAGGACAAGGGCAGGGGAACGCTACAATGAGGCACATGGGCAAACTAGGAGGGTAATAGAGTGCACCTTCAGCCTCCTCAATGCCAGAACCCGGTGCCTCCATCAGACAGGTGGCTCCCTATACTACTCACCGAAGAAGGTGTGCCAGATCATCGTGGTATGCTGTATGTTGCACAACCTGGCTTTGCGACACCAGGTGCCTTTTCTGCAGGAGGATGGGCCTGATGCGGGGTCTTGTGGCAGCTGTGGAGCCTGTGGACAGTGAAGAAGAGGAGGCAGAAGAAGAAGATATAGACAACGGAAACAACATCATCATGCAATACTTCCAGTGAGTCACAGGTAAGAGGATGGCACTGCTTCTCACTTCTCATACTACTGTAGGATGTAGCATAAATCTACCTTTTTACCTCTGTGTATGGACCCTGACATGTCACTTTGCCTTTCTATTTCACGGATCCGGGTCTCACGTTGTGCCCTCTGCTATGTTTACTGCTGTGCAACAACTGTGTAACATTGGTATGTGAACATGAACTTTGACATTACTATGTTTCAGAGAGGTTGCAATCACACATTTGTGAAACTACAGACTGATTTGTGATTCAAGGGTGTTTATTTCTGTGCTAATAAGTGGAGGGGGTGTGCACTGGGTTTGGGGTGATGGTGGAAGAATGTCAATGGTAGAGTTCAGTCTCTTGGTCTCACAGGTGCATTTTCCAAGGGGGCATAGGAAGTGGAGTGATGGCAGGTCAAAGCTGTCAGGGAGACAAAGTGGGACATAAGGGTGACAATCAGGAGAGTCTTATTTCCTGACGGGGGTCTTGGCAATGTTCTCTGTCTTGTTCCTGGATCTCGGGGGCGGGTTCCAGGGACCGTTTGCGGGGTGGTTCTCCTTCTGCAGGGCGTGGGGTGCTGGTGGCCTGTTGTTCCTGTGGCGGGGCCTCCTGTCCACTAGCGCCGGCGGAGGTGGAGGGCTGTTCATCGTTCAGGCTAGTGTCAGGGGCCTGTTTGTGTGTCACTGAGTCCCTCATGGTGTTGGCCAGGTTTGCCAGCACCCCTGCAATGGTGACCAGGGTGGTGTTGATGGACTTCAAGTCCTCCCTGAGCCACAGGTAGTGTTCCTCCTGCAGCCGCTGGGTCTCCTGAAACTTGGCTAGTACCGTGCCCATGGTCTCCTGGGAATGATGGCATGGTCCCATGATGTTGGAGAGTGCCTCGAGGAGAGTGGTCTCCCTTGGCCTGTCCTCTGCCTGTCGCACAGCAGTCCTCCCAGCTTACCTGTTATCCTGTTCCTCTGTCCCCTGAACAGTGTGCCCACTGCCACTGACCCAAGGTCCCTGATTGTCTTGGGTTGGTGGGTTTGCCTGGGGTCCCTGTAGTGGTGGACACACTGCTGATTGACATGTCCTGGGGACAGAGGGATGGGCCTGCTGGGTGGGTGCTGTGGTGGTGTTTCCTGAGGGGGGAGGCTCTGTGGTGGTTTGCGACTGTGGCAGAGGAACCGACTGTCAAGAGGTCCCTAATGGGCCGGGCTGGTCATCCAGATCCAGGCGTGCAGAGCTGCTGTCGTCACTGTGAGCTTCTTCTGTGGGGGACTGGATATGTCTGGCACCTCCTGTACAGTGACATTGGGTATGGGTCCTGTTGGGGTGTAAATGCATAGTTATTGTATCTGTGTGTGCCATCTTGTGAATTGGGTGAGTTACCCTCTACTCCTTTGCTTGCATTGTTGTGTTTGCCATTGTGTGATTAGTATTTTGGGGTCTGTGTGGGTATCTGTACTGGACATGCTTTGGTGATGGGTGTCCATGCTTTTGTGTTGCATGCAGGGCTTGGTATTTGGATGGCTGGGTTGTGATAGTGGGGCATATGTGAGGTGTTGGAGTGATGGGGATGAGGGGGAGGGAGGGGGTATGTGATGGCATGCGGGTGGGGTGGGGGGATATAGTAATTAAGATATGACTTACCAGAGTCCAGCCCTCCTGCTACTCCTGCGAGGCCCTCAGGATGCAGTATTGCCAAGACTTGCTCCTCCCATGTTGTTAGTTGTGGGTGAGGAGGTGGGGGTCCACCGCCAGTCCTTTGTACAGCAATCTGGTGTCTGGATACCACGGAATGCAACTTCCCCCGTAGGTCATTCAACCTCCTCCTGATGTCATCCTGTGTTCTTGGATGCTGTCCCACTGCGGTGACCCTGTCGACGATTCTCCCCCATAGCTCCATCTTCCTAGCAATGGAGGTGTGCTGCACCTGTGATCCAAAAGGCTGTGGCTCCACCCGGATGATTTCCTCCACCATGACCATGAGCTCCTCCTCAGAAAACCTGGGGTGTCTTTGAGGTGCCATGATGTGGTGTGGCTGATGTGTGAGGGCATGTTTGTTGTGCTGTGTGAAATGTTGTGTTGGTGTGTGTTGTTTGAGGTGCGTGGATGTTGTATGTGTGATGGTGTGGTGTGCTTGTGGATGCTGGTGTAGTGTTTACTATTCTCTCTTTCTGCTTCTTCACAAAAATGTTGTTGTAAGGGGTTGTGGGTAATGTGGGTGTGTGTTATATAGTGTTGTGAGTGTGTGGGTGTGGTGTGTATGTGTATCAGGTGTGTGTATTTGGAATTGTCCAATGTAGTTGTGTTTTGTAAATGTGTGTGTATTTTGAGCGCGGCTGTGTGTACCGCCAATGAATTACCGCGGTTGAAAGTCCGCCGCGGTGATTCGTGGGTCGTGGTATTGTGGGCATATTCTTGTTGGCGTGACGGTGTGGGTTTTGGTATCGCCAGTTTATCACTGACCATTGTGTGGCGGACATGTGTGGGTGTCTGTATTGTGGTGGATTACGAGATGTGGGTCGTAATACCTGTAGCAGATTTCTGCCGCGGCCATAGCGGTAAGCGGGATTTACCGCCTAAGAGTCTTAATCCATAGAAAACAGTGAGACTATTGTTATTACACAAAAGTACCTGATTTTCATCAAAAATAAAAAAGCACGGGCGAGCGTGTGCCGGAAAAGTCAGTGATGTGTCTATTCCTTACTCGCAAGCGAGGCCGTGCGTCATTTCCTTCTCCAGTCCTGTCAGCGATGTTTCGTTTTTCTCCCTCCCAAGGGAGCGATGTGTCAATTTCCAGATGGGCACCTCGGGTCCGCGTTGATTTTTCACACCAGTGATGATGTGTTGAAATCCAGTCACATGGTGTCAGGAAACAGCGCTGCGTGGGGTCATTATCAGCAACCACAAGCGTGCGTTGCATGTCATATCTCCAGCCGTGATGCATCGATCTTCCAGCTGCGATGCAGACAGAGGGCCTGATTACAACTTTGGAGTAGGTGTTAATCCGTCCCAAATGTGATGGATATACCACCAGCCGTATTCCGAGTTCCATAGGATATAGGGGGTCATTACAACCCTGGTGGATGGTGTTAAAGCGGCGGTAATACTGCAAACAGGCCTGTGGAACAAAAAAGGGAATTATGACTGTGGCGGAAAACGCCAACATAGACAGCCACTTCAACACTCCGACCACCATGGCGGTACAGACAAGCAGCTCGGCGGTCACAGCCAACAGACAGGCGGAAGACAAAGTACCGCCCACAGTATTACAACAGGCCAATCCGCCACCTGTTCCGGGGCAGATTCACTGTGGATAAAACCACGGCGGAAACAGCTTTTACAATGGGAAAACGCTCACCTTAACACACTCCACGAGGAAGGAGGGCACCATGGAGCCGGAACTCCAAATACTCCCTGCGATAGTGTTCCTGCTCCTCTACGAACATCAGCAACTGCGGAGCCGAAGACAACGGTGAGTACTGCACCTACGACATAGGGGAGGCAAAAGTCAGGGACACACACACGCAACACCCCTACCCCCACCCCGACCCTCGCACACTACAACACACACACCAATGCATTTCCAAACATCACAGGAACAACCCCCAACCCCCTGGAAGAATGCAAAGACAAAAGGGAATTCAGTACAACCATTGTAATGTATCAAAATACAGTAAGCTCATATATACATAAATATATACACATTCCAAATATATACATCACGATTAGTAGTGCAGGTATGCACATTTCAATGTCCATGGACCACTGGGCCCAAAATGCATGGGCGAGGCCCACACACGATACCTGTCCAGAAACGGAGTGAACACTGCAGGGGCATCAGATAGAAATACAACAGGCACCTCAGGGGGAAGGGAAGGGGGGGCACCTCAGCCGGATGACAGCACCACGCCAGATCCATGACGGGGCTCCATGCCCATTGATGTATCCTGGGGAGTGCAAAGCCACAGTCTCACATGTCTTTGCAGTGGGTGGTTTGCCCACTGTAACATCCTGGGGAGTGCAAAGTCATAGTCTCACAAGTCTTTGCAGTGGGTGGTTTGCCCACTGTACCATCCTTGGGAGTGCAAAGCCACAGACTCTCAAGTGGATAACAGTCTCCACTGGTTGTGGAGGGGGACTGGTGCCCAGAGTGCTTCATCCTGTTAAGGACTCAAGTAGTGGATGCTTTTCTCCACTGGTTCTGGAGGGGGACTGGTGCCCAGAGTGCTTCATCCTGTTAAGGACTGAGGTAGTGGATGCATGTCTCCACTGGTTCTGGAGGGGGACTGGTGCCCAGAGTGCTTCATCCTGTTAAGGACTCAGGTAGTGGATGCATGTCTCCACAGGTTCTGGAGGGGGACTGGTGCCCAGAGTGCTTCATCCTGTTAAGGACTCAGGTAGTGGATGCTGTTCTCCACTGGTTCTGGAGGGGGACTGGTGCCCAGAGTGCATCACGCTCCCTGTGACGGTCCCAGTTCCGTCAATGCCCCTGCAGCACATGGGCTAACAATGCTTGAGTTGGCGGTGCTTGGCCTGTTCAGCGGTGCTTGCCATGGCGGTCTTTGCTCTGTTCAGCGGTGCTTGCCCTGTTCAGCGGTGCTTGCCATGGTGGTCTTTGCCCTGTTCAGCGGTGCTTGCCCTGTTCAGCGGGGCTTGACTTTGCTGTCTCTGACCTGTGCAGCGGTGTGTGCCATGGCGGTCCCTCATTGCCCAGTGGGGCTGTGGCTGCCGGGGCCCTCCTGGGCACTGACTCTAGCGGCGGTCTCCGGACCAGTGACGATTGTGCTGCCCTCCTGGTCACTGACTCTGGCAGTGGTCTCCGGACCAGTGACGATTGTGTTGCCCTCCTGGGCACTGACTCTGGCGGTGGTCTCCGGACCAGTGAGGATGGGGCTGGCGGTGGCGTCCTGGGCAGCAGGGAGGATGGCGGCCTTCCCAGACTTTTGCGACTTCTTCTGCCCCTTCTCCGCCTTGGGAGGAGTCACAGCTGACTCGACACTCCCCCCGGGACCCTTGTGAGCGGCTTTGCCGGCAGGAGTCTTCACCCTCTCCCGTCGGGCACTGTCCAACTTCTGGTGCTTCACAGGGGGTGGACTGGCAGTGCTTTGGCTCAGTGTCACACTGGCTGCCCTGGTGCCCGGTGCACTCCACATACCTCTAACAGGCACCACTGGTACCGGACTTTTTTTTGGCTGAGGTGCTAGTACGGGACCTATGAATTGGAGGGGGGGGTGGTGGGACAGAGGTCAAGGTTGCTCAGGAAAAGTTTCTGACGAACACTGGGACGGGTAGCTGGAGGGGGTCTGGGAATGGAGGAAGAGGAGGTGGTTGTAGGAGATGTAACTTTTGATGCTTTGGGTGCAGGTGCATGTTCTGGAGGCTGTCGTGAGGTGGATGGATGTTGGGTGTGTGGGTGCCCGCGTTTGTTTACTTTGGGAGGGGGCGTCACAGACACACTGGGAGAGGACACAGGGGACGTGTAAATAGTAGTGGGGGTGGTGAGTGCAGGTGAGCGAGGAGTGGTGGTGGGTGTTCTGGTGCGAGTCCTAGTGGCTGTAGTGGTAGTGCATGCAGGTGAGAGTGTAGACAACACTGGGAGGGAGGAGGGAGATGACGAGGAGGGGGACACAGTGGAGGCAGTGGATGTTGCTGTGTCTGTATGTGGGTGATGCTTGTGTGAGTGCCTGTGGGATGTGTGGTGCCTATGTTTGCCTGAGCTGCCCTTGTGTGTTGACGTATGTGCAGGCTGGTCTGATGGTGTGCTTGGGATAGGCTGAGGTACAGGGGATTGGGTCTGGGTGGAGGAAGTTGGAGGGGGAGGCTAGACACAGGGACAATGGCTGCCATCAGTGCTGAGGCCAGAGATTGCAGGGTTCGATGATGGGCAGCCTGACCAGAATGAATGCCCTCCAGGAATGCATTAGTGTGTTGCAACTCCCTTTCTACACCCTGGATGGCATTCACAATGGTAGACTGCCCAACAGTGAGTGACCTGAGGAGGTCAATGGCCTCCTCACTGAGGGCAGCAGGGGTGACTGGGGCAGGGGCTGAGGTGCCTGGGGCGAAGGTGATGCCCACCCTCATGGATGAGGGGGCACAGGCGAAAGCTGAGGGGCTGCTGGAAGGGTGGTGCTGGTAGGGGGGGGTGGCGGCTGAGCCTGTAGAAGTGGGGGGCACAGATGGTGCCGCCACCACAAGGGAGCTCCCAACGGAGGACGAGTCCGTGTCGCTGGTTGCTGATCCGGTTACCGCCGTGAAGCTCCCCTCGCCCTCCGTCCCACTGGTGTATTCAGTCCGTGGTGTGGCCCTCCATGGCCATGTGGGATGCAGCCCCCTCATGCTCCGGTGCCCCTGTACCTCCACCTGATGATGCTGATGCACAAAAGAACAGGGAGAGCACAAAAGGGGTGGGGAAACAGAAGAAAGACAGGTTGATTGCATGGCTTACAGCTACCGTTGGCGGACAACACAGACACAGCAGCCCCCTGCACTACGCCGTGCTCTTGGCCTCTACAGATGCAGTTCCTGGGATATGGCCTACATGGCTATGATGGACATCTGCACACATAGATGACACAGGGGCATGTATACCTGTACTTGGCACTCTACAGAGGTAGGGTGGAGTGCCACATGGCCTGCATTACGGAGGGGCCTAGCCTACGGAACTCGCCCTGGCCTAGGGAAACCCACAGCCCTCCTCCCCCACCCAGACCCCTCCACTGCGCGCAAAGTCATGAGAAGGTGAGTGTACTCACCCCCTTGTGTCTGCTGTGATGCACTCATGCGCCTATCCAACTCAGGGTAGGCCAACGCCAGGATCCGGAACATCAGGAGGGTCATGGTGCGACGGGCACCCCTCCCACATTGGGAGGCCATCCCCAGCTGAGCCTCCGCCGTCTTCTTGCTCCAGCGGCGAATGTCCTCCCATCTTTTCCGGCAGTGGGTGCTCCGTCTCTGGTGGAACCCCAGGGTCTGGACGTCCTTGGCGATGGCACGCCAAATATCCTTCTTCTGGTGGGCGCTGATCTACATGACATGTACAGGGGAAGAAGAGAAGTCATTACCAAAGGCACCGTCGAAGTGAGTGGCCCAAATCCGTGCCCTTGCCATGTGGCACCTACATTCACACTCCTTCATGCTCGCAGAACTCTGCCCCCTTCCTACTTACATCCAGCCCTCTCCACCCAGGCATAGCCCATACAACTTGCACCCTATGTACTCACCTGTTGGTCTGGAGGACCGTAGAGTAGCGTGCACTGGGGGAGGACCCCGTCCACGAGCTTCTCCAACTCCTGTGCAGTGAAGGCAGGGGCCCTTTCCCCAGACGCACGTGCCATTGTCTCTTCCAGACCGAGGTCACAGCAGCACTTGCAGTGTAGGTCCTCTCCTGTTGAAGATCAGGTATCGAGTGATTGAACAGATAGAAAATGGGGGTTATGTCTGCGGCGGTGACGTCCACGGCGGTGCGTATCATCACCGCCGGCCCACTTCGTCATTGGCTCCTGGGACCCATAGGGTCCAATGTTAACCAATGCAGCATTGTGCCGCGGTTTACGACCGCCTACTGCGACGGTGTACAACGCCAGCGCAGTTACCTCACATCCCATTGTCCCACGTTAGAGGTCAGGCATCTGCCATTTCAGGGGCCCACATGGCTTCATTTTCAACTATGTCACACATAACTAGGCCTGGACTTAACACACATACAGAAAGCTTTTTGTATTTTGTGTCGCGTTCTGTGTAGCTGTGGGTACATACCTCAGAATTGGTTGACTCTGTGGTCGCTGTTGTCCTTCCTAGGCACCGTCAGTTGGGACATGTGAGGAGATGGCGGAATCCTCCGGTGTACCGACCGCTGGTGGACCTGTTGACAATGGAGGAGTGACATTTAATCATCACCTACAGGTTTGACCGTGCCACAATCCAGGAACTGTGTACCCAGTTGGAGCCAGACCTTATTTCACCAATCCGCCATCCCACAGGAATCCCACCTCAAGTGCAGGTTCTATCAGTGCTCCATTTCCTAGCAAGTGGGTCATTTCAAACAACAGTGGCCATGGCATTAGGGATGTCCCAGCCTATGTTTTCCAACGTGTTGTCCAGAGTGTTGTCTGCCCTGCTGAAACACATGAGGAGCTACATCAATTTCCCTCAGGTGGAGGATTTGGCTACAGTTAAAGGTGACTTCTATGCCCTGGGACATATCCCTAACATTGCCATTGATGGGACCCATGTAGCTCTGGTCCCCCCCCACAGGAGTGAACAGGTGTACAGGAACTGGAAGAGTTATCATTCCATGAATGTACAGATGGTATGTTTGGCAGACCAGTACATCTCGAAGGTAAATGCTATGTTCCCTGGCTCAGTGCATGACGCCTACATCCTGCGGAATAGCAGCATCCCTTATGTGATGGGTCAACTCCAGAGGCACCTGGTGTGGCTATTAGGTGACTCTAGTTACCCCCAACCTGTCATGGCTACTGACCCCACTGCGGAATCCCATGACCAGGGCAGAGGAACGCTACAATGAGGCCCATGGGCAGACTAGGAGGGTGATCAAACGCACCTTCGGCCTCCTGAATGGCCAGGTTCAGGTGCCTGCATATGACAGGTGGTTCTCTATTCTACTCACCAAGGAAGGTGTGCCAGATCATCATCGCCTGCTCCATGCTTCACAATCTTGTTTTGCGGCGCCGGGTGCCTTTTCTGCAGGAGGATGGTCCAGATGACGGTGTTGTGGCAGCTGTGGAGCCTGTGGACAGTGATGAGGAGGAAGCTGAGGAAGAAGACATTGACAACAGGGACTCTGTAATACAGCAATATTTCCAGTGACACACAGGTAAGAACAATTTCTTTACTAGTACATTTACTTTCACACTTCTACCTCTATCCTGTCTGTCAATTTGAAGCAGTATTTGGTAACTGAGTTGTACATTTCCATTACGGTTTCAAAGGTGTGGTTACCAACGTGTGTCATCTGCTTGCATCCTTCATGGACTTGTGATGTGTGACATAGGTATGTTTACATTACATTTTCGAAAGGATTTCGTCATTGTCATAGATAATACACATTTTAAAAATCACAGACTGACTCCAGATTGTTTTGTGGTTCAAGGGTGTTTATTGAAGTGCTAATTATTGGAGGGGGTGGCAAAATGGTGATGGGTGATGGTGGAGGAATGTCCATGGCAGAGTCCAGTCTATTAGTCTCACAGGTGCACTGCCCATATGGGCATAGGAAGTGGAGCCGGGGCAGTTCGAATATGGACAGGGTAACAAAGTGGGACACTGGGATGACAATCAGGGTGGTCTCATTTCTTGGCAGGGGTCTTGCCATCGTGCTCTGTCCTGTTCCTGGATCTCAGAGACCGCTTGCGGGTGGTTCTCTGTCTGCAGGGGGTGGGGTGCTGGTGTGGTGGTCCTGTGGCGGGGCGTCCTGTCCACTAGCGCCGGCGGAGGTGGTGGGCAGTTCATCATCCAGGCTAGTGTCAGGGGCCCCTTGGAGTACCACGGTGTCCCTCATGGTGTTCTGTATGTCCTTCAGCACCCCTACGATGGTGCCCAGGGCGGAGCTGATGGTTCTGAGCTCCTCCCTGAACCCCAAATACTGTTCCTTCTGCATGCGCTGGGTCTCCTGCAACTTGGCCAGGACCGTAGCCATCGTCTCCTGGGAGTGGTGGTATGCTCCCATGATGGAGGAGAGGGCCTCGTGGAGAGTGGGTTCCCTTGGCCTATCCGCCCCCTGTCGCACAGCAGCCCTCCCAGTTCCCCTGTGTTCCTGGGCCTCCGTCCCCTGGACCGTGTGTCCACTACCACTGCCCCCAGGTCCCTGTTGTTGTTGGGGTGGTGGGTTTTCCTGGGTTCCCTGTAGTGGTGGACACACAGCTGATTGACGTGTCCTGGGTACGGAGGTATGGGTCCGCTGGGTGGGTGCTGTGCTGGTGTTACCAGAGGGTGGAAGGTCAGTGTTGGGCTGTGCCTGTGCGAGGGGAACCGACTGTCCCGAGGCCCACGATGGTCCGGGCTGGTCATCTGGATCCAGTTGGCCAGAGCTGCTGTCATCACTGTGGGCCTCTTCTGTGGGTGGGGTAGAGATGTCTGGACCCTCCTGTCTGGTGACGTTAGGTAGTGGTCCTGCAGGGGTATAAAAGCATGATTATTGCATCTGTGTGTGTCATGGTGTGCAATGGGTGGGTGAGCGTGTATCCCAGTGCTAGCATTCCTGTGTGGGGGCTTGTGTGATGATGGTCAGGGGGTGTTATGGGTATGTGCAGTGGGCATGCTTTAGTGATGGGTGTCCATGCAGGGCTTGGTGTTGGGATGTGTGGTTTGTGTTATTAGTACATTAGTGAGGAGTTGGAGTGATAGGGGAGGGAGTAAGGGTGGGGGTGTGTGATAGCATGCAGGTAGGGTGGGGGATATGATAGTTAAGATTTGACTTACCAGTGTCCATTCCTCCACCGACTCCTCCGAGGCCCTTGGGATGCATAATGGTCAAGACCTGCTCCTCCAATGTTGTTAGTTGTGGGGGAGGAGGTGGGGGTCAGTCGCCAGTCTGCTGAACCGCGATGTAGTGCCTGGAGACCACGGAACGCACCTTCCCCCGTAGGTCGTTCCACCTCTTCCTGATGTCCTCCCGATTTCTTGGGTGCTGTCCCACTGCGTTGACCCTGTCCACTATCCTTCGCCATAGCTCCATCTTCCTAGCTATAGAGGTGTGCTGCACCTGTGATCCAAATAGCTGTGGCTCTACCCGTACGATTTCCTCCACCATAACCCTGAGTTCCTCCTCCGAAAACCTGGGGTGTCTTTGGCGTGCCATGGGGTGGTGTAGGTGATGTGTGGGGTGGTGTAAGTGGTGATGAGTGTGGTGATGTGTAGTGGTGTGGGGTGTTTTGTGCGTGGATGTTGTATGGGTGATGGTGTTGTGTGCCTCTGTGTGGTGGGGTTGTCTATTGCTGTGCTCTCTCTCTTTCACCTTCGTCTCAAATTTTTGGTTGTGGGAGTTTGTGGGTGATGTGGGTGTGTGTTTTATATTGTGTTGGGTGTGTGGGAGTGGTGTTTGTATGTGTATCAGGTGTGTGTATTTTGAATTGTCCAATGTGGCGGTGTTTTGGAGATGTGTGTGTATTTTGAGTGCAGCGGTGTGTACCGCCAATGGAATACCACGGTTGAAAGACCTCCGCGTGGATTCGTGAGTCGTAATAGCATGGGCGTGTTTCTGTTGGCGTGACGGTGGAGGATTTGTTTTCGCCAGTTTATCACTGACCTTTGGTGTGGCGGACTTGTGTGGGTGTCTGAATTTAGGCGGATTCCGAGATGTGTGTCATAATAGCTGTGGCAGAATTCCGTGGCCGCGGCGGTGTATTGGCGGTCTTCTGCACGGCGGTAAGCGGCTTTTACCACCAATGTTGTAATGACCCCAATAATGTACCCGTAATACGGCTGGTGGTATATCCATCACTTTACCATCACTTTTGGGACGGATTAACACCTCCTCCAAAGTTGTAATAAGGGCCAGAGTGTTGATTACATCTGCAAGGCCAGAGGCAACCACGTTGCAGATGGTGCGTTGAAAATTTCCCTGCACTCAGTCTTTGCGTGGATTTCAGTCCTCTTCTACCAGCTTCATCTTTCAAGGGCCCAGGGACTGGATGGGGCACCACTTGGCAGGGCAGGAGTCTCACCAGAGAGTTCAGGTGCTGGTAGAGGAAGTCTTTGATGACTCTGAGACTTCAACAACGGAAGGCAAGCTCAACTCAAGCCCTTGAAGATTCTTTTTAACCAGGAATGTACAAAAAAGTCCAGTCTTTGTCCCCTTTCACAGGCAGAAGCAACAACTGCAGGATAGCCCAACAAAGCACAGTCACAGGCAGGGGCAGCACTTCTCCACAGCTCTTCTCCTTGGCAGCTGATTTTCCTCTGGTTTTGGGTACCCTTTCTGTCTTTGAAGTTGGCAAATTTGAAAGGAAAGTCTCTGTTGTTCACAAGATCCTGCCTTGCCCAGGCCAGGCTCCAGACTCATACCAGGGGGTTGAAGACTGCATTGTGTGATTGCAGGTACAGCCCATTCAGGTGTAAGTGCCTACTCCTCCCTCCACTCTAGCTCAGATGGTCCATTAGGATATGCAGGCTACTCCCTAGCTCCCATTGTCTCACTGTCTAGAGGGAATTCACGCCAGCCCAACTTTCTTAAAGTGGCATTTTCAAACTGTGTTTTTAAATTGTGAGTTCAGAGACACCAAACTCCAAATTTCTATCTGCTCCCAAAAGGAAGTTGTACTTAAATATTATTTAAAAGCAGCTCCCCATCTTAACTTATGGGAGAAATAGGCTTGCAAGAGTGAAAGCTTAGTTTCGAAATCTTTCACTGTTAGGACATGTAAAACACACCAGTACATGTCCCACCTTTAACATCCAGTGCACCCTGCCCATAGGGCTACCTGGGGCCTAATTTAGGGGTGCCTTACATGTAGAAACAGGGAAGGTTTAGGCCTGGCAAGTGGCTACACTTGCCAAGTCGAATTGGTGGTGCAAGACTGCACACACAGACACTGCAGTGGCAGGTCTGAGCCATGTTTATAGGGCCACTCATGTGGGTGTAAACCAGTGCTGCAGGCCCACTAGTAACATTTGATTTACAGGCCCTGTGTACCTCTAGTGTACTTTACTAGGGACTTACTAGTAAATCAAATATGCCAATCAGGAATAAACCAATTACACATACATTTTACACAGGAGCACTTGCACTTTAGCACTGGACAGCAGTGGTAAAGCGCCCAGAGTACCAAAAACTGCAAAAACAGAGTCCAGCACACAGTCAAAACATGCGAAGCAGAGGCAAAAAAGACAGGGGAGAGCACACCATGGATGTCAGGTCTAACACTCACAATCTCAACATCATTTCCTACACAGACGACACTCAAATCATCCTCTCACTCAGCAATGACCCCTCCACCACCAGGACCAACTTCCATAGGTGCATGACAAGCATCGCTAACTGGGTGAAGAGCAACAGCCTGCAGCCGTCACAGACAAGATGGAAGTACTGATCTTTGACAACAACAGCAACACATGGAATGACTCCTGGTGGCCATCAGACCTAGAACCCCCACCCACTCCCACTGACAGTGCCAGAAACCTCAGAAGCATCACTTGAAAACAAGCTCACTATTAAATCACAGATCAGCGCTGTTTCCTCTGCCTGCTTCCTCACTTTGCACATGCTATGAAAGATCAAGTGGCTACCCCTACATACGAGACACATTGTGACACACGCCCTCATCACTAGTGGACTGGACTCCGGCAACAACCTCTACATAGAGATTACCACACACCTCCAACAGAGACGTCAGACCTTACAGAAAAACACAGCCAGACTCATTCTCGGCCTTCCCCAGCAGACCCACATCACACTCCACCTCAGGCAATTCCACTGGCTCCCAGTACAGAGGAGATGCCAATTCAAGTTGCTGACCCATGCACACAATGCTCTACACAACCAAGGACCCATGTACAATAACCACTACCTGAAAATCCACCAAACGTCGAGAATACTACACTCTCACCCTTGTTCACTTGCCCATACTACCCGCATCTACAGGAGCAGAAGTGGAGGATGCTCCTTCTCTCACATCACAGAAAAACCTGGAATGGACTTTCCACGCACCTCCAGACCATCACCTCACTTCCAGAATTCCAAATAGCCCTCAAGATCTGGCTATTCAAATAAGCTTCTTGGACCTGCAAGCGTCTGGATACCCTATTGGGTCATTAGCTTCACTTTATAAATCCTGATTGTTTGATGATTAATTGAACACTATCATAATTCTGGCTTACAGTTTTTGGTAGAGAAAACAACGAGTGGGAAATTAACATGTAGTGGAAAGGAGCTGTGGCTTTTCACCATGCTGCCACATTCTGCTCCTGGCCTGTGCCCATATTTGTTGGGCATTCATTTGGCAGGGCTCAAGAAAACATTATATTTGTGTGATCATGAACACACACACTGTGCTTGTCAGTTATCTCTCCCTCCGCGTTTTATTGACAGGAGGATGAAGGGGCCTGTGGCTACTTGACCAAGATCCATCCAAGAGTGCAGATTAAGAACAAGTAAATGGATGTCAGGATTGTGCATGTGTGAGGGTGTACTTCAGCTACATCCCCTAATACAAGTATAACCCATATTATTTAGCAGATTTGCTGTGCATGTCCCTTGCAGTACAACATATCTGCTAAATTAGGGCTGTTGGAGGACTAACCAATGTACCGGGGTGTCCAACTAGAATATGCACAGATCAGCAAGGGTGATATCCCAAGCCCTGTCACAGCTTCTGATAGGGCTGGGCATCAAGTTCTATTAAAAGCTGGGACACCACTTGAGGCAGATCTTCAAGTCCTTTATCCTACACATGCTGCATTGACTGGCTTCTGGTTGGTAGAGCAGGAGTTAAGGAGTAAGTCTTGCTGGTTTCTTTTTCCAGTGCCAGATTCCAGCCCTGCTGCTGCCAGGGAGGAGTTCCTAGCAAAGGGAACAAGGTAAGTAAATGAAAATATCAGTGTTGCTCTGTGTGTGCATGTGTGTGTCTGTGTGTGAGCATAAGTGAGATTGAGAGAGAGTGAGTAGGTGGGTGTGAGTGAGAAAGACTGAGTCAGAATGAGTGAGTGCAAATAATTGAGTGATTGAGTCTGAGAGAGTGTGATATGAGTGATTTAGAATGTGTGAGAGTGTAAATGTGAGTGTGTGTGTGATACTTTGATAGTGATAGTGGGAGAGAGTGAGAATGTGAGTGAGAGTGTAACAAAGTGAGAGGGCAAGAAAGTAAAAGAAAGTGAAAGTAAGGGAGTAAGAGTGATCATGAGTCAGCATGTTCATGAGAAAGAGTGAGTGTGTGAGTGACAGGATATGAGTGAGTGAAGGGGAGTGAGAATAAACATAAGTGAAAATGAGTGAAAATGACAATGAATGAGTGAATGTTAGTGAGCATAAACGAATTTGAGTGAGTGCTGGGAATTCTTGTGAGTCTGCCGCTGTCACTGTCATACTGGAGGCACCCATGGCAACATGCTGGTGGTGGTGTATTGTAGTCAGTTCATGGCATAGGAGATGGTATCTATGGCTGAATGGAAGCCCCAGCATACTGGAGGTAAATCTTGAAACTTGGGGACACCAATGGAAAAATTCTGGCACTGGAATATTGAATGAATTTCTTGTCCAAAGGAGGGCAACCAATGTTTATGGAAAGTGGGGTTTAAAACTGATCCTGGTATACTGGATGAGTTTTTAGCATATGAGGTACCCATAGTATGCTGCTCCATCCTTGAAAAACGTTTTTCAATGGCATTTTGCAGACAATGTTTGCCATAGGGAGGGGGGTGTCCAGGTTATATGGATGGGTGCATACCCATTCCAAAAAGCTAACCTTAGCACATTAGCACACTGAAAGTGAATGAGTGAGTGAGTGAAGTTTGCATCTATTATCCATGAGATGAGTCAAGAAATAACTTACCCTGAATCCTGCCTATCCTTTATCGAATCCTGGGATTTAGTGCCCACCACAAAATAACATGATAAAAACAAAATTTGTTCTTAGATTGACTAACACTGGTCTCCCCCTCATCCACTGCTGTCTTTCAGAAATGAAACTAGAAGGGTTAATTCCACTTTCAGGTCAACTGAACCAAGTCTTCAGGTTTTGAATTTTACACCAATGGGTATCCTTATTTGGTTTCTGATCACAGTTTCTCACCATAAGCCCAATTAGTTATTTGATCAAGCACAATCATTACTCATTGACGTTCAGCATATGTGATTGATATCAGAAGTTTAATTATTATTCTGAAGTTTCTTCATATATAACAAAGGCTAATAAACTGTCCTTAGTTGACTTTTAATAAGTGGGTCACTAATTGCCAAAATAGCCTATGACTCAAAAATCACCAATGTCTGTGACTCCATTTCCATCACACTGGGACAAGCTCCATACTCAAAGAGCTGAATCCTATAGTTACAATCTTGGTGTCAGATTTACAAACACTTTGAGTTGGTTTGCATTACTTTTAAACACAAATCTAACCATAAAAAAATGGGTTATTGATTGGCGGGGATGGAAGACTCACTCAGCTGACAGCCACACCCCTTGTCAGGGTGAACCACAAAAGTCACTAAATTAGCCTCTGCTTAATCCTCTGTTTCTGTGGCACAAAAGCAGGCAGGCTTAACTCAAAAGTAATGTGGAAAGAATTTCTGGAGCACACAAACAGTAATAAAGTGAAAACACAACACAAGAAAAAATCCAAACTAATTTTGCAAAATAGAGCAAATGTTAATATATAAAATGATACCAGAACTACATTAATTCAATCAGTAGAATTGAAGATATGCCATTTTTTATTTTTAGGTAGATATAGATCCTGAAAAACAAACTGCCACTTGTAGTCATCTTGTCATGCTAGACTGGGGTAAAGTCACAAGTTCATACCAACCATGATGGAGCACAGGCGAAATACATGGACTAAGTTAGTCCCTCTGAAAAGCTTACCTTCTCAAAGGCCTGGCCGAAGATTTCTTTTTGCTTTGGAAAAGGCTGCGAGGAGCAGGGAAAGAGCATCACAGATGGTCATTGCTGTAGTGCAAAGAGTAGGCCGAGTGGCGCAGGTTGTCAGCGATGTAGCACAAAGAATCAGACGTCACAGTCCATCATTGCATTGGCAGCCACCATGGGCTGTTGTTGCTGTAGTAAAAAATGTAGATCGTCCATTGCTAGTCATTGCAGTTGACTGAAACCAGGGTGGGCATTGTCACAGTCCCAGAGAATCCAAAACCTAAGAATTTCTCCTTTCTTCTTAGGAGGAGCTCAAGTGATGCCAGTTAAGTGTCCAGGACCTGGGGTAGCACCACTTGGGAATCAGGAACTCACTTCAGCAGAGGCCAGCAGGTTGTAGGCAGGTCCAGGCAGGTCCAATGCAGTAAGTTAGCTGGGCAGTTTCAGGGAGGCCTGTGGAGCTTGTTGTGTCCCTGTAGCTCTTACAGGAGGTCAACCAACTGACCATTGGAATCACTAAGGATAGCCTGGGATAAAAGGAGCAGGTCCATTCTTTCTTCTCAGAAAGCAAGGCAGTCCTGAAGCAGCAGGGCTGTCCTTTCGTAGCCGCAGTGTAGTCCCCTTGTGGCATGAGAGTTCTTCTGCCATTCATGGTCATATGACCCAGGATACTGGCAGAAGGCACACATGGCTAGGACCAGAAAATGCCAACTTTCTAAAAAGTGGTATTTTCAGAATTATGACTTAAAATCCAACTTTACCATTAAAAATGATTTTAAATTACAATTTATTTGAGTCTAAACAGCATATTTCTGTCTGCTTCCAATCGAACGTTAACACTAATTAAATGTAATAAGGTAACCCAGTGTTATCCAATAAGAGAGATAGACCTTGTTGTAGAGAAACAAAAACAACTTTAGCAGTTTTTACTACAGGGACATGTAAATTCTAAACCCACATGTCCTTTTTTATATTCAATGCACCTTCCACTATGAGCCTTTTTGGGCCTACCTTAGGGATGACTTAGAAGTATTAAAAAGGAAGATGTAGGCCTGGCAAAGATGTATTTTGCCAAGTCAAAATGTCAGTTTAAAATTACACTACAGATTCCGGTGGCTGGCCTGAGACATGTTTCAACATGCTACTTAAGTGGGTGGCACAATGACTTCTGCTGCCCACTAGTAGCTGTTAATTTACAGGACCTTTGTACCCGTAGTGCCATTTACCAGGAACTCCAAGTAAATTGAATGTTCCAATTAGTTATAGTCCAATTTTTCCATGCTTGAAGGAGAGAACACAAGCACTTTAACACTGGTTAGAGGTGGGAAAGTGTACATAGACTTAATGCCAACAAAAACAAATCCAGCAAAACAGCAGGGGTGATGGCAAAAGACATGAGAGAATACTACACCAGTGATGTCAAGCTTAACACAACACAAAGGGTTATGCTAGGATTGTAACCTAAAGTAACGCAAAGCTGTGCACTGTGCTGCCTTCCATTACTTTGTGTCAAGAGGACATTCTGGGGGGGATGCAATTGGTTACAATTAACCAATGATTGATTGTGCCACAAATCCTTATCTACGAAGAATCGGAGACAGGGATTTGCTCCAGAATCCTGAACCTTGCTCTGTGGGGCATGGCTGTTTAAAATACACAAGTGCAGGGAGAGAGCAGTACAGCACCACATCTTAGTATACATGGCACTGTTCTGCTCTCTCTCTTTTGGCCAACGCAGACCAGCAACTATACTTGCTGTGCTGCGTTGTGTTGCATCTTATTAAAGCAGGCAGACACGCGGCACCTTTATTCATACATTTGTATCATACCGTGGAGAAAAGAATAGCTAGAAAACAAGATAACATCATTATTTATTAGAGTGCAGGTTTACGTTATTTTCAGTGTTGAAATGTAGGTTGTGTGCCTGGTGAATCAGTAGATTTAGGAAAGGTTTGCTCTACAAAGATACCACCTACAGACATGCATACATTCCAGACATGAATGACACTTGCAATTACATTGAGTCAGAAAAATGCTTACAGATGTGGACTATTTGTGCTGGACCAGAGTTTGGCATTATTTGCATACCTAAGCAGGCTGGTTTTGTACATGTGCTTTGGAAATGCTTTACATTGGTACAGTGAAAGTGGAAGCATTTCTAAAACCTATTATGTGAAGACGTTATTACAGCACAATAGAGAACTTCATCGTGGGTGGTATTAGCTCCTAACCTAAGCTGGGGTAAGCAGCAACAAGGTTTGCTCATCTCCCCTTATTCTCCTAGTCTCAGGAGGGTGTTTATCCCCACCTGGATTTAGGTACAGCCTGCTGTGCAGACCGCCAATTCACGTAACTCTTCTGCCGTCGTAGTGTTACGCGGCATGCACCAGTACATTAAAATTATGCCCCCCCCCAAAAAAAAAAAAATCTGCGGCCCATGCATGCAATATGTACATCTTCACTAGTGTACAATCACACCTTCTATTTACAGTTCTATTTACAGTTCTTAGTATGGTCTGAAGTATTGTTTACGAGCTAGTTATTATTACAATTATTATAATGCTTGAAACGACTTTTGTAGGTGTCAAACTCTTTGTGAAAAAGAGACAAACACCACACTATTTCATGCTGATTCTTGTAAAATTATGTATTCTCCAGGAAAATGATTGCCCTGTTGAAAAAAAAGAGAAAAGATAGTAGCATTGTAGATTGTCAGATCTGCTGACTATCCGAAGGAGCAAATTTAGAGCAACGGGAGTCCTTGAAAAAATGTATGCTTCAAAGTTTTCAGGGCCTACTTCTGTGGATTACTGTGGATCTTCTAAATGTCGAGAATCTACTCTAAGTTTAGGAGAAAACGTTCAATGAGTAACTTTCAAAATTTTACAAATGGGTTACTGAACCTGGTCGTTAGAACTGTTTTGTTTAGCTGATGAGACCATTCACATGCCTATATGGACTGATCTTGTCTGTGCACATACAGTATGAGTCTTTGCATGTCTACTATTTTGTGGCTGGCCATTATAGCTTTAAACGTGACTCGGCACTTTTCAGAATATAGTTTAACTGGGGTAAGGGTCATAGAGGTTATCATCTAGAGCACAGTCCCACCTAGAACCGAAGCAAATAAAGAGAGAAATATATCCCATGTGACTCATCTCACATTTAATTTTCCCGCCACAAAGTAGGGACGATCCAACTCTGTAATTTCTCCGTGTCTAACCAACCACATCAAGAAATATAATTTTACAAGTAGTTTAAAGGAAAACAACAAGGCCCGTATTTATACTTTTTTTAGCGCCGCATTTGCGCCGCTTTTTGACGCAAAACGGCGCAAACCTACAAAATACAATGGGCCCGTATTTATACTTTTTTTAGCGCCGCATTTGCGCCGCTTTTTGATGCAAAACGGCACAAACCTACAAAATACAATGGTATTTTGCAAGTTTGCGCCGTTTTTGCGTCAAAAAACGACGCAAATGCAGCGCAAAAAAAGTATAAATACGGGCCCAAGTGTGCAATGCATTGTTTTTTATATTTTAGGAGTTTTGTTTCGTGACGTGTGAAACCTTTTGGTTGAGCGCTAATGAAGATAAGTGTACAGTAAAATGGCAATGACAGGGGCAATGGAGACAGAGAGGACAGAGAAAGAAATTGCTTCAGATGTTACTCAGTCTCTGCACGTGGTCTAGCATTCAGTTAGTAAGCATTTTTAGGGAGATCCGTTTCTATGATCTCTCTGAAATGCTTCTAATTGGAGTCTGATGTTCCAAAATCTTGGATTTTATACTTAGATGGTACTGCCACCCTGTTTCATCCATTTGAATGAGAATTTATGAAATTAAGTGGACAGACAAAGGCCAGAGGATCCTTTTTGGGGTTTAGTATGGTGTCATTTTTCATAGCTAAGCTGGGAATATTTCCCAATATGGCTTGTAGATGGGCTTTGTATTTGATTGAGGCTTTGTCTGGAAGCCATGGGAGAGCTTTTAAGGAGATGTGTTGTTCAATTTAATTCAAGTAATCTTTATTTGGTCATTACTGACCATAAAAGTACAGCACAATTAAAATCCAAAATATATGCTTAAGTTAATAAGACACATTTCAGAACCATTTCAATATCACAGATCTTTTCTAATCCTTCACAAAAGACTGGAATATTTTCAGAATGTATTGTAGTTAATTAAAAAGGCAGTTTTTCAAAAAGCAAAACAGCATTCCAAAGAGTAAAATACAAAGATCAGAAAAGAAAGACACTCCTTGCAGACACATATAGCAAAACAATCAGATGTCAATGTTAGACCTGGCATCCTTGGCGTGGTCTCCCCTGTCTTTTTTGCCTCTACTTCCCATGTTTTGACTGTGGGTTGGACTCTATCTTGTTGCACTAGAGGTGTCCAGGGCCTGTAAATCAAATGCTACTAGTGGGCCCGTAGCACTGGTTGTGCCACCCATATGAGTAGCCCAGT
The DNA here is from genome assembly GCF_031143425.1 of Pleurodeles waltl. Classification (NCBI taxonomy): domain Eukaryota; kingdom Metazoa; phylum Chordata; class Amphibia; order Caudata; family Salamandridae; genus Pleurodeles; species Pleurodeles waltl. Next base: position 565,588,716 of record NC_090449.1, read on the forward strand.
AAACATGTCTCAGACCTGCCCCTACAGTGTCTGTGTGTGCAGTCTTGCACTGCCAGTTGGACCTGGCAAGTGTGCCCACTTGCCAGGCCCAAACCGTCTGTTTTTATAAAGGCAGAGCAGAGGAGAATTGCTGCCCCTGCCTGTGAAAGGGAACAAAGACTGGACTTTGGGGTGCATTCCTGCTTGAGAAGAATCTCCAAGGGCTTGGATTGAGCTTGCCTCCTGTTTTGAAGTCTCAGGGCCATCAAATACTTCCTCTGCCAGCACCTGGACTCTCTGATGATACTCCTGCTCGGCCAAGTGGTACCCCATTCAGTCCCTGCGCCCTTGAAAGGTGAAGTTGGCAGATTAAACACAAACAGAACACTGTGCGGGAACATTTTCGATGCACCACCTGCAACGTGGCTGAAAAACGACACTCCACCCTCTTCGCGGCTAGAATCGACACTCCACCTGCATCGCGGATGAGAGATCGATGAATCACAGTGGGAGAAATGACGCAACACATTCTTGCGGCTGCTCATAATGATGCAAACCCCCATGCAGCACGGTTTTCTAAAACCGTGCAACTGGGTTCTAATTCATCATCACTGGGTGTCAAAGTCATCATGAATCTGCGCAGATCCGAGGTGCACTGTCAAGAAATCGATGCATCACTCTCTTGCGAGGGAGAAAAATTACGAATCGCCTACCCAACCTGAGAAGAAACGATGCACGGCCTCACGCGTGAGTAAGGAATTTACGCATCGCTGACTTTTCAGACACACGCTCGCCCGTGCGGCTTTATTTTTGACACAAACCAGGTACTTTGCATAAAATCAACATTTCCATTGTTTTTTATGAGGTAAGGCTCTTATGCGTTTGAAAATTCTTATCTTGACTTGTGTTTTTCGTTTTGGTCATGTTTGATTTAGATAAATATTACTTATTTTTCTAAACCGGTGTGATGTTCATTTTGTAGTGTTTTCACTGTTTTACTGTGTGTGTTGGTACAAATACTTTACACATTGCCTCTGAGATGAGCCTGACTGCTTGGGTCAAGCTACCTAGGGGGTGAGCAGTGGTTATCTTGAGCGTGTATCTCCATTGCCCTGACTAGAGTGAGGATCCCTGCTTTAACAGAGTGCAAACTGACTGTCAACCAGAGACCCTATTTCTAACAGCCAACACTACAAAAAAACACAATATACATCCTTAAAGTGCATAGCAATGTGCAAAAAGCAATAAGATCCAGAACAATAATGCTAAAAAATATGTGCATTCAATTTAAAAAACAAATCAAAATAAGGCAAGTTATTTTTGGAGACAATGTTGCTAAAATTAATTTTAAAGCATTTCAGAGGAATACATTCTCCTTAATTTTATAGCAGAAATAATACAATTTAAAACAGAGAAACAGACATCAGGGGATATCAACCTTTGTAAAAAATGCAAGCCATCTAGATGTGTAGTAACATTTCTGTGTAATGAAATAGGATGTAAAAAATGGGATCTTAAAATGCAATATAGTGTGCAAAAAAACAGAAAGTTTATTGCTGATTGCAAGAAACAGCATTGCGGGGGCAGCAAGGTAATGAGTTAAACCAGGAACCAGTTATTGGAAATGCTACCATGAAATGAACCATATTCAGTTTTAAATGTGAAAGATAATAATCTGTGCTCAGGGTTCTTAATCCAATTTAAATATGATTCAATCCGTACAATGGTAGATAGGGATAGGCACATAACGTGTGATAGAGATCACATCAAGATATTTATATCTCTTCTAACATTTTCCCTACTGGCAAGGTGGCAAGAAATCACAAGGCTAGAATGGATTACATAGTACTACCTATAGTAGATGAAAATTAGCCCAGTGAGCTTATTACAGTGACAATTGTATCAAAAGCTATGATGCGTGCCGTTTCTAGGAAGGTGCTTGGCTTTGATGGGGTCCTAATAGAGTTATTTAAATATAATCCTTATCTTTAGGCACCCCTGATAACTAATTTACTAAGAGGCACAGTAAGGGTGGGTCCCATAGATTCCTGGTGACAATCAATAATGGTGCCAATGTTTAAGAAGAGAAATAGGAGTCTTTCTGCCTGCTAACAACCTTTTTTTCATCATTAGACTTCTTTGCCAAAATCTTAGTGCATGTGATCCCTGGGAAATTAGAAGAATGGGCCAGATCCAACTCTTTTTATTCAGAGGTGCAATATGGGTTTGGATCACCCTAGGTACTGTAGAACAAGCACTTAATTTGTCCCAAATATTAGGCAAATATGTCAAAGCCAGGAGAAGCACCATTCACATGGCATTTATGGACCTCTCTTGTGTCTTTGATCTCGTTGACAGAGGGAAATTATGGGCCCTAATGGGATAAGCTGGTATTGACCCCTTACTGTAGGATTTACATAAGCATCTCCACCAGGATACCATCATGAACGTTTTATACTCCCTAAATGGCGATTGCACTAATTCCATAAGGGTCACAGAAAGGGTAAGGTTGTATACTGGCACCTTTTCTCTTTTTATTTTATATAAATGCCTTAGATTCATTTTTAGTTTCCAGATTAGGGATGTTCCCAAGATTGTCCAACGCCCAGACCCAGTTATTTACATGCAGTCAATGCCATTATTATTGCCCACACACCAAAGGGACTATAGGCCCTTCTGGATGGTTTGTACATTGTTATGAATGATTTTAAGTTCACAGTTAACCAGAACAAAATCTTTCATATCATTTTGTGGTCCAAAAAATACCAAATCCAAAGTTTTTTTTTATTGGAGGTCCCTACTGTTAAAGTCTCCAGCTTTAATTATCTTGGTATTTCATTTGATGCAAATTTAGCTTAGGGTAAGCTAATTAATCAGAGAACTCAAAAGTTCCTGGCATCTTGCAAATCAATTTGTAGGTTCGCTAGTAAATTTGACCGCAAGCCAATTAAAGAGATGTCTATATTATACAAGTGTAAATGTTCCTCGATTGGTACCTATGGTGCGAGAGTATGGGAATATGCTGGTTTGGGCGGTCTGCAGGTAGCTGAAAATAAATCTTTCTGCAGGCTATTGGCAATCTCAAAACTGATGTCAAGCCTCGTAACACAATATAAATTGGGCTAGGTTACTTGTAGGCCCTCGTTAGACTGCCCCTATACTGCTATGGTTAGAAGTATGGGCCACCCCTTAGGTAAATGTTTCCGTAATGGAGTAAAGGGCAGTCTCCAGCTAAATAATATGAATGCTCTCCCTCGGCTAATGTATGTAAAGAATACCTTTGATGAGCTGATATTTTGAATCTCCAGGTCAGATTAATACCCATATCAAGTAAATGGTAAAACAAGGGTTCCCTGCCAATAGTAAGTGCCTGAATAGATAAATGTCTATATATAGAGATTTGATGTATTTTTGATATTACAGGATATTTGGGTTGCCTGGTACTATAGTCTTCAAAGAGTCCCTAAGGTATGACCTCATCTTATGTAGGCCTAGACCCCATCTTTTTTCATGGAGTCCACCATCATTCCTATCTTGAACAACAGAAGCTGCCATATTCCCTGATTTATGCAGAATCATTTTTGTGACTGTCTTTTAAAGTAGATGTCACCAAACCTTGTCTTTCTAGAAACTGTGATATCATCAGGTTCTTTGATTAATGACGGATACAAAATCTAAGGCAACATTTGTCTGTGCCAAAAGTCTCCTTCTCACCATGTCAAGGTTAATAAGAACACATACAGACATATAATCAAAGTAATGTAGCCTGTCTGTCTTACATGCTAATGAGTAAATGTCTGAGACATTTAAATTGATGCACATAATCTGTGTCAAACATTCTCAAACTTTTCAGAAATTCCAATTTATAACAATATTTTATGTATATAAGGACTGCCACTTGACCACTTATCAGGAGAGGTTCTTCACCCAATTTATCACTCGAGATTCTGCCAGAGACAATCTTGCATGCTGTCAGAGCACTTCACACTTTGCAGATGGTACATCTTGCCTGAAGACTGAAGCTGATAAAACCAAGTCCCAGAGAAAGACCAACTGACTATGAATGTAGTGGGTATTTGCCCTTTGTAGGGAACACTCTCTTCATGCCTTCAATGATAAAGACAGCCTTTCCTGTCAAAAAGGTACGCAGTGTGTCTCTTCCCCCGAAAAAACTCTTGCAAGTTCTCTGCCTTTCATGCTCTTATAGTATAGCGCATCAAAGTAGGCATAACATTTTTTTAGCAATGCTGGAAATGTTCATTTTGTTCTCAGTATTTATAATGTGTCTTGTTGCTGTTTTTATAATATTCTGTATATTTGTTTTAGATATACTGAGAAACAGATTATTCCTTAATTCTTCTTAGTACAGTGTGTGTGATACTGTGAATACCATAATAAGGTTTATTGCTGTTTTCACAGTGCCCCAAATTCCATTATGAGATTTTTTGTAACCCTAAATCAAAACTTCTATGTCAGATGCACATTGAATAGTGTCTTGTTGGGCTACAATAACTTGTCGTTCACATTCATTGCCGGTGCACTGAACCAAGTTCACCCGTCACACCCGTGGGTGGAAAAGCACAACTTGTGGATTTATGCCAAAGTCATAACTTCTGTAGCAGTCTGGCAAAGAATTCCTTGGAGATGTAAATGATTTTGCAATGATGCATGTAGGCTATGACAAGAGCTGGTTTCATCCCAATGTGGTGTTCATTTTGGTGGAATGGGAGGATACAATAAAGGAGGAAAAGTTGTAGTTGATTCCCTGACCAATGCATTTACTTGTGGAGCAAATGCGAAGTCAGATGAACATGAATCCTAAAGACTGTGGTTTTTAGGGTGGTAGACCAGAGTGTACCAAGACCTAATGACTCTTCAAAGGGCAGTGAAACCAGCAAGTGTTATCCCAAATACTAAACTCAGTGTTAGCTCTATTATCACAGAGGAAGCACAGCTCCAGCCAAAAGTGCACATGGTTTAGGCGCAATGTGATTTTGGAGGGTTTGTTTGCTAGTTTTCTAGACAAAGTGAACTTATATGTCATCTCAATACAGTTAAGCATCCACTTTGTACTACTCATTTAACTGTGCAAACTGGAATACATAGATGAAGAATGCAAGACCAAAGAAGGATGATTCTTAGGTAATGACACACAACATCAGGCACATGGACAATCCCACCAACCAAAAATATTTTTCTAGCTACTGTTAGAGAGAAAAGGGTAGGACAATGATTCAAAAAGCACCTGATATGTTAATCCCTTCTTCCAGCCTTTTAAGCAATATTATGTAGTTGGCTGTGCCATAGGGCATGAAGAGATCAAGACATTTTAAGGTGATTTACATATCTTCATCCACAGACAGAAGGAATTTCTTTCTAATGTTGACTAAAACTGGTTAAGACCCCATATAGGTCTGAATTCACACTAGTGGTTATAGAAGTGATGCTTAATTTCCACAAAAATCTTTAGTTGTTTCACCATCTTCCTTTCATTGATCTTTTTGGGGCAGGTGAAGGTTGAAAATAGCCTGTAATATGCCAATATCTTTGGGCAATGTTATGTTTCTTTAGGAGTTGGGTTGTGATGTTTTCTTCAGTGGGACACACATACTTCCTGAGCATAGAGAACTATTAGGCCTGTTTGTAACACAATTTGACTAAGAGAAGAAGCAGTTGCTTGAAGCATGGGGCAAGGCATGACTTTGAAGGTAAGTCAGATGCTTTTATTTGGTGGCCTGGCATATCAGCTCAGAGTTCTCCTTGCAGATAACTGGGGAGAATTCAGGCCTATATTTAAGAAAAATTCATGTAATGCAGCATAGCATGTGAAGTTGCTGTGCTGCATTGCGTGAAAGGCAGAGAGCAGGACAGCGCTATATCTACTAAGATGCGGCTCTGCTCTGTTTTCTGTCTAAACTGGTGCACTTTTGGCTACAATGCACCAAACAGACAATCTTTCGCCATAGTGCAAGACTGCCTGTGTTGTAGGAAACATAGGTTTTGTTATGGAAGAGAGCACTTCCAGCACAAAAACTATGCTTTAAGGCGTTTCCCACGTTGTATTGTGTGCATCTACAATGCAGTACACATGCAAAGTGGGACAATATAAGGAGAAATGAAAACATTTCTCCTTATTACGGCTGCCACAAGAAAGCTAGAATTTCGGCCACATCCCTGTCTAATATTATTTATAGATAGGGATTTGCATCAAAACCTATGGATAGTGGCATGGAAATGCCTATGCACAACTCAAGGAACACTGCCTTGTGGCAAAGTAACTTGAGGCAGCACTTTTCTCACCTTGGTGTTACGTTAGGTTACTCTACAATGTAAATCCTGATTTCTGTTGCATTGTAAATTCTACCTGAACACTGTGTCAAGTTTTTGCTACATAAGAAACACAGTCCTGACTTAAAGTGGTTGTAAATCTGGCCTGTACAGTGTAGTGGATGCAGAATACCTGCCATGAATGTGTGGATGCCTGGCTCCACCACACTCACAGTTCCCAATGGTGAAGTCTTTGGTGTCTTACTCATCCAGCTTTATATCATTCACTGACTTGCCACATTAAGAAAGGGCCTTTTGAAGTTCATTTTTCCTCTTTGTTACTGCTAAGTAAAATATGCATATAGAAGAAAGGGAAGATTCCTGTATTATGTTTTTGCCAAATATGGTCCCATTTTGGTGGCTGGTGCAGTTCCAGTAAAAAACATAACTGAAACGCTTGTGGTGATATCAACATGTTCAGTGGGTTGCCACTAGGCCAGGAGGAGCAGGGCCTCCACCTCCTTGTCGGGTTGGCAGATGGTTCACTAGAATGAATATGACCCAATTTACCTTTTTATTTTTTAACAATTATTTCTATCATTGTCCATTGTCAATCCCACATCTAACCTCTCTTTCACAAAATTATGGTAAATGGCTTTTGTTTAACTTTACTACTTTTGGCTATTTACCATTTATGAATGTTAAGTTACGTGTACACTTACATGTCGGAATCCCCAGAAAAGGGGTGGAACTGTATTTACGAGTTTAAAGTTACCACTGCCAAAAAGAAGCAGTAGTAAGTCCAGCACCACACATAGTCAACCACTGATACTGCAATACTATCCCTTAAAAAATATTCAATGCAAGGAACCCCATAGGAATGATTTTAAATGGAAATCATTAATTTTGAATTTTCAAAAAAATATATTAAGCAAATTTTAATGTTAAAAAGGTAATTTATGCAGTAAAAATAAGGGTCTGATTATAAGGTCGGTGGACGGGATGACTTGCCCACCAAACATCCGGCAAAGAGGCAGCCGCCTTACTAGCTACCTCCCCGCCATAACTATAAAGGGGGCACCAGCACCCTGCAATGCATTGCGAGGGTGCTCGGCAGGGGGACCTCTGCACTGCCCATGCCAAATGGCCCCCCGCACCCCTCTGCACCTGTTCTCTCCCATCCTTTACATGGCAGTGAAACCGCCATGAAAAGGCTGGTGGAAAACCAGGTCATAATCAGCCAGGCCCTGGCTGATTGCAACTTGCATCCGCCGTCAACCTGGCAGTACCCTGGTGGTCTGACTGGCAGGGTCGTAATGTGGCGGTGGGACTACCAAAGCAGCAGAGGACCTGACCGCCACTGTGAGTCTGACGGTCTAGTGACCACCAGACTCGTAATCAGGCTCTAAGTGTTATTTAATGATGAAATATTTTAATAACCTTTATTTTGAAACGCAATGTAAAGATGGGATGATCATCTCAGAGTTGAGTGGATGGTGAGGTATTTTCATAAGGAGAAAAGCACTTCTTAAATCTATCAAATTGCTACTAAATGTATTTGACTATTGCAGAGAAAATCTGGGCCGCAAGTCATGCATTCAAAAACAAACTACAGATTCTATTGCATAGAATTTTGGAGGCCAAAAGTGCTCAAGAATAAACAGCAGGGGCATTTTTTCTTTTAGGGCTGAGGCTGTGCCCCTCTGAAATTCCTACACATTCATATAAAAAATATTAAATAGATTGATTTGTTTAGAGCTGCAATCATATCACTAAACAAATGGATGCATTTATGTCTGGGCTGTCTGTCCCAGGGTGCCTGCTCCATCTCACTTTCAAGCATGAGACGGAAGCCAGGCAGTAAATCAGCTTTCTACACTGGGACACACAACGCAGGACTGACTGCTCTAAAGCCCTTCCTTTCCGTTGTGGTATATGGCAATATCCACTATAGGCCAATGACGCTTTTTGCATCATATTTTGGGGCGTCCAAGTCTTCATCCCTTCCTGAGGGCGGCCATCTGTCATTAATAGGCATAGATCCCACCCTTTCCCAATTCATCACACATTAGGAGTGGATGCAAGCATGTGTGATTTAGTGCCCTGTCTTCCATAACGGTAAGTTATTTTTATTGTACAAAAGACCCATTGTCACGCTGACCCCCCCTATGTGACATCCCAGGCCCTGGCTGCAGACTGCTAGGTCCTTTAGAAGTGGAGCTGCTGTATTTGTTCCTCATGAAGCTGTTCCAAACGAAACGACAAGCAGAGTTCTTGCTACCTTGCGAAATAGATCCAATTATCCGAGTCAAGCACAAGGGGAGAAAAACGTGCTTTCAGTAACAGCAGTTATCTCCTGCATGGCGATAAAACTGGCCCTATCTTCATGCCCCTAACATTAATGCCACAAACATGGATTGATATGCAAACAATGAAAGTTAAAATGTGTGTTATGTGTGTCAGCCATTTAGATCCTCTTATTACACATCTTTTACTTAATGCTGCATTCCCCAAGAGAGTTAGCTGTTTCATCATGCTGTATTTCTGTGCATTGTATTTCTCTTGCATAGTTCATACTTTGACTCATGCCAGGTGTTTATGAGAGGCCTTGATTGAGAGTGCTGGTGTGAGGCTGAAGGCAAAGCAAAGTGCCTGAGTGCCTAACAGTGGGTTGGTCTCTCTGCAGAGCACACGGAGGAATGTTCATGTATTCCAGGTGCAAATGAAATTCAGTGTAAATGTGTGTGAATGGGCGAGTAGAGGTCAAAATATTTAGAAGACAAAAGCAAAATGTAATAATGTGCTTAAATGTGAATGAGTGCAGTGTATGTTTGCGGTGGTAAAATGAGGGAGATGTGAGGGAGTGCGTTTAGGGGAGAGGGAAAACAGGGTGCTGAAGAGGAAAGAGAGGCAGTTGAAAATATGCAGATAGATGAGATGTGAGGAGAAAAAGGGCATTCCTATCTAAAGTAAAACACACATAACTGAAGGCCATACTCCTTCCATAAGCCTCAATAATATTTAATTCACAGTCTCGCAATGTCAGAATTGAAACGTTTCCAATGTTAATTATTTATAACTAATCATTGTTGTTACTCATTTATCTGAAACAGCTAACATCCATTGACAAAGCCAATAGTACTGACAGGTTTTTGGTGTGTGTCAGTTGTTGTGTTATATTTCTGGATGCATTAACATCTCAGAGAGAAACTAAAATACAGGCTGGGTGGCACACTGTGGGAATTACAGAAATTTATTTTACATCTTCTCTTTTAGAGAGCCCCCACTTTTTTCATCCCACTTAAAGATCTATCTGCACATATTTCTGTATGATGTATTGCAGCCAGCAGCTGTGGGTGCTTCCTGATGCCTGGTTAGAGCATTTTCTTCCAAAGCTGATGCTGCTTGCAGTGCAGGACACTGGGCGAGCACGCACTTTAAAGGGCCTGAAGTTGTCGTGCTGCTCAATTTGCACATTAAAGCAAATGTTGAGCTATTAACACAGTAAGATAAGGGTCAGTTTTTAATGTGTTTAGTATTAGTATTTCAGGACAATATGTTCCCACTGCTCTAAAAATCTTGCTTTCTCACAAAATTCATTTGCTTTCAAATGCATCATATGTCGATCTTTTTTACAAACATTTTTGGGAGAGCTCACCTTGGACCCCACGTTTGCCCATCAAGCTTGCTTGCTTCCCTCACCACCTAAAAGTCATACTTAACAATTACGCCCCACCACTTTCAAATGTCACCAGCCGCCACTGATAAACAGCAGCGAAGATAAGCATGTTGGAATCATGCATTTAACTAATCTAATCTGGTATGATCTTGTCCACAAAGGAAGCAGAATCATTCATGAACAGCATGACAGAAGGCCCGAGAAAAAGACTGGAGATTAGGATGGAGCCGATGGATAATTTGGTCCCACCTGAGACACTGAGTGGCAAGCTTCAACACCAGACTTGCTGTGATCTCTTTGCAGACAGCAGTGGCAAAGAGAAATATCTTTGACAATGTTAGTATATAAACATCCTGGAAAGAGCACAAGAGCTGAAAAGAAGGTGGGGGCACAGCTATGATTGTTTTACAGTCAACAGAGATGATAAACAGGAGCCGAGGAAAAGTGATTAAGCAGAAAATGTATTTCATGGCTATTACCATGTTAAATTTTTGGATCCGTACCTAAGACCTGGGTATAGCAAGCAGTGGCAAAGCCAATAGGTTTCGCCCACACAAGAGCTATTGCCTTTGCTATTGTCTTTTAGCCATGTTGTGGAATGGAGTAGAGTAGAATTGAGTGAAGTTGAGGAGCATGGTGTAGAGTGGCATAGAAGGGAGTGGAGCAGAGTGCATTGGAGTAGTGTGGCTTGAGGTGGAGTTGAGCGGCGTAGAGTGAAGTAGCATACAGAAGAGTGGCATACAGTAGAGTGGTGTAGACAAGAACGGTGTAGAGTGGAGTGGCATACAGTGGCATACAGTGGAGTGGAGTGGCGTAGAGTAAACTGGTGCAGAGTAGAGTGGCTCAGAGTACAGTGGTATAGAGTAGAGTGGTGCAGAGTTGAGTAGAGTGGTGTAGGGTGAATTGATGTGGTGTACAGTAGCCTTGAGTAGAGCAGCGTAGAGTGGTGTAGGGTGCAGTGGTGTAGAGTGCAGTGACATAGAGTGGTGAAGAGTTGATCTCATAGAGTGAAGTGGCATAAATTGCAGTGACAGAGTGCAGTGGCGTTGAGTGGTGCAGAGTAGAGTATAGTGACATAGACTGCAGTGGTGTAGAGTGCAGTGACGTAGAATAGTGGAACAGAGTATAGTACAGTGATATAGAGTGCAGTGGCATAGAGTATAGTGCAGAAGTGAAGAGTGTAGTGGCTTAGAATGCAGTGGCATGAAGGAGTGGCACAGAGTAGAGTAGAGTAACTAGAGTGCATTGGCATGGGATAGAGTAGTGCAGAGTAAAGTAGAGAGGCATAGATTTCAGTGGTACAGAGTGCTGTGGCATAAAGTAGAGTGGTGCAAATTAGAGTGACAGAGTGCAGTGGTGCAGAGTAGAATGGTAAAGAGTAGAGTGCAGTGTCATGGAAAGCAGTAGCATAGAGTACAGCGGTGCAGAATAGAGTACAATGGTGTAGAGTGCAGTGGCATCGATTGGAGTGATGCAGAGTAGAGTACAGTGGTGCAGAGTGGTGTGGCATAGAGTGCAGTATAGGGGGTGGGAGGGAAAAAAGCAACATGGAAGGGAGTAGATTAAAAGAACAGAAGCTACACAGAAGGGGCTATGGGAAAGTGACTGAAAACACAAGCACTCACATGGAGTGCTTGAACAGAAACAAGTATCTCCAAAATCATGAGCAGTGGATTGACACAATTACTTGGTCCATGCTCCAGTAGAGGGCCACACACAAGAAAAGGACATGATACCTCATGCCATGACAATCTGCCGTGAAAAAAATGAAAATGACACTGAAGCTAATAAATGGTAAGCTGTGGATGGCCTGTGAGCACACTAAATGTAAACAAAAAATCTGTGGAGACAGCACAGTCACTGGTTAGACAACACCTAAAAAGGTTGTCCATTAGGAGGGAACTGAAAAGGTTGAATATTCAAACCTCCCTCATCTTTTCACTACAATTGGATCTCCTTTATCATTTTGAACTTCACCGGAAAAGAAGAAAGCTGAATACCTTATATATTAATGCACCTTTCTTATCAGCCAAAATTAAAATTGCGATGTCTTAAACAAATAGGCTAATGCAGTAGATAACTGATGTCATCTGTCATACATGGAGCAGGAGTTGCGTGGTCCTATCTCTTTTTTAGGTGTTGCGTAGATAGCGCATCCACTGTCTCTTCAAGACATTTTGTTTATTGTTAGTGGGCTTGGAGCCCTCCTATTACTTACAGTTATTGGGCTTCAAAGCCACTCTCTATTGTTTGCTTCCTGCTAATCAGCTCTGCAGTCGGCAATTTGCTCTTCTTACATGTGACCTCCTCCATGAGCATGCTGGAGTGCTTGTGTCCTTCTACTCCTAGCACTTTTGGAAGCTTTTTTGTCGTTTTGCTGAGCCCCTTTACAGAGCGCATCTTCTGTAGCTGGCTCTGTCATCTGCTGCACTCCACCCTCCTGTTGTCTGTGTCCAATAGTTTATTTAGCTTTCACCACTGTTTGCAACTGCATCTTGGCCACATTCTTACTGTTTTTTTTAACAATTTTCATTCGCCTGAGTTTATGTGTTTAATGTGTGACTGCGAGGGGACCTTGCACATGAGTGTTTGTTTATTCTTAGCTCAAGCACGTGTAATCACATTTGGGGAACTGCTTGCCTGCTATACGCACACTCTGTCACATCCCTTTCATTTGAGATAAGAGAATGTGCTTCCAACACTGACATTGGACTTTTACAGGTTCCCCAACTTCAAAGACCACTAATCTGCCAATAAGAAGAATAAGAAGACCTGCCTTGCTATATGTTTTGTTAAGCGCAAAGCCGTGCCCTTTAAAGCCAGGGAACCACCATCGAGTTCCAGCAGTGCCACAACTTCTTGTGATTGTGGTGAAAATTAGCTAATGGTGTGGGTCTTTGATCTTTTCCTTTTAGGTTGACACCCTCCGGTTCACCACAGCTCTATTAGGCTGTTTGAGCAGAGAGGGCACCAGCTCTTTCACCCACTTCCAGGTGTGCACACTGCCATTTTGAGAGTTGGTGGGCTAGTTGTTGGCCGTAAACTATTTCTTGCTCCTTTAGACGGATCATGCCAGCATGGATGCCCAGCAGATGCACTTAGTGGGTGCAACTCAGGGTTGCCAAAGGGGTACATAAGGCAAGCCTTTTTGTGCCTATCCATGCCTGGATGGCACCAGGGATGTGGCCGATCAATAACGGGCCAGCCTCAGGGTTGTTGTCTGTCTCATAAACAACTTTTAGACCTAAAGTATTTGAATCCCCAGGCAGCCTGTCCTTTAACCCCTCTTCAAATCCTTCTATGAATCCCCGCCCAAATTGTGATTTCCACTTTATGTCTAATTTGGAAACTGCAATATCTTACAGAGTACCTAATTTAAACCATTCCTAATCAAAAATGTCTAGCCCTACACCTACACACTCTGGAAAACTTCATTGCGCTCTGCTGAACAAGCGCTCCTTAATTAAGCATACATTTGAAAATTATGAATTGATTTTTTTCAGAGGCCTTGATTGCCTTTTTATCACTGAGACGTGGGCAAGGAAGACTCAAACCCTGATGTTGTTGACGCCATTCCTCCAGGCTACTTTAGTTATATACAAGGCCTACTGTTTTCAATAGTACATCCAAGAGCGCGATTACAGGAAGATGCTGTTGCTTGCAACATTCAGACTCACTTGGGTATTTTCATTACATCATTGAATATCAATGCTTGTTTAATGTCTCATTTATTATGACTAATGCTTGTTGATTATGCATATAGTATTTCACCTGCTCCATCTTTAACTGCCAAAACATATGCTATTCACAATGTGATCTGTATTGAACATGTGCCATAATCAGGAGGATAATTGCTCATTTCCTTAACAAGCAACCAGCTGCCTTTCCACCTGCTCCAACTGTAACTGGCAAAACATGTGCTCTTCACAATGTGATCTGTATTGAACATGTGCCACAATTAGGAGGATAATTGTTCATTTCCTTAACAAGCAATCAACTGCCAAAAGGCATGTGTCCACATTTGATTAATTAAGGATGGTTGTGAGTCTCAGGCTTTGCTTGGCTTCGTACCTATTGCTCTGCTTACCTGTTTCCAGTCAAGTTGAGCTTCTTGTCCTCCAGCCTACCCCCCAGTCGAGTTCCAGTGTAAGTTAAGTTCTTTATTCTCCTTCTTACCTACAGTTGAGTTCTAGTGTTCCTTGTTCTCTGACTAGCTTCCAGTCGAGTTCCAGCACTTCTTGTACTCAGTACAGCCTCCAGTCGAGTTCTGGTGATTCTCGCCCTCCGGTCTTCTTCCTACAAAGTCCTGGCTCTCCTCGTCTGCTAATGATCCCATATTTCCCGTAAAAGAGAAGAAAGGTGAAAAATCCCAATTTGGGTTCTTCTGAAATTTTCAAGCAAGTAACTTAATTTCAAGATAAAGAAAAATTAGTCTCTTAAATTAAACAAAACAGAGCTCTGCCTTTTAAATAATTTATGACAATAGGAACTAGCATTACTTGTAGTTTGGGTGGGAACCCAAGATACCGCTAAACAGACATTAAGGAAAGATGTAACAAGCGCTCCCCTGAGAATTAGGAGATTGGAAATAGAGCAAGTTTATCAGAACTATTATTGGCAAGAGATTACGTCAGAACACAAAGAAGCCCTTTAGTCCAGTTGATTGTTTTTGAGTTTGGACATTGCTTCAGACGCTCTGAAAGTATTGTAAAAACAGGAAGAATCTAGTTTAGCCTTATAGAAACGTATGCACAACGTGTCAACAAGAACTGACTTTATGCAATGTACAATACTTTATGCAAGTTCAATGTATTAGTGAAGTAATTCTTTTGCAGCCCTGAATCCTAAAGAAACAAGAACCCAGTATTTTGAGGAATCATAAGTCCTGACGCCCAACATGACACACAGTCCATGGTTCAGCAGTCAGATTAAAGCAGAAGCTGGTATTTTCCCTTTTTCTCTTCCCAAAACCCACTTCCTCTTGAGGACTTGTGAGAGGTCAATGTACTCTTCATCAGGGTCATGTAACTCCTCATCGGTATTGGGGTATTGCCATTGCTTCATTGGAACGTCTGGAATTCGGGTGAGTGGCTTGCACAGGACAACGTCAAGGCCAGGTAAGTGGTAGACTGACTATTATAGCAAGGAACACACTTGGTTGCCTGCTGGATCCAATATCTTTTAACATAAAAGATAGGACCGAAGCAAACATTTTTAGACTAAGGCTTTCAGCTAAGGATACCTTTCCTGGAATCCTAGTCTACAGACCACCTGGCCCAAGTGCCAGCATTGAAACGTGGGGGCAGCCTATTGAATCTTACCTATATTACAATACTAGGGACTTTAATGTTCACCTAGATGACCCCTACTGCAGGGACACCGCTTACTTGCTTGAACTACTGACTAACTTAGAGCTTTCCCAGATAGTTAGGATGCCTACTCATTCCTCGGGGCATATCTCAGTGGTGTTTTTTCTAATCATCCTGAATTATCTGTCAATGGAGTCCACCCTCTGGCATGGACAGACCATTAAATCATTCTATTGTGCATCCACCAAGCCAACTCCAATGCTAAACAGGTCTCTTCAAAGTCCATTATCTGCAGGAATGGGAAGATCACCTCAGATACCCTAGAACAGGCACTTTACTCCTCTAAAAACAGCCAGGTTGCCTTCACGGGTATTTTGACACCTGTGTCACATCTTCTTTACATACTATCACTCCTTTAAGGACCAAAAATTTGACCAGGATTAAACAATCTGTACCTTGGTTTTCTGCAGAACTTAAGGAGTTGAGATTGAAGTATTTTAAACAAGAGCTCAGGAGGATTTCCACTACTGATACAGACGAAAAAAAAAAACAATTGAAGAAGTAAAGCATAAGACTGTTCTGTTGCAGTACAAGCTGGTGATTAAATCCGCCTAAATAGCCTTTTTTACAGACAATATCAGCGTTGAAAGTAAGTCATCTAAACTACTGTTTAAGGTTAAGGATTTGATCTCTCCCCCTTCTCAGAATCTAGTTTCCATCTCTCAAGATTTATGTGATGGTATGCCGGTCCTTTTCCAGCAAAGATCCTGGATATATATTCAACCTTTGATCTTCCTCTGGATGGTGGCTCCTTGCCTGTTGGTGTGTGTTCCACTAGCCATAAGCTGTTGGAATTTCCTGCTATCTCTCCACAGCACACTAAAGAGCTTCTTTTTAACATCAAATTAGGGTCTCTGTTGCATCTGTGTTCTGCCAAAGTATTTCATCTAGCTCCTGAACCTACTGCTGATTTTTTGCAGAAAATTTTTAGGTGCATATTCCAATCTGGTATTTTGTTCTATTTCATGGAAAAAAGCTATTTTACTCCTCTATCAAAAAAATCTAATCTAAATCTGAAAGATTTCAAGAACTATCATCTGATCTCTTTACTTCCATGACCACCCAAGGTATTGGAAACATTTCTAAATCTTGAACTTGTGCAATTCATGGAGGCATGCAGCTGCTTGGACTCCTCACAAAATGGCTCTACATCAGGCCATCTCACTGAAACTGCCCCTGAGGTGGTAACTGAAAACATCCGCCACCATGTCGATCAGGGAGGTGCTACCATTTTGCTAATGGTCAATCTATCTGCAGCATTTGACACAGTCTGGTCAGCATGGCTGGTTCAACTGCTGGAGGAGATCAGGGTTGGAGGCCTAGCCCTCTGCTTACTTTCCTCCTTCCTCATGGATATAGTCCAAATAGTCAGCTGCGGGGACTTTAAAGTGGAGGCTTTCAGTCTTCCATGTTGCATTTCCTAAGGCTTTGCACTCAGTCTGACTCTCTTTAATATTTATGTTGCTTTCCTGGTGGTTTTGGTGCACTCCTTTGGCTGTGATGTACAGTCGTATGTGGACAACACTCAAATCATGCCAATTTCCAATGACTTGACCTTGGTTGCTAAAAATTTCAGGCATGCATGTCCAGCATTGAGAAATGGATGAATGACAACACCCTCAAACTCAATGCTGGGAAGACCGAGGTCCTAGTTTTTGGCACTCAGGAATCGATTTGGTCCAATATCTGTAGGCCTAAGGAGTGTGGACCTCTTCCTGCCCTAGTTAAATCAGCCAAAAAGCTGGGCATTGTGTTTAATAACTCTTTGAGCTTTGACATCCAAGTGAATTCTGAGGAAGCTCTTCGCTTATATTCCTGTGGAGTTATGTCAGGAAGTTGTTATTGCTCTTATCACCTCTCGTCCAGATTATTGTAACTCTCTATATTTGAACACTAATACGGCATGTGTGAACAAGTTACAGGTTGTTAAAAATGAGCTGCTCATCTCTTTCTGAACATCTCCAGGCATGTATCGGTCAGGGAACGTTTGTGGGCCCTTCAATGACTTCCTGTCAGGAAGAGAGTTGTTTTCAAGGCCTTATGTATGGCCCATGGGGCCCTCCACCAACGGCTCAACGTTATGTTCTACTGTTATGTTCCAACTAGACCTCTCAGATTCTCCTCTCGTAAACTGGGAGCTGTTCCTAGGTTTCATAGAGACAGATGAGGAGGCAGGGCCTTTTCATTAGAGGCTACCACGCTGTGGAACACCCTGCCAGTCCACATTGCAGACATGGAGTCGTTTTCATTTTTTTAAAACAGCTGAAAACATGGCCCTTATACAGCATCTCCCATAAATAGTACCTCTATTGTCCTCCTGGGTTTCCGCAGGCACTGTGTAGTGCGCTATGCAAGCTCTAAATACAAACACAGATGCAAATGTAGACAAGTAAAACATTATTAATCCTGTCCACCCCTTAACATTGCAGGTGAAAGCAGTATGGGAAGCACATTTTTTTTATCTCAGACAAAATGGACCTTGCATGTGAGGGTTTGTTTATTTACCTTTATTCCACGTCAAACAATTCTGCCTTTCAATTATTTTGTTAGATAGCTTTAAACAATATTTGTGACTGCACCGCAAACACAACCTAAGTTTTACCCCCCGAACAATGCTGCCTTGCAATTCTTTTGTTACAGAGCTTTAAACAATAGTTGCGATTGCAAAAACACAGAGTGCATGCAAGGTACACTGGAAAAAGTTACCCTTTACTTATTTTAACTTATGGGTGTCCATAAAGTGACCAGGAAGGAAACATTTGAATTTAGCTTAATTCCTCCTCAGACAATGCTGACTTTAAATTGTTAGGTTAGACAGCTTTAAACAATATTTGCGACTGCACGTCACCCACAACTTTACTGTGCCAAAAACACTTTTTCTGCACTTTTTAAAACAAATAGCATGCATCCTTAGCTCAAGTTCACATGTTATCAAATTCTGGGAACTCCTTGCCTGTTATACACATGCTCTGCCTATTCAGTTTCCTTTGAGATAAGAAAATGTGCTTCCCACCTGTCTTGACTTGCAATGTTACGGGGAAATTTCATTAATCTTTTTTACATATGCAAGTTAATTAAATTGCACCATAATCACAATCATTTTCATCAATTTAAAATAAATCATTTAAAAAATAAAAATTATACAGTCCTTTCCACTAAACATTATGCATATTTACTATCATACTACTGATTATCCGCCTTAGTTGGTAACTACCACTACCCATCCCATGATCTACATTTACCACCCCAACCCCATAAAAGTGCAGCGTACACTATCTCATAATACTTGTTTAAGGCAACCATTGTTCATGTTGCTACTTCCCTTCCATTTCATATTTTAATGCAGAGTTTGTACTACCCCTCAAGCATTGATAAATAACAAAAGAGTAATGGCTGTTTTATATACATTTCGAATAAAACATACTGTACAACCATAGTGCTGGACAACACATTTATGATAAACTAAACCAATAGCTTTTGCAGAGGCAAGACCTGTTGGCTTTGCCAATGCTTGTTCCTTATGCTATATTGATATTAGTGTTGCTTAATAAAAAAACACAAATCCTCAACAGGGAGCATATGTTTACTAGGTGACACTTGAAACAAACATCCAAACTCCAAAACATTTGACAAACCAGTTTTCTAGTCCTAGGTTATTGATGAAGGGGTACTAGAGAAGCCTTTAATGCTTTTTAGAGTTCACAGGTTGGGAGACTACAGTTTCAGGCTGCAGGCACTTGTCTTCCACCCACATCTCTGCAACCTCTGAGGTACTGGGAGTAGGACTGTTACTACCATTGTCTGTGCTTAAGGACTGATCACTTTCCTGGGAGACTTGGTCTTCAAGGATTAGCAGAAAATGCAGTTGTTTGATGTTGGCAAATCTTTCTGTGCCATGCAGTGATCTGTCTGGTTCAGGATTCTTCTTCCACCTCTATGACAGCAGAGTCAATACCTCCGCGTTAGAAGTAACCGCTCAGATAAGGGTCTCAGCTACCTCTCATGTGATAGGTAAACCCTGGCTTCCACACTGTCCTAATAGATCCCTGATACATGAACTTAGTGGTCACTACCCACAGAGACTCTATGCGGGGAAACCTGGGTGCTCTCATTCTCAATTTTTCTATCCACTTGTGTAGTTTATTGCCTGTGATGCAGGTCTGCTTGTAGGCAAGAGCAAACAGTTA
The DNA here is from genome assembly GCF_031143425.1 of Pleurodeles waltl. Lineage (NCBI taxonomy): Eukaryota > Metazoa > Chordata > Amphibia > Caudata > Salamandridae > Pleurodeles > Pleurodeles waltl. The sequence continues at coordinate 565,608,197 of NC_090449.1, forward strand.
CCCTGATGGGGCAACCCTATTCCATTCTAGGTTAACTCCGGTCATAGGGCAGTCATTCTCAATTTTGAAGTACTTCTCTGGGAAACCTAACCTTTCCCCCACCAAGGTCTAGATGGCACAGGTATGCTGCAGTGGAGTCATAAGGATCCTATTCCTAGAAGCCTCCTGAAAGAACATCCTGGAACTTTCAGATGCCAAAAGCTTACCCCACTTTCATCTCCAAACGTAGGGTCACTAAGACATGATCTACCCCATCTTCCTGGAAATGACCTCTTATTAGCCTCACAGAGGGTATCCCTGTGGATTGCCAACCAGAATGGGGATTCCTGAGGAATAACAAGCCCCCTCTCTTGTCCACAATTCCATCCTGAAGTGATAAGGGTCCCCCATTCTGTTTGAAAAATTTAGTTGTCTAGGAGAACTTGAACTTTGTTTTTTCCATTTGTAACTCGGTGTGCCTGTTGATCACCCACTTGGCCTTTTTAGGCATTCTGGGTCATACCTATCTGTCTGATTACCTGCCAAGCTCAGTGAGTCTAGAGCCTTATAGGGACTGGCCTAACTCTTGGAATTGCCTATGGCACTGTACAAAGAAATTGTCCACAACAAGCACAGCACGATCACTGTCATCTCTCACACATTGTTGGAACAGGAATGTCCTCTACATTGTATATTGGCATTTTCCCTTGCCCTGAGTGCCCAACTGTGTAGCCTATGGGAGAGATAGCCTTCAACAGGTTAAAATGACTTTAGGAGCTTTTTACTGCCTGAACATGTAAAATGTAAACATACGTTTTGTACTTTTTAAACACCATGCTCCCTGCCCTAGGAGCATTTTGGGACTCTCGTAAGGGGGACTTATGTTTAATAAAGAAGAAGGTTTAGGCCAGACAAAAAGGTTTATTTTGCCAGTTCGAAATAGCAGTTTAAAACTGCACTACAGGCTGCAGTGGGATGCCAGAGATATGTTTTAAAGGGGAAACGTCAATCGGCAGTACAGGGTTCCCAGGCCACACTTCATACCCAAGACAATCAGGTACCTGGGGTTAGTGGCAGTGGGCACACAGTTCAGGGAACAGGGGCACAGGCCAACAGGGACAATGGGAGGACTGCTCTGCACCAGGGGGAAGACAGGAGCAGGGAACTGACTCTCCAGGTGGCACTCTCCGAGATCCTAGGAGCCTACCAACATTCCCACAACATGATGGGCCAGATCCTAGACAATGTGCAGAACAGGCAGCTGCAGGAGGGACGGTATCAGGGGATCAGGGAGGACTTGCAGGCCATCAACACCACTATGATCTCCATAGCAAGGGTGCTGGCAGACATGGCCAACATCACGAGGGAGGCAACAGCATACCAGCGGGCCACTACCACTAGCCAGCCAATTGACCATCCCTCCACTTTCGCAGCCCCTAGTGGGCAGGAGGCCCCGCCACAGGACCCACAGGCCATTAGCATCCCTCCCCTGCAGAATATGAACCACCCCGCAAACATTCCCTACAACCCAGACAGAAGCCAGAGACATTTGCCAAGACCACCGCCAGGGAATGAGACTCTCCTGATTGTCCTCTTTGTGTCCCACACTATCACCTTGTCCACTTTGAACTGCCTTTGCTCACCTTCCTATGGCCACTTGGACACTGGACCTGTGCTACAAACAGCCTGGAACAAAACCCTGGACTTTCCTCCATCATCACCCCATTCCATTGCACTTTCCCCTCATTTTTTAGCACTTCAATAAACACCCTTGGACACAACTCTACTACTTGTATATCATGTTTTGAAAATGTGTGTTCATGGAAACAGTCACATCCATTGTAAAAATACTGTACATTGTGGGTGCATAGAAATAATGACCTGTAGCTGGTTGTAGTCAGCACATTGGTACACAGTTGTTATATCACCAACATCTGCAGTATGACAAACCATAGGTGACAGTAAGTAGAGTTAATAGGAAGTGAATGCCATCTTGCCACAGCCACAAAGAATACACCAATAGTCATAGGACTGTTAATTTACACTGTCTCACCTGTGTGTCACTGGAAGTACTGATGGATTACTGATGTTCTCTTGTCCTCATCCTCATCCTTACCATCTTCATCCTCACTGTCCTCAGCTCCACTGCTGCCATAGGGGCATCTCCAGTCTCCTCCTCCTGCAGAAAAGGTACATGGTGTCTGAGGGCCAGGTTGTGAAACATTCAGCATGCTACCACTATCTTGCAGACCTTCTCAGGTGAGTAGCACAGGGACCCACCTGCAAGCTGGAGGCACCTGAACCTGGCCTTCAGGAGGCCGAAGGTTCTCTTGATGATCCGTCTGGTCCTCCCATGTGCCTCATTATAATGTTTTTCAGCCCTTGTCCTGGCATTCCTCACAGGGGTCAGCAGCCAAGATAGGTTTGGGTAGCCGGAATCACCTGCAAGTATTGAGGGACAACATTTAGCCACACACAATCCTATGGAGTTGACACCAGAGGTATACACTGGCATACAGTGGGTGGGGACCAGGGCTCACCTATTAGCCACACCCTGTGCCTCTGTAGTTTGGCCATCACATTTGGAATGCTGCTATTCCTCAAAACAAAGGCATCATGCACCAACCCAGGATACTAAGCATTGACGTGGGAGATGTACTGGTCCACTAGGCACACCATTTGCACATTCATTGAGTGGAAACTATTACGATTCTTGAACACCTATTCATTCTGGCGTGGAGGGACAAACGCAATATGTCTACCGTCAATTGCACCAATAATGTTGGAGATATGTCCCACTGTATAGAATCCAGCATTCACAGTGGCCAAATCTTCCACCAGGGGGAAAGAAATGTAGCTGCACATGTGTTTCACCAGGGCAGACAACACTCTTGCCATACGATTGAAAACACTGGCTGTGACTTTCCTGCTGCCAAGCCCACTTTCACTTGAAAAGACCCAGTTGCCAGGAAATGGAGCACTGATAGCAGTTGCACAAGAGGGGGGATTCCAGTCCGATGACGGATAGCAGATATCAGGTCAGGCTCCAACTGGGCACACAGCTCTGTGATTGTGGCCCTGTCCAGTCTCGAGGTGAGTATTATGTGCCTGTCCTCCAGTGTAGCCAAGTCCACCAGAGGCCTGTACACAGGGTCATGTCTCCACCTCCTATTCATTGCAGCAGTAGTTATCTAAGGGACACAAAAGTGAGTAGGCTGTCACCATTGAAACAACAAAACCACCACTGCATTCCGCATGGTGCACTTATATATTGGGACAGTGTAAATGGCGAAGTATGTGCCAATTTAACCTGTGGCACAGTAATTGTCGATAGGCCTGTTTCCCTCCCCCCCTGAAATGGTGACCGCCTGTCCTGTATGGAGGGACAGGTGGAAGTGAGGTAATTCCACTGACGTTGGGCATCGTGGCAGAGGCGGTCTTGCACCGCTGTGCAATTCCTCATTGGATAATATGGGGCACTATGGAGTATAGTGGCCAATGGGGATGTGCGCCGGTGGTAACGGTGTACACCGGCCACGGATGTGACTGCCATTTTCTATCTGATTCCTCACTTGTTTCTTGACCTTCAACAGGAGAACACTTTCACTGCGTGTGCTGCTGTGGCCTGTTTCTGGAACCTACAATGGCCGGTGTGACAGGGGAAAGGGTCCGAGCCTTCACTTCAGAAGAGTTGGAGCGACTGGTGGATGGAGTCCTACCCCAGGACGGACAGCTATATGGGCCTCCAGACCAACAGGTGAGTACACTTTGGCCACGATGCATGTGGCATGGATGCATGGAGATGTGGGTGAAGCCATGGCAAGGTAGGGGTAGGTGGAGGGTGGGGGGATTGTCTATTGGCAGTGTAAATGTTGTGCGCTGGCCTATGTTTGTGTCAATGATGATGGAATCAGGTTTGGTGGGCCATATGTGTGACAGGATGGACTGTTTGTTTAATGGAGTTCTGTCTCTATTACCTCTGCAGGTCAGTGCCCATCAAAAGAAGGGATTATGGCATGCCATCGCCAAGGACGTTCGGACCCTGGAGGCCTATGGCAGGTGGAGCACCCACTGTCGGAAACAGTGGAAGGACCTGAGGCACTGGGCATGGAAGACCACGGAGGCCCAGCTGGGAAGGGACTCCCAATGAGGAAGGGGTACCTGTCGGACACTTGACCCCCCTGATCACCCGCATAGTGGCCTAGCCTGAGCTGGACGGTCACTTGAGGGAATCACAGCAGTCACAAGGGGGTGAGTACAGTGGTCTTCATTACATATTTTGGCTGGTGGGGTGGTATCAGGGTGGTGGATGTATGTTAGTGGGCGCCCCTAAGGCCAGGCCAGACATTGCAGCGTGGGTCAACTGAAGGGTAAAGGCTGCATGGCAAATATAGGTAACCTAGCTTGTCAGCAGTCCATTTCAGCCAGGGCATCGTAGGTCCCAGGTGTGCTGCAGTTGGCGGTGTGTGGTCCTCATCTTGCCTTAGTGATTAGCCATATCACTGGTAGTGCAATGCATAGTGCTTAAGCTTGATCCCGGTGTGTGACGGTGATGTGCATGCCAATGGTGGTGATGGTGCAGTCATTGACCAAGTGTATCCTTTGTCCCCCCCGTCTTGTTTTGTCATCCTGTCCTTGTGTGCATTAGCATAATCTGGTGGAGGAACAGGGGCACCGGTGACAGAGGGAGCTGCATCCCACAGCTCTCTGGAGGCTGAGTCCACCGACACCAAAAGAATCAGTGGGACGGATGGCAAGGAGAGCACCATGGCGGAGACTGAAGGAGACAACACAGACTCTGATACTTCCTCCGATGGGAGCTCCCTGGTAGTGGCAGACACCTCTGTGACCACCCCAGCTTCAGGTACAGCCTCCACCCCGTACCAGCACCGTCCTCCCAGTAGCCCCTCAGCAAGTTGCCTGTGCCCGCTCACACAGGAGGGTGGGCATCTCCTTCGTCCCAGACACCTCAGGCCCTGCCCCAGTGAGCTCTGTTGCCTTGAGTGAGGAGGCTATTGACCTCCTGAGATCCATCTCTGTATGGCAGTCAACCATTGTGAATGCATTCCAGGGGCTAGCATCCCAGATGCATTTATGCAACAAATTCCTGGATGGCATTCACAGTGGATTGTCAGCCCAACAGAGATCGATGCAGGCTCCGGCCTCCTCTCTGATCGCAGCCATTGTCCCTGAATCTACCCTCCAACTCTCACTTCCCAGTCCCATTCTCCTCAACTCCAGCCCATCCCAGGCACACATACAGATGAGCATGCAAACAAGACGACACCGAAGAGTGGCACAGGCAAACACAGGCATCCCACAAGCACTCAAGCAAACACCATACAGTTGCAGACACTGCAACATCCACTGTCTCCAATGTCTCCTCCTCCTCAACCATCTCCCTCGCAGTCACTTCGACACTCACACCTGTATGCACTACATCAACATCCACTACCAACATCACCACACCAAGCAGAACACACACCTGACTGGCAAACACCTCCACAACAGCCATGTATGCAGCCCCTCTGTCCCCTCCTCCTAAAGAAACAAATGCAAGCACTCACACACCCAATAGCCATCCACCTCACATCAGCACACTGCCCATGCACCTGCACCCAAGTCCAGCAGGCATACACCTCCAACAACCACTGCCTCATCCTCCACTCCCATTACTTCTCCCTCCTCCTGCCCCAACATCCCTAAAAAGCTTTTCCTTTCCCAGTTTGACCTCTTCCCGACCCCTCCAACCGTCCTGCCCATATGAAAAGGGTACCAAGGCCACAGCCCAGCACCTCAGTCAAACAGTCCACGGGGACAGTGGTAGCACCACCTACTCGTGGTGGTAAGGATACCACACCTCCATTGAGGAAAGGGAAGGAGCCAGCACCACCAGGAAAGAAGGGGAAAGAGTCAGCAGCACAAGGCAAGAAGGGGAAGGAGCCTGCACCACCTGGAAAGAAGGGAAAGGGGCCAGCAGCACAAGGAAAGAAATGGAAGGAGTCTGCACCACCAGGCAGAAAGGGGATGAGCCCATCCACCCCTGCCAGGAAGGGTAAGGGATCCACGCCCCATGTACTGGAGGAGACGAAGCCCTCTACTCCAGCAGAGCCTGTCAGGCTGACACCTTCACCACCACCAGCTGTCACTGGGCCCCCACCGCCAGCTGAGGAAGTGCAGCCATCAGAAAGTGCAGAGGCTGCCCAGGAGGCTCCTCCATCCACCACCGCACTGCAGTCATCAGACAGTGCAGAGGCTGCCCAGGAGGCTCCTCCATCCACGACCACTCTGCAGCCATCAGACAGTGCAGAGGCTGCCCAGAGGCTCCTCCATTCACCACCACACTGCAGCCATCAGACACTGCAGAGGTTGCCCAGGAGACTTCTCCATCCACCACCAAGCTGCAATTATCAGACAGTGCGGAGGCTGCCGAGGAGGCTCCTCCATCCACCACCACACTGCAGCCATCACCACCAGCGGACGCCATGTAGGCCACACTCCAGGGGCTGATGTGCAAGGTGTCCCCTCTAGAACCAGTGGGGTAGTCACCTACTCAAGAGACTGTGGCCTTGCACGACCCAGGACAGAGAACTGGGCATGGAGACCCCTTCAGAACCAGTGGGCAAGTCACCCAACTGAGAAACGATGGTCTTGAACTCCCCAGATAGTCACCCACCTGAGAGACTGTGACCTTGCACTACCCATGACAGAGCAATGGGCATGGAGCCCCCTCCAGAACCAGTGGGGTGGTCATCCACCTGAGAGACTGTGGCCTTGCACTCCCCAGGACAGAGCAATGGGCATGGAGCCCCCTCCAGAACCAGTGGGGTGGTCATCCACATGAGAGACTGTGGCCTTGCACTCCCCAGGACAGAGCAATGGGCATGGAGCCCCCTCCAGAACCAGTGGGGTGGTCATCCACATGAGAGACTGTGGCCTTGCACTCCCCAGGGCAGAGCAATGGGTCTGGAGCCCCCTCCAGAACCAATGGTGAAGTTCCCATATTCAGCTGAGGTGCCCCCTCACCCCATCCCCCTGAGGTGCCTTCCCCCTTGCAAAATGATGTCCCTGCAGTGTTCTCTTTGGGTGTGTCAGGATACAAGTTGGGCCTTGGACTGTGCCCTGTGGCCTTGTGTGCCCTTATGACTTTGGACTGGACATAGGCCCTTTATGAACATTTGTATATATTCAGTTTGCGTGGTGGGTTTTGCCATGCTAATACATTGTCAGTACTTCAGCAATCTGGCCGTGTTTTATTATGCCATGTGTCGTTTGCCATTGGTTTACATGTTTAGCTGGTTGTGTGTATAGTGTGTGTGTGTCGGGTGTGTGTGATGCGTGTGTGTGTCACTGTTGTTTCCTCCTTCCCTCCCTTGTGTTCTAGGAGGTTGTACTCACCGTCGTCGTCTTCGTCAGCGTTTCTGTTCCGGGTGGAGCATAACGTAGAAAATCATGAGGAAAACTTGCAGTTTGTGTTCCATGGCGGCGTAGTTCTTCCCTGTGTCTCCAATGGTGAGTCCTTTCACTTATGAGCTCTGTTTCTGCCAGGCTTTTGTTGGTGTTGGTACCACCCCAGAAAAGGTGTCAGTTTGCACTGTCTTAATATGGTGGGCGGTACTTTGTCTCCCACCTGGCTGTTGGCGGCTACCACCGTGGTGAGTGTTGTTTTCGCCCTGACGTTTGGTGTGGTACATTGGCTGTCTATGGGGGTTATCACCTCCATGGGTATAATTTGGGGGTAGTTACCGCCAGCCTGTTGGCAGTATTACTACCACTTGATCACTACGCCAGGGTCGTAATGAGGGCCTATGTTTTTATCTAATAAAAAGTGACATTGAACCACTGAACCATGTCTCTATCCCAAGACACTTTAAAAGTAATTTATGATTGTATCATTATTGTGCTGATAAGTATAAACTGAACAACAACAGCTTAGCTTAGGAAACAAGGACAAATGAGGGTGCATGAACAGAGGGGTGCATGCTTGATTTTTCCATTAACTCACTCTCGTTGGGGGTCTCCCCATTCACAAACTGGGGTTGTGTGCCTCCTTAAGAAGAAAAAAATTCTGCTTGGGGGGGCATGCACGACCTCAGCGAGTTCATGGTTGCATTTTAGGAACAAAGAAATTGTTTAGCCTCTGCAGACTTCATGTAAGTGGCTCCTTTAACAAACATTGGTGGACGCAATTAAGGTGGCTGCAGCCATACAATGCATTCACCCTAGTGAATGCCTCCAGGCAGTGGCGGCTTGTGGGTGGAAAAGGGGCAGGGTGGTGCAGGGGTGGGGGAAATAAAATAAAATATTAAAAAATAAAAATATAAAAATCTTACCCTAATTCCTGCACCGCGCTGCTTCTCCGCTCCTCCGCCATTGCTGCGGGCTACAGGCACAGGCTCCCAGCCTGTCCTGTAGCCAATCCTTATGCTGCTCAGGGCAACGTCAGGATTGGCTGGGAGTGCCCAGCCAAGGTGCTTCCCGGCAGACTGGGAGTCTGTGCAGGCTCTCTCCAGCCCGGCAACACAGTGCCCTGTGCACATGTGTATTTGGCCGACCTGAGGCGGCCAGACAAATATACATGCGCACTGAGAGGAGTGCTCGGTGCACTCCCCTCAGTGCTCGTCACACCAATGCCCCGCCCCTTTGAACACAAAACGATAATAAACATAGTTTAGTATCGTTTTGTACACATGTATGAGCCATTCTTTATGTGTATAATGTAAAGTGCTCCAACACCTTACATTGGTAAGAGAGGTGCTATAAAACAAATGAAATACATGTGAGAGAGGGGCTATGGAGAGATGAGAGACACTGAGAGGGTGATGGTGAGGGAATCATTGAAGAGCTCAATAAGGATTGTCATATCCTGGTGCACTGTAAGGTCATTATACACATTGCTTTAAAAATTGAATATATAATGAAAGATGTGTTGTAAAATGCACTGTTTTTGCCATTTGTCCCAACTTTTCTTGGGGGGAGAACACCCCCAAGCCCCATTGTTGTGGTCAGGCTCACTCGCTATGCACCCTATTGGTGCTGGTCTGACAAAATTTGCTACGCCGGCTTTGCTTCCCAGTCTGGCCCTGATTCAAGGCAGTGGATTCCGACTCAAGAAAGTGATGCATGTTATAAGTCAAGAACTGAAATGTGTGGAAATTGGCTTTTCCATTCTCTTGTAATGCAAAATCTTGCAATGAGTATAAAGAAAACTAATAAAGGCTCATTTGCCTGTGGTACTTTTAAATAAATGCCCACCAAAATATTTAATACATCTATTTTCACCTTAATCTCTAATTTTACGTTAAGCCATCTCTCAATTTCACTCCAATAACCTGGAAGTAGAGGACACACAGCAAACCTGTGAACTATATCTGTCACCAACATCCTTATCGAAAACACATTCGGCCAGATTTACAACAAAATGGCGCAGCACAGTGCTGCGCCAAAATCAGCAGCACTGCGCTAGCTTTGAAACGCAAGGACACACAATTTTTACAAGAATACATCACACCCCTGTGTTTCCCCTTGTGCTGGCACTAAATTTAGCTGCTTAGTGCCAATGCAGGCATCCTTACACCATAGTGCAAGGGTGTCTGCGTTGAGGGAATTGTTTATGTGCAGGAAGGTGTCCTTTACTGCAAATAAACAATCTACAATGGCAATTTGGCACTTCTGTGTGTGATGTATAATGCAGCACTCATGGAAGTACCAACCTTTATTTTTGAATGATTGTTTATGATCAGGAAGGGACACCTTCCTGTACATAAACAATAATTCATGGCAGTTTTGCTCTTTCTATGGGTGCTGCAGAATGCACACATAGAACAAGCAAAAACGAGGAGAAATAAAAGCCCTTCTCCTCGCTGCACCATGATAACACCACCCCTTGGGTGGCTTTAGTTTTTGCACTGTCGCAGATTTACAGATTCTTGTAAATCGGGGGCTGCGTCAAAAGCAATGAGAGTTGTGGTGGAACGCCCACAGCAACACTGATTGCATGCCCCTCTGCTGCAGAAAACTGTGCCGGGGGGCATATTAACAAGGCATCGGTAACGCACAAAAGGTGGCTTAGCACCGCCCTTGTAAATATGCGTAATACACAGCGCCACCAGAGCATCACAAAAAGTGACGCACCTGTGGTGCTACGGGGCTTGTAAATATGCCCCATTGTTTTGATTCTCATTCACTGTAGGAAGTTGGCTCTGTATGTGCTATTTCAAAGTAAGGAATAGCATGCACAGAGTCCAAGGGTTCCCCTTAGAGGTAAGATAGTGGCAAAAAGAGATAATACTAATGCTCTATTTTGTGGTAGTGTGGTCGAGCAGTAGGCTTATCAAAGGAGTAGTGTTAAGCATTTGTTGTACATACACACAGGCAATAAATGAGGAACACACACTCAGAGACATTTCCAGCCAATAGGTTTTTGTATAGAAAAATATATTTTCTTAGTTTATTTTAAGAACCACAGGTTCAAAGTTTACATGTAATATCTCATTTGAAAGGTATTGCAGGTAAGTACTCTAGGAACTTTGAATTCTCACAATAGCATATATACTTTTTACATAAAACACATTTAGCTGTTTTAAAAGTAGACACACTGCAATTTTCACAGTTCCTGGGGTAGGTAAAGTAAAGTTAGTTCTTGCAGGTAAGTAAACCACCTACGGGGTTCAAATTGGGGTCCAAGGTAGCCCACCGTTGGGAGTTCAGAGCAACCCCAAAGTCACCACACCAGCAGCTCAGGGCCGGTCAGGTGCAGAGTTCAAAGTGGTGCCCAAAACGCATAGGCTTCAATGGAGAGAAGGGAGTGCCCCTGTTCCAGTCTGCCTGCAGGTAAGTACCCGCGTCTTCGGAGGGCAGACCAGGAGGGTTTTGTAGGGCACCAGGGGGGACACAAGTCCACACAAAAAGTACACCCTCAGCAGCGCGGGGGCGGCCGGGTGCAGAGTGCAAACTAGCGTTGGGTTTCCAATGGGAGTCAATGGGAGACCAAGGGGTCTCTTCAGTGGTGCTGGCAGGCAAGGGGGGGGCTCCTCGGGGTAGCCACCACCTGGGCAAGGGAGAGGGCCTCCTGGGGGTCACTCTTGCACTGGAGTTCCGATCCTTCAGGTGCTGGGGGCTGCGGGTGCAGGGTCTTTTCCAGCCATCAGGGTTTTAGAGTCAGGCAGTCGCGGTCAGGGGGAGCCTCGGGATTCCCTCTGCAGGCGTCGCTGTGGGGGCTCAGGGGGGACAACTTTGGTTACTCACAGTCTTGGAGTCGCAGGAGGGTCCTCCCTGTAGCGTTGTTTTTCCACCAGTCGAGTCGGGGTCACCGGGTGCAGTGTTGCAAGTCTCACGCTTCTTGGGGGATTGCAGGGGTCTTTAAATCTGCTCCTCTGAAACAAAGTTGCAGTCTTTTTGGAACAGGGCCGCTGTCCTCGGGAGTTTCTTGTTCCTCTTGAAGCAGGGCAGTCCTGTGAGGATTCAGAGGTCGCTGGTCCTGGGGAAAGCGTCGCCGGAGCAGGTTTCTTTAGAAGGCAGGAGACAGGCTGGTAGGACTGGGGCCAAAGCAGTTGGTGTCTTCTTTCTTCTTCTGCAGGGGTTTTTCAGCTCAGCAGTCCTCTTCTTCTTGTAAGTTGCAGGAATCTAAATTCTTAGGTTCAGGGGAGCCCTTAAATACTAAATTTAAGGGGGTGTTTAGGTCTGGGGGGTTAGTAGCCAATGGCTACTAGCCCTGAGGGTGGGTACACCCTCTTTGTGCCTCCTCCCTGAGGGGAGGGGGGCACATCCCTAATCCTATTGGGGGAATCCTCCTTCTACAAGATGGAGGATTTCTAAAAGTCAGAGTCACCTCAGCTCAGGACACCTTAGGGGCTGTCCTGACTGGCCAGTGACTCCTCCTTGTTTTTCTCATTATCTCTCCTGGACTTGCCGCCAAAAGTGGGGGCTGTGTCCAGGGGGCGGGCATCTCCACTAGCTGGAGTGCCCTGGGGCATTGTAACACGAAGCTTGAGCCTTTGAAGCTCACTGCTAGGTGTTACAGTTCCTGCAGGGGGGAGGTGTGAAGCACCTCCACCCAGAGCAGGCTTTGTTTCTGTCCTCAGAGAGCACAAAGGCTCTCACCGCATGGGGTCAGAAACTTGTCTCTCAGCAGCAGGCTGGCACAGACCAGTCAGTCCTGCACTGAACAATTGGCTAAAATACAGGGGGATTCTCTAAGATGCCCTCTGTGTGCATTTTTTAATAAATCCAACACTGGCATCAGTGTGGGTTTATTATTCTGAGAAGTTTGATACTAAACTTCCCAGTATTCAGTGTAGCCATTATGGAGCTGGGGAGTTCGTTTTTGACAGACTCCCAGCCCATATATTCTTATGGCTACCCTGCACTTACAATGTCTAAGGTTTTGCTTAGACACTGTAGGGGCATAGTGCTCATGCACCTATGCCCTCACCTGTGGTATAGTGCACCCTACCTTAGGGCTGTAAGGCCTGCTAGAGGGGTGACTTACCTATGCCACAGGCAGTGTGAGGTTGGCATGGCACCCTGAGGGGAGTGCCATGTCGACTTAGTAATTTTCTCCCCACCAGCACACACAAGCTGGCAAGCAGTGTGTCTGTGCTGAGTGAGGGGTCCCTAGGGTGGCATAAGACATGCTGCAGCCCTTAGAGACCTTCCCTGGCATCAGGGCCCTTGGTACCAGGGGTACCAGTTACAAGGGACTTACCTAGGTGCCAGGGTTGTGCCAATTGTGGAAACAATGGTACATTTTAGGTGAAAGAACACTGGTGCTGGGGCCTGGTTAGCAGGGTCCCAGCACACTTCTCAGTCAAGTCAGCATCAGTATCAGGCAAAAAGTAGGGGGTAACTGCAACAGGGAGCCATTTCTTTACATTCACCCATTTAGCGAGCCACTTAGGGTGTAATAAAGCATACAGATACAGCCTAGCTAAGATTAATTGTGCGAAGATATTGTAAATGCATGGACATTCATTTGAGATTCCATCTTCTGTCCCAACTTGTTAGGCCATTTATTGCCAATTTTTCCAAGTCGTTTTTCCCTGATATCAGAAAAACAGATGTAGGGCTTTCGAACAGGAATTCAAACCCTATGCTCAAACATTAAAGGCCTCATTATGGGTTCGACAGACAGGTAATCCCATGTGCCAAAGTCCCGACAGGGTGGCCTTCGTGTTGACCAACCCGCCAGATCTATTAGCAGTTTCCAGCTAGGTCAGCCGGTGGAAACCGAGAGTTCCGCCTGACAGCCTAGCGGGAAACAGGTTACAACATTGTTCCCGGCTCGTAATCTAGCTGCCACCAAGCTGTAGCCCGCAGTGTGCACCAGCACCCTCGCAACATTCATTTTCTGCAGGGCAGACAGTGAACATTTGGTATTGCAGAGCCCCTCCTGTGGCCCCTTGCACCTGTCTCCACCAGCCTTTTCATGGCAGTGGAACTGCCATGAAAAGGCTGGCGGAGTACGAGGTAGTAATCAGCAGGGTTAGCATGCAACACTGCCCTGGCGGATTACAATCTCCGCCACCGCCATGCCATCGGTAGCGTGGATCCTGGAGGTGCTAGTGAAACCCTGGCGGTCTGACTGCCAGCGTCTTTATGTGGCGGTCGGACCACAAAATAGTGGCAGTCCTGACTGCTACCGCAAGCCTGGCAGTCTTCAGACAGCCAGACTAATAATGAGTCCCAAAGTCTAATAAATCACTTTTGTTAAGAATGCAAGGTTGATTCTTGACTGAGTAATCTTGTATCTGGAGATACTTCTTGGTTTAAAATGCAAATTCCTCTTGTAAATCTAAAAAAGTGGACAATGTACCAAGTCGGAAGAATTGATTGATAGTTTTTAGTCAAGGGTAGTGCCACGTATTATCAATAGAATCTTGAAAAATGGACAGATAATTTGTTTTGTATTCATGTATACAGAATGGGCTACGAGAGAGTAGAATTTTAGGGTTTTTAGAGTTGCCTCAAGAAAAGGGTGGGTGGGCTTTGCCAGACTTTAGCAGTACTTGTGGGTCACATTCGGGAATGCATTCAGTGCCTTGTGACAGAGAAGTGCAATAGGTGAGGGCTTTACATTTAGGAAATAAGGGCTAGAATTATCAAGGTTTTGCATTGCCCTTGCACCACACAAGGGGGTATAAGTGTGATGCAAAATCTAAGTGAGATTTACCAAGCCATGCAAGCCCTCCTTGCGTGGCCCTGCTTGGGTTGAGAAATGAAGAGTAATGCAACAGAGCATAAATCACTCATGGATCGTGGTGCACTCCACCTGCATCAAATGAGGAAAAATATCTTAATTTCTTCTACCTTTTCCCACTATCTATGTGTGCTGTATTCTGCAGCACATATAGGAACAGGAAAATGCCTTTCAGGATTGTTTTTATGCAGGAAGGTGCCCCTTCCTGCACAAAAACAATCCTGCCTAAAACACATTCACTCTTGCACCATGATGCAAGAGTGCCTATGTTGGCGCTAGGCAGCAAAAAGCGTTAAGAAAGGACAGAAATCCAGCATATAATTTTAAATATTGTACATTCCTGCCCTTTTCCTGTCAGGCGCCGTAGCAGGGTGCCTTGCTGCATTGTACTGCGTGAAAGAATGATAGATTTGCTTCATAATCTGGATAGGGAACCCTGTAGCTGTCTTTCCCGCTATGATCCTAATTACTCTAAGCAAATCATATTCAAGGTGGTACAGGATGTATGGCATGTCTGGTCTGACTATGTGAAAAAATGTAATATTAGGCAAAACCCTGTAAAATACACAAAATTGTTGCTCGTATTCAGGTATGCATGCCTATTCGTATTTGTTTTCCTTGCAACCTGCATGTGACAGCAGACCTACAGTATACAGTAACGAACTATCATCATTTAATTTCAAAAGCTCAATCAATCTACCGTATCCATGAAGGTGAAAGTGAACAATCAGCAACCATTGTTTTACAATGGGTTGCTACATAGCTTCCCAAAAAGTAAATGTTGCATATTAAGTTCTGGATTTTCCGGTAGTGCATTCCTCAAAGGGCAAGTCTGAGAGTGACGACGACTTCCCTGAAGCTTTTTAATCGGTGGGGCTCTTTCTGAGTTGTATTGTAAAATGAACTGGCAACACTACACATGATTTTACTAACACCACGGAGTGTGGTAATTACCAGATACAATATTATTGCATCCTTTTAATTTTACAGACATGGCTTGAGGCTTTACATGCAGAATCTGGGTGTTTTTGACTGATTACTGCAAGGATTGCTTCTATTAGGGGAGTTTTCACGTTCAAATTTAACAAGGTTTTTCTTCTCAAAAGGTGATGGTGAGATGAAGCATGTGTTTTCAGATAAAACTTGGGGGCATATTTAAGAAAAGTGGCGCTGCACACAGTAGAGCGCCACTTTTCTTGCATCATTTAGCATCCCTCTAATGCCACCACGTGTGCACCATATTTAAAATACGGTAAACCATGGCGGTAGTTAGGGGACTAGCGTCAGACTTTTTGATTCTAGTCTGGAGCTTTGCAGGATTAGCATAAAAAATGTTGACGCTTATCCTTACAGCTCATTGAGACCCATTGTAATCATTGTAATCAATGGTGTGCCTCCTTTTAATGCCTGCTCTGAGTAGGTGTTAAAAGCGCCAAAATTATGATGCAAAGAAATCTCTTTGATTTCTTTGCACCATTTTCCTCATCCCCTAACGGGGGGAACACCCCCTTTGCATACCTTATGCCTGGCGCAGGCATAATGCAGCACAAAGGGTTATAAAGTGGCGCAATGCATGCTAAGGTCATGCTAGGAGGCGTTAGGGGCTGTTAAATATGCCCCTTGGAATCCCCTATTCAGGCGCAAACTCCAGCTGGTGCCCAAATCCAGAACCCCATGAAGTCAGAATGAGTCCACAACGATACACAGTTTCATGTGTAAGAGATCTAAATTAAATTTTTACTCTTGCATGGACGAGAAGTCTGTTCATATTTTTATGGGTTCTAAAGGGGGGCAAGTATGCAAATGTAGTCAGAAATAGAAGATAATAGTTTAGAATCAAGACATAGAAACCTCAAATTTGATATTAGAAAGGGACTTCTAAGCTTGTCTACTGTTCTTCTCTCTGAGCTTAGTCTTCAGTTCCACTGCTGCTTATCTAACAGTTATGCTTCTCTATTTGTCAGGAGTCCTTTTGCATTTGATTATTGTTTTATGCCTTATTTAGAGTTTGAAATGCAGGATACTCCATCAGAAATTTGGCAGATGTCCCGTCCACGTTACGACAAGTGTGTTATAGACTCTGACCCTTGTAATATAGTCGACGCAACATCAATCACCTATTGATGGAGAACCCTTCTGCCAAACTCCAAATAAGCCCCTCAGTCTCCAACAATTCTACTGGAAGTTGTAAACATACATCGGATACTTTAGCCATGAAATTCTGTTCTCTAATATTGCTGATCTTCTTAACACACACTTTTAGTTCTAGGACCATGCATTTCTGATCAACTCCTTAGTCAGTCAAGTTATAATCCACAAAGTAAAATGATTATTTTTCATGACCTCCGCAATAAACTCCAGGGATTCACTTTGAAAGCATGTGACTGAAAGGTTGTTCGTGTAGCTTATCAATTTTCATGTTTCCTCGCAACAGAACGTTTCTCCCTCCTTTAACAGAGTTATTTATACATATGAGCAGAAGCCTGGATTATATCCCAGTATTATTCAGTATGTTTATAAGTCTCCTACTGGAATGGAACCAGAACTTTTAATAGATTCCCACCTGAATAAAAATCACACATTTTTTACTTTGATCTAGTTCCCTGATCACCCATTCAAAAAGTCAGATTATATTAATTGTCATGATCGTTTCTCCTTCAAACACATTGTACAGTCAACTCACCCAGAGGCACGTATCTGCTTATTTTAAAGTTGTTCACATTTTTTTTTGCATTTTACAGTTACTCCCTAGTGATACATTGTTGCCTAGCTGTAAACCTCAGTCTCTGCCCCTTCCTTGCGTACAGTTGAGCTTCAACTACATTTAGTCAGCAATCCTTAAATGGTTTCCCCTTCTGCCCTTTAGATGGTAGAGTGGCTTTGGTATTAACCACCATCTGCAAATAGGACAAGGCTAAGGGGCTGTGCCAGCCCAAATGTATGCAACTCAACTCTCCACCACTATGAACATATTTAAACTCATCCTCACAAGCCAAGACTGAAATCAAGTCCACTTGCATTATCACTTCAACAGGTTAGCTACCCACCTCATTAGTTCACAACAGAGCACCCCTTCTCGTAGCTGGACTCTCGCTTGAGACTGCTGGTTTAGGGATGACAGCGCTTTTTGTCTGTAGGTGACTAAGTCACTCCTACAACAAGTCGCAGCTGTCGGCCCAACCCTCCCAGCTCACACGCAGTACCTCACCAAAATCCAAACTGTAAAAGGTGATTTCTGGCAGCCTTACACATTGACTTATTGTATAGCTATTTTAGCCATATATTAGGTGTGTTATTTTAGCAAAACTAGGCCTGCCGTTATGCACTTTAACCCAGTTATATTTTATTCAGCATTGCTTATTTTTTCTAACATTAGCCACATTTGTGGTGTTGTTTTATTTTCTCTATCTATTTGTTCTTTCGTCTAGGAAGGCATCACGTTCTTAGCATTTCACTTTGTGCTTTCCTCAAGGCTGCAGTCAGATAGGGTTGCCGGAAAATGTTTTACACTGTGTCTCCAACATTCTCAGAAACATACACATTCCTACGTGGGGACCGTTTCTTAGCATGTCAACTGTTTTAATTAAAAATACTCTTTGTCCCATTCATGTTAGAGGGAGTTCCAGCCAGATGACCACGACTGCATGCTGATTGGTGATTGCTGATTGCCTTTGCTACAGCTGGCTGCTTAGACTACCGAATCTCTGGCCTATAAGGGGATGGTGTCTCTCTAGATTACAGACTTTCTTGCTCAGGTATGGGGGATGATGTCTTCCCAGGGGGGAAACCTGAAGGGTGGATTAGGCCTATTATGCTGTGCTCTAACATTGCTTAGGTAGGAAGATATTTATAGATATCACTCCTAGTGACAGTATGGTGGGACTGATTTTGTGTTTCACTCTCCTTGTCACAATCTTACTTCTATTGTGTTTTATCATCCTAGTTATTGCAATACATGTCATTTCATCTAAGATGCAGTTACTCCAATAAACTCTTATTGAACTATATTCTGCTCTGTTTGCCTTTGCCTGTGTGAGTCTAATGTAAATGAGGGAAAGGGACGAGATCTGATCGACCACAATTCCCCTGAGGAGTCTTTCTTGTCATGCGCCTGGTTGCCACAATCATCCCTGCCCTTGAGCAGAGATAAGGGGGGTGCTAGTTAGCCGGAAAACCCGGATTAGACTAACAGTTGTCACATGGTGTGGAATTTTAGTTATTATCGTACAATATATGTGATTCTGACACCCAAATCCAGTAGCCTCATTAGGATAATGAAAACCTACTCAACATACTCTAGATAAGACCTCTCAGGGAAGTCGTGGTGGAACGGAAGTTATCCTTTTCTCTTGTTAGCAACAAGTCACACACAGGCAATGAAGGTGATGCAGGAGAGTTTTCAATAGGTTTATTGACAAGACTGCAATCTACGATAAAAGGCATGGGCTGCAATGATTAGGATAATGAACAGTAAAAGCAGCATAATTGTAAAGATTTGAGTTGTAAATACAAAACTCCCCACCATCTTGCAATAAGCATTGGATGTAGAATTCCTAGCTAAGAGAACCTACTCTTTAACCTAATAAGAGATAGCTATGATTAACCTAATCTGCTAGTACCATGTCCATGAGAAGTGCCCCCAACCCTTGTTACCTTGGAATGAGGTTTCTAGGTGAGACTCTGTGGTGACACAAAGGCTGAGTTCTGCAGCAAGGTGACATGCAGTGTAGATGGCATCTGGAAGAAGTCCCTCTAATGACCATGTCTGTGTGAGATGTAGTTATTCAGATCATGTAGGACCCCTGACGCAGGTATAATCCCAAACAACTGATAAGGAGTCAGACTTGTGGCCGTAATTATATAAACAATCTCCAACAAGTGTACATTATGTTCCTATCACACGTAAGTGAGAAAGGGACATGATGTTAATACCTACGTACATCATTGATCATGACACTGATAATGACACCTTCATAGAGTAGCACTGATAATGCAAATCAAAACATTTCTATAACTATAAACAATGGCTGCCATTTTAAAAGAAATAATAAATAAATTGGCTAAAACTGAGCAGGCTAAGTAGGTTAAAAGTCACTAGGTGGTGGGGACACATGCCTGCAAGCCAAAGGCTAAGCTAAACTCCGGAGTCCCAATAAAAACTAAAATGGATTCACCACACACTAATATCATCAACAATACCCTGAGGCTGTCAATTCAATAGCCAAATCTCCTACCAACCACTTTCTATGACAATGGCCAATGACCTACATCTTCAGTCCAGAATAATGTAGACCTGTAAGTAACTACCACTCACAATCCCATTCATTTTACTGTCATCTCGCAATGCCCCAAGTACAAATCACCATTGTTCACCCTAATTGTTCCTCTCTTCACTCATATCCCTCACAGTTTGATGCCCAAGCCCCAAATTCGGCCTCCACCTCCCAGCTAGTCAGGCATTTTGTCCTGTTGCTTCACACTATGAGTTTCTTTCTTACTTCAGGACTATGAACAAGTATGCTCATGTTGATGAGCACTAGCCAGAATCTGCTGTTCATTCATAACATTGCCAATGGATTCTCCCCTCTCACTTATGTCCTTTGTAAAATTCAAACCACATTTGGCTCTCTAACTCCAGACCACCTCATCTGAATGACTATGGACACTCTATCATACATAAAACCATTATGGTTATGTTCCCTTTCCTACTAGAATTAACACCCACTCTAATATACAATATAGAATCCCTTAATTAAAACCATCTTTCATATCTGAAATGCCTCTACCGATCATTCTCTGCTCTAGCATTGTCACATCTTTTCCTTTGCTGACTCATTGAGCTTTCATAACATCAGCTGTAGACATATTTTTAAACATTTTACATGAAAACAAGCATTCAGAACATCTTAGTACAATGAAGAAGTCATGAAATACAAACCTGTCAGCTGATTATAACATTTCTCTTTCTTATTGTAGTGTAGTCATTACATAGTCCTAGAAAGTCATCTTCTCCCTTCAAACAACCTGCTACTGTTTCAAGACTTCAGGTATGGAATCTTTGCTAGTCACAACCACACATCTGACATCTTCAGCTCCATTGTTACCCTATTACCTTCATAGTGATGATAACAATATGAGGTGTATTTTAGGCTTTGTAAACACTGACAATACAATCCTGTATTTCCTGGCAACTTAGGGATCTGTCTTACTTGGGGTCATGGTGCTCTGTTCCACATCCGGGACTTTCTCTTAGTCACAAGTTATCTTAGCTTGCATCTGCAAAAGCCTTCTTCACCAATGTATTATGATCATTTGGTTTTACCAACTACTTTATTACCTACGGAACTTTACCTTCGCATTTCTCATCTATGACCGACCTACTCCAGGTATGGTGAAAGCTTGTTCTTCTACTGTTTATAGGAAGGTTAGTCTATCCTTACTGCTAAACTCTGTCAAGACCAAGATCATTTCCTTTCCTTCATCCACTGCTTTCAGCTCTTCCACCTGCCATTTTTCTCAATCTGCTTCATCCTCCCCTCAAATCACTAGTTGATATCTATCGCAAACAAAGGCCCAGATTTTCAAAGGTTGTAGCTCGAGTTCGCATCATGGAGACCCAATGCAAACTCCAGTTTGGTATTTACAATGCAATACACATGTCAATTTGCATTGCCTTGTTAAATGAAGGCAGCTCATTGCGTTGTCTTGTATTACTTTGCATCAGCGAGGCATTACATGGGTGGTGCATGGGATTTCCTGTGCATTCACCCACGGATTCTGACAAAACATATATTTACAAAGAGTTGTAGACATGGATTTTCACCAACATGATGCACTTGCCTGAGGCTGGTGAAATGAAGAAAAATATCTTTATTTCTCCTTGTAATGTTTATTTGCACTTCTGCCACATTCTGTTTGTAAATTTGGACCTTAGACTATTCAGTCAGCCACTTTTGCCTACAAATAGATATCTATTGTCTACTCTACCAAAACTCAAAAAATGTGTACAATTCACTATTTAAATACATCCTTGGTGACCTATCTCACCCTTCACCAGTTGAACCACTGGGGAGCCCTTGCAACACCTCACCTGAAATTTGCTTCAACCACCTTCTAAAGATTTGGGTCTTCTAGAACAGCTGTCCATGGTCAAATAGAAAATGATTTGTGCTTGGAGGAGAAGTTGTTCTTTAAACTCATATGCAATTGTAGTGTGACAAAGTTAATTTATTCCTGCTCTTGGCTTTTGCATATCTGGTGCCTTTGGGATATTCTGAAATCTGTTAGTCAAAGATGTTTTATATCAAGCTCTTGTGATTGCTAAGAGGCTTGACTTTAAATCTAAGAAAATACTCAACATATGTTTAAGAGAAGGATTTGTGCTTAATAGTGTGCTAATATATGAAGTACTTTTTGGATTTATACATAGAAGTGTAAACGTGGTTGTGTAGTACTTCAGTAGTGTGTCACTTTTAGGTCTGGTGTTAGCCATGACCTTTTGATTTTACTAAAAGTATTTGTATAATATACTTAAAGGGGCTTCATCTAGTGGTCTGTAGAGGTGTCATTCACATTTCGCTTCTGCTCACTATGGCATACAGCATGGGATACTCGGTCAGTCTCCTCCTGCCACCCATTGCTTCACTTTCAGTGTTTGCTCTTTCACAATGAACATATCGTCACACAAGGACATTTCTTTCAGTGCCAGTGGTTTTGTTTTTACTTGTCATTATTTAGTGTTTCCTTTGCCTTTAGAGCCTAAGGCAAAACTAGAATCTTTCTGTCAGATGTAAGCATGGGCCAAAATCCATGTTTTATCAGTTTCTGCCTCCTGTCAATGTTGTTGTAAATTTCATTTGAACTGTCCTTTATCTTTGCGGTGCAAATATTTTCAGATTTTCTGCTTTGTGATACCGTAGGTTTGAAAAATATCCCTGAGTTATTTCTGATCATGATCTGTTTGTTTTAAAGATCCCATTAGAGGGTCACACTGAGAGGTATGATAAGACCTATCTTAGTTTTTTGATAGGTCTTTTGAGAAAGCCCTGCTCAAAGATTAGGAATACATCCAACATATGAGCATGTGGATACAAGAACTTTTTTCAATTCAATAGGGGGAGTGTTTCACCTGAGATGTTATGGGATGCCTATAAGGACAATGCCAGGGGGGAGACATTATGCTTGAGCTCTAACCAGCAAAGGAAACAATCCCAACTGCTGATGGCACTATACAAGAAATTGGCCGAAGAAGACACTCAATTGATATCCGCAGCAGTTGGGGCAGCAGCATTGGATAGCACACAGGAGAAGGTAGCACTAGCCAGGACAGCAATCAATGATACTTCTGTTAAGCGGCTGGAAAGTTCCTTTCAGGGAAGCAAGAATTTAATGAATATAGTGAGTTGGTGGGTCACCTTTTAGCGGTGCAAACGAGATAGAAGCAAAGTCAAGGGGAGATCACAGAAATTAGGGACAATAAGGGAAATCTGGTGCCGGCCCAGGATAGAATTAGGGAGGTGTTCCGTCCTACTATGAGGGGCTTTATGGCGTGGATAAGCAGTTTGTGGCTGATAACGTTCCAAAACACCTAGAAGCCTTATCAACAAATAGGAGAAGAGGACTGAGCTTGTCTAGATGCTTCAGTGATGTGGGAGGAAATGCCAGCTGTTCTCAGTTATTTGGCATAGGGCAAAATGCCAGGTCCTGACCTGATTCAGCTTGAATTTTATAACTTTTTTTTACTATACTCGGCTCTGATCTAGTTGACCTATTTTTGGGGGTACAAAAAAATAAACCTGTTTTGCCATCACGGGCATCTGCCAACATTTTAGTCTTTTCTTAAAAAGTGGAAACCCCCCAAGAACCTGGCTCTTATGGACCTATCACCCTGATAAATAGCAATTCTAGAATTTCCTACGAGGTGCTGGCTTCTAGACTTAGCCAAACAATTGTTAAGGATGAATTGGGTTGATCTTTGTTTCGGCACATATGGCTATAAAAGCACATAAAAAAACAATTACATAAAATACAAGGGTACAATCAATCTAGACTTTAAGAAATCTCTAGAAATCTGTATATACAGTCTTTCAAAACATTAAAATCCAATAAAACCAATAAAACCAATGTGGAAATAACATTTTAATCACCCAATACTAATATTTATGTACGTTAAAGCAAGGGATAAATATATTACACTAAATATAAATAGGCACCGGCATGATTCCCTATAAAAACACAAATTTCTTACTTTATTCTTCGGTTTAACCTCACCTGTCTTGTAAATACAAAGTTAGGAGAGTATTTGATATCTAATCACATAACCCTTTCCACCTCCTAAAGCACCCACATGCCCACATTCTGTCCCAGCTAGATTATCTAATCAATACAACCAAGTCAGTGACACTAAAATCAAGTTAAAAACCAGAAATTACTGGTGAGTCAATTGGAGCTAAGAATATCCCCACTCTGTTGGGAATCTTCTCAATTGACAAATTCCCAGCACATATTCCTCCCTTTAAGGTCGAATACATGCCTGGGATATAATTATTCATGATGATTTAAAGCTAAAAACTTGGTTCGCTTGTACCAGGCAATAAGAAGGAAGCCGCTCACTGAATACACAATAGGCTCTGCAGTATTTCTTCTGAATGAGCGCGTCACTGCTTGGTAATCCCCGACCCCTAAAGATAGACAAGTAGGCTGGAGCCAGCGATGCCTTATTTCTCAAAAGCTTGGGCAAACAATGATGATATGGTTTACTGTCTCAGGAGCAGATTCACAAATAGGTCATGAAGCAGGTATACATCTTTTGTACCATAAACTATGGGAGGTGCTCAATGGCAAGCAGCTGTATCTAAAGCACAAATAGAGGCTTTTGGCCAATGTGGGAGTTACAGTGTCCAGAAAATACTCGAGCATTGGGGATATTTTAACCCTGAGAAACCTTCTGGTTAAATGACCCAAGTTAACATTGGAGAGTTGGTGCTCCAGGGTGTAATGCCAGAACGCTGAATTTACAACCTGTTTATCCAACTTGCAGATTCGCTCAGGGGTCTCCCAGAGTGCATCAAGCTTCAGTCTCTTACACCAGGTATGTATTAACCTCAACCAAGGTACTTTTAAGGCTCATTCAAAGCTTATTAAATCACTTAAACAATCTCCTTCTAAAGCCTGTTCAGGAGTAGAGCAAATACGAACCCAATAAAGAAGGGGTTTCAGCTGAGCAAGATCAGACACCCCATTGATGCTCAAGTCGTAACGCAAAGGAATAAGCGGTGTACTGGCTGGAACAGGCACTAGAGCTCTAAAATAGTTTTCAGACACTGCTAGATGTGGGTAAGGCATTCAATAGGGTCTCCTGAATATATCTGTGGCAGGTGATGGCTTCGGTTGGAATTGGACTGAATTTCATCCAGGCAGTGTGGGCTGTTTATTCTGAGCCCACAGCTAAGCTGCAGATAATGGGTGGCCAATCGAGTTGGATCCAAATTCTACATGGTACGAGGCAGGGTTGTCCGTGCTCCCCTCTTCTCTTTGCCATTTATCTCAACCCCTTTTCAGGAGGCTTGACCTTAATAACTCAATTGTACCTGTACACTGTCTAGGGGGATGCAAAGGTGCTAGCTTATGCAGATGATGTGGCCATAGTTACGCCGGATCCATGGGGTGCTTTAAAGGATATAGAGCAGGAAGCACCCCTGTTTGGGGAATTGATGCGATTGAGCTGGATAATTTAACACCAGTTATTACAAAGGCAAAATGCGAACTCCATCAACTTGATAATTTACATCTCTGAATCATAGGTTGATGCAACATTGTCAAGATGCTCTTTCTCCCTAAAATTCTTTTTTGGGCCAATCCTCTTGAATTAGAGGCTCACTGGCATCAGTTATTAGACAAAATAGCTTCCCGATTTATGTGGGCCTATGCCAAGCCTAGGAGGGTCTAGAAATTTCTGACACTCCCAAAGGAGATGGGGGTGGGGGGCTGGGCGGTGCCAAGTTTTAAATTACAATATTGGACTGCAGCCCTGCAACACATCTGTGTCTTTGTAGGGGGTCGGAAAGATAATAGATGGACAGGGGATGCTTTATCCTCTGCTTACTCCTTTTGGACAGATCAGCCTATTATTTTTAGGCTGATCTGCCCCCAAGGGGGGCAGAAACCACTAGAACGCCAGGGATTTTTTTTTATTTGTTTATTTTTGTGGGGGGGCGTCCCCTTGGTCACGAGGCGCCCCCCCCCAAGGGGGGCATTGACCTGTTGGCCATTTCTACACCCCCTGGGGGCAGATGGGCCTATTTTCTTAGACCCACCTGCCCCCAAGGGGGGCAGAAGCCACTTAGACACCAGGGATAGTGTGTGTGTGTTAGTGGATGGGGGGGGGCCTTGGGCAAGGGCCCCCCCCACTTTGGGGGCACATCTACCCAGGCCATTTCTGCACCCCTTGGAGACAGAATAGCCTATTATTTTTAGGCTGATCTGCCCCCAAGGGGGGCAGAAACCACTAGAACACCAGGGATTTTTTTTATTTGTTTATTTTTGTGGGGGGGGCGTCCCCTTGGTCACGGGGCACCCCCCCAAGGGGAGCATTGACCTGTTGGCCATTTCTGCACCCCCTGGGGGCAGATAGGCCTATTTTCTTAGGCCCACCTGCCCCCAAGGGGGGCAGAAGCCACTTAGGCACCAGGGATAGTGTTGTGTGTGTTTTTTTGTTTTTTTTGTTTGTTTGAGGGCTGTCCCCTTTGGCAAGGGTCGCTCTCCATGGGGACACACTACTAAAGGTATTTTCTGGCTTCCTTGGGGCAGACAGGCCTATTTTTTAAGTAGGCCCATCTGCCCCTATGGCAGAATCCACATAGGCACCAATTTCTAAAATGTTTGATGGTGGGGTGTTTGTCAACTGAAGAAGTCTTTGCATTTGTGATAAAAAATGTTTTCCTCCTTTTTGTTCTAGTTCAAAGCTTTTGCTTTATTTGCTGTGGCTCCTTGCGGTTTTGGCAGTGGTTGACCTGCAGTTTGCACAGTTGCATGTTTTAGGTAAGTAAAAACAATTTACTCCAAAGGAGTATTGTTGCCATGCATGAATGACATGTTTGTAGGGGGTGTACTAAATGCAGGATTGTGTGTGAAATTGTCCTTAGGTTTGTGCACAATGATATTTGTTTTGTCTTATTTCTAATCTGCCTTTCTTTCTTTATTTTTAGTGGGATATCATTGGTGATTGCTGTGTAGTTGCTGGTGAATCAAGCTTTTTCAGGCAAGAGAGCGGTATAGTTTTTGAGTTTATAACTCTTACTAACAAAGCTACACTTTGTTACTTGTCTTACACAATGCTGGTTGTTGGTGGTGAATTTGTCCAGTTAATTTTAGCAGGAGAGATCATGGCTAGCCGCAGGATGACCGCTCAGCAGGTGGTTGGTATGCTTTTTGAGTCACAGTCTGATCATGACTATGAGACGGACTCTGCATCTGAGGCAGAGGAGGAAGTCAGAGATTCTGGCAGTGATGTTTCTGTTGGAGGGGAATCTTCTGATGATGAAGCCACACTCAGTGCAGATGAAGGGCCTGTTTTAGAGGAGGACATTGATGTGCCAATAGTGCAGCAACCTGGGGCTGAAAGGTTTCCCGTTATAAGACCTGATGTCTGGGTTGCCCCAAACATGGAGCAGCCAGAGTTGCCTGCCTTTACTGGTCTCCCGGGGTGTAACGCCAATACAGAGAACTTTATGCCTATCAATTTCTTTGAGTTATTCATGGATGATATGTTTTTGGAAGAGATTGTTGAGCAGACTAATTTGTATGCGGAGCAGCATTTGAGGGACAACGCTGCTAGAATTAGGCCACACTCTAGAGCAGCCCAGTGGATTTCCACAAATTTGGAGGAGATAAAAAAGTTTTTGGGTTTGACTTTTTTGATGGGGTTGATAAGGAAGCCGTCACTGGCTTCTTATTGGTCTACTAGTCCCTTGATGGCAACAGCTATATTTCCAGCGACCATGAGTCGTAATCGGTATTTGCTTCTTCTTAGGATGCTGCATTTTGTTGACAATGCATTAGCCTTGCCACGAGATCACCCAGATTCTGACCGTCTTTTTAAGATTAGGCCTGTCCTTGATCATTTTGTAGATCGGTTTTCGGAGGTCTATGTTCCAGGCAAAGAGTTAAGTGTGGACGAGTCTTTGGTCCTCTTCAAGGGTCGTTTGGTTTTTAGGCAGTACATTCCTAGCAAAAGGGCACGATATGGAATTAAATTGTATATGCTGTCTGAAAGTAGGACAGGATATGTGCATAGTTTCCGTGTGTACACTGGTAGGGATTCCAATATTGACCCCCCTGGTTGTCCTCCCACTTTTGGAGTCACTGAGAAAATTGTGTGGGATCTTGGTAGACGACTGTTCAACACAGGTCACCATTTGTATGTAGATAACTTCTACACTGGTGTGCAATTGTTCAAGGAATTGTTTAGAGTGGACACAGTTGCTTGTGGCACAATCCGTTCTAACCGGAAAGGCTATCCAAGGGAGCTTGTCTGTAAAAAACTTGAGAGGGGACAGTGCTGTGCCTTGCGGAACGAGGAGCTGCTAGCTTTGAAATTTTAAGACAAGAGGGATGTCTACATGCTAAGTACCATCCATGATGAGAGTACTTCCCCTGTGACTGTTTGGGGCCAGGTTGCGGAAGTGTGCAAACCTGTGTGCATTTTAGATTATATTAAGCACATGGGAGGTGTAGATAGAGTTGACCAGAGGTTGGAACCTTATACTGCTATTCGTAAGTCTTACGTTTGGTATAAGAAGTTAGCACTTCACCTCTTCCACTTAGCAACCTTCAATGCTTTTATTGTGTTTAGGGATAGGTCTCCAGAGTCAAAGATGACATTTGTGAAATTTCAGGAGTCAGTGATAGAGAGCCTTATTGTGGTGGAACAGGCCAGAGTTCCTAGAGAAGCAGTGGTGGAGGATGTGGCTAGATTGAAAGATCGCCACTTTGCTGAGCACATTCCTCCCACACCCAAAAAAGACTTTCCAGCTAAGAAATGTAGAGTGTGTTTTCGAAGAGGTATCCGGAGGGAGACTCGAATGTACTGCCCAGATTGTCCTTCAAAGCCTGGGCTGTGTGTCGGTGCTTGTTTTAAGAATTACCACAACCATGAGTGTAAATTCATGTCTGTTTTGTATTTTCATGTGTTTAGTTTCATGGTTAGCATTTCTGTCATGTTCTTAGTTAGAGCTTTTGTGTTTGTTGTTTTGTAATTCTTCCTACTTAGTTAGGGGTTCCTCTGTTTAAAAAAAAAAAAAATGATGCCATTGTGTGTGGAGTGGGGCTTGGCTGAGAGTGTACATATTGACTTGCTGTTGGCTACTGCAACACACTGCCAGCCAAACACCAGTCCACACACTCCCATCTGCTGGTGTGATTGTTGTATCAGGCATGTGGGCGTATGTAAGTGATGGGCCCTTGAGTGGCGCTGTCTGTCGATGTGAGTGTTGTAATGTGCTGGGCCCGTGGCTGGCGGTGTGAATGGCCTTGTGTGTGTCATGTATGAAAGTTGTGTGAATGGACTGTAAAGCGGTTGGTGCCTTGTCGCGGCTTTACAGCTCACGAGCTGTGAGTCATTGGTTCAGTTTTTTGCCTTTCAGTTACTAACAGTGCATTTCATTTTTGTGAAAGCTCGTGTTAGTAAAATTTGATCCACTGAACCATCACTCACCCTCGTGCCAAATCCAACCAGTATGTGTGGTAAAAATGACAAAACCTGCTCCGCTGTAATCAGGCGTCGCAGCACACCTGTGACACGCTAGGTGCCTCAGGTGGGACCCCGATGATGAAGCATGCCACCAACTTGGTTGGTGGGTGAGGGGTCTTTTTCACATAACCTAAGTGTGTTTCTTTTCAAAATGTTAGTGTTTGGCACATCACGGACGTATGTGGGCACATCAAAACGATATATTACAAAACTACCTGTGTTTGGGGGGGAGAGGGCACCTATGTTTTTGGTCCTGTGTGCGGCCTTCATCTAGGGAAACCTACCAAACCCAGACATTTTTTAAAACTAGACACCCCAAGGAGTCCAGGGAGGTGTTGCTTGCGTGGATCCCCCAACATTTTCTTACCCAGACTCCTCTGTAAACCTCAAAATGTGCTTAAAAAAGCATTTTTTCCGGACTTTTCTTCGTAGGATCACCACTCCAGCAAAAAAATCCTACTCCCCAGTCTCCCAAGTAAAATGACACCTCACTTATGTGGGTCCCCAAAGCAGAGTCAGTCTAAAGATGTATAAAAGAATAAGTCCTTATAAACTCGCTGTGCTATCCCCTGTATCTCTACAAGTTTTGGGCCTTATTCTGTTGCAGGCACCTGGCCCACCCACACAAGTGAGGTATCATTTTTATCGGGAGACTTGGGGGAACGCTGGGTGGAAGGAAATTTGTGGCTCCTCTCAGATTCCAGAACTTTCTGCCACAGAAATGTGAGGAACATGTGTTTTTTTAGCCAAATTGTGAGGTTTGCAAAGGATTCTGGGTAACAGAACCTGGTCCGAGCCACACAAGTCACCCAATCTTGGATTCCCCTAGGTCTCTAGTTTTCAGAAATGCACAGGTTTGGTAGGTTTCCCTAGGTGGCGGCTGAGCTACAGGCCAAAATCTACAGGTAGGCACTTTGCAAAAAACACCTCTGTTTTCCTTCAAATATTTGGCTGTGTCCACGTTGCGCTTTGGGGCGTTTCCTGTTGCGGGCGCTAGGCCTACCCACACAAGTGAGGTATCATTTTTATCGGGAGACGTGGGGGAACGCTGGGTGGAAGGAAATTTGTGGCTCCTCTCAGATTCCAGAACTTTCTGCCACAGAAATGTGAGGAACATGTGTTTTTTTAGCCAAATTTTGACGTTTGCAAGGGATTCTGGGTAACAGAACCTGGTCCGAGCCACACAAGTCACCCCATCTTGGATTCCCCTAGGTCTCTAGTTTTCAGAAATGCACAGGTTTGGTAGGTTTCCCTAGGTGGCGGCTGAGCTACAGGCCAAAATCTACAGGTAGGCACTTTGCAAAAAACACCTTTGTTTTCCTTCAAAAATTTGGCTGTGTC
Source organism: Pleurodeles waltl (assembly GCF_031143425.1). Taxonomy (NCBI): domain Eukaryota; kingdom Metazoa; phylum Chordata; class Amphibia; order Caudata; family Salamandridae; genus Pleurodeles; species Pleurodeles waltl. The sequence goes on from NC_090449.1 coordinate 565,638,463, forward strand.
CACGTTGCGCTTTGGGGCGTTTCCTGTCGCGGGCGCTAGGCCTACCCACACAAGTGAGGTATCATTTTTATCGGGAGACATGGGGGAACACTGGGTGGAAGGAAATTTGTGGCTCCTCTCAGATTCCAGAACTTTCTGCCACAGAAATGTGAGGAACATGTGTTTTTTTAGCCAAATTTTGAGGTTTGCAAAGGATTCTGGGTAACAGAACCTGGTCCGAGCCACACAAGTCACCCCATCTTGGATTCCCCTAGGTCTCTAGTTTTCAGAAATGCACAGGTTTGGTAGGTTTCCCTAGGTGGCGGCTGAGCTACAGGCCAAAATC